>NC_067160.1:56697499-57297499 GCF_903995435.1 Acomys russatus
GTGTCTACTTATTTCTATCTATATATCAACATTAAGGAAAAGAAGCCATGGAGCTGAGACAGCAAGGGTGTGTGTGTACATTGAGAGATCTAAGGGAAGGAAGGAAAGGGAGGAAATGATGTAATTATATTTTAATTTCAAATTTTTAAAGAGGCAAGAGGGAGGAAATCAAGCGGGCGGGACACAGGAAGTGGGAAGATGTTACTGCAGGCTTCCTGGGTGCTGTGGCTTAACCAGAAGGAAGTGCGCGAGCTCTCGTTCACGTCCTGTCCTCCGGGTTGAGGCCAGCTCTTGAGCCACTGTCCAGAGGGGGGACAGAAAGAGCGGGGCAGGGGTGGAGGGGCTTGTCTAAGATCACACAGCTCCAAAGAATGAGTCTGGAATGCCGGGCGTGGTGGCGCACGCCTTAATCCCAGCACTCGGGAGGCAGAGGCAGGTGGATCGCTGTGAGTTCGAGGCCAGCCTGGACTACAAAGTGAGTCCAGGACAGCCAAGGCTACACAGAGAAACCCTGTCTTGAAAAAAAAAAAAAAAAAAAAAAAAAGAATGAGTCTGGGGACTGACACAGTGAGAAGCCCAGACATAGACTAGAAATCACTGACAGGTGAGGAGAGTTCCAGAAGTCGGGGAAGCCTGAGCAGGAAGCACGGGGCGTGGCTTGTATGTTTCAGCACCAGCGCAAGCTCATTCCTACAAAGACAGCCTTAAAGGCTTGTGGGTGGGGTGGGGGGCACTAGGGCAGGTTCTAAGAACTGCTAGAGAAAGGGGGAGCGGGGCTAGGCGGATGACTTAGTGGGTAAAGATGCTTGCCGGTCCAGACGACCTGAGTTCAATTCCCAGGTCCCACAGGCCGAAGGCGAGAACGGAACAAAACTTTTCCAAGTTTTCCTCTCATCTTCACATGGATTTCTTAACCCCTGAGCCATCTCTCCAGCACTTCCACATGCATTCCTAGCATACATATGTATACGCAAACCGCAAACAAGTGTTTTTTAACAATAAAGAAAAGGAAACTAGGAAGACTGAGAAAAGAATTTTTTAAGTGCTTTTTAGCCAGGCCCGGTGGTGGCACACGCCTTTAATCCCAGCACTCGGGAGGCAGAGGCAGGAAGGTCTCTGTGAGTTCAAGGGCAGCCTGGTCTACAAAGCGAGTCCAGGACCCCAAGGCTAACACGCAGAGACCCTGTTTCGAAAAACAAAACAAATTTTTTTAAAACCATTGTTCTTGCCAACTTGTCACATTCAGGAAAAGCAGTCCCATAAGGCAGAGAGAGCCACAGCAGCCACACTGATGGGCACCAGTGCTTGGCTGCAAGTCCTCCGTGGTCTCATTGTAGTCTCAAATGATGGGTTGGGGCCATCCTTTCCAACTCTGCATTCTCCACGAAAACTGACAGTGCACACCCCATGATGCCAACCAGCAGAAAGGACTCAGTTAGCAACGTTGGCTCCCAAACTAAGACTGCCAAGGTGTGCTGCTGGAGTCGGCCATCTGAGAAGCTTGCCTGGACCCCACAGGCTAGATCCATGTTCACTGGTGGGACCCTGGAGATGGCATAACAAGGGGCCCCAAAGGGATTCTTGGGTGCAGCAAGGTGAAAATATTTCTGGTTCTCCAAGGAGAACTAAGGCTCATAGTCCACATGGGCCAAAGCTTAGAAATGTCAATGAAATTTTCTGGGGGATTTGTTATAGGATATGTAGAGAGGCATATTCTGTTTTAAAAGCTGAAAACTAACGGCATGGTGGCATATGCCTTTAATCTGGCACCCTGTGAGCTTAAGGCTATACAGTGAATTCTGGAACACCCAGGGCTACAAAGAGAGACCCTGCCTCAAAAAAAAAAAAAAAAAAAAGAAAAGAAAAGAAAAAAAAAGAAAGAAAGAAAGAAAAGAAAAGAAAGAAAGAAAGACGACTTTATTCTTAGTTGACACGTCCTAATTATAGATGATTCCAGGTAGAGTGTGGGTTTTCAGTGCGTGTGCACAGTTTGTAGTGAGCAGCAGGAGAGCACACCCACCACTTCAGTTACTTCTTTGGATTGAGGATATTAAAATTTCTGTTATCGACTCTGTCAAAATATTCAGTTCGGGGATATCCACGTGGTATCCCATGGTGCCATAGAAGGTCCCCCTATCACGGCTTATTCCAATTTTATCCCGTCCCCATGCCACAGCTGCCCCTTCCTCCTTCCCACATCCTTCCCAGGCCGCTAGCCACTGTTTCACTCAATCCTCAAGGTCAACCTCAACTTCCACATATATTTTGTCTTTGTGTCTTTGTGTCTTTGTGTTCTAGACTTACTTCACCAAACCTAATATCCTCCACTTTTGTCTGTTCTGCCACAAGTGACAGGGCTTTGTGTGTGTGTGTGTGTGTGTGTGTGTGTGTGTGTGTGTGTGTGTGTGTGTTTAAATAATCTTCTATTGTGAATATGTGCCACATTTTCTTTATTCATTCGTCAATGAGCACTTATATTGGTTCTGTTTACTAGGTATTGTGAAAATTGCTGCTACAAACAAGTAAGTCTTTGTTTATATATGTCGAAGAGACAGCTCTTTGACTTAAACACTTTCTTGTGTTATACCAAAAGTGGGTGTCACCTGGTTCCCGAGAGTCTTCCTCCACTTCTCCTGAGAGCGCTGCAGTCAGAAGTTGAACAACTGCCTTTGTGCTTTACCTGTTCGTTTCATATGTGGCTATAGGACAATATCAGAATCTAGCACCAAAAGAAGGAGCGCACCAACAGAGACGATGCACAATTGACAGCTTCAGTGCCGCAAATGAAAATAATAACCACCCTGAGGGGACGGGCCAGAGATAAAGCATGCAACTGGGCAGAATGCAAGGAAGGCAGCGCAAGCCTAGAGAGTGATGCACCAGTCCAAAAAGAAAAATAAAACCTTACATGGAACACCTAACCAAGTAATTAAAATAGTTAGAAAATCAACAAATAAGTCATCCCTTGCCCCTCCAAAAAAGAAAATAAACTAATTGCAATGGCTATGTATGTATGTATGTGTGTATATATGTATATATATATGTGTGTGTGTGTGTGTGTGTGTGTGTGTGTGTGTGTGTGTTTGTATATATGTAGAAAATTGAAATGGAAAAAATATTAGCCGAAGAATGGAAACCAAGGTTTGGCTCTTTATTTAAAACTATGACTGAAATAGTCTGGCTTGACCAGCCAACAAAAGAGAAAGCATATTATAAGAATATTAACTTGTTTTAAAAAGGCAATTATCATCATTTAAAAAAGCAATTATCGTGATAGAAAAGCTATATTTTCTCAGTTCATGCAACTATAACTGCTATGAATGACTGTGCAAATTAAATTGAACTACTTGGACATCCAAATTACTGGAAAGTCCAGCTCTTCGATCATAAAGAAGATTTAATGCTTCTCAAATTTGGTCTCGGGCATCTGGAAACTGCAGTGTGGGGAATTCAGTGCAGTCCCCTCTCTCATCCCATAGAGGTCACTGTTGATCACCGTTCCTTCCTGGGCTCGGCTCGGCTCGGCTCGGCCTGCCTGGGTAGCTCAGATGACTCCAAACCCACAATGCTACTTCCCTCAGGCTGAAACCGAAACTGATCCCGAGTGTCTCCTAGGGAGCCGCTAGAGGAGGCGGTCAGCCCCCAAAGCCAGAACACCTGTGTTCCGGTGGAGCTTTCCATGCTAAGTAGAATAGGCAGGGCTTCTTAGGCAACGTCTCTTTTTAAATTTAAATTTAAATTTTATTTTAGGTTTTTCGAGACAGGGTTTCTCTGTGTAGCCTTGGCTGTCCCAGACTCACTTTATATGCCAGGCTGGCCTCAAATTCATAGCAATCCGCCTGCCTCTGCCTCCCGAGTGCTGGGATTAAAGGCGTGCGCCACCACGCCCAGCAGGCAACAACATCTTGAACTCATTATTTTGGTTTCAAATAATGGTGGTTGTTGTTGTTTGGCTTGTTTTTTCGAGACAGGGTTTCTCTGTGTAACAGAGCCCTGGTTGTCCTGGACTCCCTTTGTAGACCAGGCTGGCCTTGAACTCACAAAGATCTGCCTTCCACGTGCTGGAATTAAAGGCTAGCTTGATTTCAACCACGTTTTGGTTGGTGCAGTTTGGTTTTTATTTTTTGTTTTTTGACTTTTTTAATCTGTCTTGACAAAATTAAACAGTCATTCGATTTATATTTTGGCCATTGGGTTTTATAGCTTTTGAATTTCCATTTCATCTTAAAATAATTGCTATTTTCTATGCACATTTCCTCATAAAGTCACTTATTATTTTTCAGCTTAAAGACTTGATCGCATTTATTACAGTCTCTAAAATCCCATTTTCTAACTTCTCATCGTCTCTGAGACTTTTCCTACCAGCTGTGCTTTCTCTTGAAAACGATCTTCTCATCACACGGGCCTAGTAATTTTTGTTGTAACGGGACATAATGAATATGGTGTATGTTATTGAATTTTCCGTTACTGTAATGAAATGACTAAGACAATACACTCTTAAAGAAAAAAAGGTTTATTCCGATTCCCAATTATGAAGGTTCCAGTTCAAAATCAAATGAGCTTGTTTGTTGGGACCTCTAACAAGGACAGAACACGAGACAGGATCGTGCTGCAGAGCAGCCCGCTCATCCTGAGCCAGGAAACAGAGAGAGACAGGAAAGGCAGGAGCCACACCATCTCCCATCTCCTTCAAGGGCAAGGTCCCATGCCCCGCCCCGCCCCGCCCCGCCCCGCCCTCAAGCCCCTGTAACCTCCCTTCCAAACCCGCTGCTTAGCAACAGCATCACCATGAGAACCAACCCTTCCTTGGGGGAACAACTCAAACCACATCACTATGCTGTTTAGGGTCTGGATTTTTATTCTTAGGAAAAAATAGCAGAATTCATTAAGCTGATCTTACTGACCTTTGGTTGTAGACTCGCGCAAGCCTAGAATCTAGAATCGCTCCCTTCATCTATGGTCGGAGAAACCCTATTCAATAGTCATACCTTTTCTTAGAATCTAAAGTAAATGTCCAGGGCGCTGAGAAAGATCTTAATCTAGGTAGTTAGGGTACCAACCCCCCCCCCCCAACACATGCGGCGTCTGTAATCTCAGTTCAGCTGGTCCTCCCACCCTCACCCTCTGTACCTCTCCACTGCCAGAATGTATTAGTTTGCCAAATGCGCAATATGGCCCAAATATACATTTCTAGGGCATCTTCCCTGCAGCTTGCTCCCTTCCTTTACTCAGCATCCTCACACTGCTGCTATTTTAGCAGCCCTCACCTCTCATCTCTGTTGGCTCCTCCACTCAGAAGGCTGCGCTTGGCAGGGCTGCGATGTGGGAAATGTTCCTAAGGAGGAAGCTGGGGTGGGTTGTGGTGACGTCAGAGGGCTCTAGCTCTTTCTAAGAACATGCTAGGGTTTCAGCAGTGTAAAGAATGTTAAATCTTGGGCCAGGTCTTTGGTAGAAGCACCCTTTGGTGTCTCAAATGAGCAACTGCTCAGACTGGCCAGCTAGCTGCTTTAGTGACGGCTGACAGACATTTTCTCTTGTGCTAGCTGCCTTGAGCAGGGACTCAGCAGCAAAGCAGCTTCTGTGACTATTGTCCAGCAGGCAAGTTACTTTAAACACTGACGTTATCCCATGGTAGGCAAGGCAAGCCTCAGTGAACTCCATACAGCCCACCCACCTTGCAGTTTTTCTCCCTCAGAACAGGAGCCAGGGCATCTCCCCCAGGGACTTAGGAAAACATCCATGGTCAGTGCAATAAGAGGCTTGTGGACGGTTAAAGGGAGGGGAGGAGTTATGATTGGCAGGAGATGGAGCTGTGCACATACTCAGCCTGTGATTGGTGGAATTTCAACCCGCCCACAAACCTGGGAATGTGCCTCTTCTGGTTATAGAAGCAGGCAGCTCTCAATCTGTTTGGGTGTGGCCTGGACTTTCCTTTCCTGTATACTGTCCCATGGTATTACAACACTAGGCACCAGTTAAGGCGTCTGTGAAGTGGTCTTTTTATTGTTGTTATTGGGTAGGGGTTTTGGGGTGTGTGTGTGTGTGTGCTGTTGTTGTTGTTACTTTAATAGCTGGGTGCTGAGTTAGTTAAACAAAGGACAGAAGGGCTCATGCGGTTTTGTTTTGTTTTGTTTTGTTTTGTTTTTATCTAGACACACCCAGAAGCTTCCACAACTTCTGGAAGGAGAAATTTGAGAGCTGAAAGCATAGAGGGCAAGAACCAGAAGCCCTGGTTACTGGAAGAGTTCTTAAAAGCTATCAAGGCTAAAAAGCTGAGTGTCCCAGTGCCCAGAGCGTGTGACACTCACTGCCAGCAAGCTAGGCTGTGGACCCTCAAAGTCGAGAGCACCTTCGTCCTCTTCTCTCTTAGTCCCTATAGCATTGACCTATCGCAAATATCAGGTTAATTTACCTAGCGAGGCCTCTGGGCTTGTAAGACCCATAAGCTCCTGACACTCAGACACTCAAGGCAGGTGTCTGTGACAGTCGGATTTAACATCCTTTAGTAGAGTTAGCATAATGTGTTCCTTTTGAGGCTCCCAGCTCTGCGTCGTCTGTTACCCAATGCCTGAAGCACATTTTCTTTCCCTACCTTGTTCAGTTTTACAGATGGCTCTAGTGGGAGGGCCTGGCTCGGGCCTCACACCTCCCTGTGACAACGCACCTCGTTTACAAATCTAGTTTATGATGTATTGTAGATATACACATATTAGTAATTGTTTTCCTGCCAGGCAAACACTGTACTGTTCACATCTTAGACCAGGGGTGCCACTTAAATGTCTACAACGGCTGGCTAAGGGGCACAGTGAATAAAGAGGCACACGTGGGATTATGTTGGCCCGCAAGGAGGCATGTGCCTGGCTTAAGCAGAGCCCACAGGCAGCTCCAAGCAGATGCTACTGCGTAGAAATACATAGGCACCTGGCCCTGCACACCCAGCCACTGCCGTGTGAGCAGCGTGCCCAAGCAGCAGCCCCTCCTTTGAGAAGCTCGGCTGACGTCAGATTCCATCATTCCCAGATGTCTTGACATCTGTTGCGTCCCTTGGTTCATGCTAACGTCACAGAGGTCCCACCATTGCCTGCTGGCTCCACTCTGGGTTCCAGCTCAGGGAGATGTCTGCCACCCAGAACTCAGGCAGAGCAGAGTGACTCAGACCCGGTTAGGTTGGGTCTCTACTATCCTGTGGGTTGGTAGCTAGAACTGAGGGTCTTTGCGCTCACTTCGTCAATTCGTAGCCTTTGATCCATTAGTTCACCGTGTTATCACCCAGATTCTGTCAGAAAAAAATATTTTCAGTGATGATGTCTTCTCTTTCTTGCCAACTCTAACTTACAAATTCTGTGTGTTCTTAACCGGCCCTGTGCTCACAACCCCCAATGCCGTCTCGCCGTTCTATGTTTTCTGAGCTCCTCCTGAATTGTGAAATCAATTCTTGCTAATTCATTCTAGAGAATTAAACAATTATGAGGAAATGCCTTCTCTTTGTGACATTATTGTCAGGATGAAATATTGTAGACGTAGTGTCTGGGACCCAAAGTCCTTGAGGAGCCTAGAAAGCTATTTGATTTGTTTTGAAGTCATAAAAAAAGTAACATTGCATATAATATTGCATGTGCACTGGGTCATAGTAATCTTTATCCTGAGGAGTTCATAAATATGCCTTTTAAATAGTGTTTTTGTGAAGGAAGGTTCCTGAAGAGACTGAAGTGCCCTAGAGATCACAAAATAATGGTACCATCGTGGCTTACTACAATTACCATTAATTTCTTGGTGTCGTCTGTTCCTCGGTCATAACTGGATTCCCCCCAGCTACACCAAATGGATCCTTTGTAGTTGGTTGCGAGTCTGAGATGCAAACAGCATGGAAAATTCAGTTTGGCTGTCACAATATTGACTTTCCAGGGCAGGCCCCTCTTCTCCTACGCTTCATGGCACTGACCTGTCAAAGAGCGATAATTTCTCGCGGACTTCTTACCACGAGGGCCCTGCTGGATCATCCTACCTGCACTCTGTAAAAGGGCCTCATCGCATAGATAACCAATCCTGAGATTCGCTGGAGAAAAACCAGTTCCACCATTTGAGCCAATCGGAATCAGGCCTTTAGTTAAATACTGACCAAGCTGGGCTTTGGTCAGGACCATTCATTTCTGGGAGTTCCCAGCTGAGTGAGACACGTTTTGCAGGATAAAACTCATAGGCTGCCATACTTTCTTATGAGGCTAAGAAGCACAACTTCTAGCATTCTAGGAAGTTCCCCAGTCCTTGGGCAGGCAGGGCTCACAGGTTAATTTTGGGGTATTACAAGATGACATTGTAGCCTCTGGATGTTCCACAGATTTCTAGAAGCATCTGGAAACCAATCGTAATACACTGAAATGAGTGAGGATGAGAAATGAATCCGTACAAGGGTGGGGCATGGAAAAGAAGTGTACTGTCTTTACTATCAAAGAGACAGCGCTGATAAAGTGGCTCAGGGGTTAAGAGCATGCACTGCTCTTGCAAAAGTCCCGAGTTCAAATCCCAGCTCAGACATCAGGCAACTTACAAGGGCTGAACCCTTCTCCTGGCCTCAATGGGCACCTACACTCAAAGTCACAAAATGTTAACCCACTTGTTGAAACTATCACTACTACCACACTCTAAAGTCAAATTTGAAGCAAGCTTCAATTAAATGTTGGTCAGGAGTACAGACTCTGTCCAAATCTATCTCAGAGTTTCCAAAAATTGGCCACAAGCCACGCCTTGCAGAGGCTTTAAAAAGGCAACTCCATAAAGCCACTGTATTCCCCTACCAGACACAACCAGGACCTGGTTATAGCCTGACTACTTATTATTATTACTGTATGGCATGGTCTGTGAAGAAGCCAGTGACCCCTGAAGAACAGTTGTGGGCCATAGATAGAAGAAGTGGGTTCCTCATCCACACCACTGTGCTCAACACTGCTCCTGAGACTGATCAGCTGATAACAAATGGTGGGGCTTTTCTGCATTGTATCAGGCCTTGCTAATTTATTGTTTACGAATCTTTTATCAGACAGATCCCAATTATATAATATAAATATCATTATCTATCTTGACTGCTTGTTATATTGTTAAGATTGTAAGTGGGTTTTGCCTACACACCTCCCACCTGCACATCTTGATGTATTTCCTGCACGTGTGCCATGTGAGCAAGCACATCCAGTGCATGTGCCATTGAGTCAAACAAATCTGCTTAGGGGAGTGAAAACACGTGGATTGTTGTCTCCCATAAACAACAGCTTCCAACATTTCAGGAAGTGTCTGCCCTTGGGCAAAGGCCTCACAGGTTAGAGGCAGTTTCATGGATCTCATAGGCACCGTTACTAAGACTTAAAATGTAACTTTGGCTCTCACAATACCCCCCAACACACACTCACACACACACACACACACACATGCTTTAAATAAACTAATTTTTTTTTTAATTTCACGGAAGCCACTTGGCAAAAATTAAAATTCCTCCAGGGTCAGGGCTTGTAGAAAAAAGAGTATGTCCTCCTGCTTTCAAATGTCTGGGGCAGCGCATTCTCAGTCAGCTTTGGTTAGTTGGCAGGTCTTTACACAGCCTTTAAGAAGCATGGACTGTGTCGTTAGCATCATCATTTACCAGGCTGTCAACTAGGGCACAGTCAAGGCTGGTTCTGTATAGACCCATGAGATAAGAATAACTGTTCAACTTTCACATGTAAAGTATAAAGAACTGTTTAGCTTTGAGGGTAACTAGTTACTCATAAGGTTAGGCCTAAGATATTTAATGTAGTGTAAGGCCCTTTGCAGAGAGGTGATCTTATGTTTCTTAGGCTAATTTTTCATATGCCCTAGCCTCCTGTGAAAGGCAAGGAGGTCCTTATTTTCATAATAGTATCAATATTTCAATAGTATTTATAACATTACATATTCTCAACATATTTATATAATTGTTTATTATATTGTATTAATATATTAAATATTATATAATATTTATAATAATATTATAATATTTCAATAATATCAGTAACTAACTCTTAAATAGTCTGGGTAATAAGCCAATCGCTGACCAAAGGAAACAACAATTTAATAAACTTAACAAATAATAAAACATAAATAATTTAATCATTTGAAAAAAGTTATGAGCCACATGCCTTTACCATCTTTCAGATGAGAAAATTGAAGCATAAATTTAATATTAAAATTAAACACGTATAACACCATTGGACTATATACTCTCTACTGTTTGGGAAGATTACTAGAAACTTTTCAGAGTTCAATGTAGAATTGTAGACGAATGAAAACAAGGACATGACCTCATTCATGATGAGGTGTAGTTGAGGAGAAGGGTTTTATTGTAGATATGAGGGAGAGATTACAGCTGGTCGGGTCCTTCATTGCTCTCTTTGGCCTTGTTAGTGTGTTTCCCCCATAGCCTCATAGATGTAAGACTAATTTGTATTCACATGAAGACAGCAAGAGTGGACATTCAGAAATCTCAGGGCCCCCTTCATGGCACCACAGTTTGTCATGGGATGGTGACCCAGAGCCTTGCGTTCTGAGGTCCGTAGAAAGGTTTCGTTATGTAGATGGCATCATGCAAACTAGTATTTTCTCAAAGGCAGATAGGTTCAGCCAAAGGAAGGAAGGTGGGAGATGAAGCCACACAGGGTGCAAGGGCCTCAGGCTGTGAAGTCCCTGAGGCTGTGGCCTGCTAGGAAACATGATACCTGACAAAAATTACCCTGAAAACTCTATGACAGCTGTATCGATAAATATAAAAGATAAAATAAATATAAACTTAAAAGTCCCTTGGGAATCTGGCAGACACCATACCACATCTCAGGTAAATTGTACAGTGCCTGGATAACTTGATAAACTGAGGAGCTGTGTTAGACTTGCATCAAAAATGTCAAGACTACTTTCGAACAAGCTAAGACAACTCTGTGTCTCATGGCATCTGCGTCACTTCTAAGTCAGTAGACATTCATAGAGCTATTTCTTGGACTATAGCATACACCACACACAGAGAGAAAGAGTGAGTGAGAGAGAGAGAGAGAGAGAGAGAGAGAGAGAGAGAGAGAGAGAGAGGGAAGGAGAGAGGGAGGGAGGGAGGAGGGAGACAGAGAGAGACACACACACACAAAGAGAGAAAGAGACTAGTTCAGTGGAGTTTTGTTCTCTCAGTCAAGAAAGAGGACAAGAGTATACTACAGGGTGCTAGAACAGCGCTTGTTAGCAATATATAAAGTATTACAACAGACAGAATTAATCATTGGCCCTGCCTCAGAAACAGTTAGATCAGTTTATTGAATTAAGGGTTGACTGAAGGCATTTTGAACAAGCTTCTTTCAGAGTGGTCCATAATGAAACCTTGTAAAGGCAGCAAAACACATCCACAATAGCATGACACCTGCAAGCCCTGTCCTAGGAAGGCTTTGCTAGTCCAGCCACGTTGGGCTTTGGCCTGTCACTAATCTTTTTATCTGGGAGAGTAGACATTGCAGTTCCACGTCTTTGAGTTCTGTCTGCTCCTGTAAGCAACCCCTTACCCAATAACCCCATTAAACCCATTGGTTCACCAAGTTGGACTTTGGTGGTATCCACACTTTGGTCTGCCCTGAACTTCCTATATGGGATGAGTAGATGTGTGTGTTCTGTCTCCCCAGGAAAAGTGTTGTCACACAATAACCCCACAGTGATAGGATGTGTAAAACATTGCATACCAAGTGGGTCCTGTGCGGGAGATGTTGAGTGAGGGTTGGGAAACAAAAGATCTACTAAAGAAAAGACCCACACAGTTCCACCCACTCATCTGAAAACTTTCTAAGTCCTAATCATCCCCAAGAGGATAGAGGTGTATTTGTTAGTGGCCCCAGGCATATGTCTTGCCTTTTAATAACAAGTGTATACTCTGAGTTTCCCATCTGAACAAGGGCAATAAAAGCACCTAATAAAAGGTTTCATTTGTAAAGCTTTCCTAGGTCAGCTATTGGTGACAACTTATACACTTAAAGATCAGCTACTGAAGTTAGTGAAAATGCCCATCCAGCTCTGCAGGAGAGACTGGAGCATCGAAGAAGTAAAGTCACTGGGTTAGCAAACTTTTTCTGTAAAAAGAATTGTATATTAGAGTAAGCATGTTAAAATACGTCAGCCAAAGCGATAGCCTTACGTATTCACTATGAAAGCCAGTAGTTTTACTTTTGGTCGATTTGTTTGTTTTATTTTGCACTTTCCATTTGATAATCAAAAGACTACTCTCAGGCCACATACCCACATGAAATAGCTTGGATTGAGCCTAGCTGGCCAACCAGCTAAACGTAATGATGACGGCACACCTCCTGCTTTCTAAGGGAAGTATAAACAAGTATTAGTTGCCCAAGACTGATGAGAGTGTTCCCACAAACAAATCACGCAGACAGGCTGGCCCACCTTGTTGGGGAGAAGGGGGTAGGTGGCTCGTTGTTAGTTAAACCCAAGCCTGACTGTAGAGCAAGTTCTAGGCCTGCCCAGGCTGGAGCAAGGCATTGCCTCAAAACATAATACTTTACTCATTTGTTGGGGTTGCTTGGAGGTTTCTTCCCTCCTCCTCTTCCCTCTCCTTCTCCTCCCTCTCCTCCTCCTCCCTCTCCTCTTCCCACTCCTCCCTCTCCTCTTCCTCCTCCTCTTCCCACTCCTCCCTCTCCTCTTCCTCTTCCTCCTCCTCTTCCCACTCCTCCCTCTCCTTTTCCTCTTCCTCCTCCTCCTCATCTTCCTTTTCCTCCTCCTCCTCTTCCTCTCTCACCTCCTCCTCTCTCTTCTTCTTCTTCCTCCTCCTCCTCCTCCTCTTCCTCTTCCACCTCCTTATCCCTCTCCTCTTCCTCCTTCAGGACAACTGTTAACTGGGTTAAATTATATTTTTAGTTTATGACAAAAAGTGAAACTGTGTGGGCTAAGAGAAAACTCTCTTATCCTCAGATTTCTTTCTCCACCCCACCCCCCCGCTTTTTTTTTAAACTTTATTTTTCTGGATGCCTGTCTCTGTTCCATGGCTCTTACCACACAGAGGGGCAAAGATAAGTGTGCAACTTCCAATATGCACATCCCTGTGCATCAAGACTTATACGCAGAAGCCGTGTGTCATCTTCCTTAACTTTAAGGATGACTCCAGGTTTGTCACCTTCCGCCTAGGGAAACCAAGATGAGAGATTAAGTGCTTGTGTCATTATGGTGACACACATAGATAGGGATGCTTTGCCATCTAGGCTCTGATCCAAAAGGCTTTTATATGGGAGAAAAATGTTTTGGCGTAAAATGTATTTTCTGTGAAATATGAACTTCAATACCAAAAATGCTATCTTTACTATTAGCCTCTTACTAAAAGTTAAATCAAATTTTATTATTATTACTATTACTATTATTATTTCAAAGACCAATAGCTTACATGGAATAGCAAATATTCTCAAGCTTTTAAGGCTTATGTGGAAGCAGCATCCTGCATTTCCACCAAGGAAACAGCCATGGTGGGGCATACGTGTTAAATCAGATCATGACAAGTGCATATAATGTTCTTTTGTTTTGGCCATTAATAATGCTCGGTACATAGCAAAAAGACATTTCTTACAAGGAAATTTAAAATAATTTGCCACCATCAATGTTGTGGAGTCCGCTTCAATCCAGCATAACTCAAACACCAGGTCAGTGCAGGTGACAGACATGTATCGTAACCAAGCTGCCGCTGACTAGTCAGAGCCTCAGAACAGACTTGGGAGCTGAACTGTGGCCCTGAAGGGACATTGTGCAGCATATTTAAAGGATGAACCCATAAAAACGAGGGGGACGGATGGGTTGCAGCTTTGTCCGATCGTATTTTGACATAAGGGGGTGAGCATGGCCTGGAGCGTGAACTTAGTTTGATCCCACCAGCAAGGTGGAGAAGTTGTCCTTGAGGTGGCTGGGCTCAGATAACTGTCTCCTTTACAAGCTGTCCCTGACGTGACTGGACTCCAACACTGTCTTTTTACATCAGAAGCTGCTCAGAATTGGGAAGTCCCCAGCTCCCCCAGGGACCAGGACATTGAATTTAGTTTCTCCCTATTTAATCATAGGGAGTCTGGAAACAAAATGGTAGTACTTAGGAGAAGTTTATTTTGCTTTTTCCCAACAATTATCCGCTTCCTCTGTAATGTGATTATTCACTCACGTCCCACAAGTAGAATCTGGTACGATATTCATAGGGCAAATCAAATTACTATCCGCAAATAAAATTTTATATTATATAATGACATACTTTTAAAATTCCAAGTTCATAATAGTATACATTGCTCCCATAAAAATGATTATTTCTTATCTCACTCAAGTAGCCCTGACCTGATCTTGGCAATGGGAAATAAACACTCTTTAGGCTTGACCGAGGAGAAGAGTGGCTGCTTGTTCCAAGTGCTGAGAGCACTCTCTTGTTGAGGTGTGAGGGTTGTGGAGGACAGGATCTTGCAGACGGCACTGAGTGACTGCGGTCATTAAAATAATCAAGCCACCACATGGCATAAGGCAGAGGACTAAGGAGACACCTCTGCCAGTAAAATGTATGTTGTGCAAGTTATGAACCCAAGTTACAACAGGCCAGAGATACGGTCACTATGACTTGCTCAACAGTTTACTTTGACTAAATAGATGAGCTCCAAGTTCAGTGAGAGACTGTCTTAAAAAATAGTGTGGAGAGAGCAATTAAGGACAACTGGCACCAAATTCTGACATACACCCATACCTACCCCTCATCCCATGCCCACCTCCTACCCCATGCCCACCTCCTACCCCATGCTCACCCTTCACCCTATGCCCACCCCCCTTACCCCATGCCCACCCCTACCCCATGCCCATGCCTCACCCCATGCCTACCCCCTACCCCATGCCCACCCCTACCCCATGCCCACCCCCTTCCCCATGCCCACCCCCTACCCCATGCCCACCCCTACCCCATGCCCACTTCCCTACCCCATGCCCACCCTCTACCCCATGCCCACCCCCTTACCCCATGCCCACCCCATACCCCACGCCCACCCCCTTACTCCATGTCCACCCCCTACCCCATGCCCACGCCCTTACCCCATGCCCACCCCCTACCCCATGCCCACCCCTACCCTATGCCTACCCCTTACCCCATGCCCACCCTTCACCCCATGCCCACCCCTTACCCCATGCGCACCCCTCACCCCATGCCCACCCCCTACCCCATGTCCACCCCCTTCCCCATGCCCACCCCTACCTCATGCCCACTCCCCTACCCCATGCCCACCCTCTTACCCCATGCCCACCCCTTCCCCATGCCCACCCCTCACCCAATACCCACCCCTCACCCCATGCCCACCCCTTCCCCATGCCCACCCCTTCCCCATGCCCACCTCTTCCCCATGCCCACCCCTTTCCCCATGCCCACCCCCTTCCCCATGCCCACCCCTTCCCCATGCCCACCTCTTCCCTATGTCCACCCCTTCCCCATGCCCACCCCTCACCCAATACCCCCCCCTCACCCCATGCCCACCCCTTCCCCATGCCCACCCCTTCCCCATGTCCACCCCTTACCCCATGCCTACCCCCTACCCCATCCCCACCCCCTACCCCATGCCCACCCCTTTCCCAATGCTTACCCCTCACCCCATGCCCACCCTCACCCCCCCATACTCACTTCCCACAAGATTAGGATACCTAGTGAGGGAAGTAGGCATCCAAAAACAACTACGAAAGAGAAGCTCTGTGTACGCATCATCCTAGCCCTTAACCACAGAACTCTTCCCTATGCCTGCTGTCTAGGAATTACGTGATCAGATAGCTGCACTATCTGAAACAAATCATCTTTAAAACTGGGGTCTCACTGTGCAGCTCAGGGTGGCATGGGACTATGAATGGGCCATGCTGGCCTTGAGGTCACAGAGAGCCACCCATCTCTGCCTCCTGAATGCTGGGATTAAAGGTGTGAGCCACCATGCCAAAGCAAATTGTATTTCAGTTTGTTTTTGGTCCCATAGCCATAACCTCATGTGCAACAGCTAATTCTAATTTTATTTTTAAAGTGGTCTTTAATACGTAAATTATCGTAAGTCTTACTTGTGGATAATAATTTGATGTGTCCTGTTGCTGTCATACCAAATCCCACGTGTGGGAAGTGGGTGAACAGTCACAGTTCACAAGGAGTTGATAATGATGGCGTGTTATTTTAAATTTCTTTCTAAAAAATTATCTTTCTCCTATGTACTGAGTATTACTAATGACTAATGAACAGACATGAAAAGTCACTTCTGGAAAATCACTATTTTTAAAATTATTTGCTAAATAAAAAGAAAAGAAAATAGAAGTTAAGTAGCCATTTATTTCCCATGCACGAAACATGAAAATTATTTAGTACTAATCCTGGCTAACAATACTATGTAATATCTTGAATGTCCATTGAATTGGGACATGTGGGCTACTGAGGTTACAAGTTTTCTTTTCTTATTTTTTAAAATAACATTGTCAGTATAGGTTATGAATATTTTGCCAAAATATGCCCTTTTAAACTTATTTTATTATTTATTCATTCATTCATTTGTTTGTTTTGTTTTTTCAAGACAGTGTTTCTCTGTGTAGCCTTGGCTGTCCCGAACTCGCTTTATAGACCTGGCTGGCCTTGAAGTTGCAGCGATCCACCTGCCTCTGCCTGCCGAGTGCTGTGCGCCATCACGCACCAGCCTGCGCCTGGCTAGTTTGGATATTATTGAGCAGTATTTATACCCTCAGAGGAACAAAAACAGCAGTTAGGTGAGGGTGGGCCTGGCATGCCTCAGAATGAAGTGCCCAGGTAATCACTCTTCTAGGGAAAAGAGGCACAGAAAATGGCTAACTTTAAATCAAGATTAATGTTTTGTTTTGTTTTGTTTTGTTTTGAGACAGGGTTTCTCCATGTAGCTCTGGCTGTCCTGGAACTCACCCTGTAGACCAGGATGGCCTCAAACGCAGAAACACGCCTGCCTCTGAAAGCAACTATTTTTTTAAAAATTGATTTCTAAGAGATTTGATCTCCTGCCAACAGGGAGAGTCACTGAGCTTTCTGATCTTAGCCCACGTCATGCTTGAGTGGGACAAAACGACACTGAGATCTCCTTCTCCTTCCCAGTTTTCCCACGTATTCCAAAAACAACAGTGCCACATATGGACACGGGGCACAGTTTTCCACTCTGTCTGCTTCTTTAATGGGTTCCTTTCTCAATAGCAGCTTGTACCTAGGAGATGAGGGGAGAGCAGGCACGAGACACAGATGACGTTGTTGGTTAACAAGCAGCTGAGGGACCTTTTAAATATACTAAAGCAGACCTGGCCTCCTGGTTCTCCCAGCATCCCTCAGTCCCTACCTGTTACAGGGCATGGCTGGCATACCCTGCCCTCTACCCTGAACTTCCCAGCCCAGGGTCTGGCCTTCCTCTCCCTCAGAGGTTCTTCTCTATATATTCCGGACATTTTTGCGCTCCCTCCCCCCCCCCACCCCATTTCTCTCCTATGCATGCTCTTTCTTTCTTCCTCTTCCCCTCCCCCCTCCCCCCTCCCAGATTTGATCCCAAAAAGAACCAGAAAACACCTGAAACCGATGTAAGAACAAGAGGATTTTTTTGTTTTGTTTTGTTTTGTTTTTCGAGACAGGGTTTCTCTGTGTAGCCTTGGCCATCCTGGACTCACTTTGTAGATCAGGCTGGCCTCGAACTCACAGCGATCCTCCTGCCTCTGCCTCCCACAAGTCGAAGGTCTCAGGAGCGACCCAGGGAGCTTTTGAGGAGCTTTGAGGAGCTTTTTATAGTTGACATTAGAAGGAGGCGCGTCTGAAGTCCAAGCGACCAGAGAGGAAAGGCGCCAAGACCACTCACAGTTTAACTTAGTTTTCTTCTGTTCACCATTTGCTGGGTGGGGGCGGCTTGAGGGGGGACACGCGGGTCAGTTGCCATCAGGTAACGCCATCCTGGTTGTAATTGTGAGCCTGAATCTCTTTTAAGTCCGTTGTAAAGAATTTTGTGGACTTCAGATAAGCCATTTGTCCAGTGTTAGTTCAAAAGGCTCTGTGCTTTCTTAGATGTTAATAGAATTTCTTGGGCTCCGCTTCCTTTGGATGTTAGTTAGTCCTTTCTGCGTGCAGCGGTCCCCATGCGCTTTGCTCAGCGGCTCAGCGTCAGCGCTTCGCTTTCTTCTCTCACCACCCCACCCCACCTCGCATTCCCTACGCCTCTCTCACTTCCTCTTCTCTCTGTTTTTGAAGGAGGAGGCCTTTCCTGCTTGCTCTAGTTCTCAGCTGGCTCCTCTCTCTAGCCATGGGCACTTCCCCTTCAGAATATGCCTCACTTGCCTCTCTAATCAGAGATTCCCCTAAGCCTAAATGTCTTCCCGCAAACGGTTTGGCCTCGGTACAGCTCAGTGGCTAAGGAAGGCACATTAGATTTCACAGGGTACGACAACTTCTGCCACTGCACGAACAAATCACAAAATCTCTTTTCTGAGTTTTCTCTGCTCCCTGCACTTGTCTTGTCTCTGGGTACCCTGTGCTCTGCTTGCTCTAGCCCCACTCTCTGATCACTAAATTATACTCTACACATGTCTTTTGGGTGTGGATATTTAAATATTATCAAATGCTGTTCTACTTTATTTTTTAAAAGCTGGTGCTAGAATTGGGTTATGGCGGCTCTCCCTCTTTAGACCCAAGCGTGCTTGTTTAAAACTTTTCTCCAAAATCTCTGTCCTGAGACAAGCCACGTGGCACTGTGACAGGAAAAAGGATGGCAAAATACACCACCAGGAAAATACACTATGTACTTTAGAACAGATTAAAAAAAAAAAAAAAAAAAACTATTCCCAATGTGGATTTATTGCTGCTGATTTCATGTTTCTCTTCTTGGCTTTATTTAATTATATAAATTTTCTCTTATATCTATAAAATGTTTACTTAAATACAAACTTTATCTAAAGATTTGTAAGACTATTGTGTAAGCTTTCTGCAGCTCAAAATTTATAAGCTCATTGGGTGTGGTTTTAAAATTTTTGTGCAATCTGTAACAAAAAGCTAGTTTAAAATTTGTAACTAAAAGGGTTTATAGTTAAAATTTTACAGCATGCTTATAAGTAACTTAAATTCACTCTTGTTTAGGAAAATAAATGCTTTTAAAAAGAAAAAAGGGCTATGCCTGATGCATTCACCTTGGAGAAAATAGCAACCATGCGTGCTGCCATCTTGGCTGATGTCCTCACCAGGACGTAAGCAGCAATGTGGCTGGCAGCCATTTTTACTAAGGTTAAAGAGAAGACATGCTGGGGCTGGAGAGATGGCTCAGTAGAGAAGAGCACTGGCTGCTCTTCCAGAGGTCCCAGGTTCAATTCCCAGGACCCACATGGCAGCTCACAACTATTAAATATGAAAAATAAGATGCCAGGCGTCAGATGTGATATGGAGAAGTTTATCTGTAGAAGTGTGGGAGATCGGGAAAGGGGAGGAGCACCCCAAGGGCAGAGAGAGAGAGAGAGAGAGAGAGAGAGGGAACAAGAGAAAAGAAGAGAGCAGAAGAGGAAGAGAGGGCAAAAAGGTAGGTTTTCCCTTTTTATATCCTGGGCAGTTGGCACACCTAGTGGTAGGCAAGTGATGATGTCATAGGTTGCCAGGAAGACTGGGGCCAGGTATGCTAACAACTGTTTGTAACTGCAGTTCAGAATATCTCAAGACATGCCATGTGACCTCACCACCTATAAGCCAACTAAGGCAGCATCCATAGAACTTCTTAGCCTTTTTGAACCTTCTGTTTATCACTGTGTCTCCTTTTTAGAGTAAGGAGGCAGCAGTAGGTCTCAAAGGCATGTTAGATTAGAATGGGTTGGGTTTGTTTTTCGTTTCTTTTTTTTTTTTTGGTATGATGATTTTTGCCCTGAGAGTAAAAATAATGGATGAGGACAAAATCATGTGCAAGGGTTATGGAAAACAGGACTTAAAAACAACGTATGTTTCATGAATCAGGTAATGCTTAAGGCTATAAAAGTCTTCTCAGGCTAGGGGCTGGAGAGATGGCTCAGCAGTTAAGAGCACTCTTGACTGCTCTTCCAGAGGTCATGAGTTCAATTCCCAGCAACCACATGGTGCCTCACAACCATCCACAAGGACATCTGGTGCCCTCTTCTGGGATGCAGTACATGCAGGCATAATACTGTATGCATAATAAATAAATAAATATTTTTTAAAAAAAGAATACTTAAAAAAAAAGTCTTCCCAGGCTAAAAGAAGCCACTTAAAGATGGTCATCTAACCACTTAGGTCTTTGCTAACTGTGTTCAATACCAGGATTCTGGAAAACTTTAGATAAGGAACAATATATGATTAATAAATAAGGTATGTTACATAGATAAGGTTTATAAATTCCTACGGTCTGTTCAGGATAGCAGAAACAGATTTAAAGATGGATGTCTAACCTCTTTGGCTTTGCTAACTCTGCTAAGCGTTAGCTATTTGGGTAAACTGAGTCCTTTCGAACCCTCTGCTTCTGTGATATTCTAGGATGGGGCACTTTGCAAGGATGAGGGCAGTAAGATTCCCAGTCTCGCTGCGAACTGTGTTGAGGGATTAAAGTTTTATTTTGATGTTAAAAGATCTTCAATTCAAAATTTTAAGGCTCAGACTTAACAGAGATAAAACTGTAAAATACTGACGTTAAAGATAACTAACATAAGGAAGTTCATGGTCAGTCGCGTTACAAATGGTCAACTTCTCTTTCATGTGCTCAGAACTGTGCTTGTAGTCACACTACGAACAAATGTAATTCATTCACAGGAACAAGCTGTATATATTGTCAAGGCTAAGCCTGTAGCAAGTAACTAAGAATAAGTAAGGCTTGTTTAAAATCAGGCATACTTAATAGGCCAGGAGATGTCTATCAAACCCCTCAGAGAGATCTGCTGACTATGGCATTTAAGGTGTTTAATTAAAAAGGCTTTCCCTCATAAACAAAAAATGCCAGCTTCTGGTGGCAGCAGCTGAGGCTGCCAAAGAAGATGGGCAGCAAGGGCTCCAAACAGAGCTTACTTCAGCTGTGGTAATGCTGACCGCTGGGCGAAGAACTGCCCTATCCCTTGCCTACCACCAACGCTCTGCTCAAATTGTGGACTCTGTTGGGTTGACTATGAAGAAAAGGCTTCCATCTTGGGGTTAAAACCCATCTTACAGTAAAGACAAACTAGGTTCATTACTGTTTATGATTAAACCTCTGTTTCTCAAGGATTGGGCTATGTAACCTTAACTACAAATCGTACTGCCTGTTCCAGGAATGGCAACCATGTCTTTGTTTCAAAAGTTGTTTATAACCATCTTGCAACCCTACCTTTGTTTCAAGAGGTTGTATGACCACCTATGGCTACCATGTTTTGCCCACCTTGCAACCAAGTCTCTGTTTCGGGATGCTCATGTTCGACTCTGGTAACCATTGGCCACCAAATCCTCCATTCAGAAGTTGCCTACCCCTGAGCTATAGAATCCTTGTCATCCACACACCCAATGCTGACCTCTTGAACCCCTGAGCTAGATCTTAGCAACTCCTCCCTGTAAGGCTGCCCAGTCAGTCCATTTCATATGTGAAATTCAGGCCCATGCACACGAATAAAAAAGCTTGCTTTAATCATCGCCATGATGATTTGGGCCAGCGGTCTTTCTCCTCCCATCATTGGGATTAACAAACACTCTGTGATTGGTCAAATACTCAGAATGAGCTAACGGGGCGATGACCGGATGACGCTATCATATCTAAATACAGGTTTATTGGAAGCAGCACAGGAGGGGGAGGGGAAAGAGGAGCTTGCGCTGGGCTTGGGGGGAAGTGAAGGAGAGAGGGTAGGGAGGTGGGAGAAGGGCAAGGACAAGGGTGGGCAAAAGAGCAAAAAGGGCCAGGGAAACCGAAATGTCTGGTTTCTATAGTGAGTCTCTGGGAGAGGGGAAGCCCCGCCCCCTAGTGTCTGGGAGAGGGGAAGCCCCGCCCCTAGGTAGAGGGCAGAGCATGCCAGCCACGCCCTGCAGCAGGACCTAACACTACTCTGCCTTGCTAAGAAAAGTCAGTTTCCCCAAGTTCCTCCTCCACAGGAAAACCTCTTGGGCATTTTGGGTCTGTCAGCTAAAGGCTGATGCTGCCCTGTGTAGTAGTTGGAGACTTAGTGCTGTTTCTGAGTGACTGCCATCCTCTGCCCCAACAAAGCCATGGAGATTACCACGGAGGAGCCCAGCCTGGCAGTTCAGGAAGCCGGTAAAGCTCCGTTGTTTTCATTGATGGGGGGGGCGGGGGCATTTGGCTTATACCATCTGCTCAAATTTATCCGTCTCAGATCTCTGATGGTGCTGACAGCAAGCTGCAGCTCTATCAGTTTAGCAATAGCTAACACTCTAGCCAGCTCCCCGCACCCCCGCACCCCTTGCAAGACTGCAGCTAAGTGACCAATCCACTCAGCCGGCCGGCCTTGCCTTTTTTTTTTTTTTTTAAGATTTATTTATTATTTATACACAGTGTTTTGCCTGCAAGAGCGCCTGCAGGCCAGAAGAGGGCACCAGATCTCACTATAGATGGTTGGGAGCCACCCTGTGGTTGCTGGGAATTGAACTCAGGACCTTTGGAAGAACAGCCTGCGCTCTTAACCTCAGAGGCATCTCTCCAGCCCCCCCCCCCTTTTTTTAAGAGCTATTAGGGCTCCTCTTAAGAAAGGTGGACTCACAAGATGTCACTTTGCTGATCTGCTTCATACCGAAAAAGATAAACTCACAGAACAGGTTTCAGTGTGAAAACAAGCTCAGGCTATCATGCTGCTGTAATTAACTAAAAATTTACTCTTTACTGTTCCTTTACTTAAAATAACTTGCTTTTCAATGATTGCTCACCATAATCAACCATCTATGTCCCTTGGCAAATGACTAGATGGGGGGAAAAAAAAAGGTTTAAAGTGTATGTAAGCTGTGAGCTTCTAAGGACGTGCTTTAACGGATGTAAGTGCAAGTTGTAACAGTATGAGGGAATGACTTAAAGTACGTGAAACTGAGAATTCAAGATGATATATGACGCTAAGACTTCAAAGGTTCAGTTTTAACATATTAATCAATGGAATTCTGGTAAGCTATTAATCCATCCCTGTTAAGAGACAGTTTCCTGGGGGGCTGGAGAGATGGCTCAGTGGTTAAGAGCGCTACCTGCTCTTCCAGAGGTCCTGAGTTCAATTCCCAGCAACCACATGGTGGCTCGAAACCATCTATAATGTGATCTGATGCCCTCTTCTGCAGATAAGGCACTCATATACAATAAATAAATAAATCTTGAAAGAGAGAGAGAGAGAGAGAGAGAGAGAGAGTTTCCAGGGTCCAGCCATCTCAGGGACAAGTTCTGTCTTGCTGGCAGGGTCAAAACTGAGTTCCCTGGTCCCAGAACCAACTCCTAGCCTGTTTCTTCAGGTGCTCCCTGTTTGTCTGTTAATCAGCAAAGGATGCAAAAGGGAAGTAGCCATTATCTAAACTAAGGCACACAGGTTGTAACTGTGTTGCCTGTCTTGATTTAAAGCTTGCCCACCCCTATCTTCTTAGATTCCGGGTCAGAGTCCAAGAAAGGATGTGGCTGCCAAGCTGAGCCAAGGGTCTTGAAACCAGGTGACCTGCAAAGGCCCAGTCACCTAACTAACCCTCAGCTGTCTTGCTCAACCCCTTGTGTCAAAATATGATTGGTCAATGCAACATCCCACCCCTTCCCCTCACTCTGTGTCCCTATCCTTTAAAAAAAAAAAAAATGTACAATCTCCCTTCAGGGACACAGGTCAGACCCTGAACTGGCCGCCTCCCTGCCTGCACAGTAAATGAAGCTTTCATTGTTCATGTTAAGATTCTGCCTACCTGCCATGGGGCGTGGCCCTGTCCAGGGCTATATAAAAGGACAGTCCTACCTCACCTTCCCCTGCTTACTATCCTCTTCCTCTTCCTCTTCCTCTCCCCCTCTCTTCCTCTCTCTGTCTCTGTCTCTGTCTCTCTCTCTCTCTCTGAGGTACCCCACCTTTCTTTCCTCCTCTCCCCATCCTCACTTAATAAACATCATATAATCTAATATCTGACATCTGTTATCTTATCATTTTCATATTTATTAAATATAAAAGTTAAGCTTCTCTGAAGTGAGTTTTCTCAGCTTCCAGCCTGAACCCAACACTGGAAAAAAAAAAAAAAACACTTCCACCATTTTGGGCCATATTTAAAGCAAGCTTTATTAAATATTAAATACTGATCAAGAGATGGATTTGGGTTAAGACCATTCTCTGGAATGTCCCCGCTGAAATGGCCCCAGCCACGTGTTTCAGGGGTTAATAAGGACAAACCTATAGACCACAGCACTTTCCCATGAGGCTTTGTTATTTTCCAAGAACTACAACTCACAGCATTCCAGGAAGTTACCTGGTCCTTGGGCAGGTGGGGCTTACAGGTTAATTTTGGGCAATACACTAAGTACTCATGACAGTCAACAGCTTAAGTTTTCCTACCTATTACCTATACCTGGGGGAGGGCTCTATCCTTCCCCTGGTCTTGGGACTCCTCCCTCCACAACTACCAAGACAGGAAGTTTCAAGAGTACACCACTGCTAAGCTCCTTAACTTTCCTTTTTCCCTTCTGTCCCGGAAGATTTCTACTTAGGTGACAGACACCATCCAGAAATCAGCTGTGGCCTGTAAACTACTCCAAAATGGCCCGCAACATGCTTGCTTCAGTCACCTGTGGGCCACCACCCCTCTTTCTCTTCATCTCTCACCCCCACCCCCACCCCCACCGCTTCCCTAGTTTTAGTCTGGCCCCTTCCAGATGCCTTTCGCTTCCCTCTCCCTTATATCTACAATCAACCTCCTCAACCACAGCTTGGAGCATCATATCCCTGCTCCACTTACAGACCTGAGGATGGCCGAGGATGGATGGGGCTGGCTGTTCTAACAGATTTTTCTGAGAGACCATGTTGTAGGATATTTGATCCCACGGTGAACCCCGAGACTGTGAACTATAAAAACTTGTCTCTTGTTTGGTGTGGCTCAGCCCTAACACACAGCTTTAATCCAAGTGTTTACTGTATACAGGATTAAATAAAGTTATCCCCTAGGTCAAGAGGTAGAGCAAGCAACCAGCAAGAAGAAGGAGGGGCACTGAGTAGAAGGGCATTTAAGATGACATAGAGAGGCTTTAGGCTCTTTTCTTCTGCGACGTCTGGGACACTGGCTGAGTAGGAGGATCAGCTGGGCACTTTCTCTGTCACTCTGAGCTAGTAGGTTTTCGCTGCAATATCTGGCTCCTGATATTGGCAAAAATCGAACGATTGGGATTTTTCTTTCTTTTAAAACAAGACCCATGTAGTATCAGGCTTTCTTCTCTGAGATCTAGAAGCAGTTTCTTTTCTATATATATATATTTTATTATTATTATTATTATTATTATTATTCATATTATACATCTCAATGGTTATCCCATCCCTTGTATCCTCCCATTCCTCCCTCCCTCCCATTTTCCCCTTACTCCCCTCCCCTATGACTGTGACTGAGGGGGACCTCCTCCCCTGTATATGCTCATAGGGTATCAAGTCTCTTCTTGGTAGCCTGCTATCCTTCCTCTGAGTGCCACCAGGCCTCCCTATCCAGGAGGCGTGGTCAAATATGGGGCACCAGAGTTCGTGTGAAAGCCAGACCCCACTCTCCACTCAACTGTGGAGAATGTCCTGCCCCTTGGCTAGAAGGAGTTTCTTAAAACTGTAGGTCCATGACCCCATATGTGAACAGAAGCTCCTGAAAAGAAGCCATGTCTGCAGAGACCAACTGACTGGTTAGAATGTCAGTATTTGTGGAGTGACTGGAAGGTTGCAGGGCCGAAGGCTTATCTTCAGCTAGTTCTAACCTTGCCCACTTGTGTCAGAACTAATGTCCTGTGACTAATAGATGAGAGCCTTTTGGAATCTATTAACTTAGCTTCTACTAACGCCTTGGTTCTGAACATTCGTGTGTACACTTTGCATGGCACGTGCCATCAAGTCAGGCCATACAAATGAGCCGTCGGGAACCCCTCAGCTCAGGCCCAAGACTAATGCAAGTAACAGACTATGGTGTTCTTGTTGTACATACAAGTTTAATGTTCTCATAGGAACTGTTAGGTCCCAAATCCCCAACCCGCCTTCCCCAAAAGGGCAGTGAGGTTCTCAAATGGCAGTCAGGGCTCAGCTCAGGGTTCACAGGCAGTATTCATCAGAAACCTCAGGAGTGGAGCCCACTCCCCTGCCTCAGGCAAACAGGGCACCCATGCTAGCTGGTTCTTCCTTCTGTAATGCATATTGTGCTAGCCTGTGCTCCTCCCCTACTGTGCTAGCCTGTGCTCCTCCCCTACTGTGCTAGCCTGTGCTCCTCCCCTACTGTGCTAGCCTGTGCTCCTCCCCTACTGTGCTAGCCTGTGCTCCTCCCCTACTGTGTTGGCCTGTGCTCCTCCCCTACTGTGCTAGCCTGTGCTCCTCCCCTACTGTGTTGGCCTGTGCTCCTCCCCTACTGTGCTAGCCTGTGCTCCTCCCCTACTGTGCTAGCCTGTGCTCCTCCCCTACTGTGCTAGCCTGTGCTCCTCCCCTACTGTGCTAGCCTGTGATCCTCCCCTACTGTGCTAGCCTGTACTCCTGCCCATCTCTCCAATTTCTCCTGCCTTGCTGAAAATCATTAGGTTACATTCCTGAAGCTAGTCCCCACAGTCTATTCCTGTATTTGGCCACTCCCTCCTTCTGAGGCTGACTACCAAGGTCCAACTATGAAAGAATTGAAGTCTAGCAATCAGAAGCCCCCTTTGGCTCACCTAATTAACCTGCCCAATTAAAATTAAACACTTTGGATCTCAACACAGGATTTTCCCTCACGCCTTTGTAAACACCATTTTCCTAAGATCCTGCAGAGGCAGGCCTTTGTTTCTCTGAGACAGATGCCCCTCCCCTCTCACCTGCCCCTTTTCTTCCCTCTCCTTCGTCCCCTTCTCCCTCTTCCTCTATCTCTTGTCTCTCTTCTCTCTGCCCTCTGTCCCCCTGGGGCAAATACATCTCTGTTGTGCTGAGAACTTGGTCTTGGGAATCCTGAGCCAATTCTATTCCCTTCACTTTTTTTTGCCACAAAAGCCTTTCAAAAATGTTCTTACTCTTCTTATTAGAAGAAGAAAAAACAAACAAACAAACAAAAATAAAAAACCGGGCGTCATGGCACATGCCTTTAATCCCAGCACTCAGGAGGCAGAGGCAGGCAGATCTCTGTGAGTTTGAGGCCAGCCTGGTCTACAAAGAAAGTCCAGGACAGCCAGGACTACTCGGGGAAACTTTGTCTCTAATGAAAAGAAAAAAGAAAAAAAAAGTGCTGAGGTTAGTTCAGCCTGGCCAGAGCTTCCTGAAATATATGAAGCAATGCGTAAGACTACAGATAACATATATGAAGCAAATATGCAACCAAGTATCTCCACGCAAAACTATTAGGGAACATGTCGGATGTAGTGGAAGTTTTGGCTTCTTTAAAAACTCAGTTATGTAAACATGTTTTTGTTTTAATCCCAAGTGTGGGGTATGGGGCTGCCTTAGTTTATCCACAGCTGATAAGTGCTTCTTGAGATTTAAAGAGGGGACATGTCTTTGCCAGTGGCAGATAGCTTAATTCTGAGGACTCTGAGAGGATATAAACATCAGAGCCCAGGGAGAGAGAAAGGAGACATCCAGGAGATAATTGGAGGAAGAAGGCTACTGGTTGATGTTTGCCAGATTGCTGGATATTAGTGTTGCCCCAAAGAACAAGGTGACCCTACCAGCTGAAAGAAGATGTCTATGTCCCTTCTCCCCGCTAACTTTCTTTCTCTCCTACCTAGTGTTGGGGGGTTGGTGGAAGGGAGGTAGAGGAATAAGAAACCAAAATAAAATAAAGTTAAAGAGTAGTGTAAACAATAGGATATGAAGGCACTCATATGAAGGTATTCATGTCACCCCATGAATCACCAGAGTGGAGTCAGCTGACCTAGCTGGTTTCTCCTTCCTCCCTCACCATAATCTGTACATCCCTCCTGAGGCTGCATGCTCAGTCAAAGAGAACAGCCTTCCCCCAACTAGAGGAGGACCTGCCTTCAGTCAAGACTGTATTAGTACCTGTGTTTCCCTGATAGAAACTTTCAAGGGACTACTTAAGTGGGACCAGTAAGGATTAAAGAACTGTCAGCTTTGCTTTCTGAGATGATAAAGACTGTGTCATGGTCACAGCAATGCCCCTCTCTGTGACCTCTACTACAATGTCTGCCTGAGGAAAGATCAGTGTTGTCAGGAAAATAAATAAAGTTATGCTCTTGCCGACACCTAACAGGCCAAAAGCTCACTCTCTTGAAGTTATTTAACAAGTTTCCTGGGGAGACACTAAACAAACATCTTTGCACAACAAATTGAGGAGGAGCTAACTGAACAAAGAGAGATTCCATCAAGTCCCACTTGGAAATAAATGAGTTTATTAGGGTTACTCACAGGAGCATGGGTGACTGAGGCGATCTACCCTAGTCAACTTTCTACCTCTTATGCAACTTAGCACCATTTGGATGGGTGGAGGAAATAAATGAAACCTTGGGGGGGGTCTATCTTCAACTTCCTCTTTATATCCAAGAGGAAAATTTCAAAGCCCTATTACTATTACCATAGACCTAATATAGCTGAAGAAACGGTTTATTTAAAAGGCTTATGTCTCTCTTATAATTCTGAAGGGCCCCAGACCCAGACAGCAATTCTACTGAAATATAATCAAGTATAAGCCAGCGTCAAGCAGGGAGAGGCCAGGTTCCAAGACTCTGCAGGAAGGCACAGCCAAGTAAACCAAGCACTTTTGCACAGAGACCACAATGTAACTAAAAGCCAGAAAAAGCTAGCACTTTTGCACAGAGACCACAATGTAACTAAAAGCCAGAAAAAGCTAGCACTTCTGCTTTCATCTTACATGCTAGCATTTACTTTGGGTCATCTGGTCTACCTAGAATTGGTGGTACCTAGCCTATCTCATTCAGTCAAGACAGAAAAGAGAGAGTAGCCTAACCCAAAGGCATCATCAAATTTTTAGAATGTGTTGCTCCAGACAGCCACAAAGGGTATGTCAAAATATCCAATCATCCTAAACCTATAGTTACCTTGGATCTCAGGTACAGTAGAGGCTTGCAAAACACTCTCCCTAGATGAAAGAAATTGTCCACCATGATGGAACTGGCCCCCAGAAAAACAGTCATCTACTGAGACCCAGTTTGTAGCCTCAAAGGACAAACTTTGGACCACTATGCAGATAGAGAACACAATGGCCAACTAGACCACACCCCTTGATGATGACTTAACTATAAATTAAGTCTTCTCTTCCTGCCCTCCCAATTCTTTCGCTAATTAAGGCTAATATTGTGTCAGTGCCAGGAGGAACTTGGACCCTGTTAGGTGTTCTTGTACATTGATTAAATCTCCTTTGCTTCTTACCACTCCATATATATATTTTTTTTTTCATTTTTTTAGATGGCAGCAGCCTTAAAACTACTGTTACCCTTAGACAACTGCTACAGACACTGCTGGCCTCATCACATGACTGGCCCACTCTTTGTCCTTTCTCACTTAGCAATGATGCCCACAGCTCCCACTCCACATCTCTCTTTTTTTTTAATATTTTATTTAATTTTAATTTATGTGCATTGGTGTGAGGGTGTCAGATCTTGAAGTGATAGACAGTTGTGAGCTGCCATGTGGGTGCTGAGAATTGAACCCAGGTCCTTTGGAAGAGTAGGCAGTGCTCTTAACCACTGAGCCATCTCTCCAGCCCCCCACTCCACATCTCTTGTTCTAGATTTAAAAGTCAAATCACCGTGACATACATAACAGTGGTACTTTGCCCCTTTCTCTTTTGGTAAAATCTGCTCCGAGGTATCAAACAACACTCCCATTGTATTTGTCTCTTAACACTAACATTAGTGGAAAGTCAGAAGAGAAAAGAGCCAAGGAATCAACTCCAGTTTGTGCATTTGACCACTCTGACCACTGGGAGAATAGGCAGGGTGTAAGGTCCTTACACCAATGGGCACATGGCACCCAAGGGCTAGTCACAGACAGACCAGAAACAGCATTGAGGACACTCTAATAAGTGCAGTCTTTGAGCTGGAAGGACTTGGCCTGGGACTGGTGCCTTTTTAGGCTCTTGACTTTTAACAAAGTAAACGACAGCATCACAGAAGCCCCTGTCAGGACCTGCAGCTCAGAAGTGAATCTCCTCCGCAGGCTCAGGAGCTGCAGAGCCTTGATTCACCCATTCACACTGGACACCGGTGTAAGATTCTGGGTAAGTGCAGTCTTTCCTGCCTACCCAGCTCTCACTATAGTGTCTTCTGAGAACTATGGGGCACCCCTCCTGCAGCAAAGGATTCTGGGCAATATTGTTCTGCATGACCTGCACAACTCTCACCTTGGCGTCTGCAGGGCCCCAAGGAATGCCCACCCCGACTGCCAAACCACACCTCACTCCTGCATTTAACCCAGTGCTCACAAGCACACTGCTGAAGTTCTCAACTCTTCTTGAGCCTTCCTGGCAGGGTAACCCTCTCCAGCGACGCACCGAGACACTGTTCTCAGGTATCACCCAGCAGAACCCTGGGTTTTGATTCTGATTTTGTTGTTTTGGTTGTTTTTATTTAATCCAAGGACTTTGCTTTATACAAAAAGTCATTGTAGAAACAAGAGCAGAATCCAAAGTTTGGTTTGTAAATATTATTCAGGCAGCAAACTAGTCAAAGGACTTGTTTTTTGAAGTAGATCCCATTTGTGTTGCATGATTGGATCTCTCTCTCTCTCTCTCTCTCTCTCTCTCTCTCTCTCTCTCTCTCTCTCTCAACACTGTTAAATATAAAGTTTTGCAACAAACCTTCAATTTATATCAAATATAATTAAAAATTAACAAATGAATACATTGTATCAAAAAGTACGAAGATATACATTTCATGCACGTACTTTTATGTATGTATATATGTATATATTTTACATGCACACATAACTTGTTCAAACTACAGCCACTGCTTGACAGATTCCGGATGCAGACAGCTGGTTGTTGCATTTCAAATTTGGCAACTCACTATGAAATTTCAAGGGGGAACAGACAACGGTTTGAGAAGAGACAGTACAGAAACGCACCCAAAGTCAGGAAACAAGACTTCGTATCTCCTTGCCCTGCCGGTGATTTTCATGTATACCAGTGCTTGGAAGAGCAGCCAGCTACACTAATGTGGGAGAAATAGGATTCCCAACCCGGGACTTTCAGGAGCAGCTGTAGTTCCACACAGGATGTACACATTGGACACTCAAGAGAACAAGGGCTGGGGCTGGGACAGAGAGCACAACGTATGAAAATGCACATCCTTCAGTGTCGCAACATAGGTGCAGTCACATGCGCGGTCCAGGGGCCCTGTTTAACTTTACCCTACTGGAATAAAATACTCTGTTATCTTTAAAGTGTTGGGGTATTGTGCCTTCATATAAGGAAATTCTACAAAAGGTTTGGTCACAATCATGCTGAAACCCTAGACCAAGTGGTGGTCTTGTGTTTTGTTTCTAGTAATGTGTCTTTTGTTGCATAGCCCTATGGTTGACAATAGCCACTCGCTGAACACACCTACACACAAACACACACACACACACACACACACCTGTATCTCCGTTGATGCACACCTGTGCACGCACCCACACACGCGCGCACATACACACACACACACACATACACACACACACACACGGCTTCTGTGAGAAACATGGAGTAGAAACCAACAACCACCCAGAAGTCATCAGAAGTTTCAAAACACGGAGAACACACAGAGGTGGCATGCCTGGCCGTTTATGCGCGGCCTTTCTTTAGAGTCCCCCAGCCACCTGTGCACACTGAACGCCTTCCTGAGTATGGGTTTTCCCTTTGCAAAGAAGCCGTGAGGTTTGTGTGACTGCTCCATCTCCAGACCTGGGCCAGGGACCTAACTAGGCTTTAGGCATCAGGCTCATTCCAGGAGCCACGCCCTCCCTGCCAGTCTGTAGTGCTGCCAGTGGGGGCGCCTTCCCCTTCCCCTAGTCCTGTCTCCTTTACAAGCACTTTTGCCCTCTTCAGCATTTGGTGAAAACTTTTTTTTTTTTTTAAACACAACAGAGATCATACCCTACTTGGCAGGCACCCCGTCCCTGAGAATCAGATTTAAAAAGACTGAAAATGCCTCATGCAAGCACACACTCTGCTCCTCCAGCGGGGAGCATGGGCACAGCAGCTGCCTCTCTGACATGCTGCTGGACAGTGGCAGCAGCGTTCCCCAGGACAGCAGCCGCAGTGCTGCTCTGAGCAGTTCTCCTCCAATCTACTCGACAGTCCCTGAGGCCTCGCCTCATACATGATGCTCAGAGCCAGAGATCAGGCACTTGGTTGAGCAGAGGAGCCAGGGTCATTGGGGATATCCCGGGCAGGGGAGAAGCCACACAGAAACATCGCATACGTCACAGAAACTATGCAAAATGCAGACCTTCCTACACATTGATTTTTTTTTTTTTTAAGTTCCTTGAACATTTCCTTCCCTGTTTTGTTTTCTGTTTTTTTTTTTTTCTAGATCAACTATATAGAAATGACAAACAGTGAAAGTGTTGTGACTGAAAACCAGAATCAATAGCATAGACGCTCTCCAGAGTTGGTCCCTATCATGGTGACAGCACGGTGAAAGGCGGGGCCTTGAGTGCATTTCTACACACATGTGCTGTTTGATTCCAAGACCATTAATAGACACGAGATTAGTGATGTGGGCAGGTGCTGCCAGGCCACAGCTGGGCTGGCGCCTTTCCTTGCTTTCAGCTGCACCCTATCCCCCAGGCCACACATTTGGACAAACAATACTCTCCATGAGACTCAGACCTCCTCAGAAAGCCCCTAGGGACCCACCCTGGATGCTGGAGGCCATGACCTAGGATTTGGATTTGCTGGGTCCATCTCAACTCAGCTACCTCCTGCTTAGGATCCAACATCTGGAATGGAACCCAGGAAGGCAGTACACAGGAGGCTAGAGAGAACCAGATCCCTCTAAGAAAGGGCTTTATTAGTCTATCCAGTGTAAAAGGGAGAGAGGGAGAAAAGCAGGAGCCTCCACCACAGAGGCCACGATGTGAGGACCCTCCTCCCGGGGCTGTGACCTCACAGCCCAGAGCGGATGATAAAACTCATCAACTGGAACCCGCACCCACGGAGCTGGTGCACGGGGTGGTCGTGGCGCAGCTAGCACCAGTGGTCCTGGTCTGGGTGGTGGTAGCTGTGCCGCGCCCGGACGCCGGTGCTGAGTCCCAAAGTGCAGTGGTAGCCATTGGGCACGCGGCGGAGAGGGTGAGACTGGGAGGTGAGGGAGGACACGTAGGAAGTCCTGGAGGATCGGCCAGAGTTGGTGGCCACTGCCTCTTCAAAAGTAAGTGTATCCTCAGGCAGGGTATGGGCAGAGGCCTCACTGTCCAGACGCTGCCCCAGGTAAGGGTCAGAGCCAATGCGAGAGCCAGCGGCTAGAGGCTGGCTCAGGGGCTCTTTCTGCAGCAGGGCGTTGTGTTCAGAAAGGCCGCGGCTGAGTCGGCCGGGGGAGAAGGCTGGGACGCCACTCTGACCCCCAGCAAAGTGGACAGGTGAGGAATTGGCGGTCTTGTAGGTGATGCTGGGGCGTGGAGTCAGGGGAGTCTGGGGGAGCTGCCTCCGCCCACCTCGGCCCGGGGTGCTAGCACCAGATGTTGACATCAAGGGGCTCCCATTAACGGAACCACTGCCCTACATGAAAAAGGAAACAGCAAGTAAAAACAAAAGTCACATTAGACAACACAGCACGCAGACAACATAGGCATCGTAGGGAAGGGATGCAGGCAGGATGCTATGGAAACGAAGAGGAAGCAGGAGCGAGGGACACACTAACTAGAAGCCCACAGTCAGAGAGGAAAATAAAAAGAGCGATTAGAAGAAAGTGCTGCTGGTTTCGGGAGTACCAACCTAACTGATCAGGGGACACAGTGGCTAGAAAGGCAGGTATGGGGTGGCAGGGCACAGAGGGCACTCAAAGATCTGCGGAAAAGCAAAGTTGGAATGTTGAACCCTACTGCCCTGTTTGGGTACCTGTGGGTGGGGTCCTGGCTCTAGCGCCGCAGTTGGAGATGTGGGGTGACTACTGAGGGAGGGCTTGGGTTGCGGGGGCTCCCGGCTTCCAAATCGGTCACAGGAATAGAAGCGCTGCTTCTCTGAAGAGGAAGATGAGGGCTGCCTCCGCTCCTGGGACCGGCCTCGCTCCTGCCTACGCTCCCGGCGGCAGCCGGTGGGCGCTTCTCCTTGAGGCATGCCAGATCCTGGGGCAGTGCTCGGCGCTGGCAAAGAAGGGAAGAGGTTGGCTCAGCTGACCAGGGCAGGACAGAAACCTCTGGCTCTCGACCTACAGACTCAACACCTGAGGTAGCCCATGGCTCTGCCTAGTCCCCAGAACTGGGACTCATACCCCTTTCTGCTGTGGGAACCTTCTGGGACCATATGGATACCAAGGACTGCTAGACCCTATCCCAAATCAGGCCATATCGATTCATAAGGCTCCTGAGACCCTGTAACACTCACCACCTTCTGTGTCAACAGACAGGCTGGGCCCCTTTTCCAGGGACCTCTGCTTTTTCTCTCTGCGCCGGTGGCAGCGGTGGTGGTGGTGATGTGATGTCTGGCTAGGAGGAGGCCGGTCCAGGACGGTGTTGCAAAGCTGGGTGCCATGGGGGCGTGGAGCCAGTGTGGAGATAGAGCGCTTCATGGGGCTGGCGTCAGGGGCAGGCTGCAGGCAAAGGACAAGGATGAGGAGGCGCTTGGCCTGAGCTGGCAGAGGATGAGAGAGCAGGGGGTACACGGCTAGGGAGAGGGGCTCAGTGAAAACAAAGGTAGTGGACTTCCAAGGTGGCTTCTTCTTCCTCATCCTCCTGACCTGAGACAAAAGCCTGGCAGCTTAAAACAAAGACCTTGTGAGCTTTTTTTTTTTTCTCCCTCTCCCACCAGCAGGCCTCCTGGCTGATGGACTATACCTCAACAGGCCAGATCAAGATCTAATTACACAACAGTTGTAGGCTGATCAACCAGCTCCAAACAGACTAACCCTAAATTAGAGACGGAAAACTCTTCAGAGATTAAAAAAACAAACAAACAAACAAACAAAAACTTCAGCCATCAAAGAGACTGGACTTCTCAGTCTCCCGAGTTCCACTCTGCTTTCCAGACGGTCTTTCTCTCCATGTCTGAGACCTGTGTAAGTCTCCTCACCCCATACACTTCTCGTCAACTACAGATTCTGTCTGCTGCTGTCTGTGGTGTTGGGAGATTTCTCCACTGCTGCCTGTGTGTGTGTATTAGTAAAGAGGAAGTGATACAGCCACAACAAAAGGCAACCCCAAAAACATGTCGCTGCTAGCCAGAAGAATTCAGGTCCTCTAAGCCACGTATGCACCTTCTGCGCGTTCATGTGCACCTCCCACACACGAACTAGGCCGACTTATAAAGTGAATCCCTCCCATCCCCCTGCCCTTCTCCCTTGTGTGTCTCCAGAGTCGGCCTCTGTACGCCTCTTATTCCCTTCCCTATTAAAACCTCTCGCATGGATCTGCCACATGGTGTGACTTTTATTTTTGCTGCATACATCCTAATAGTGTCCGTGAGGTTTTCCCTCTACCTTCTAATTCTTTTTTCCTTTTTAAGATTTATTTATTATGTGTAGAGTGTACCACCTGCATGTACCCCTGCACTCCAGAAGAGGGCACCAGATCTTAGTATGGATGGTTGTGAGCTACCACGTGGTTGCTGGGAATTGAACTCAGGACCTTTGGAAGAACAGGCAGCGTTCTTAACCTCTGAGCCACCTTTCCCGCCCCCTTCTAATTCTTTAATTGGCAGAGAAAATGAACCTGATCAAGACACAGTCAAGCGAGAAGGAACAAGTCTGTGGGTGGGGCATCCCTCCAGACAGGCTGGCTGGAAGCTGGGCTGTTAGTGTGGGTCCTGCCAGGAAATGGGTTGCTTGTTTGATGGAGGAATCCTAGTGTGATTCACTTCTTTTGGTTCATCCGGAGGATTGACCCCTATGTTGCCCCATCCCCACCCCAACCATGACTTACGAAATTAGGACCTACGGAAAGAAAGTGCTATGGAGCTTAGGCACAGCTACCTGAGTGTTAAACACAAGACAGAAGTACCTCAGCCTGTGACACCACCGGATGGGGTCATAAGACGGAAGAAGAGGAAACAGCAAGGCGGAAGGAAAGAAGAAGAGGGTGGAGTGCGCTGTAGGCTACAGCCATGTAGAGACATGTGAAGGGAAGTGTGTCCAGTGGGGAGGAGAAAAGGGTGAAAATAAAGAGCGCATGAAATATATCCATGACCTCATGAGGTCCCATTTATTAATTGTTGACTTTAGAGCCTGGGCTGTTGGTGTTCTGTACAGGAAGTTGTCTCCTGTGCCAATGAGTTCTAGGCTTTTCCCCACTTTTCTTCTAACAGATTTAGTGTCTCTGGTTTTTTTGTAAGGCAGAAGACACTGTCAACAGAACAAAGCGACAGCCTACAGACTGGGAAAAGATCTTAACCAACCCTACATCTGACAAAGAGCTAATATCCAAAGTGTCTAAAAACTCAAGAAATTAAACACCACCAAACCAAATAACCCAATTAAGAAATGAGGCTCAGAACTAAACAGAATTCTCAACAGATGAATATCGAATGGCTGAGAAACATTTAAAGAAATGCTCAATGTCCTTAGTCATCAGGGAAATGCAAATCAAAACAACTCTGAGATTCCATCTTATACCCATCAGAATGGCTAAGATCAAAAGCTCAAATGACAGCACATGCTGTCAAGGATGTGGAGAAAGGGGAACACTCCTCCATTGCTGGTGGGAGTGCAAACTAGTACAACCATTTTGGAAATCAATCTGGTGCTTTCTCAGAAAACTGGGAATAGGGCTTCCTCAAGACCGAGCTATTCCACTCCTTGGAATATACCCAGAAGAGGCTCCACCCCACAACAAGGACATATGCTCAACCATGTTCATAGCAGCCTTATTTGTAATAGCTAGAACCTGGAAACAACCTAGATGTCCCTCAGTCGAAGAATGGGTAAAGAAACTGTGGTACATTTATACTATGTAGTACTACCCAGCTATTAAAAACAAAGAAATCTTCCAATTTGCAGGCAAATGGATGGAACTAGAAATGATCACCCTGAGTGAGTTAACCCAGAACCAGAAAGATACACATGGTATATACTCATAACTGGACACTAGCCCAACAGGGATGTCACCTGAAAGTCTTCACTTATCAGGAGATTGGGACAGATGCTGGGACTTCCTATTGGGACTCCAGCTGAGAGAGATAAGGGAGAATGGGAAAATAGAAAGACCCAGAGGATCCTAGAAACCCACAAGAAGACCATCAAAGCTAGCGGATCTGGACCCAGGGGGGTCACCTCAAACTACTGTACCAACCAAAGACAATGCATGTTGTAAACCTAGAACCCCTACTCAGATCTAGCCAATGGACAGCACATTCTCCATAGTTGTGTCGAGAACAGAAACTGACTCTGACGTGAACTCTGGTGCCCCCATTTGACCACTTCCCCTTGGTGGGGAGGCCTGGTGGCACTCAGAGGAAAGGTAAGCAGGCTACCAGGATGAGGCTGTAATCATATGGTGGGGGAGGAGGTCCCCTTCTGTCCCAGACTTAGGGGAGGGGAAGAGGGTGAAAGAGGGAGGGAGAGGGAACAGGAAGATACAAGTGAGAGGGTAACAATTGAGATGTAATCTGAATAAATTATTTAAATAAAATAAAACATTTTAAAAGAAATATATCCATGACCATAGGAAGAAGAAGAAACAGAGCCAGGAGGCAAACCACATAGGCCTGGGCACTAAAGACCCAGATCAACCAGCAGCCCCCCTTTCTTGGCTTCAAAAGTGGGAATGCCACAGACTCCTCCCTGTGACATTGAGAAAGGGGCTTGTCGATTCCGAAGCTGGGCATCTGGCTCCTAGTGAAATGGCCTAATGACAGAAACCTCACAAGAGGCAAAAAAAAAAAAAAAAAAAAAAAAAAAGTCTGGAGGTTCAGGGACAGGGCAGGAAGGGCCATGCCAGAACCCCAAACAGCAAAAGGGTAGACTGAGGCACGAAACATTACTTCCTGGGTTGTAGTTTCTGTTCTGGTCCTAGAGCAGAATCCCAGGAAAGGAGAAGATGCGACGATGGAGCCAAAGGCAGCAGGGCTGAGGGCCTTGAGCCCATAGGAGTAACACCCAGGAGACAGTAGGCTGGGCTGGGAGACACTAGAGGTTGGGGGACCAGAGCTGAGGGAGGACACCAAAGCTGCCGATCCACAATGTGGTGACTAATGCCTGACCGAAAGACTGTCCTGGTGAGGTAGGTACCATGTCACCCAAGGGTGGGAGGCGTCCAAGGTTACACAGGCAGGTGACTTCAGGCAGGCTCTCTAGGTGCCACCTGTTTCTCTACCCCAGCCTCCTCATCAAGCACCGTCCTCTGTGTGCACACCATCTTCTCCACAGCCCAGGCCCTTCCGAGACAATACCTGTGTTTCCGCTGCCAAGCGCGGCATAGAGGCAGCTCGGCCTTGGCTCTCCAGCCCTGGCTGGGGCTCCCCTTCAGGTCCTCTCAGCGTCATGTTCTGCATCTGGACATCCACAGCCTGGAGGACAGCGGCCTCCTAAGTTACACATCACGGAGCTATCTGGTCCCTCTGACCGCTATCTCACCCCAGTCCCCGCCCCAAACCCTCCAACTCCCACAACACTTGACCCCACCCTCGGCTCATCTCCCCATCTCACGCATCCTCACCCTGACTCACACGCCCCCATCACACATGCTCCCGGTACGTCTCACACTGTGTTCCTATCTCATACAATCCCTCCAGCAAAGGCTCACCAGTGTTCCTGGCTGCCCCACAGGGATCTCTGCAGAATGGCCACGTTCTAGAGGTGCTCTGGCCTCATAAAGTGCATCCTGGGTCCTCTGCGTGCCCCAGGACAGCGACTCCTTGATGCCGCTTTCCTGGGTTTGTCTGGAGAAAAAGAAAATGTTCTGCAGAGTTAGAGACCTGTGGTCCGCAGCACACTACTAATGTGGGGATCTCCACCAGCCACAGACTTGGCAGTAAGGACCTGTCTCCTTCCCCCTGACCTCCCAGCCATCCCAGCACAGGAGCTCCAGCATGGCCTAAACCAAGACACATCACAGAGCATGCACTCAACATGGCTCCAAGCTAAACGGTACTCTCAGAGCAAAGGACTTGAAACACTTATTCCGAGGAAAGCCAGCCCCATCACTCCCTGGTCTGGGGGCAATCAGAGAGTTCTTCTATGACACAGGCATCAAGCCTCTGCCACAGGCAGTGGTGGGAGGGGCACAGTTACTATGTGGTGAATAGTAATCAGCCAACAGCTAAAGAAACTCCAGGATCCTTCCTGGGCCTCTCTCCTCCGGAGTTTCTTGCTGGGAGCTCTTCCATGAAGGGCCTGCTCACTGTCCTGTCCACTTCCTAATTATCAGACTATATATGCCCTCACCTCACCGCCTGCTCCTCACCTCACCTGCTCCTCACCTCACCTGCCCCTCACCTCACCACCTGCTCCTCACCTCACCACCTGCTCCTCACCTCACCTGCCCTCACCTCACACCATGCTCGCTCCTCATGGTGCTGGAAGTACTCCACACAGCACTGGTTCTTCCCAGGCAGACCCACTGCAATCAGGATATTTGTACCATACAGGTTGAACGACTCGTTGTCACAGTCAGCATGGAGCCAGACTCCTGAACACATAGTGCACTCGGACAGTCGGCCAGACCTGTCCTTTCTGCACATTTTAAATAAGACTCATCCAGTTGTCTTCTTGGAGTATTGAAGGCCAACTCACCTCAATGACTCTTGAAGCAAGCCCCGGGATGGGCTCTAGCTGGGGGGGGGGGGGCAGGGGGGGGGTGCAGCAGCCAGGCTAAACCCTGGCGCACTGCCAGTCCTGAGGTCACAGCATAGCTCAGATCCTCCATTGCTGGAACAATGGGATAGCGTGTTCTCTGACTAGTGGTTTGAAAGGAAATTGCCTCCATAAACTCAAAGGGAGTGGCAGTATTGGAGGGATGGAGTAGGTGTGGCCTTGTTGGAGTAACTTGGAGGAAGTGTGTCAGTGGGGGCGGGCTTTGAGGTTTTAGAAGCTCAAGCCAGGCCCAGTGGCATTCTCTTTCTTCCTGCTGCCTGCCAATACAGATGTATACATTTTAGCTACCTCTCCAGCACCATGTCTGCCTGCACGCCGCCATGCTTCCCGCCATGATGATAATGGACTAAACCTCTGAACTGTAAGCCAGCCCTAATTTAGTGTTTTCCTTCATAAGAGTCGCTGTGGTCATGACGTCTTTTCACAGCAACAAAACCCCAACTGAGACACTGATGTTCTGTGAAACCCTTAATGGCTTTATGCAACAGTTATAATCTTCAAAATACCTGGATCTTTTATCCTCCTGGAAGCCTGGATCAAATCAAAGAGACCACACACTCTATAGAATACCCCTCTCACATACACATCTCCACACAGCTCACATATGTGCACACATTCCCTCTCTCACAGTCTTCTACACATGCTCAGAGTATCTTTAATTTTAAATGCACAAGTGGGACCCTAAGCAACTTGTGCAAGGGAAAGTGTGTAAGTGAGGATATTTGTAGGGCTCTGTGTGGCAGGCCTTAGGATGGACTTCTTCAACTTGGAGCCACTTCTACCAGCACGTGCTGACAGGGTTCCCCTCTGCACTGTCCTCCGCATGCCCACATCATGAACGTGGGCCTGGCTCTGCAATGCTGATAGTGGTACAGGCAGAAGCAGAGGTCCAAACAAGGTCCTGCACGCTGCTCTCTTGCCATTTTCAGGGCCAACATGAGGTGTAAGTCTCTTGGAGCCACCAAGTAAGGAAAGATGGGCATGCCTGGCAGCTGAAAGAGCCTGGCCTCCAGTGTGGAATAAGCCCTGCCCAGAGTCTGTCCACAGCCTCGGGTGAGAAACATGACCCTCAGTTTCCAACTCTTTGAACTCATATCAAGAAACACTGTCTGGGCTGGAGAGATGGCTCAGTGGTTAAGAGCACTGACTGCTCTTCCAGAGGTCCTGAGTTCAATTCCCAGCAACTGCATGGTAGCTCACAATCATCTATAATGTGATCTGATGCCCTCTTCTGGTCTGCAGGGTACAAGCAGGCAGAGCAATGTATACATAAATACATAAATAAATAAATCTTAAAAAAAAAAAAAAAGAAAGAAAAGAAACACTGTCCAAAAGTAAAGTGAAACAAGAGGGCCAGGCCAATTTGTTTGTGAAATTAAACCAAAATGGGAAACTGGGAGGAAAACGGCTCAGAGGAAACAGGAAGGTCAGAATCATAATTGTCTATGAATTTGAGAACTGTCTAGGCATTTGAAAGCTCAGGAAGAAGCAGTTAGGAGCCCACAGAAATTAGAAGCCAGTGACAGCAGACCCTAGAAGAGAGGGGTACCTGCTGTGGCTGTCACCTCAGGAGTAACACAGCTATCCACCCCCATTTCGACAGAACAAGGCTGTCTACCTGGTGCCATGAAGCTAACCTCAGGGCCCACCGCAGAAACCAGCAGGTAGAAAAACCTGGCAGCAGCAATGGACACCAGCTTTCAAATGTCTGTGTGCACCCACGGGTGGAGGCAGACATGGAGCTGCTCCAGAGCTCAGGCCCGGAAGTGGGATGGGCCTGAGGACTTCCTATGCTCAGGCAGTGAGGTAGAGGCCAGAAGGCATTCAGAACCAGGTAGTGTGTGGTCACAGACACCAGCCCCCCCCACCCCCACTGCCCTTGAGCTCTCCCCACCGGCACTCACATGGCCCCGCCATTGCTGAGGGAAGCGGCGCTCTTCTGCCGAAGGAACACGCGAGCTCCTCGCAGCACGGCAGGCTGTGTCTGCTCCAGGGTGGCCTTCAGAGGGTGGAACAGGGACACAGGGCCCATCTGCAAAGGACAACAGAGAAGAGCCCTGTGCCTGAGGACCTCAACCTGTTACAGCGTGTAGCAGAGCCCTGTGTCTGCTCGGAACAGTGTGGGCTGGCTCCTGCTTCTGCAGCACAGCCTTGCTTTCCAAGAGGACCGTGCAAACAGATCAAGGCAGGCTGGGGGACCCCTGGAGTGTCTTAGTTTTTCCCCATTTAAGTGTTCATGTTACAGAATCCATCATCCACCTCTCATCTTCAGTTCACAGGGACTGCCGCCTGGAATCCAACCCAGGGTCAGATGCAGACCCTCCATATGGTAATCCCTGAAGACACGGAAGTGACACACCAGGAAGATGTACCTCCTGCCTCCCACATAACCATGAGCAAAGATAACCGCAACGCTGGGATATCAACATGTATCTCTTTGGTCTGTCCCTGTGTGTGAGTCTTCCTCTGAGACGGAGCCTTGTTCAGCTGTAGGTCTCCCACAGCGGTACCTGGGACAGGCCTCCGGGCGCTTGGTGAGTCTGATCTCTGGTGGTTTTGTTCTGCTTGTAGAAGTCAAATATCATCAGAGCCGCATAGACTTTCCCCACTGTCATCTCATCAGCTGAGGGGAGAGGCAAAGAGAAGAGACAGAGGGAGAGGTTTGGAGGGCAGACAGCACGAAGAAGCCACAGAAAATTTAGCCAGATAAGGAGGCAGCATCTTTCCCTCAGCCCTACGTGGTCTCCTGGAAACGCACTGAGCTGGATGGCTCCAGACGGGGCTCAGCTACAGGAGTGAGTCCCACTCTGCGCATCTAACTAGTCCTGTGTCCTGGGGGCCCAAGAGGCCCTCAGAATTAAGCACCTCCTCTTTTTGTGCCCATACCAGGGTACCCTCTTGCGTTTTTTAAATGTTGTGAGGCATATCCTCAAAGTGGGAGACCCCGATCAGATCTCACGACTCCTGTGCTACCCAGCATGGCTACAGAGGGATGAGGCGGGGGTGGGGGGGGGGCACCAAGGCAACACAGTCCCTGGCTGTGCTCTCATAGCCCTTGAGGGAACAGGGAAGGTGGGCCCAGAGGGTACCTTTCCCTCCCCCACTTACGTTTGTGGGGTGGTACTAGTAAGTCCAGCGTCTTCTGGGGCAGATTAGCCCACACAGAAGAGATCTCCTTTCTCAGCTGAGCATCACACTGGTGCTGCTTTGTCCCTGCTGGGGGCAGAACAAGAAGGAAAGGGAAGACAGATGTCAGCAGCAGCAGCAGTCATGCAGGCTCTCATTCAGGCAGAGCAGGAGACAGTGTGTGAGGAAGACACATGCCGCGGAAAGACAGTGTGAAGCACAGACCTGCAGGCTGCTTACAGACCTTCCTGCTGAGTAGTTCTGGAGGCAGTACGACAGTGTGTGTGTGTGTGCATGTGAGTGAGGGTGTGTGAGAGCATGTGTACGTGTGTGCACATGTGCATGTGTGCCTAGGATAAAAATCCAGGGTCTGTACATGTTCTACAACAGAGCTATAACCCAGGCACCTTAAATATCTTGGGGAGAGTGAATGTTTTATTTTTATGACGTTTGACTTACCAATTTTCCTGTATGGTTCATGCATTTATCTTATGTATGTATATATCTATGTGTGTTGTGTGTGTGATTGTAGGGGTTTCCCATGGTACCAGATCCTACTTGTGAGTCTCTTCCTAGGATCCAAGCTCTGATACTCTGGCAGGGTAGTAAGCACACTTAACCAATCCACTTTGGTGCATCTTTCTACAAAGAAATCTCCCTTTACTCAGTTGCCAACTTTTTTTTTCCTCTAGAGGTTTTTTTTGGTTTTTTTGTTTTTTGTTTTTTGTTTTTTTTTTTTTTCATTTTAAAACTGTATCTATGACCCATTTTGAGTTAAATTTTGTAGGAGGTTACACGGCACATATAGAAAGGCTTTCCCCCTTGCTACACAGAAGTCTTAAGAACCAGTGATTGTGGAAAAGCCTAGAAGAGGGTTATCATTGAAGGAATTAAAGGCTAAAAGTGCCCTTTCGAGAAGATAGCAGAAATCTCACCCCTCACCCACCCTCTCACCTTACGTCCTCAACAGAAAGACAGTGAAAAACCACAGCAAGAAGAGACCTCAGAAAAAGCTCCATCCTGCAGCACCTCGGTACTGGACTTGATAGTCGCCAAAACTCTGAGAAATGTATTTCCTGGGCAAGGTATCCAGTCTGCGGAATTTTGGGCCAGCACCCTGGTGATGTTTCATCTTGACAGAATTTAGAATTGCATGTTTATGAAGGTGTCGTCAAAGAGGTTTAAGTAAGGCAGCACCAAGATATGGCTGCAGTCCTGGGCTCAAAAGAAAGGGATGGGAACTGAAAGTCTCAGCATTCCTTTCTGCTCCCTGACTCGGGAAGAGCTGAGCAGCTGCCTCAGCACCCCCCCCACCCCACCCCACACACACAATACTTCCCCACCACAGTGGATAAATCCCCCAGATGGTCAGCTAAAATAAATTCTTCCTTTGCGGAGGGGGGGGAGGCTTTCCCAAATAGGGTTGCTCTGTGTAGCCCTTTGCACTTTGTAGACCAGGCTGGCCTCGAACTCATAGAGATCTGCCTGCCTCTGCCTCCCGAGTGCTGGGATCAAAGGCATGCGCCACCTATAAGCCCTTCCTTTTTAAAGTTGTCTTTTGTCATAGCAACAAGAAAATTAGTACGCATTCTAAACTGTATGAGTATTTTAAAAAAGTCTTTCCTTTTGCAAATAGCTGTCTGAATTTTAAAATCACTGCTTCTTCGGGATGCTATCTTTTCCATATCAATTGCCTTCGCAGCACTGCAGAAAATCAGTTGGCCATACGTACGTGGGTTTCTCTCAGCCACACCTTGATCAACATAACTTCATGGAAAGCTACTTGGGAAGGGCCTGCTTCCTAACCTTGCTCTTTTTAAAAAAGCAAAAAACTACTATTCAGGTTTGTTTACATTCCTACATACATTTTAGAGTTGGTTTATCTGTTGGGACTGTCTGGACGGCAATGACCTTGATGATTAGGGGGAGTCTAAGGCTGATAGAGCCTACGCACAGCATACTTGCACGCTGCTCGGCTCTTCTTTGGTTCTTCCTATAAGCTCACAGAATCAAGCATGGTACCCACAATAGGAAACACTGTACTGTGCTTATTTTCCAGGAACGTTTTCAAGAAAACATTGGATTTCTCTATTGTCAATTACGAGTACAGGGAAATGCAAATGCTTTTGTATACCAGATTGCATACCTGTCAGCTTCAATGGCGCACGCCTACTGAGAGGCTGAGGCAGGCAGATCTCTGTGAGTTCGAGGCTAGCCTGGTCTACAAAGTGAGTCTAGGACAGTCAAGGCTACACAGAGAAACCCTGTCTCAAAAACAAAGAACAAAAAAAACAAAACAACAACAACAAAAAAACACCAATAACAACAACAACCCAGACTGGAAATTTTACACAGATGATATCAACTCTAAACACACATTTTCATTTTTTCATTTCTTGCTTTTTTATTATTTAAAGAAATTTTTAAATTTAAACATATTTTGCTTCTGTTTTCCTCCTCTTCCATCACTTCTTGCTCTTGTTTCTCTATGAAAATGTCTAGGGCCTCAGGTACATTCCTGAAAACAAGTGCTGACAGTGCGCTGCAGCTGCTGCCTTAGTCCTGACCTCGAGCGCTCCTATGCCAAGTATTAACTAGCTGCGTTTTTTCACAGACAGCCTTTATCATATATTAATTCAAGTTCCACATAGAAGGATTCTTAGCACAGCTGAGTGTTGGCGTTTGGCACACGCTTTTTCCTGTGTGGCTGTGGGGATGTCACTTGGTTTCTATCATTGCTTGACCCAGTAAGTAACACTGACTGAGCTTTACAATGCCAGGCCAGCCTTCCGCTACTGGGCTAACCCTTGACAGTGGCATCAATTATTATCTTCTTTTATGTACTGGTGGATTTGGTTTGGTAAAACTGCCCTGAAGATTTTATGTCTAGAGTCAGTTCACTGAAATTATACTGAAGAACGTCATAAAGGAAGACTGCCTTATTTCCCGTCATATCTTTGTTTCTTACATCAAAATAAAGTACATTTAAAGTAAGTTGAGAAATACTCTCTTTTTAAATTATTATTTTTTGGCATTACATCCCCATTATTATACCCTCAGTCTTATCTTCCTGTTACCCCCTTCCTCTTCCATCCTATTCCCCCCTTATAGCTCTAATGGGGGGGCACTCCTCTCCCACTGCCTGGTCACAGTCTACCAGGTCTCATCAGGATAACCTGCATCCCCTTCCTCTGTGTGCCTGCAAGACTGCCCTATCAAGGGGCAGTGATCAAATACAGGGCACCAGAGTTTATGTCAAAGGCAGTCCCCACTCTCTCCCCATCTCTCCCCCAACACATGGAGAATGGGCTGTCCATCGGCTATGCCTGAACAGGGGTCTAGGTACTTTGCATGCAGTGTCCTTGGTTGGTGCATCAGTTTGTGCAGCCCCCCCTGACCCCCGTCCAGATCCACCACCTTGATGGCCTCTCTGTGGGGCTCCTGACCCCTCTAGATCCTACCCGCATCCCCACTCTCCCATACAACTCTCAGCACTCCACCAAGAGTCTGGCTGTGAGTTCCAGTACCTGTTCCTAACCCCGACTGGGTGGAGTCTCTCAGAGAACATCCATGGTGGGCTAATTCCCACTTATCAGTGAGTATATACCATGCATGTCTTTCTGGGTCTGGGTTACCTCACTCAGGATGATCATTTCGAGTTCCATCCACTTGCCTGCAAATTTCAAGATTTCCTTGGTTTTGATAACTATATAGTATTCCATTGTGTAACCGCTCCACAGTTTCTTTAGTTGAGGGACATCTAGGTTGTTTCCAGATCCTGGCTATTATGAATAAAGCTGCTATGAATATGGTTGAGCAAATGCTGGTGTTGTATGGTGGGGCATCTTTCAGGTATATGCTCCGAAGTGGTATAGCTGAGTCTTGAGGTAGAACTATTCCCAGTTTTCTGAGAAAGCACCAGATTGATTTTCAAAGTGGTCATACAAGTTTGTACTCCCACCAGCAATGGAGGAGTGTTCCCCTTTCTCCACATCCTTGCCAGCATGGGCTGTCACTTGAGTTTTTTTTTTTATCTTAGCCATTATGATGGGTATAAGATGGAATCTCAGAGTCATTTTGAGCGGCATTTCCCTGATGACTAGGGACACAGATCGTTTCTTTAAGTGTTTCCCAGCCATTTGATATTCCTCTGTTGAGAATTCTCTGTTGAGCTCTGTAACCCATGTTTAATTGGGTTAATTGGTTTGGTGGTGTTTAATTTCTTGAGTTCTTCGTATATTTTGGATATTAGCTCTTTGTCAGATGTAGAGTTGGTAAAGATCTTTTCCTAGTCTGTAGGCTGTCGCTTTGTTCTCTTGACAGTGTCTTCTACCTTACAGAAGCTTCTCAGTCTCATGAGGTCCCATTTATTAATTGTTGACCTTAGAGCCTGGGCTGTTGGTGTTCTGTACAGGAAGTTGTCTCCTGTGCCAATGAGTTCAAGGCTCTTCCTCATTTTTTCTTCTAACAGATTTAGTGTGTCTGGTTTTATATGGAGGTCCTTACTTAATCCATTTGGACTTTAGTTTTGTGCAGGGTGATAAATATGGATCTATTTCCATTTTTCTACATGTAGACATCCAGTTAGGCGAGCACCATTTGTTAAAGATGTTATTTTTTCCATTGTATAGTTTTGGCTTTGTCAAAAATCAAATGTCCATAGGTGTTTAGGTTTATTTCTGGGTCTACGATTCGACTCCATTGATCAACCAGGCTATTCCTAGGCCAGTACCATTTCATTTTTATTACTGTTGCTCTATAATACAGCTTAAGATCAGGGATGAAGAGTCCTTCAGAAGATCTTTTATTGTACAGGATTGTTTTAGCTATTCTGTATTTTTTTTTTCATATGAAGTTGAGAATTGATCTTTCAAGGACTATAAAGAATTGTGTAGATATTTTGATAGTGACTGCATTGAATCTGTATATTTCTTTTGGTAGTAAGATGGACATTTTTACTATGTTGATTCTCCCGATCCATGAGCATGAGAGATCTTTTCATCTTCTGGTAACTTAATTAATTTCCTTCTTCAGAGACTTGAAGATTTTTTCATGTAAGTCTTGCACTTGCTTGGATAGAGTTACACCAAGATACTTTATATTTGTGGCTACTGTGAAGGGTGTAGTTTCCCTAATTTATTTCCCAGCCTGTTTGTCACTTGTATACAGGAGGGCTACTGACTTTTTTAGTTGATTTTTTATCCAGCCACCTTGATAAAGGTGTTTATCACTTATGTATACTGTCATATCATCCATGAATAGTGATACTTTGACTTCCTCCTTCCCAATGTGGATCCCCTTGATCTCCTTTAGTTGTGTTATTGCTGTAGCTAGAATCTTCAAGTACTATATTGAGGAGATATGGTAAGAATGGACAGCCTTGTCCTGGCCTTGATTTCAGTGGATTTATTTAAATTTCTCTCTGTTTAGTTTGATGTTGGTTGTAGGCTTGCTGTATATAGTCTTTGCTATGTTTAGGTGTGGGCCTTGTATCCTTGATCTCTCCAAGACTTTTAACATGAATGGGTGTGGGATTTTGTCAAATGTTTTTTTGACATCTAAGGAGATGATCATGTGGTTTTTTTCCTTTCAGTTTGTTTATATGGTTGATTACACTGATGGATTTCTGTATATTGGACCACCACTGCATGCCTGGTCATGGTGGATGATATTTTGATGTATTCTTGGATTCAGTGTTCAAGTATTTTATTATTTTTGCATCAATGTTCATGAGTGAAATTGGTCTGAAATTCTCTTTCTTTGTTGTGTCTTTGTGTGGCTTAGGTATGAAGGTGACTGTGGCTTCATAGAATGAATTTGGTAGTGTTCCTTCTGTTTCTATTTTGTGGAATGGTTTGAGGAGTATTAGTATTAGCTCTTCTTTGAAGGTCTGGTAGAATTCCGTGCTGAATCCATCTGGCCCTGGGCTTTATTTGGTGGGGATGACTGCTTCTATTTCTTTAGGGGATATAGAACAGTTTAACTTGTTTATCTGATCCTGATTCAACTTTGGTTAAGTGAAATTTATCAAGAAATTTGTCTATATCATTTAGATTTTCAAATTTTATGGCATATAGGCTTTCAAAGTAAGACCTAATGATTCTTTGGATTTCCTCGGTATCTGTCTTCATGTCTCTGTTTTCATTTCTGATTTTTTTGATTTGTGTACTCTTCATTTGCCTTTTAGTTAGTTTGGCCAAGGGTTTGTCTATCTTGTTGATTTTTCTCAAAGAGCCAGCTCTTGGTTTTATTGATTCTTTGAATTGTTTTCTTTGCTTTTAATTTATTTATTTCAGCCCTGAGTTTGATTAGTTCCAGGCATCTACTACTCTTGGGTGTGTCTGCTTTTTTTTTCCCTATGGCTTTCAGGTGCTCCATTAAGTTGCTTGCATGAGATGCCTCCACTTTCTTTATGAAGGCATTTAGTGCCATAAACTTTCCTCTTAGCCCTGCTTTCGTTGTGTCCCATAGGTTTGGGTATGTTGTGCCTTAATTTTCATTGAATTTTAGGAAGTCTTTGATTTCTTTATTTCACCCCTGACCCAGTTGTTGTTGAGTAGAGCATTGTTCAGTTTCCATGTGTGTGTAGGCTTTTTGTTATTTTATTGTTGTTAAAGTTCAGCGTTAGTCCATGGTGGTCTGATAAAATACAAGGGATTATTTTAATTTTCTCGTATTTGTTGAGGCTTGCTTTGTGACCGACTATATGGTCAGTTTTGGAGAAGGTTCCATAACGTGCTGAGAAGGTATATTCTTTTGTGCTTGGGTGAAAAGTTCTGTAGATGTCTGTTAGGTCCATTTGATTCATGATATCTGTTAAATTTCATTATTTCTCCATTTAGTTTCTGTCTCAATTATCTGTCCACTGGTGGGAGGTGGGTGTTGAAGTCTCCCACTATTAATGTGTGGGGTTTGGTGTGACTTAAGCGTTAGTAATGTTTGTTTCTTTTACAAATGTAGGTGCCCTTGTATTTGGGGCATAGATGTTCAAAATTGAGATGTTATCTAGGTGGAATTTTCCTTTGATGAGTATGAAGTGTTCCTCCTCATCTCTTTTGATTAATTTTAATTGAAGGTCTATTGTATTAGATATTAGTATGGCTACTCCAGCTTGCTTCTTGGGTCCATTTGCTTGGAAAACCTTTTTCCAGCCCTTTACTCTCAGGTAATGTCTATCTTCGTAGCTGACTGTGTTTCTTGTATGCAATAGAATGATGGGTCTTATTTATGAATCCATTCTGTTAGTCTGTGGCTTTTTTTTATCAGTTCATATCTTTTTTTTTTTCACTTAAGAAGTATTTGTTTGTTTGTTTTCTTTTTTTAAATTAATTTATTCTTGTTACATCTCAATGTTTATCCCATCCCTTGTATCCTCCCATTCTTCCTTCCCTCCCATTTTCCCATTATTCCCCTCCCCTATGATTGTTCCTGAGGGGGATTACTTCCCCCTGTATATGCTCATAGGGTATCAAGTCTCTTCTTGGCAACCTGCTGTCCTTCCTCTGAGTGCCACCAGGTCTCTCCCTCCAGGGGACATGGTCAAATGTGAGGCACCAGAGTACATGAGAAAGTCATATCCCACTCTCCACTCAACTGTGGAGAATATTCTGACCATTGGCTAGATCTGGGTAGGGGTTTAAAGTTTACTGCCTGTATTGTCCTTGGCTGGTGCCTTAGTTTGAGCAGGACCCCTGGGCCCAAATATGCCTATCATAATGTTCTACTTGTAGGTTTCTAGGACCCTCTGGATCCTTCTACTTTGCTATTCTCCCATGCTTCTCTCATTTAGAGTCCCAATAGGATGTCCTCCCCTCTGTCCCAGTTTCCTGGTAAGTGAAGGCTTTCATGGGACATGCCCCTTGGGCTAGTATGCAGATATAAGTGAGTATATACCATTTGACTCTTTCTGCTTCTGGGTTAACTCACTCATTATGATCATTTCTAGCTCAATCCATTCATCCACAAATTTTGGGAATTCCTTGTTTTTAATAGCTGAGTAGTATTCCATAGTGTATATGTACCACAGTTCTGTGTTTTTTTTATTAGAGAGTTGAGACCGTTGATGTTGAGAGATATTAGTGACTAGTGACTGTTATAATCTTTCATTTTGGTGTTGATTCTGGAACTGTGTTTGTGTGCTTTGGTTTTGCTGTAGTGACGTTATTTATATCCTGTGGCTTTTGTGGTGGTGTAGTTTACCTCCTTGGGTGGGAGATTTTCTCCTAGCGTCTTCTGTAGTGCTGGGTTTGAACACAGATATTGTTTAAATTTGGTTCTATGATGGAATATCTTATTTTCTCTATCTATGGTGATTGAAAGTTTTGCTGGGTATAGTAGTCTGGACTGGCATCTATGGTCTATTAGGGTTTACAAGATGTCTGTCCAGGCCCTTCTGGCTTTTATTGTCCCTGCTGAGAAGTCAGGTGTGATTCTGATAGGTTTGTCATTATATGTTACTTGACCTTTTTCCCTTACAGCTTTTAGTATTTTTTTTCTTTGTTCTACACATTTAGTGTTTTGATTATTATGTTGTGGGAGTATTTTCTTTTCTGGCATAACCTCTTTGTTGTTCTGTAAGCCTCTTGTATGTTTATAGGCATTTCTTTCTTGAGATTAGGGATATTTTCTTCTATGATTTTGGTGAAGACATTTCTGAGCCTTGGAGCTGGGACTCTTCGATTCCTATAATTCTTAGGTTTCGTCTTTTCATGGTGTCCTTGATTTCCTGGATGTTTTGTGTCAGGAATTTTTTAGCTTCAACATTTTCTTTAATGGATGCATCAATTTCTTCCATTGTGTCTTCTGCATTGAGATGTTTTCCCCCATCTCTTGTATTCTGTTGGCAATCCTTACCTCTGTAGTTCCTTTTTTCTTCTCTAAGTTCTCTCTCTCCAGAATTTCCTCAGCTGTGCTTTCCTTATTATTTCCAATTCCACCTTCAGGTCTTGATCCATTTTATTGATTTCCTTCATCTGTTTGTTTTTATTTTCTTCTATTTCCTTATATGATTTGTTCAATTCCTTCACCTATTTCCTTATGTGATTTGTTCAATTCCTTCACCTGTTTGTATTTTCCTGAAATTCTAACATTGATTTATGCATTTCCTCTCTAAAGGCCTCAAACTGTTTGCTTGTGTCTTTCTTGTATTTAAGAATTTTCTTTATTTCTTCTATTATCATTTTCACAAGCATAGATTTAATGTCATTTTCTTGTGCTTCAGTTGTGTTAGAGGACCCAGGGCTGCTTGCCATAGGATACCTGTGTTCTGAAGATCCCATATTGCTTTGGTTTCTGTTGATTGTGTTTTTATGCTGGTCTTTAGCCATCTGGTTGTCTATGGTGTTGGCTGGTAGATCCCGTTGCTCCCCAGAGTTCTCGGTGGATACAGGAAGAGCCCTGGGCAGGAAGCTGGATGGTGCTGAAGGTGTCCTCCTCAGATTGTTGGTAATGGTCTCGGATTGGCCAGTCCTTATCAGAGAGTTGCCAGGGCCTCACCTCAACTGTATGATCCTGGGGGTCAACTGGGCTTCTTCTCAGGACTCTGGGACCCTCCTTTTGCAAAGGGAGATGGCTGCTTTGCTACTGGCTTTCTTGCTCCAAGGTTGATGAGGTCCCACTGCCCAGATACTGTCCTCAGTCAATGTGCCCAGTCACTGTACTCACTGAATTGGGGAGCCCGCAGTTGGGTCTGCCTGCTTGAATGTCAGAAGGTATCCATTTCTCCATGGGGAGGGCTGACGTTGTGGTACCTTGAAAATCTCCGCTGCCTGGTGGTGAGTGTGTGCACCTGCGGTAGTAGCTTTGTGTCCCCTTCCTGGAAGGTAACCACTTCACTGAAGGGTCCAAGTTTGTGGCCAAACACAGTACCCACAGAGTCTCCACAGCATGGTGGTGATAGCGGGCACCTGAGGTATGAGCTGTGTGTCCCTGTCCCAGAAGGTAACCTCTTCACAGGAGGGTCTGAGGTGGGGGCCTGCAAGGTGCAGTATCTGGAAAGTCTCCCCTTAGTGATAAAGGGCACCCAAGGTTGGTGCTGCACCTCCTGGGTATCATAAGGCCTGAAGCTGAGGCCACATTGGAGGGGACCCTGGGAGTTTTCCCCAGTGTTTAGCTGGGTGACCTGGGGTTGGACCAGAGATTTTCCCACACTGTGGGATCTTGTTGAACCTGGGAAAAACAGCCGTTTGGGATTTTGGGGTCTACTGCATGACATCAGTTGTTCTGTTCTCCTTGGATCTCCCCCTTCTCTCTCTCTCTCTCTCTCTCTCTCTATATATATATATATATATATGTGTGTGTGTGTGTGTGTGTGTGTGTGTGTGTGTATGTATTACTCTGTTAAAGTCTCAGTAGTTTGTATTCACTGACATGTTTGGTAGGTTTCCTCAACGAAGCCCTCTAGGCCTGGAATTTTCTCTTGGAAGGCTGTTTGCTATCAGATTACCTAAGAGATACAGTGCTCCTAAGGTTATCTCCTATTTTCACACATGTGTGACTATGTGTGGGTTGCATGTATGCCTGTATGCTGTTGCTTGTGTGAGGCCAGAGGAAAAACCTTGGGCGTCATCTTCAGGAGCTGGAAGCATCACAAATTAAGCTTATCTGGAAACTCCAAGAACTCTCTGCCTGTTCCCACATCGCTGGCACTGGAATTACAAGCACACACCACTATGCCTGGCATTTTTTAATGTGAATTCTGTTCTTGAATGTGTTTGGTAGTTGACAGTCACCTCCCCTAAGATGCTGTAGGTCACTGACACAATCGATGCTCACTCTTTTACTGTCAACAGGGCCTGCAGTGATATACCTCTTCTGCTCTTTGCTTTGGGATCTGCATCTTCTTTCTTCTTGATTGGTCTAGCTGGCGGTTTGCCAACAGCGCTGTTGTTGCTGTTTAACCTTGGCTATTCTGGTCTTGGAGCTGAAGGCAGCCTGAAGGGCTGGGCAGCTGCAGAGCAGCTGGAGACTACAGCAGCAAAGCAATGAGAACAGATTGCTGTGAGTTCGAGGCCAGCCTAGTGTACAGAGCGAGCTCCAGGACAGCCACGGCTACACAGAGAAACCCTGTCTCGAAAATCCAAACCAAACAAATAAACACACACACACACACACAAACAAACAAACAAAAACCAAACCAAACAAACCAAACAAAAAGAGTTCCTAATGTTGGTGCCAGGGTAAGGTTTGGAGTCACCTGGCATTGAGGTCGAGACAAGCCAGTGGGGGATTCCTGCAGAGCCTCTGGGCAAAGATCAAATAACTTGTGCTATTTTTATCTGGACTGAAAACACAAGATTAGAATTCAACATATGAACAAGAAGAAGTGGGTAAGATTAGAATTTAATGTATGTACAGGAAATTGGTAAGATTAGGGTTCAATATATGCACAAGGAACAGGAAAAGTGGCAAAAAAGGATGCTCTGAGGCACACCCGTAATTCAGAAGTGGGAGGGCCAGAGAAGCCAAGAACAAACAAAAAATTACACAGGAAGTAGAATCCGAGGAAGGCTACAGACAGGACAAAGACCGAAAACTGCCTAACTGAAAACTAGCAAAGAGAAATCAGCAGAGACTCGTCTCTCAGGTAGCTGCTTCCTATGAAGGAAGAAAAAGAGGAGCATCAATGGAGGGGTAAGAGACAAACCGTTTAAAGAAAGGAACGGTGAGAGTGTGTTCACAAAGGGGCACAAGTAACCCCCGAAAGAGAAAACCAGCAAAGCAAGAAGCAAGGGGTGCAACTAGGGTGAGAGTGAGAGAGTGATGGGGTGCAGGGTCCCTCTGGTAGAGGGGAAGGGAAAGGAAGGAGAGATGGTACATGTTGCCTGTAACATGACTGGGGCAGGGTATGGTTGCTGGATGGAATAACCTAGAACAAGGGATTGCGTTTCAGCGTGTTGGCTTCCTCCTTAAATATGAGGTCAGTATAATGCTAACGCAACTATCAAGGGAATACTCAGCGCCTAACAGGTAAATCTATCCAGTTGTGCCCCAGACAGAGCTCATCCCTTTAACTTCTTCTTTACATGCCTGAGTAGATTATTTGAGAGAAAGAGAGAGAGAGAGAGAGTGTGTGTGTGTGTGTGTATGTCTTGTTTTGCTCTGAAACAGGTCTTGCTAGTTACCCAAGGCTGGCAGTAAACTTGCTGAGGACTGGCTGCCAGTGCCCTCCCTTTCCCGAGGCCGCCTGACTCACCTGGGGCCAGCTTGATCTCCAGCGCCGTCCGGATGAGGGCCATCAGCGTGGATGTGAAGTGCACCGTCATATCCTCATTGGATATAGGCATGTTCATGCGAACCAGGCGCTGGGGATAAGTAGAGGCAGATCAGGGCCAAGTGTGTCACTGTCACTCCCACCCTAGAATTAGTGTTTGGGTTCTGGAGCTTGGCTTGGCTTCCTGAGAGTGGTCCCGGCAGGTTCCTGGTCCAAGAAGGCTGGGCTGGTGGGAGCTTTGCCAGCATTCTGTCCTCCCAGACCCCGCTCTCACCCGAGTTGAAATTCTCCTGGCTCGAGAAGAAACGAAATCCCCACTAAAACCTGGAGCCAAAGCTGGGCCAGGAGCCTGCATCCTGCCCTCTGGCTGTGAACGCCTCGAGGGGGTGTGATCCTGGCTGAGGAAGAAGGATCCAAGGCAGAGTGTAACTCCCTGGGACAGCCTAGAGAACAGATGAGGACCCTGTCCTGTGACACTGCTTACCTGCCCTTCTCTATCTGCAGCTGGGACATCTGGGCAAGGGACAGCAGCCAAGAGGCCTCTCTGAGGTCCCGTCCCGGTGGGGCATTTCTCAAGAGAGATATCTTTGCTTTACCTCAGGGCTTAACCACAAAACAGGGTCCAGGAAGATGTGCTTGATGATACTTGAAGTCAGACACCCTGGTAGGTGAATGCATCAAGAAGAGTCTTAAGAGACCTTCGAGGGGCCAGAGCACAGGGCACTGCATCCGAGCCCAGGCTCACCCTGCTGCCATTTGAGTGGCCAGCTCCCTTTCCTTCCTCGGTTTTCAGAGACAAAACAAGGAGGTGTCTGAATCAACCCTCCGCGTAGACTCAGCAGCCGCAGGAGCCTCTGGCTCGGAGAACATCTGAGGCCTCAAGGAGGGCGCAGGTCTCAGGTACATCTGAGAAACACTCAGCTGGCCAAGGAACACCCCAGGAACATAATGTAACCCACTGTGTCCTCTATACAGGAAGAAAGCTAGAGGTACGAGTTCCTCCCTGGGGCAAGCACCCTTCTTTGAGGGAGGGCCACATAGCCCAGCCCCTAGTCCTTGCCCCCAAATTCTGCATCTTCACTGTGATGGGGGGGGGCACAGGGGTGCAGAAAACAGGAGGTAGGCTCTTGTCCTATGAATGCTGGCAAAGCCCCACTGGGCACATCCAATTACAGGACCAGGACCTCACATGTCACATGTGTCACACACCAGGAAACACCTGCTTCCCAGAGTATGGCATCCCTGCAGACCAGCACCGATGGCAGTATGAGAGGCCAAGGAATTCCTCTTCCAAGGAGGGGAGTTAGGATGGGAATGAAAGAAGAGCAAGCAGACTATTACTAAGAGGGGGAGATCTGTCCAGGACACCAAGGGTTACCCTCACAGGCACTCCTACCAGTTTGCCCCTAGTCGTGGAGGGCAGAGAGAGATAGAACCTCGGAGAAGCAAAGTGACAAGGCTTGGGCAAATAAGCTCCAGGAACGGTACTCTAAGCGTCTCTTGGGCCCTCCCCACCTTGCCCCAAGCCATCTGCAACCTACCCTGAAGGGTCCCTTGGTATGGTTATACCCTGAACCTCAGGATCCTTAGGCATGGCTAGAAAGGACAACACAGCCTTTCTGGCCGGCTGGGTGTCATGGGGACAGAGCTCGCCCTCCTGCGGATAGAGACATGCACGCATGCAGGACTTCTGCAGTTTCAACACACATGCTAGTAGGGGGCAGAGAGAGGCAGGAAGAACCCGGAGGCATTGTGTGAGCGCAGGGAGAGCTGTTTGGTTCCCACAGACTACACTGAATGAAGTGGCAGACAAAAACCTAGGATGGGGGACAGAGACAGAATATGGACAGAGCACGGTGAACCAAGGAGGGAGGAGCTAGCAGGAAGCTCCCTCAGACAGAGGCAAACACAGCTGGCAGTGTTTAACGGGGAGCAGCAGGGGCTGGGAGGACTGAAGTAACACTGAAGGTGGAATAAGCCTGTGGCTGGGCCAGGTGCCCTCGTTCACTTCCTCCCTCGTGACGCAGTCTCTCGTGACCCCTGAACTCCTGAAGCTGGGACCCCTCACCCAAGGGAATCTAAACACACATCCCTTTTCAACAAGGTGCCCTTCCCGCTGGGCAGCCTAGGAAGCCCTCGAAGACTGCAGCTGGGCATGGGTCCCTACACGGCTGAGCTCAGTTGGAGGGCGGAAGGGCAGGGCAGGAGGTAAGCAGCAGAGCCCCACAGGCCCCGCATGAACCCCAAGGCCAGACCTTGAAGACTTGATGACCACCCATGACAGGAGCACAGGGGGCAGGGCAGCCGGGTAGTCCCAAGCCCAGAATAAAGCACTCTCTGTCCAAAAACATTGTTTTGTCGGTCCTCTCGGTCTTGGGAAGGCAGGGGAAAGGACAGGCAGGGTGGGGTGGGGTGGAGTCGACTCTGGCCCTGTTGTCCTGAGTTTCTCAAGGATGTCAGTGGTAGGAAAGCCAGGTGGGGACATCAGGGGTTAGTGCAGAGACATGTCCCTCTGTTAGGGATGAGAGAAAAGGGTTTCGGGGTGGTAAAGGGAGCAGCGGTAAGGCAGCCAGGTACAGCCAGACAGCCAGACAAATCCTAAGAAAGCAGGTGAGAGCCCATGAGTGCTCTGTGGGCTGCACAGGGCCCAGGTGGGCCCAGCCAAGCACAGACAGCTCCTGGGTTGGGTGCAGGATCAGTGCAGGGTCAAGGTCTACCTTGTATGCAACTCGAGCCGGGCATTTCTTCCCCAAGCCCAGAGGTGGGGACATGTGTTTCAGCATCTCAAACATGTCATTGTAACTGATGCGCCCACTGGAAACCCGTTCCAGAGGCCAGGCATAGTGGGGTGGTCCACAGGAGAGGCACACGGCAGGAGGGGTGGAGCAGGGAGCGGGCAGGGGAGGAAGCAGACAAGAAAACAGATTCAGTTAACCAAAGTGTCGGGTAAATGCCCCAAACCAAAACAAGTAAAATGAGGGAATCTCTGCTTGACTTGACCCTTGCTTGCCCCCACCCCCAGCCTCACCTCCTCATAGCAGCCCAATGCAGGGCAGCGGGCAGGGGTGACATCTGAGCTAATGAACATGAAGGGGTGAGGACGGGCTGCATCGGGGCGGCTTTGGGTTATGCATTTCTGACTTTACTCTTTTAGAACCGCAGACAAGGCCGAATCAGAAAGAGCCGGTTCACCAAGCAGGAAGCACTGGCCAGGCTGTGTGGAAATGGGACTGCTGCCGCACAACAGCACAACCACAACAGCAGCATCTCTCCTGCCTCAGTGAGCAGATCAGATTTGCTTCCAAATAAGGCCAGAGGCTACAGTGGAGAAAAATCTACAACAGGCTAGGAAAGTAGAGGAGTCCCAAAGCTCTTAGAAGACTAAAGTTAATGACAGGGCAAGTCAGCTCCAAGCCCAGAGACGCCCGAGGCCAGCCCAGGGCAGGGCCGCTGCTGAGGTCAGGGCTGGATAGGAAGGAGACTGCGGGAAAGGGAGGAGCTGAGTAAGCTGTGGCCTGGTGCCACTGGTGCCTCTGACAGCACAGGTTGGGACCAACAGGTCGGATGTGCCCCTTGCGGGGGGTTGGGGGGCCCTAGAACCCAAGGACTCACTTTGGGGCAGCATCTTGGGGCTGATGTAGCATCTTCCCAAGTCAAGAGGCTGGGGCCTCCCTCTACCCCAGAGCACCTGCCTGTGGGCTTGGGGTCTCAGAGACACAGCAGAGTCCAGCCTTTCTCCAGAGGGCACATCTGCCCGGACCCTGCCCTCCGCTCACAGTTTCAGGCCAGGGGTTTTCTCCCTGAACTGAGCACATCAGTCCTGAAGCGACGCAGGCGGGCTCCCCTTTCTTGTTCCCGCTCTTCCCTCCCCTGGGGGACCTGAGCGCGTCTTCTGACCCACAGGGACAACTGCTACTTGTTTATTTGCGCCACATATATACTTTTCCTCTGGGCTCTCAGCCTCTGGCCTGTCTGACCATCAGCCCATTCGTAAGAGCCTACGGAAATGCTGGGTGTGGTGGCTGCTTCCTTGGTAAAGGCAGGGCCTGTCTCACCCACATCCCCGACCCCCCGCAACCTCACCCCCCACGCCCAGCCAGCTGGTCCTGGCTGACCCGGCCTAGCCAGGCCAGAAAACTCCTTGGGCACTGTCTTGAAGGCTGCCTGCCTCCAGCTAGCTGGAAGGGCCTGGGGAGATAAGACAGGGAACCAAAGCATCCAGGATGCTGGAATGCAGGGCAGGGCAGGACAGAGGGAAGAGAAGGTGAGGTGTTGTCATTTCCAAGTCAGGCAGGGAGTGTGTGCAGTGTTTGCGATTCGGGCAGGGAGGTATGCCAGATGGAGGCTCTGAAGTTGCAAACCTTGTAGGCCAACCTACGAGGGCAGTTCTTTCCTAAGCCAACGGGTGGCGCAATACAACGCAACAAACTGTACATATCCTTATAATGAATCCGGCAACTGGAAAGGAAATGTCACAGGTTATGGCAACAAGGCATGATGGAGTCCGACCCGTCCGCCCACCCAGTCCGCAATGGAAGATGAGCTGTGAGCTGTGAAGTGGAAGTGAGGGGTACAAGCTAGACACACTACCTCCTAGTGGGACCTGGAGTCTAGTGCTCTCCAGAAAGTGACAGCCCCGAGATAATCCCTACAGGAGGTGAAGGCAGGCAGGAAACAATCAGAGCAATGTCTGTCAGGAGAAACATCAGCACCCACAGTCCCACCACAAGCCCCGTCACTGGCCTATCTCAACCGGACTGGGCCCCTGCTCTTGCTCTCTGTTCCTTCTCCACAGGTCTCCCTGGAACCCTGGCTCTCACTCACTACCATGATACACCTCATCCACCCTACTCAGAAGTACACGTCTAAGGGCCTCGCAGTGGCTCCTAACTCCCTGGACACACTGCCGGTCCCTGGAATTTGCTGGTCCAGCCAAAGGCCCCCTCGCAGCGATGGCACCCTCTGGCCACCACTGACACTTCTTTCTCCTGTGTTGCTCCCCTCTCAGTCCCATCAGTTTCAAGTCATGCCCAATTTTCTTCTAGAAAAGAGGAAGTTCTAGTTGGGCCTTGTGCACACTTGTTAATCTTGCTGGACCCCAGGGAGGATTACAAGGGGGGAAAGTGTGGGCACGATACTGCTGACCCTGTTATTTCTGGAATATATTTTCAGAATATATATTTACCCAAAATAGTCAAAAGCTTTCCCACTGTCTACCAAGTTAAAAAAAAACAAAACAAAACAAAACAAAAACCAAAGTTACCTATTTAATTCAATTTCAAGGTCTCTCAATCTCCCGGTTTTTAACATACTCACTCGAGCCTAACACAACCTAGGGAGTTCTCCCTCACCTCTGGACCTACCTCAGAGGTGTCTGCCACTCAACTCATCTTGCCTCCCTTCGTAGAGCTCAGAAGCATGTGATCTTTCCCTCCTCAAAAGTGCCCTGGCCTCAAGCTATGGCCATGCAACTGTCCTATCGCAATGCCTTGTTTATGGTCTCACCTTCGGGATCCCAGACCCCAGACATAGCAGATGCTCAGGAAATGCTTACTGAACACATGGACGAATATGAGTGATTCTCGTTTTTAGTCTCCATTGTTGTTGACCACGCTGGGTTGAAGCAACAAAAGGGAAGCTCGGGGACAGGCAGCCGCAGCCACCAGGAGCTCCATGCCTTTCTGCCCATGCCTTTCTGCTATCCCACAGCAAGGCCCAAGCTTACACAATGTGAAAATGATACTTAAACACCCTAACATTTGCGTACATATATGTAATGACTCACATATGCACACAACATACATGGACACTCACCATACATATATACAGATGTGTACACATAAACATACACACAGATAAATTGGCATGGATATACAAAATATATGCATGTGCCTATGTGTGCACAGACATACATACATTCATACATACATGCATATATTGCATGTGCACCCGCATTGTACACACAGGGTCATGCATACATACATACATATGCTAATTGCTAATACACATCTGTACTTGTACATACACAAATGTTAGAAAAATGGACACTTTGTGTATGGTTTCAAAGTTTTTCCCAAATGATGAGAAAATCATGTGTTCACATGGGAATAAAGACAAGCACCTGGCAGGTTTGCAGTGACCCTGTCCAAATGTGGGACCCAGCTTGAACCTGTCTGGACACACTGTCAAGTCACCCAGCTGTAGGAGTCTAGAGGGGACCAGCACCAGCCAAAAGGCCCGCAGGTGCACTTGTGCTTTGGGCTGCTTGATCGTGATCTTCTGGCCATGCGTCACCTCTGCCACAAGGCTCGTGTTTGGCCACCTCCTTCAGCTCGCCTGTGACACCCAGGGCCCCTAGCTCTCCAGCTCTCGAATGAGAAAACAGCCTGAACTCTCACCCTGCACGATGGCAAAGCTGTACTCAGGCCAACTTCACTCACTAAGCATGACAGTGGACGCTGCCCCCTCGGGGTTACAAGTGATGGTAGGAATTGGCTGTGCAGGTCACACAGACTAAGGGGACGCTGCTCCTCCACAGCTAGCCTTCAGTGCAATGCACTCTAAGTTTTCTGTAGCTCATATCCCCCTTGGGAAAATATTCCAGAAATAGCAGCGACTCTTTAGGTCATAGCCAGGAGTAATGGGGGAGTGCTAATGTGTCCTTTTTCAGTTGGAGTCTCCCCTGCCCTTTTTATGACAAAGTTCAGTCTCCCCACTGTGTCCCACCTCAGTGGCATAGCTGACCACAGAGCCAATGCAATATCCCTGGGCCTATGCATCTCAGTAAGAGTCCTGGCCATGGTAGGGAAACCATATGGATATCAAATATGAGAGGCCTCTACAAAGTCAGCGATGGTCAAGTGCAATATGCAGTAACAACAAGAAAAATGGCTCTGCTGCTAATGGACTGTGTAAAAACTGAAGAGTTCTCATATAAATGGAAAATGTACATGGAGATGACACTAGTCTCAGTAGCCCCAACAGAAGTGGCCTGTGTCCTGGGGCTTAAAGCAAGACGGTGGCACTTCCTAGGACTGCAACTTCATGCAGCAGCTCAAAATGCACACTGTGAGAGGCCGACAGGGCTTGTCCATCCCCAGGGGCCCAGGAGAGGTTGAAGGATGGGGGGCAATGGGAATCTAGCCCGGCAGAAGAAAGCCAACTATCCCCCAAGCCCAGCTGGGTTTACTGAGCACTCTGGTGTTGAGCCTCAGGTTAAGAGAAGAAAGCAGAAGCCAAGGAGCTCCTTGGGAAGCCGAACTGTAGCCACCGGTCTGATCACGCCCTCTGGGTCTTCACTAGAAACCTAAACATGCCCCGTCCTGAGCATGGACAGCCTAGCCACGCCGTCTGGCTCTCCATCAGAAGCCTGACTGCACTCTCCTGACTGTCCCATAGCAAAACGCTGACACAGACCTGTGAAGAGGTAGACAAGGGCAGCTGAGAAGCTGCAGACAGCTGCAGTTTCTTGTTCACCCCTCGGGCATAGGAAGGGAGCACTCATCCGTTCAAGGAGAACTGTTCATTCACACATGCGGTTCCTGAACAACTGTGGTAAAGGAGACCAGAGGCCCTGTGCTCCCCAGCAGCCAGTGCTCTTCGCCCCTGCCTCTCCTACATCCTACCTGACAGGGAAGAGTGCTCAGCAACTACGGTTTGTGACTGAACAATCGAAGAAGTGAACGGGCAGCTAAGTGAAACGGAACTGGGCGAGTGACCGTGTGGGTGTGACGGCTAAACACTAGCTGTCAGCGGGACGGGATGGAGAGTCCCCAGAGGGCAGCCTCTGAGAACACCTTCCCTAGGGATATGGGAAGCCCCATGCTAAATGCAGCTGCCATCATTCGAAGGGCTGAGGTCCCCAGGCTGAAGAACAGGACAAACATGAGATGCGCACCAGCATTCATCACTCATGACTGGCAGCCGCCTCCCGAGCACACCACCACGCCTTCCCTCCATGCTGGGCTCTATCTCTGCTTAAGCTGTTAAGTCAAAATAAACTTTCCCCCTTAAGCTGCTTTTTGAGATACAACCACAGAATCGGAAAAGTAATAATTAACACAATGAATGAGTGAACAGGTAAATGAGTGGAAGAGGAAGAAGAAGAAGAAGAAGAAGAAGAAGAAGAAGAAGAAGAAGGAGAAGGAGAAGGAGAAGGAGAAGGAGAAGGAGAAGGAGGAGAAGGAGAAGGAGAAGGAGAAGAAGAAGAAGGAGTGTGACATGAGTGAAAGAGTTGACATGAGTGGTCACCGTATCAGTTTAGTGACCAAGCAGGTGCAGGAGTGAGCAGCACACAGGCGAGAGCCCCTGATGCCCTGCTTGCCGGCCTCCCCGAGTGTGGTCTCTGGCACGGGGACTTGTATGACATGACTGTGAGGGTTCCCTATGGAACACAGCTTCAGGCAACTTTGACATCTGAACCCAAACCATTCCCACACAGTAAGGCCTTCCCGACTCCTCTGCTTTAAATGAAACCCCACCCAGGGCCTACCACATGCAATTAGGGCTGGGAACAGACATACACATTAGCTTCTATCCCCTGAAAGAACTGACAGAGAGGAAAACCTGAGTCCCTCTAGGGAAATTTTAAGCCTACACTATGGCAGGTGGTATAGCTCAGTTGGTGCAGTGCCTGCGTAACCTGCGCATGTCCCTGGGTTCAATCGCTAGTGCATCAAACAGCGGCGGCAGCAGCAGCAGCAGCAGCAACAGACCCCACACATTAATGTGCTCTGAGAGGCCTCCGAGCACTACACAGCTGTATCTCCACACTGTCTCTTCGCCTTCCCCCACTGGGCCTCCACGTTCCGTCACAAGGCAAGCCTTGGGAGAAGGCAGGACACTTCTGCGCAAAGAGCCCTGAAAATGTCCCTTGACCCCCCAGGCATAGGCACTCTCCTGAGGACCGTACTGAGGGGCTCAAAGACTGTGTGTCTCTGTCACAAAATTGCACCAAGCATGGAGTCAGAAAGGGAGCATGCTACTGAAAGGGGGACCGGTGCTACCGTACATGGAACTGGGCAAGTCCCTGGGCCTCAGACCAACAACTGAGGGGGACGTGCACACGGAACTGGCTGAATCCACCCTGGCCCTGCCTTGAGAACCACAGGAAATGACCACCCCAAGGACCATGGAGCACTGGAGCTCACTCACCACGCAGCCGGGTCGTACTCAGCCCACACTCGAATGAATTCATCAAGGTGGTGAGGCCCTAGGATGGAGGAGTCCCGCGTGAGGTACTCAAAATTGTCCATGATCACGGCAACAAAGAGGTTCAACATCTGCAGGGCAAGGAGAAAGAGAGGTGACGCACACCCCAGTGTGCCCGCGTGCCTGCCCCCCAGCTCTGCCCGCGGTCTGCACGAGGAGCTAGCAGGACAGTAGAGGGGACTGGCCTGATAGGATTTATTAATGTCTCCTCACTCCCAAGAGCTCTTAATCCCACCAATCCCAATTTTTACTCCTGAAAAAGACAGAGAGACTAAAGAACAGAACGTTATTTGCCGACAAGCACATCTGTCAAAAACGAACTGGCCAGACTAAAAGCAGCACTTTAATACTGCCTGACCCTCGGCCCCCCCCCCCCCCGAGTATACTCAATAAACCTATTTTACTCAGCTGAGGCAATAACTAAGCATAAACACCAATTGGCCATAGTGTCTTAGACTATTTCTAGTCTCGGCTTTCTTTGGCTGGCTTATAACCTATCTTTATGCCAACAGTACTATTTTGATTACTATTGCTTTGTTTTGTTTGAGGTCCAGGCTGGCCTAGAACTTGCTAGATAGCAGAAGATGGCCTTCAGTTTCTAGTCCTACACCTCCTGAGTGCTGGAATTATAGGTGTGTGCCCACTGCACCCAGTTTAGGTCACGCTGGAAATCAAACCCAGCTTGACTTCTAGGCAAGCACTTGGCCACTATAAGGTTTTGAAGTAAGTTTTAAAATTGGGGAAGATGAATCCTTCAACTTTTTTTTTTTTTTAATCACTCTACTTTGTATTTCAAGACTGTTTTTGGCTACTTCCTGGCAATTGAGCATGGATTTGAGGATCTGCTTTCCTATGTGTGCCCCTGGGCTATTATTATGGGCTGTAGATATTGTATAAATCACTTGCAATAGTACTGCCATTGTGATAATACTAAGCTCCAATTCATGGACACGTGATGTCTTTTTCCATTTAATTACGTTTTTTTTTTTTTTTTCTTTTCACTAATGTCAGCAGTTTTCACTTGCTCCTCAGAGTTTCACATTTACAGAGTGACACAGCTGGAGAGATGATTCAGTTGGTAACGCACTCACTGCAAGAAAACGGGCTCATTCCCAGCACCCCCACAAAAGGCAGGCACAGAGGCCCACAGCTGCCACCCCACACTAGTGCAGCTCCCGGACCGTCCAGCCTAACCACAGTGATGATCTCTAGGGTCAGTAGAAGACCCTGTTTCAAAAAACAACTAAGAGAGAAATTGAGGAAGATATACTGACATATACCTCTGGCTTCCATGTGCATATGCACCCACACATACACATGCACACACACATACACACACACACACATAAACACACACACCCATACACATGTACCCCCCACACACATGCACACACACATGCACACACACAAACATGCACACATCCATACACACACATGCACACACCCACGCACACACCCATAAACACACACACACACACACACACACACACACACACACAAGGGGAGGGTGTTGTAGAAAGGGCTCAGCAGTTGAGAGCACCTGTGGCTCTTTCAGAGAACTGAAGTTAGGTCCACAGCATCCGTGTAGGTGGCTCACAACTGCCTGTGACTCTAGCTCCAGGGAATGTAATGGCTTCTTCTGGCATTTTTGGTCACACTTATACACACTTTGAGACATGCTTACACCTAAGTAAAAATAAGTAAATCTTTTATTTATAAGCAAAAACCCTCAGACTTCTGGGTCCTTTTCCCAGGGGTACAGTAAGTCTGAGACAGGGCTCAGTACACTGCTTCCTCTTTGTGTATATATGTATATTGTGTGTGCTTGTGTTTGTTTTCACATGGAGGCACTGGGCATATATATGCTTATGCTCTCTGTACTTACCTGTGTTCTCCCATGTGGGCATGGGCACTGTGTGTGGATATGTGTACATATAGGTCTGTATGTTATTGTATAAATCACTTGTGTTAGTACTGTCTTTCTTAATTACTTACCCACATTTTTTTTCCTTAAAGATTTGTTTATCTGTTACTTATACAGTGCTCTGCCTGCATGTACACCTGCAGACCAGAAGAGGGCACCAGATCTCACTATAGATGGTTGTGAGCCTGTATGTGGTTGCTGGGAATTGAACTCAGAACCTTTGGAAGAACTGCCAGAGCTCTTACCCTCTGAGCCATCTATCCACCCCCACCTTATTTTCTGAACCAGGGTCTCTCACTGAACCTGGAGCTCACTGATTCTCCTACACTGAAAGGGAAAAGAGCTTCAGGGATCCAATCAGCTCTGTACCCTGGCTCCCCTCAGCACTGGGGTTATACACATGTACCAGCTTCCACGCAGGAGCGAGGAACTTGGGTTGTGGCAGGCACTTTACCGACTGAGGGATTTTCCTAGCCTGAGGGCTCTGCACTTCTAACCAGCACTCACGTGGTCCGTGCTGCTTCCGCCCAACACACCAGTTGCTGGGCTGTGCACCATGGACACAGAAGACACAGTCCAGGTACACACACACTTTAGCACAAGGACCGCTCCCTCATAGCTCCACCCCTGACGCCTGCGCAGTGTTTCTATTCCCTTCTAACCCATGCCTGCAGAGCTTCACGTGTCCAGCAGAGGACGCACACTGTGGCTTAGGAAAGTCCAGAGTGTGGCTTTCTTTTCTGTCTTTAATCAGCTCTACCTAGAAGCTGTACAACAGCACCTCCCAATTCTCTCGAGCTCTGGGCCAGCGTCTCCCACAACGGCCTCCCTGCTCACGTCCAAACAGAAGGCCAGAGCCAAGCTATAGCATTGCCATTTCATGCTCCAAGGTTCCCAGGATTACACAAGCATAGGACCAGCCCACCGACGTCTCCTACCTAATCCTGATGTCACTTACTGATTACCCCAGGCACACTGCTTCCCTGGACTCCATTACCACAGTGGACAAAGCTTTTAATCATGGGACTGACATAATGTGGGCTGGGTTAAAAGCAGAAAACAACAGAGGATGGCCGTGGACAGGCAGACATGGCGGGGTGGGGGTGGGGTTAAAGAAACTTACCAGAAAGGAACATAGGAAGATGAAGGACACAAAATAGAAATAGGCGAAGTCGCTCCCACATTCACTGGCGTTGGCATTTGGGTCGCAGGCCCGGTTGCCCAGACAAGCCAGCATGATCTCATGCCAGGCCTCCCCAGTGGCACTCCTGGAAAGGACAGGGCTGTAAGCACGCGGAGGCAAGCCTGGAGGGGGCTGTCCAGTAAGCCCAGGCCTGGCTAGCAGAGCCCTTGCAGGAGCTGGGTAGAGGGATCTTCCTTTTCCGGGATTCTGCACACACATGGAGGGTAGATCTCTAAACTGACCGCTGACTACAAATGCAGTGGACGTGACGTACTGCCCTGGGAGCCTGCCCATTGCGGGTAGGCACTCCTATGTGGACACAGCATGTTCCCAGCACTCCCAGGCCTCCTTCAGGACTCAAGTTTTCCTCATCCTCTTTGGGTGAAGAAGTGACTCTAACTCTGTGGTCTGCCCAGCAGCCTGCCATCAGAAAGCACTGCTGTTTTCCTTTGTCCTTGCTGAGCTGCACCCCCCCCCCCCACTGCGACAGTGGCAAAGCGATCTCCGCTCTGTTTCATAGCCTCCCACCGGGTCCTGGGTGTAGCCGGCCTGCTCGCTCCCCTCACCTTCTCCTCAACTCTTCTCATTCGCTGCAGAAACCCAAACTCAAACACCTTTCCTGTAACCTGGGAGCTCTTTTCCTTGCCTGGTCTCAGCTCAGTCTACTTTCACACTGGCCACTGCTTCTCAAAAGCACCCCAAGCAGGGATTCTTGGGGACTTTTATTTACAGACATGTGGCCAGCAAAGACAGTAGGTCTGTGTGTGTGTGTGTGTGTCTGTGTGTGTGTGTGTGTGTGTGTGTGTGTGTGTGTGTGTCTGTGTGTGTGTGTGGGTGTCTGTGTGTCTGTGTGTGTGTCTGTGTGTGTGTGTCTGTGTGTGTGTGTGTGGGGGGGGGTCTGTGTGTGTGTGTGTGGGTCTGTATGTGTGTGTGTGTCTGTGTGTGTGTGTGTGTGTCTGTGTGTGTGTCTGTGTGTGTGTGGGTCTGTGTGTGTGTGTGTGTGTGTATGTCTGTGTCTGTGTGTGTGTGTCTGTGTCTGTGTGTGTGTCTGTGTGTGTGGGTCTGTGTGTGTGTGTGTGTGTCTGTGTGTGTGTGTGTCTGTGTGTGTGGGTCTGTGTGTGTGTGTGTGGGTCTGTGTGTGTGTGTGTGTGTGTCTGTGTGTGTGTCTGTGTCTGTGTGTCTGTGTCTGTGTGTGTGTGTGTGTGTGTGTGGGTCTGTGTGTGTCTGTGTGTGTGGGTCTGTGTGTGTGTGTGTGGGTCTGTGTGTGTGTCTGTGTGTGTGTGTGTGTCTGTGTGTGTGTGTGTCTGTGTGTGTGTCTGTGTGTGTGTGGGGGGGTCTGTGTGTGTGTGTGTCTGTGTCTGTGTGTGTGTGTGTGTGTGTGGGTCTGTGTGTGTGTGTGTCTGTGTGTGTCTGTGTCTGTGTGTGTGTGTGTGTGTGTGTGTGTGTGTGTGTGTGTAGCTGTCCCCGTTGATGATCAAATATAATTACTCTTATTCACTGAAGCCCAGAGAAACCTGACTTGAGAAAGTGTGAGCCGGGAGGTGCCTGTTGAAGAGTCTCTCCAAGCAGCTCAGTGAGTGAGGACTGGGTTGTGTTCACTCTTCTCCATGAGCCCAGGCACGTGGACGGACAAGCTGGGCAGGGGCGCCACAGGATTGGGTGACACATTTGCACACAGAAACAGTGTGGCGAAACCTCAGAAAGAGACTCCCGAGGCACGGAGGGTCTGAGGCCAGCACATCTTACTCTCCATTCCTACCAAGAGCCCATGTCTTCTGTCGATAAGTACACAGTGCTTCCGTCCTATCTCACACTTGGACAACAATGGATGGCTAGTCTCTGCAGCAGCTTTGGAGGCAGGACAGGGTGGTCCACAGTCCTATAACTTGTGCAGATGGGCCTCTTGCTCTGGACCTTGAGTGTCCTCCACCTGCTACTTTTCTGAAGGCGCCCAGGAGCCTAGAGCACTATAGTTCCCATGAGGGCGATGAAGGAAGGGCAGAGAGTGGAGGAGTGTTCAGACCACCGGTTTGGGGGAGTTTGATTCCTCTGCCCACTGAGTCACTGAAAACTCCCCAAGTGCCCTGTCTCTCTCTTTCATCTGTTGATACAGGTGACCAATATGATGGCAGACAGTATGACCTTGCCAAGGACCTGCTGTCACAGACTGTACCAGCTCTGGACACCTTTTGGCTCTCACTGGGGAATAAGTAGCAACAACGTGGCAGAAGCTGGCTTGGCACAAGGGTCACACATCTATCCCTCTATCTGAAAGCCAAGGCAGACAAGAGCTCTTTAGAAAGAATGAATAGAAAGCAAAAGAACTGGGAAAGCCTACTTGACAGCAACAGCATTGATTTTGGTGTTGGAAGAGGAGTGGTCCATGAGTGGGATTGACCCTATACCACAAGTGAAGAGCAGACATGTTCTTTAGGCTAAAAACCAAGGCACCTGAACAACAGCATTAAGGCTTGTAGAAATGTCCGGAAGTTGTTGTGTCGGTTGATACTGGTGTCATCGTCAAGGGCAATGTTTCCGAAAACCTGAGGTGGGGAAAAATAACAGAGTGAGAAGGTGGAGTTTTGGGAGCTGTGATCGCTAGACTAGGCAAGAGAAAGTGTGCGTGCAAGACCAAGGACAACAGAAGGGACAGGGGTTGCCTGGGGACAGCGTGGTGCCCAGCACAGGCACCTTTCAGTGCAACACACTCTTGTTCCACAGTTCAGTGCTGCAGCTGGGGCCGTGGGCCACCCATGGTCACACATCTGAGCAGCCAGGAGGAATGGGGGCTGGGCGTGGCTTTGGGTGGGAGGGAAGCTTTCAGGTCACTCTCTAATCTGAAAACTGTAAGCAGGTTAGTCACCGCTCAGGAAAGGGTCTTTGGAATCTCCTGTGCACGCAGCACAACAGGCTGTGAGATTGGCGTAAGAAACGCAGACAAGCCAAGAGCCATGCTGGGCTCAATACTCAGACTGTAATGGAAAGTCTGCGAACTACCATGCTTGGCAGAGGTCAGGGAAACACGTACTACTGAGTATCCACAGACAAAAGCAACATAAAATGTGGCATTTGTTTTAAGTGGCACCAAATCTCAGCAAACTTCGATCCTGAAGAAGGAGTTTTAGAAATCAGCTAAAGATGTAAAGTCATCTAACACTGCTAGGAAGTGGCCATGATTTACAGCTAAGATGCTGATCTCCACCTATTGAATGTTCTTCCGCCCCCCCCCCAAAGAATTACACAGTGGTCTTTGACTAAATTATTGTCAGGTTCAGTGATCTGGTGGGACCCTACTTACACTCTGCAAAGGGGTTCATCAGGAATGTCTGAGCTGAAAAGGAGCCCTTAACTGGTGGCTAGACAGTGCATCAGCCACCAGCCGGACACCTGCCTAAGGTGCCTCAGCGTCCTTCCAAAAATGACAGAAGTATAGCTCGCCTGAGAAATGGGGGTGAGCGCAACAGGTTGCTGTGAGCCCACTTGTGCGGCCTTGGTCTCCACTGCCACAAAGCAGTGCTGCTAGGGGGTTCAGTTCACTCAATGTTTATACCAGTATCCGGTTCACAGTAAGCAATCGCGCCACCCGTGGCGACAGTGACCCACATCCCTCTCCCTCAGCAGTCAGGAGTCTGGGCAGGTGGTACCCACCTGCATGCCGATGATGGCGTAGATGAAGAACAGCATAGCGATGAGGAGGCACACGTAGGGCAGCGCCTGGAGACACAGGAGGAGCACATCAGCTCCGGGGCATCCCTCAGCCCAGCCCAACTCCACCCCACTGACCACGGGGCCCTTCTGGCAGCAAGAGGCCTCATCTGTTTATCTAACTTGGGAGCATAAGCCGATCTCAGTGTTGCAGGGACATTAGCAGAATAAGCTACGACTCTACTTCCTTAAAATGCCTTTAGAGAACTGCATTAGGATAATAATGTGCCAAAGAGGCACGCAGGACCTGCCCTGACTCCGCCCCCGGAGGAAGGTCCACTCTGAGTGGAAGAAAGGAGGCACCACGGCAAAGAAAAGAGGAACACAAAATGTCCAACAGAAGCTGCCCAGGCCCCACAGCAGCCCCGCTTCACCTTAAAGGACTGGACGAAGGTCCACAGCAGAATGCGGATAGTGTAGCCCTGGCGGAGCAGCTTGATCAGCCGCGCTGCTCGGAAGAGGCGGAGGAAGCTCAAGTTGATGAAGTTGTTCTGCAAAGAAGAAGCACCCGTCTCCAAATCTTCAGAATCGCCCGGATGTGCAGACAAGCTGCTCCCACCCTACAACCTCTCCCCTCAAGTCCTTGTGGCCCAGAACAAATGTGTTAGAAGAAATAAGGCCATTGCTTTCGTCTAAGCAGCAACCGGATGCCAAAAAACTTTCCAAAAGAAGGGCGTGTCACGTGAAGTCACTTCTCATCAAAAAAAAAAACCTCCCTTCTCACTAGGGCCACTTCCCAACAGTACGGAACATAATGAAAAAAAAAAGTCCCAAAGCCCCTCCCCTCCTGCCAGGTAGTGCTGGGAGATCACCTATGAGCCTCCAATGCTGGTAACCTCCCTACAACCCTGCCAAACTGTCCAGATATTCCCCAGGAGGCACTCCTGACTGACCCCTCCCTTCTGGGCTCAGTAAAGGCCTTGCTGTCTGAGACTCTGGCTGCCTTCTCTGGACTGGTCCAGGATTGACAAACATTCTGATAGGAGATAGGTATGGTCACTGCTGCTCTCGCCATAGAAGCTATCTGTGCAACCCATACCCCACAGGCCTCCGCTCTAGAGAACCCAGGACATCCGGCATTGCTCCCTCAATCAGGGGTTCAAAACCAAGCACATAAAAATAACAAACCGTTATTAAAAGACACCTGACCCTGGGCACCTTGACTTATTGGCAGGCCTTTTCAGGGTTCTGGATCTGGGAAGGCAGCCACGCACCGGGTACGGGAACCTGTGGAGCCAGGTGTTTTCTGCCTGTTTAAGACAGCAGGTGCCTATACTATGTCCTGAGAGCAACTTTCGGCCATTTGGCTTTTTTTTTTTTTTTCAATATGCAAGCAGCTCAGGCTCATACACATCTGTGTTGTCAAGACTCAGTGACAAACAAAAGGAAAGAGAACACACACACTGAATGAAACAGTAGGGCAGGACATGCAGACACAGAAGCAGGGGCAGCCTGGGGAGATGCTCCGGGCGGCCCATCTTGGCTGATCATACGTTCAGGAGGGGACGGCCTCCATGCCGACTTCCAGTGCATGCTCCTGCCTTGCCTGTTGCGTCTGTTCTTGGGACAGACTTGTGTGACTCTCAACCAGAGTTAACAGCGGTTCTGCCATTTATGCAGGCAGTGGGTGTACAGCCAGGATGCTGAAGGCCTAGAGCCAGGGCTGATTTCAAACAACACCCAGAAGGGTCTGCGGACACAAAGGGGCCCCAAACTATGTCCAAATCCACAAGGGGAAATAGCACCTCAGGGAGTGACCTTCAAAGATGAAACAGCCCGGCAGAGTCCTAGCTTGAAATGAGGAAAGAACCTCACTAACTGACATGGTGGTCAAGAGCCACTGTCTACTAACACTAAGGAGCCTTTGACAAGATGCAGAGGCAGGGTGGCTCTTACTTGGCCCTCTCCGGGATGTGACTTTGAAACTATCTGTTCAGTTTGTTTTGAGGGGCAGGGATTCTAACAACGCAGTGCTCGGCCAACTCAAAGCAGCCTGTACTGAGGTACCATCAGAGAGAAGACTTCCTGAAGATTTGAGGGAAAGGAAGGCTCCCTGTGGTGGAGGCAGGACCGAGGGCAGCAGGGATGGCGAGGAGTCATTGTAAACCACAGCCTATTGAGATGGCCTGGGGTATCTGTGGACACCCTCTCCCAGGCTTTTCTCCTGTGAGCCCTCTGAGCTCTCTGTAAGTGCTCAGCACTGGATGGGACAGCAATTGATAGGCAGCCTTAGAGTACCATGGGGCTAGTGATGATAACTGCCCGATGCCCCAAGCACAGAGCAATGGGCTAGGCAGCAGCATGCCAGTCACATGCAGGATGGCAAGGGTCTACAAGCAAACAGCTGTGCATCGCTACTGTCACCTCTGGCTTGGCCACCGCACTGGTGGTGAGTGTGCCTGTCCTGTCCCCCCAAGACCCACGGTTTCTGCTGCACAGGAGGTGGCATCGCTAAGTCACGGGTGATCTCATTGTAAGGATCATGGGCCCAGAAGGGACACCAGTTTCTAACACTTTAGCCTCTGCCTTCTGGCTTACAACCTGGAGACACCAGAGGTATCCATACTTAGGTGGTGAGGGACAATTGGGGCATTGGGATTGAAAATATACTAAACATTGTAAGGCATCCCAACAAAGATGGCTGGACTGACTAAGGCCTACCATCCAGCTCCACTGTGGCCTCTAGTTAGTCGTAGGACAAAGAGAACCTATTTCTAGATATCATTTAAGGCAAAGTCCAGACCTATGGACACCATACCAGAGAAGAGTCCTGCAGCTCCAAAGCAGCTACTCTCTTTTTCCCTCACTCTAAATTAATTAATTAATTAATTAAATGTGTATGAGCACTCTATCTGCATGTACACCTGCAGGCCAGCAGAGGGCACCAGATCTCATTATAGACAGTTGTGAGCCAGCATGTGGTTGTGTGGAGTTGAACTCAGAACCTCTGGAAGAGCAGACAGTGCTCTTAAATGCTGACCCATCTCTCCAGCCCCTTTCCTGCATCCTATGTGATACAGGTTGTGGGGTGGGGGGCGTGGAGAGAGAAAGAGACAGACAGACTTTAGGTGGTTATATGTGTTATAAAGAGGGAGATGAGGGGCTTGGAGGTGAGATGCCTGGCCTGGCTGGAGGCCACCGGGCATGCCATGAGCATTTCTCCAGTGTCATGGTACATTCTCAAAACTCAAGCTTCTAGAACTAGTCATAAAACCCTACATGAAGCATTTGGCCTCCATAACAGGAATATAAAGTATCTGCCTGTGCGGATGAGCTGTTACCAAACCCCCTTGCTCTCTTCTTAAAATCCTTAAGGACCTGGAAGAGGTCTACCAGTGCTTGAAGTCCACAGGGGCTCACACATCTATGATATGTAAATGGACACAGATGGGGATCCATATATCCTAATACACCGGGGCAGAGCCCCCTCCTATTCAGGCCCTACACAGACTGTTCTAGCCATGGTATACTGGTCTCCAAACCCTCCCCTAAACCTTTTGCCTGACAATCTAAGAGAGCCTGTCTACAAAGCTCTCCTGGGTGTGGTGGCCTGAAGATGTCCCCTGTAAGTCTTGGGACATTTGAATTCTTGAAAACAGCCAGCAGTTGGAGCTGTTTGGGGAGGATCAGGAGGCGTGGCCTTGCTAGACAGAGTGTGTCACTACGGGGCAACCTTTGAGGTTTCAAAGAGATTGCATCTCTTTGCCTTCTGTTTGTGGTTTGAGGTGTGATCCTGCCCCCCCCCCCCCCCGCCATACTCCATGCTGCTATGGTCATAGACTCTTACCACTGTGCAATGCTAAGCCCTAAATAAAACTTTTCCATCTATAAGTTGCCTTTATCACTTTGTTTCATCACAGCAATAGAAGCATGGTGCCTTCTCCTTGGCAAGGCTCAGTGTTCTCTTTGTGTTGGCAAGACAGGGGCATGAGAGGTAAGTGTGCAACAGAAACCATGGATTTACATGGATGAGGACCAAACACAGCCTACAAGAACTCATAAATTCCACTGCCCACCACCTTCACCTCCCAAAATCCCACTTCCATTCCTCAGACAGACTGAAAGCATGTTAAAGGTCTTCAGAAACCCTTGCTGCTTTAGAAAATGCACCAGGGAAGGCCAGAGGTGAGTATGCACAGGGAAACCGTGTTCATGCCTTGGAAGGCAGCGGGGCAGAGGCCCCGAGACAGGAGGAGCGGAACACACAGCGGGAGGAAGCATAAGAACTGTTGAAAGTCATGAAACCAACCGTTTCCTATGTGTGATGTTTTCATGGATGGGTATTTGCGTGTTATTGACAAATTGGGTGGTTTGAGCAGCAGATGGGCAACATACAGACGGAGACATGGGTTTTCGCATTGTATGTTGGTTGAATGACGTGAGTCAGCAGGTAGGTGAAGGTAAGTCAAGAACAAAAACAGGAAACAAAAGAGAAAATGAGTCATCAACACAAGCAAAAACTCAAACTCTGAATTCTTAAGTAGAGAACGTAGGATTTTGTTAAACCACACAAGTTTCTGAAAGTTAATCCATTCAAAGCATGGTATTAAAATCTATAGGTTATGCAGACAATGGGATCCATTTGCATTTTTGTTTGTAATGCAAATCCAAAGATGAGTCACAGACATTTATTATTATTATTATTATTATTATTATTATTATTATTATTATTATTATTATTATTATTATTATTTATTTCCAGGCAAAGAAATCAATGTCAGTTTTATGAATGCTTAGAGCATTCTTCTAGGCATCCTTGAGATATATACTGGTTTTTAAGTTGGGGATAGAAACTGACACTCAAATTTTTGCCTAAGGAAAAAGAGGGCATTTGCAAAGAAAATGTATAAAATGGCTTCAGGTGAAAAACACACAGACGGAATACTGGTCAAGTGACATGACATGACGGCTTTCCTTTCTTCTCCTTTCCCCCAGGCACAGTCAGAGCCTGAGCTCCAAGAACAAATGGTCATAACACAGCTGAGCTTTCATGATACATGGCCTCTGGTCTCCCGCCAGCCCTGCTGGGCACCGAGGCTCATTAAGGCCCAGCAGAGAAGCTATGTATTACACATGGCAACACCTTGTCATCTCAGGGCCAGAACCCAATACTGTATTCACTTCTTCCCTGGAGGGTTTCCTAGAAACTTCCAGATGTTGGATGTTCCTTGGCTGTTCCCCTGGGAGCCATTAGCAACCAGCAATGGTTAATAAAGACCCCCTCAACTTCCTGTCCCTTGACAGAACGGCAGGTATGTTTCACTCAGAACTCCCTATAGAGGCATGTCTTAATAACCAGATTATATTATCCCTCTGTACAAGACCCTTTACTTAAGGCAGACGGCCAAGTTACATCTTGATACAAGGCTGCGTGCTTCCGGCTCCTGATAGGACCACCTCCTGCCCTGAACACCACAGTGAATGAAGTGGTACCTGAGGCCTCCTTCCAGTTATGGCTGCTTTTCCTACATTTTGCTTATCAAATAGTTCTTGTCACAAGGTCTTTTATGAGCTTTACAGTTGTAATACTGTATTAGGGAGGTGGGATGAGAAAACCATGGGAGTGGGAAGAAATGCAGGAAGGAGAGATGGGGGGAGGGAGGGAGGGAGGGAGGGAGGGAGGGAGAGGGTGGTGACGGAGGTGAACTGACGCTGACTTCCGGCTAACACATCAGTTTCTCAGTGGCCCAGATGTTCCCACGAACACAGTCAGGTACATATCAGTGCCTGTTTCTCTACAGAAGACAGTGCTGCCCCGAGGCGCCTCATTCTTTCCACTGATTACCATGCTAATCCTGATCTGATCAATTCACGTCAGTCCTCACTACTGATAGGGACGGATCATGCCAGGCCACACAGCTGCACTGTCCACCTTCCTAAGTGTCCCCACCCTTAGGGGGTACTGCGCTTTCGTATACATTTTTAAAACAGCATGAAAGGGTTTGAAACAAATATACATTTTTAAAAACTGTTATTGTGCTTGGACTAACCCTGCTTATTAGTTTGGGGGGAAATCAGTAACTATGAAACCGACAACAATTAACATCATATATGGCTCCATTTATGGACGTGTTCTCTATTCCTTTCAATATAACTCAGTGATTTTTATTCATGAAGATTATGCCCTCATATTTTGTTAGGGCTACGGCCAAGATGGCTGGCCTTGTACTAAAATGTGACGGACATGCTGGAGTAACTGTACATTCAGCAATCCTGCTAAACAATCTCATTAGATTATCCTAGCATTTGTCCACAAATAGCAGTGTCATCTGTGTATGATAGCAGGTTTGCTTATTCATTTTCTAATCCTTACATGTGTTATGCTGTTTCTCATCTTTCTCTTCACACTGAACACCCACTGGATGTCTAGCAAGTGTTAAGCACTACTCTAAACACTAGGAAGACTGCAGGCTACATCCTCACGAGCTGACATTACAGCCACGGAGGGGACTAAAACTGAAGCTGGGCGCTGGAAAGAAACGTGCAAGCACTGCCTCTTTCTAATCCTGAAGAGCATTCCTCCTGTGTCGCCATGTGTTAGCTGTGCACAGATGTCCTCTTCTAGGTTTGGCTTGTTTTTTTTTCGAGGCAGGGTTTCTCTGTGTTGCCTTGGCTGCCCTAGACTCACTTTGTAAGCCAGGCTGGACTCGAACTCACAGAGATCCACCTGCCTCTACCTCCCAAGTGCTGGGATTAAAGGCATGCGCCACCACTGCGTCCAGCTTCCCTCTAGTTCTATTTTTATTTTTCGTTTAACAGTTTACCAACTCAGAATAGCACTTTTCACCCTGTTTTCTTTTCTTTTCTCTTTTTTCCAGTTTAGTTTTGCACGTAAGAGGTCATCAAATGATCTGTGCCTTAATGTGGCTCTAAAGATACAGAGGCTGGCCCACAAACTTTCTGACAGTGTCATATAAGAGCACTCAGGGCCTTCTAGTGTGTACAAATGCATGTCTCTTAACATGAAGCTTCTGTGTGATAATCTTGATGTAGGAATAGGTCATTTTCTCTAAAGACATTTTTCTTTATTATTTATTCCTTGACAGTCTAATACAGATAGATAATGGATTTTGGTCATTTTTTTAACCCCATTTCTCTCTCTCCTCTCCTATCCATAGTCTCTCTCTTACTTTCATGTCCTGTGTGTGTGACCCTGCTGAGTTTGATTTGGGTATTGGGTAACCATAGATAAAAGGTGATTTCTCAGAACATGGGTTACTTTGCAGGGGCTACACTACTAAAGAAAGTGGCACCCTTTCCCCAGTAACAGTTAACTACCTCAGACACTGTCCGGCTGCATGAATCCCAATATCTGACAGAATGGTTAATGGCTCAATCTTGTGCACATGGGTGACACACTACATTTCTTGCTCATCTTCTCCTCAACTTTGGGATCATGTAATTGGGTTTGCAGGTGTGTATTTGTATATGCATGGGGAGGCCAAAGGTCAACCTTCAGGTGTCATCCTCCTTAGTTTTATTTTGTTGTTTGCTTTTTTTCAGACAGGTCATCATCAGACTGAGCAGCACAGAATCCACACAACATCAACTAAGGGGAAGCAAAGGAGGCACACAGAAGTCAGTGGCCATACGATGATCTACTGGGGTACCAAATACATCATCCAGAAGAAAGAAAAGAAACACAAATCAAGATAACTTAACAGAAGCTGGGTGTGGTAGCACACGCCTTTAATCCCAGCACTCGGGAGGCAGAGGCAGGTGGATCACTGGTCAGCCTGGTCTACAAAGTAAGTCCAGGACAGCCAAGGCTACACAGAGAAACCCTGTCTCAAAAAGCCAAAAAAAAACAAAAACAAAAACAAAAACAAAAACGAAACAGTAGCCACAGCACTGGACATGTGCTTTATGGAGACAGAATGCTAAACATCAGGTTGGCCAGCAGCCCATGGAGGCCCTGGAGCACTTGCCAGCCTTCCAGGGACCCAGGGTGACTCTGTGCTCATCTTCTCCTCAACTTTGAGATCAATATACACCCTGTTCCAAAGGCCAGGGGGAATCCCGCAAAGAACACTCAAAGCTGTGGCAGCCGTGTGATTGAAGGGGGACTTCCTAATGCCAGAAAACCAGCATTGCCAGGCAAAGAGATTCCCTCCCTATTGGCCAGTGACCTGCCCACCATTGCTGTGAAGGCAGAGCTGCTGCTAGTCCACCAAGGCCAGTCTCATCCTGCGACCAGACTATCAGACAAACCGGACATAGACAAGTGAAAGGTAACAAAGCAGTGCAGGGTAAGGATACGGAGGGCCTCATCAGGCCAGAAACCAGAGCAGTAGAGGTTTGGCCACCTGCCTGGGAGTCTAAAAATGAGTGAGGAGATCCAACGATGACATCAGGTCAGCTTGGACAGCCTCGCACACAAAGAGCTGCAGTCAACAGTACCTTCCTGTGACAGTGGCGCCAGTGCAGCCAGACCCCACTTCACCTCCATCCATGGACTCGGGGGCCATCGGGCCACGCGCTGACCTCTGGTACATAAAGCCCTTTGCCCCGTACAGCTCGGAGGTAAGCTCCAGCCCTTTCTGTTCCCTCACAGACCTCCCTGAAGGGAAGCCTTCCCCATCTCAAAGGTCCCTTCATACCTGACTCAAAATAAATTTCTTTTCCTTCTCCTACGACAGCTGCTTCCTAGACCTCACCTACTTTTTCTTTTTAAGAAGTAACTTTTACATGAACATCCATTCCAGCAGCTGTTCCTAGAGACAAGACTTTCTGTTTCCAATTTAATGTGCCACATGGGAAAAATAGAGCTTTATGATTCCAACTCTAAAATCTTTTGGGTTTACGCCCCCGATACTGGACAATTTTGGTATATCATCCATATGTTTACTAAGAGTGTCTCTAAATAGAGAAGTGGAGACTTAAAAATACAAATTCTTGCCGAGTTACAAATTCTTACTGGGTTTGGCTTTGCGTTCCTGGTGCCAAATTGTTAAGTACATCCAACATGTGCACATGCACACATAGAGATCTCACCAGTCCTGTGTTCTTGGCTGCTACCATGGAGCGACAGGAGACTCCAGGCTACCAACCTGGAAGATCCCTGCGAGCCACCTTAACAGGGAGTTCTTTCCTTTACGTGTGTGATGTTTCATCTGCATGTATGTCTGTGTACCGCATGCAGGCCTGGTGTCCAAGGAAGAAGAGGACGTCAGATCCCCCTGCACCTGGACTTACAGATGGTTGTGAGCCTCCATGTGGGTGCTGGGAATTGAACCCAGGTCCTTTCCAAGAGCAGACAGTGCTCTTAACTGCCGACCCGTCTCTCCAACCCCAGAACTACATTCTTATCCAAGAAGAGCAAGTGCTGACACAATGCCCAGCCATCTAGCTCCATCCTGGGAGGAAGCAGGACAGTGGGACCTGGGACACACCCAAGGGAGAGCCCTCTAGAAAGAAGCCACGTTGGACCCTGGATGGGGGTCAAGAAATGCTACTTACCGCAATCTCTGTTACTAAAATATCAGTAATACTTCCCAACACGGTGACAAAGTCAAAGACATTCCAGGCGTCTCTGAAGTAGTTCTGGAGAAAAAAAGAAGGCAGTTGGTGCTGGTGGTAAAGGGTTACCCGGGCAATAACTGTGGGCAGGGCACTGATCAATAAAGTGTCAAGGGTGACAGGTCCCTAACATAAGGCCACGACAAGCAGCTGCCACAGCGAGCGTGGAATACTTCCGGCCTGGTGAATGCAGGTCCAGAAAGGAGACTCTGCAACTTGCAAGCCACCCATCCCAGGGCAGGGCAAGACTCAAGCAAAGTGAGTACAAAGCAACTCTTCTTGGTGCCTCCCCACCGTCCAGTGTCATGTGTGCTGCAAAGACCACCCGCAACATGCTAGGAAGCAGCTCATCAAAACAAAGCAAAGGAGACGCCGAGGCACATACCAGGACCCCAAAGGCGATGATCTTCAGGATGCACTCCATAGAGAACATGGATGTGAAGACGATGTTCAGGCATTTGAGCATCAGCTCGTGCTCATAAGGTGCACCATAAAACTGCCCGGGGAGAGGAGGGCCGATGGGGCAGGATGCACTAGCCCCAGGGCCCCAACCGGAGGCAACAACGTCCTGCCTCACACCTGCCCGTTCCTGGACCACCCCCTCCTTGCTCTTTCCAGTTTTCCCAGAACCTTTTCCACTGCCTCGGCTACAAATAAGAGAGACCGGGATCCCATAGGCACCATGCATGGGCCACGACACGAGGGCCATTCAGTTCCAGCATGTGCCAACAAGAAGGGGGCCTACCGCTGCGCCTCAAAGAAAGGCCCACAGCCGCGTCTTAGAGCAGATTCCTCCTAACTGAAACCTCCCCTCTAGACCGACTCCCCATGTCTGGGTTAGCTGAACTTGGCAAGATCATCCATGGAGTCCCTCCTCAGGACTGTAGACGCAGCAATCAACGACTCGGGGAGGGGACTCTGACCAGTCTACTGCAGGGAGGAGACTCTCAGACGTGTGAGCTGCCTGCAAGTTATGCAGAGAGCCCTTCAGTCAGAGCTTTTGTGAGCCATCATCTAGGCTGAGGTGAGAGCTTGGTGACGTAGCAGCGACATTTGCTGTTCCTGTTTCTTCAGCCCTCATTCATAATCCCTCCCTCCCTCCCCCCCCCCCCCCACCCTCCCCCCCAGCTCACCAGTTTACCTAGCTGGACTTTGGTAGGATTGTTACTTGTTCTGAGTTCCCTATCTGGGGTGAATGGGGTGGGGAGAGACACAGACACAGAGAGAGACGAGTGTCCTTGCTGTCCCCTCAGAAAGCCTCACACACACAACAACCCCTATCAAGCACAGGGTGGGCCGTACCCACCTTCATCATCAGCACCACCGTGTTGAGGGCAATCATGGCCATAATGAAGTACTCAAAGGGAGGAGAGACCACGAAGGTCCACGTCTTGTACTGGAACGACTGCTTGTTTTGGGGCATGTACCGTGTCAGGGGTTTGGCGCTGATGGCGAAGTCAATGCAAGCCCTCTGCAGAAGACAAGGGGGGAGGGGCTATGAACACAGAGCATTGCCCACCACAACTGGAACTTTCTCTCACCACGCCCTCTCGGGGAGCACACATAAGAGAAGGAAGCAGAAGCAGCTAGGATTCCTCCAGGTGGGCCCAACAGACACGCATGGTCTCCGTTTGCAGAAAGAAAGCGGCCCTGCCTACACCAGCCACGAGCTCTGCCCGCCCGTGCAGAAGGCAGGCTGGCAGTCTTGCCTGGCGTACCCAAGTCCCAGGGTCCACACGGCATCTACCCACCTCGTTCTTTTCCAGGCTGCATTCGGACATCACCTTGTCACCCTGCTCCTGGAAGGTGATAATGATCAAGGCCACGAAAATGTTGACAAAGAAAAAAGGGAAGACCACAAAGTAGACCACGTAGAAGATGGAAAGCTCCATCCGAAAGCCAGGGCTCGGCCCCTGCTCCTCATAGGTGGCATCCACAGAGTGTTTCAGCACCCTAGGGAAGGGAAAGCAGACTTCAGGAGAGCTCCCCAAGGAGCAGGGCTCTGCACCTCAGGGACGGGGCTCACTGCGGAGACAGGGCACAAGTCTAGACTTCGTACAAAGAGCCTGAGTCATATCCCAGGAGCGCAGCCCCTATTTGTATTTTAGGAATGAAGGTTGGTTGGGCCCTAGAGGGGCAGGGCTCTTATCTACACCACACCCGACCGCATTATGGGGTTGGAAGTAGGGAAACCAAAGCAGACTGTGCCTCAGTCTACCCACTTGGCCTAACTAGCTACAGTCATCAGTTCGGCACTCACATGGGCCATCCCTCTCCGGTGGACACCGTGAACAGTGTCAACAGGGCCCAGAGCACGTTATCATAGTGGAAGTCATACTTCTTCCATTGCCTTGGCTGTGCTTCCACTTCCTCCTTCTCATAATCCAAATACTGACCCCTGGGAAGAGGAAGCAGTCAACAAAGGCAGTTAAAGGCAGGCAGTTCACATACCCAGGGATCGGCAGGCAAATGGCCAACGAAAACCAAACAAGATCATCCCATGTGGAAAGAGAAGGCTTCCTCAATGACTGTGGCAAGATAAATGCATTTCCAGCCATTCTAGATGCCACCGCACTACCTATAAACCACCTATATGTATTTATAAAATTGGGCCACTCTTGACGACCAAAAATTTACATCGAGAGGTACAGACTTTGGAACTAGTTGGTTTCATTGTACTGTGTTTTTCAAAATAAAGTTTTATTTATTAAGAGTGAAAAAAATACTGGACCCAATATGTAAATGTCGGTGTCAAATCTCTAAAATTCTTTGAAGGAATCGCATGGCGAGTCTTTATGGCTTTGTGTTTGGTCATACCGAAATCATGAACAACAACAGATGGAGAAAGAAGGTAAAATGCACTTCAGCAAAATTATAAACTTTTTTGTCTTAAAAAACACCATGAAAACGTAAGAGAGGGCTGGTGAAGCGGCTCAGTGGGTAAAAGAACTCAACCCCTGAGGCGCATGTGACGAAAAGAGAACAGACTCCTTAGGTCATCCTCTGACCGCCACACGGACGTGTTCACATGTGCCACCATCCCAAAATAAATACAAGCCATTTTTTAAAAGTAAGAGTTCTCTTGGTGTGGCGGCTGGGACTTTCAATTCCAGCATTCAGAAAGCTGAGGTAGGAGAGGGAGGAGTTCTATCTCAGGTCTTCTCTCAAGAGAGAGAGAGGGAAAAAAAACTGAAAAGATGATTGAAATAATCAGAGAAATTATTGTTGATCTTTGATCAATCAAAAAATTTGTATTTATAACATGGAAAATATGGGAAAAAAGACATCAAAAAAAAAAAAAAAAAAGACAACCTAATTTTAAAATGGATCAAATATGTGAATAGACATTTCTTTCAATGAAGTCATACAAAAGACCAACTATTACATGAAAACTGCTTAATATCATCAATTATCAGAAAAAAGCAAACCCAAAGCACATTGAAGCATCACTTTATTCCTATTAGGATAAATGTAACTAAAGAAAAGCAAGCAGGGCAGGCGAGGAGGCTCAGCGGGCAACTAACGGGTCCTGCTGCACCACCTCACCACATCGGTTCAACGGTGGGTGTGCCCTGCGGTCGCACACACTGTGCTGTGTAAGCACTGCCACCGCCTTACACGCACACACAAGCAAACACAAGAAACTAAAATAAATAAGAACAATGAAAACAGTAAGTATTGGTAAGGACGTAGAAAAAGTACAACTAAATACAGACTGGCTCGGCCACTTTGAATACCATCTGGCATCTCTTCAAATAGAAAAGCGGTTACCATACTTCCCGGGAGTTCTGCCTCTACATATGCAACCACGAGAAATTAAAACACACAACAATATAGACGAAACAACGACGTATACAAAAAGGCTGATGGCGGCATTATCTGCAATGACCAAAGCGTAGAGTGCCTCCCCCCCATACCCCAGAAGTGACAGTGAGCCATGAAAGGCGCCGAGGCGCTCACGCTCTAGCTGACGTTCCCATGAGTTAAGCCTCAGTTTACCTGCAGTCCCTTTCTAGCTCCTTGGACTCGTCCGTGCAGTAGAAGAACTTCCCTTTGAAGAGCTGCACCGCGATGACGGCGAAAATGAACATGAACAGCATGTAGACAATCAGGATGTTGAGGACGTTCTTCAGGGAGTTCACCACACAGTCGAACACAGCCTGCGAGGAGGGGAGAGCAGAGGCACGCGAGAGGAGTGAAGGCCCATGGGAGAGAGAAGCCATGGTGGAGTGCAGCTAGGCCACCGAGGGAGCTGAAGGAGATGGGGGTTAGGAAAGGACATGGAGGGCATCAAAAGAGGACACAGGACAGTCACAGGCTCAGAGCCTCGGGAGCACTGAGCTCCAGGCTCCCAGAGGCATCCCAGGAGCCCTCACGGCCCTCTGAGCTAAGACCCCAAGCCACCTTAACTGCTGTCTTTCTCGCAGGATGCAGGACGGGAGTGTCATCCTGGATTTTACCAGTGGCTGGAGGTACCAGACCAGCCACCTGGGTGCGCAAGAAAACTGGCCTTGCAGTAGACTGGAGGCAGCCCATAGGGAGGAGCCAGAAAGGACCAGGCCTGTACAAAGGAATCTATGGGCCTCATGCAGTGTCCCTGCTTTGTTCCGGACCAGCAACAGCATTGATATGGGGGGAGGCCAGAGCTGTAGCCAAGGGACTGTCCCTGAGGACTATGGGAATGTCTTCCGGGATGTGACTCAGGGTCCTCCCCATGGTCCCACAGCTGATCTATCTCACAGGCTCCCCTGAAGACCACAGCAATTGCCCGCTCCAAGTGCTGCTGCCTGCCACCTGGGCCAAGGAAGCCGCAGGCCCAGCCACGCTATGCATTTTTTCTGCTGCCTCAAGTCTAAGTTTTGCTTGGCCCAGAGACTCCCCGACGCCTTCCCAGTTCACTTCCTCACACACTACTTCACACGCAAGGACTAACCCAACTTCTTTAACTTACACGTTGTTAGTGTCCCTGAGGTTTAAATGTCCAAGCTATTGAAAATCTACTGCCTATGTTTTGAAAAACTAATGGAGTAAAAGCACAGAAAGTATTTTGTTCTTGACCCCGGGCTCACTAATTATTAGATTAGGTTTACACTGCACTTCCTTCATCCGGAAACTCAGCAGAACCCACCCTCTCTTACTGAGCCCAGCAGCTACCTTCTGGAATCCCTGAGTCCTGGCATCTACCCCTGCGCCCTTTGTCCTCTGTTGTCCCCTGTCCTGCCATAGTGTCCCAGCTGGTGCTGGAGGCTAAGGGAGAGGGGGTCCTCTGTTGGGAAAGACCTCCTTGGAGAAGGGCCTTTGAGTTAAGCAGGATTTGTCCCCTCTTACAGGTGAGCCATTTGTGAAGACACAGGCACCCACCCACACACCAGTACACACGCCTTCAACCCCAACTCCAGACTCCAACCTTGAGCTTGGGCAGCCGCTTGATGGTCTTGAGGGGCCTCAGGACGCGCAGGACTCTCAGAGACTTGATGGTATTGATGTCTTTCCCTTTGGATCCTCTAGAAGGGAGAAGTGGCTGATGCTGGCAGGCGGGATGCTGGCTTGAGTCTATCTCCTAGCCGGCCCACCGGGTCTGTCTAATAAGACCCTGTGCATCTCAGCCTCCAGGTAGAAGACTGAGTGAGGGACCGCTTCCCATGGCTGCCTGAGGACGAGGGTGAGCTAGGGCCAGTACCAAGCCAGGGCAACACAGCCAGTGAGCAGGGAAAGCTGATTCCTCAAGTGGACAGAGCCTATGCACTTCTCTGTAATGACATTCCCACCTGCCCAGGGGTCCTGAGAGAACCCTCCACACCAGCAGAGTAGAGGCCTATGACTGCCTATTACACTAGAGCTCTACAGTGCACTTAGACAAGTCACCAACCTGCTTGCTGCTGTGGGGAATTTACTGGCTTCTGCCCTACAGGCCACCTGACTGTCATCAGCTGCAGAACACCCACCTCTAGTGGCCAAAAAGGGAGTAGGGGGACAGTAAGAAAGAGACATACAAATACAGAAGCAATGGCAGAGACTGGAGTAAAGAGGGTCAGAGAGAGAGAAGGGGAGAGAAAGAAGAAAGGGGTCAGAGGAGAAAGAGATAGAAAAAGGGAGGAGTCAGGGAGGGGAACAAGGGAGGGAGCAGGAAGGAGGAAGAGAGACCAAGGAAGTAGCCAGACACCAGGATGATTGAGAAAGTAGCAGGCTCGGAAACTCAGGTGCAGGAGACAGAGAGGCAAAACTCCAGAGACCAGCAGCAAGCTCACAAGTCTAGGATTGGAAGACGAGAACAAGAGCCCTCTTGGAAACCAGGGCAGACACAGTGCTGTCTCTGTCTGCTGGAGGGTGCAGATGGAAAGAATTAAGAGTCAGGGGCCAGGCCTGCAAGCCTGGAGAGAGCCCTGTCCTCGCCAGCTCAGACCACTTCCCACTGAGAGCCCTGAGCAAGTATGGCTGAGTCTGCCCCAAATGGCTTCCCTTAGGCTCCAGGAAAAGTCCAGGGTTGATAGAAATCAGCTGTGTAGGCCAGGTCTTCTTCACAGGAAAGAAGAGGTACGGCCCACACACACACCTCAGAATCAGAACGAACTGTCCTTAATACAGCCTAAACATGGTACAAGGTTATTTGGGGCCGGCTTGGTCATAAAACAAAAACAAAAACAAAACCTGCCTCTTTTTCACTCAACACATCCAATATCCACCTTTACCCATCTCCCTCTGCAGTACAAGGACACAGAGCAGCCAGGATGGGTGGCAGAGAAACAGGGAGACTTCCGAGAAGAACTGCCCACTGGACTGCCATCCTGCAGCCTCTCTGACGCTCTGCCTGGAGTCCTCCAGGGCCCTTGCTGAAATTCTAGCAACATTTTCATTTCCTTTGTCTGAGACAGAGGGTCCATTAAGACACCCAGAGGAGACACTGGGAGGTACTGGCAAGGGGGCTGTACTGAGGGAAGGAAAAAAAAAAAAAAAAAAAAAAAAAGAAAGCTGCATCTCCAGAGAGCAGCCACTTGGGAAAGCACTTCATCATAGACTGCAGTCAGGACCGACAGCTCCTACTCAGACCCCTCACTGCTGTCTAGGCCGCTGCTCCAGCTTCTAAGACTTACTTAGATGGATGCCTTACCCATTGAGGGCCTCCCTAGCAAAGGCTGACCATGCCTAGCTCAGCCCAGCCCAGCCCCTAACCAGTCCCCTGATGCATGGCAGGAATGGTGGCCTGAGGATGGCCCCTGGTAGGTAGCATGCAGCCTGAAAGGGTGAAGGTGGGTGAGCAGGAGTGAGGCCATGATGGATGGGCCAGAGGCGTGCCATGACATCAGGCAATATGAAGGGAAGGGGAGGCATTACCCCATGAAGCTCCTACCAGAGTCCAGCAAGAAGAGACAGAGAAAACAGCGTCAGTGTTGTGGGAGGCAGAACACGAGCCTCCAGGGGCCCACCCAAGGCCAGAGAAATGCAGACTCTCCCCCTGGGGTCCTTTTAGCCTGTAAATTTCATCCCCAAACCAGCCTCCCCTATGCCTAACCCAGTCTCGACTCCCCACCGAGGGTCTAGTCCCAACTATCACCAAGCTAAGGGCCACCAAGACCGGAACTGGAGAGCATGGTCTGGCATCCCGAAAAACAATGATTTCCACCAGAAGGGGCAAAACCACACAATCCCTCAATCAGGTGCTCACCTCAGAGCAGGCAAGCAGACTGGCACCCCAAATCCAGAGGTCTGCCCAGCCAGCTCCCAGACCACAGGGAGTATCAGGAACAGAAGGCCTCAGTCTTCAACCCCACGTGCCAGCCCCAAGAAGGAAGGACAGGCCCTGCTTGCACAGTCACAGAGCTTCAGACTAGACATGAGCCTGCCCTTTCTCTTTTATCACCCTCACACCCCACCGCAGTTCTGGCCACGCCCACTGGACCCAGCGTACTTAAGGTTTACTTACGAGAAAGCAAATGCCACCAGGGCTCCACTGACAACAATGAAGTCCAGAATATTCCACAGGTCCCGGAAGTAGGCTCCAGGGTGCAGCAGCAGTCCCAAGTCTATCATCTTAAGGAGATAAGCTGACATTAGATTATATAGTACCTAAGGAAAAGTGAGGCAGAGGCAAGCCCCAGCCAGGGGGACATGGCTCTGAGTGTCTACACAGCACAAGGCCCAGTGCTCAGGCCACACTACATTCTGAGCACACTGTGACCTCAGTGCATCTCAGACACACTCCACACACTCAGGGAGGGTGCCACAGGTCACACTCCTAAGTGGCCTTGGCAGAGCCTTGGCCTCAATGTCCCTGCAGTCTGAGTCCTGCCTAGGTGTGACCTAGGGACCCTAGGTGGGGTCTCTGATTGGTAAGAGGCTCCCTATCTCTCTAGCAACAGACATGTTCTCTCAGAGAACTCACACGGCCCTGACCTGAATGCTCGGCTCAGGAGAGACTGACAAGGTGCTCAGACCTCCATGCTCTGACTCTGCCATTTCTGCTACAGTGGGTTTTGGCAAATACCACAGTTTTTTTATCCTCAACATCCTCATCTGCCAAGTGAGCGTGGTGGCCCTTCCTCACAGACATGCGTATACGAGTGGCAGAAGTGTTATGTTAGCTATCACGTAAGTGTTCTGTGGATGGTCTCTCTGAGCTGACGTTAAGCAGAGAGGTCCATGTGTGGCCTTTGGCTGCACTGATATGTGCACGTGTGGCTCACTGCACCGAAAGTACATCGGTGTATGCCAGACACGGACAAAGGGCACCTGGCAAAGAAAGTAGAAGTGACAATGGCATGGCCGGCTCTCAACCTATCAGCAAACCTCTAGCTCCTATGGAATTGTAGTCTTTAGCATCTAACACTGCTCCAGCCATCTCTCCCTAGGGGCCTTTATTCTGTGTCTTCTCATATGGCTCCTTTTTTGTGGCTGTGAGGCAGCCTTGGAGGGGAAGCTGAGTATGCACTTACACACGCATGCACACACACACACACATACACGTGCATGCGCATAAATAAAGCCAAAGTCCCCATGCTTGGGAGGCAAGTACAGCTGGACCAAGCACTCCAGCAGCACCCCATGGGACAGCATGACCCTGGGTACCCTTTGTGGCCAGTAAGGCTTTTAGCCATCAAAATACTTCATGTACACACAGCCCATGCACACATGCACGCCTGCTGACTGAGCACATGCCTGTGCACACATTACATGCTTCCCCGGGAGCTGCAGGAGTCGCCCATCTCACCTTTATGACCATTTCAAAGGTGAAGACTCCTGTAAAGATGTAATCCATGTACTTTAAAGCCTAGAACCGAAAATGGGATTAGTTTAGGCAGGCCTGACTCTAGAGCCAGGCATACAACATTGGCTCATGGTGGCCTCCTCCCCCGGGTCTTTGAGCAGAATCAGCTGGCCACGGTGTCGGGGCAACACTATGTGAAGGATCCATTGCTGCTTGCCCTGCTAACAGAGATAGGCTTTTCCAGACCTTTGGTTCTCACACCCGAGAGGAAAGAAGGATGTCTGATGGAAAGCAGAATACAGTGCCACCCATCCCTGTGGACCCTGGTGACGCGCCCAGTGGCACCCCTGTCCCTAGCAGTAGGCCAGTAGTTATGACACTCACATTGTTCCGGGATGAATCGGTCCGCACGGGATCCTCGGCAGCCAGGGCAATGCTGCTCAAGGCAATGACCACAAGAATCACCATCTCAAAGTACCGCATGGTCACGATGTAATGGCAGAAGCGACGGAGCCTGTGAGGACAAAGCTCGAGTCACCACAGGCCAACACCTGAGTGTGTCAACGTCTCCCACAAGACGAGCTCATTGGTTATCAGGGGAAAGCACAGAGTCAGCATCAGAATGGAGCTTTGTCGCTTATTTCTGTGGTAAAAGAAATAGTCGACAGCCAGGTGACTAAGTCTCCACAAGGGCATTCCAGGCCAGGGACCAGCAAACTACCGGTCAAGGCCTCTTGGTTGTACACTGTCTGCAGCACCCGAGCAGATGAGAGCAGCCATCCAGCCCTGCACACATCATGAAAAGCATGAGGAAACTGCTTCAGCCACCCGCCTGGCAGTACGCAGGCCGCTCTTGCCCTAGAGTGTCTGGGGCTGTGATGGGGGCTAGCTTGTGTCTGAGCAACCTGGGCTCCATCACATACTTCCTCCCATACCCGTTGAGCAGGACCTTAGTTTGGCTCACAAATTACTGTGCATCAAATGGGAAAGCCAAGTCCCCAGTTACGAGAGGCTCCACTCCAGTGAGCACTCACCACTGAGCGGTTTCAGAGTCTTTCAGCTGCCACACACTGAAGCGGCCACGTGGCCAGGTCAGAGGACTGAAGCCGTGAAGCAGACAAGAAAGAACAGCCATAGACCCAGCAAGTGGAACAGACATCTCTCCTATTGTCACCAGTGTCTCAACAGCCTCACAAGCCTACCTCTGCCACCAACCCCTCCAGGTACCTCCCCAACTCTATATCCCCAGGGATGTCTGCTGTCGAAAGCTTGCAAATTCCCAGCCATCACACACCTACTTCTCTGGCCTTCCTCTGCAAGCCTTTGCTTATCCCACAGAGCTGCTCTTCCCGGGTCCCAGGCTGCAGTATGTCCGCCCCTCTTCTAACTCAGCCGTCCAGCTTATGGCTACGTTCCCACTGTTCAGCTGTGCTCCCAGCTCACCTGGCTGTGAGGTGCCCCCAGGCGTTCCCCTTCTGCACTGTCTAGCAGCTAATTAAGATGCCCAGGGGAGGGGGGGCCCAGCCAGACTCCCAAGAGCCCTTCCGGTCTCACAGACTGCCCTGGCTCTTGTCAGCAAACAGAACTCACATGTCTCTGGCCCCTCCCTTCCATCCATTTCTAAGTCACCATCCTATTCTGCATCTCAAAATTTCTCCAAACCCTTCCCTTCCGCGCCTCCTGCCTTCGTCTACAAAATCAGGTGACAAATGTGTCTCACAGGATTGCTAAGAGAGCCCATAAATGCATAGAATTAGTCTTTACGAGGCGCATAACTTGTACATTAGTCTGCTCAGACACTAATGGCGAAGACACAGGCAGGACAAACCCAGGCCATGAGCACTGAAGAGACTCACAGGTTGGTGGGGCTGAGGCAGAACATGGAGCTGTACGGGACAATGGGCCGGGGGCCTCTTCGCAGCACGTCATCGGCCTCTGCCTCCTTCTTGCCCTCTGCTTGGCCTTCCAGGTCCGTGTTACCACCTACAAGGACACGGGGCCTTAAAGTCAGGGCATGTACACACATAACACCGTACCGCATGAGTCTTTCCCAGCCCCACCCCTCGGACAAGTGAGGCAGACTACCATATGCCCAGCCAAGGAAGGATTCGGCTAAGAACACAGCTTTAGTGAGTAGAACATGTTCAAGGCAGTGGGGACAACAGCACTGCCAGACCTAGAGACAGACGATGATCAGACACAGAAATCCTAGCAGACCCTGCTTGCCTCCTACGCTGAGCCGTGAGAGCCACCGTAGTGGGACCACTCCCTTGATATGGACACCAAGGCCTCCAGAGCCTCGCGAGTCCTTCCCTCTGGGCAGCAAGACAGGGTAAAGAAGGGGCTTCCTGGAACCCATAAACCCGCGGTACTTCCTGAACCCCATCTTCCAGGTCTCCTGCTCATCGCTGCCTCTCCCGTGTCCCTGTCTCTTCTCTCTCCGCAGCTTCATCGCTGTGCCCACAAACTCCGCTCCCCAGGTTATAAGAGCCATGAGTGACGTCCTTTTTACGGTAAGCTGTATATTTCTCTCACTTCTTTGTTTTTACCTATAGGGATGTGTTATTTCAACTCCTGTGTATAACAGGGCTAACACCTCAGGCACATCAAAGAAGACAGTGCAGTGTTCTGAACCACATTTCGGTGCCAAAGTCTCTTTACTCCCTTTAAAGAATACATAAAACTGAATACTAAGGAGCAACAAAAATGGAGTCGCTCATGCCAAAGCCCACTGTGGAGACGAAAGAATGCGGCTTCTCCTGGATCACTGGGCAGAGAGTAGCTAGAGTGATGCAGCAGGCTCCAGAGCTGCATCCCCCACCTGCACGTACTTCAAAGCAAACATTTTAAAAGTAAACACCATCAAATGGCCCTGCTGAAGATGTAAGTTACACAGTCTTCTGAGAAAATAACTGGTAATACTTACCAACCCCCGCCCCAACATTCTATTAATTCATAAGATATTATCTCTGGAGGTAGACAGGCTGACATGAGCAGCTTTCTGGCAACGACTCTATTCTCACTTTTAACATTTAGGAAATGTTCCCATGGCAAACAACACTACTTTTAAAGAAAGAAATATTATTTTAAAGCGGTGCCTATTGAACTCCCCCCCCCCCAATAAACAAAGAGAAGCAAAGAACAAGTAAACTAGGAAAAGAGATAATTTGGAGTTGAGGGACTAAATTATACAAAAGAAATGAAATAAAGACACTAGTGCCTGGATGAAACTATTACTGAGGAAGATTTGCCATAGGAAAAATTATATACATGTGCAATAACAATTAGTGAAAAAGTGAAGACGCCATGAATTTAAAAGAGAACAAAGAGAGAGGGGTCCATGAAGTCCTGGAGGACACACAAGAGAAGGGGTCAGGATGAAAGCTACCACAGGCGATGCAAATCCACTGCTGAAAACAGGCTATCTAAAATAAGACGTCTTTTTTCTTTTTCTCTTTTCAAGACTGGGTTTCTCTGTGTAGCTCTGGCTGTCCTGGAACTCCCTCTATAGACCAGGCTGGCCAGGAGCTCACAGAGATCTCCTCTGCCTCGTGAGTGCTGGGATTAAAGTATGTGTGCCATCACCAGCCTGCACAAGACAGCTAAATAACTTGTCAACACGCTAGACCAGAGAAACTCGAGTTGGCAGACGGGGCGGGGCAGGAGGAAGACCAGGGCCCAGTTGTGTGTGCCGGCCACCGGGCTCAGACGTGTGTGCCGGCCACTGGGCTCAGACCTGTGTGCTGGCCACTGCTGGTGTGTCTTTTCTTTCCTCCAGCTCAATCTAGACTTGCCCAAGGAATCTCTGTGTGGGAAAGTGACCGCAAGTGCCGACTGGGATCTCCAAGCCTGTCAGTCATTGAAAGATGGAACAGAAATGGCCTCCTCTATCAAGCCACAGTCCAGAAGTGGCCATCCTGAGCAAGACTGTGCTGCTGAAGAGACGCCATGTAAGACGTCCCTACAAAACCTACCACCTTTGGACCACAGAAAGCTCTACGGAAGTTTAAAATAATTTAAGCCCATTTTCCTATCCATCTGGCACGGCACTGTTAGGGCTGACCGTGGAAAGATGAGCAGTCAGCCTTCTGTACAGGGTAATGATCTCACACAGCAAGGGAAGGTTCTAAAAGAAAGAAGGAGAGAGAGAGAGAGAGAGAGAGAGAGAGAGAGAGAGAGAGAGAGAGAGAGAGAGAGAGAGAGAAAGTGCCAACAACACACAAGAAAGCAAGGCCACCACAATGCAAAGGGCAGAAGTGACTGGCACCACTAATGACTTCAAATTTAGAATATTTTTAGATGACAAATATAAAATGTGAAAAATATAAAGTTAATCTTTTCAAATGTTCCAAGCAATAAAACTCTGAACTGGTTCAGTGCCACCCCTAGTCTCTGTGACAGTTAAAGAAACACAGGTGTAGCCTGTCCGAAGACGCTGAGATCAGTGACAGAAGGAACGCAGGAGCAAATTTCCTTGGGAGGAAGAATCAAGAAGCCCACATAACCACCCATATGCACCCTGAGACCATTTCCCACGTCATACTCAGGAACAAGAGCCAAGCAGAAAGCACCTGTTTCATGGAGACAAGGACAAAAAGACTGGAGTGTTTTGGTTTGAAGACAATGGTGCCTGACTCCTGGGAAGAACGCAAAGAAAAGAACAAAGGCATATGTAAGCATCTCTGCTGGTACCCGGACCAGTGTCCCTGGGTGCAGATGTAAGCATCTCTGCTGGTACCCAGACCAGTGTCCCTGGGTGCAAATGTAAGCATCTCTGCTGGTACCCGTACCAGTGCCCCTGGATGCAGATGTAAGCATCTCTGCTGGTACCCAGACCGGTGTCCCTGGGTGCAGATGAAAGCATCTCTGCTGGTACCAGGACCAGTGCCCCTGGGTGCGGATGAAAGCATCTCTGCTGGTACCCAGACCGGTGCCCCTGGGTGCAGACATAAGCATCTCTGAGTGTCCCTGGGTGCAGAAGACACCAGGCTCCCAGGGCAGCAAATGCCCTCCCGGTCCTGTAGCCCACAGACTGTGAAAGACTAACTGGTCTCCAGGCTGGGTGCAAGCACTATGGAGAAGGAGTCGGCTGAGCTCTGTGGAGACCTTCCATGTTTCCCTCATGCTCTGTTTGCAGCCCTATGGCACCCTTCTCAATAAGCCTGCTGCTTTTTCAGAAACACACAAATCATGTCACAGCAAAAAACTAAAATGACAATAAGCTGAAAAGTCTAAATAAACATTGTCTTTATAGACAACACTAATTTCTAATTTTAGGGACTCTGAAAAAGGACTAAAACACTGACCAGCGATGACAAGGAAGGTGAGAAAAACAGAGCACACACCACTGTCTGAAGCTAAAATACTCACAAAAGCATAGCTTAAGATATACCACAACCTTAGCTTTAGGAGAACAAATTATCAACAAGTCTCAAGGGAAATCATCACAGGTCAATATCCTAATCACAGCACAAGCAAATTAGAAATCATAGCAACAATCAAAAAACAGAAAGGAAAAATTTTCACATTTGGTAACTAAGACATGGATTTTAAAGATTCCATCAATAAAACTGCCATTGGCTGGGCATGGTGGCGTGTGTCTGTGATCACAGCACTCGGAAGGCTTGGGTAGGCTTATGCATGTTAGGCAAGTTCTTAACATCTTAGCTGGACCATAGCCCCACTGCAGGGAGAATTGGAGACCAGCCTGGTGAGATTCTACCTCAAAAAGTGTGTGTGAGTGTCTGTGTGTGTACATACGTGAACATGTGTTCACAAATGGTCCAACTGTGCCCAAACAAACACTTCTAGTGAGAACAAGAAGAGCATTTATTTGCAATTTTGTGGCTTAACAGGGTCAATAGATTGAAACTTCCTGTATTTTTATAAGGGAACAAATGATTAGCGAAGAGAATTTTTAATTTTTTTCTTTTATTTTGGAGATTATGATTATATCACTTCAGCCTTCTCTTTTTTTCCCTCCCATAAGACCCTTCCAAACCCTTCCATAAGACCTTTCATTGCTCTCTTTCAAATGTATTGCCTCTTTTTTCATTAATTGCTATAATTGCTATTATAGCACATATGTGTGTATATACATTTATATTCTAACCAGCTCACTCTGTATCATGTCACTTGTATTTTGTTTTCAGGGATGACCATTTGGTGTTGGATAATCAATTGCTGTGCTTTTCCTTGGAGAAGACTATTTTTCCCAGTTTTTTGTTTGTTTGTTTTAGTTTTCTGAGATAAGGTCTTTCTGTGTAACCTTGGCTGTGCTGGAATTCTCTTTGTAGACCAGGCTGGCCTCCTACTCACAGAGATCCACCTGCCTCTGTTTCCCAGCTGCTGGGATTAAAGGCGTGTGCTAGCACTGTCAGGCTGAATACCACTATTCTTGAGCCTGGCATTCTCAATAATAGGACCCAGCTTAGGCTTCTAGCACCCACAACAGATGGCTCACAATTGCCTGTAACTCTAGTCCAGGAATATATAACGTCCTCTTCTGGACTCCAAGGACACTGGCACTCAGATGCACACATACATGTAATTCAAACAAACAAACACCATGTTGGGGGAGGGGTGGGAAGAATAAACAAAGTAAAACATTTTTCAGGATAAAGAAAAGAAAGATAACAGACATACATCCTAAAATATATTTGAATTATAAATGTGGCACTCCTGTGACATGCTTCTCAAAATACAAAACAAAAGCAAACAACAACAAAACACTAAAGCCTAAAAGCTATGAAAAAAAAAAAAAAAACCCCAGCAGCAGGTTTGGGGTACAACTGAGAGGCAAAGAGTTTGCCTAACATGCGTAAGGCCCTGGGTTCCACCCAAACCCAACAAAACGAGCTAAGGAAGAGACCAAGATAGGCTGACCCAATAGCAATGACTGTAGGCCATGATTTGCCATGGCATCCGTGTCAGGCTCCAGAGGAGCATGCAGCAAGCCAGTCAGATGCACAGAAGCAACCAGAAGGAAATAAAAATGGGCTGTTGAGAGACCAAGCAGGGGTACAATTTCAGAAGAGTCTAGCAAAGCTACCCTAGGGAACTGAGCCTCCACACACTCTCACAGTTCTCAGCAGCCTTAAGGAGCCTGAAGGCCAGGCTCTTCCGCAGGAGGGGGAGGGGAACCAGGACGTAATGGCAGTGTCCAATACACAGTCTTCCAGAAGAGCCATACAAAATGGTCCTTGGAATATGCTAGAAAGGAGAACAAGGACTCTGTAAAAATGTCTACGGTCTGTGAGAAGGACAAACAGCCAACCTAAAGGGACTCCCTGGGCCAAAATGGGAAAACTTGAAGCAGCAAAAGAAACAGTAATTTCAAAAATAAAAAAATAAAAAAAAACACACCAAACACATTAAAATCCAAATTTTCAAAGTACTAATATATTTGGCTTAGTTGCTAAGATATTGATTTGTTACTTTGAAAAATTCATAAATAAATGGACAAAAATAAGTATTTTCCTTTCTTAATACAAACACAGAATATATTTCAAGGTAACCAAGTATTTCAAAAGCAATGCTCTTCCTCACATAAAGGTGGCGATGCTAAATACAGAAGAAATAATGGAAACCTGTGACCTTACTGAAACTACACATCTGGTAAGTCATGAGCAACAGTTCATCTTAAACCATCGTCCCATCCTTACATCACCCAGAGACAGCAGGTGTGATGCAACCCCCTGGGGCCAAGTTACTGTCAACAGAGCCTATATTACCAACCAAAGCTCCAAATACATAGGTATCCATTGCTAAAGGCATCCTCTGATTCTCACAAAAATGGCAAAAACATCTACTGGGAGGAGGCCAAGGAGGCTAGTAAGCTCCTAAAACACAATGTAGTTGCCAACAACGCAATTTCAGTCAGCGCAGTGCAGCGCAGGTAGAGAACAGTGCTTCCCGGCACGTGACACACTCAAACAGCTCTCACATACGGGAGTTCTACCCAGCAGACAAACAACCAGGATAAACAAGGACAGATGCTGACCAGAGTGGGCGTTTAGATATGCTCACAAAAAAAAAAAAAAAAAAAAAAAGTCAAATGAACGAACCTCATCTGGATAATAACTCAAAGCAGCCATAAAAGGTTATTTCTGAGACAATTTTATGATTTGAACTTGGAATTTATGATGGGCAAGATGCTGGACTTACTATCAGCATTCAGTATGATGAAGCTACTATGGTTATTTTAAACCCCTAATTGGGATGCACACTGGCGTGAGGAGTAAGGAGGAGACTGGCTCGTGAGGGCAGTCTGAGGGGTGAGGAGCAGAACGTGGAGCTCATCACGCCTGTCTCTGCTTCTCATAGATCCCAATTTTCCAAAATAAAAAGGGTCTTATTTTAGCAACCATGGGCAGATGACAGAGCTGTACAAAGGAACAATAATTTGAATTAACAACCGGCTTCTGCGCAAAGCAGGAGCGGAGAGGACAAAGGGACAATAGCGCCGGTGGGAGAGAGACGAGCCAGCGGCTATGATTCCACACAAAGGAAAACCATTTTCACAACAACGCCAGGACACAGGTTATCAGAGAACTCACCACTGTCGAACTTCATTTAAAAAAAAAAAAGAAAGAAAGAAAAAGAAAGAGACATGTTCTTCAAGCAGAAGGAGAGAAGACACAAAACAAATGAGCAAAAATGAAATATAGAAGTAATGAAAACTAACTAAGAAGGAATAATGAAATCAACAGAAGACAGATGAAAAATACCATGTAGAGCCAGTCAGGGCTACCTGACCCTTTGGTGCTGCAGCACACTCACCTACAGAGTTCACAGTCAAGAACTGTGCAGTGGGTTACCCTCACCCCAAGAAAGCCTCACACTGGCCTACGTAAAGTTTACAATGTTTAGTTGGGCCAAGTTCATTAATGTCTTGAACTCAGGAGTTGAAGACTCCTGAGAAAAAGCTCAGTTATATGGAAATTCAAACCATACTGATCAATTAGATAAGAAACAAACAAACAAAAAAAAAACTTGGAAAGATTTAAAAACAAAACCAAGCTTCAAAAACTCACGCACAATCAAAGTAACCCTTAAGAGTGAGATCTAAAGCTTAACGTGATAAAGCTTTAAAAAGCCTAAATGTCATGGGCTGAGAGCATCAAAGAAACTAACACACAGGAGAAAGAACATTGTAATACAGATAAGAAAAAGAAACTAGAAAAAGGAAATGATGCAACCAGGCTTGATGGCGCACACCTTTAATCCCAGCACTTGGGGAGACAGAGGCAGGCAGATCTCTGTGAATTCGAGGCCAGCTTGGTCTACAGAGCAAGTCTGGGACAGCTGGGACTACACAGCGAAACCCTGCCTCAAAAAAACAAAACAAAACAAAAAAAAAGGAACCAATAAGAGCAGCATTTAGCAAGCACAGAACAAAGAGGGTGGAAAAGACCACAGCTGCCGCTGATAACGATGTGAAGAGTGGACTTTAGAGAAAAGGGCTCAGGAGGAGGAGGACAGAGGGAGGGAAGGACATCAGAAACAGACAGGACTCCTGCTGGCTGTCAGGAGACTGAAAAAGGAAAATTTCCAAATTCGAGAATGGCCTGGAGTACACAGTAAGTTCAGTACCAGCCTCGACTACTCAAAAAGACCTTGGACCCGAACTCAAAACAAAAGGTAAGAAGAACTGTAGAGATGTAGGTTGGTGGTGGAACACTTGTTTAAAATATAAAATAAGCCTGCTGGACAGAGCAAGAGATCACTTCGCATAGACGTGCCAGCCTCTTACACTTGTATTTCTCCCTGTTCGTACCCTCCATAGGCGTTAACGTCAATAAGGAAAGGGAATGAAGCCATGCCTAGTCGACATACAGGAGATTAAGATAGAAAAGTAAAATTATAATCTACTCTCACGTATAGGAGATTTAAAAAAAAAAAGAAAAACCCTATGATCTAGGATACAGAAGTGAACAGTCTTGGTTTTGAGCAACTGAGGCAGACTGTCATTCTGAGTAAGATTCATTTAAACATTATTAATTTCATGGGCACACGGACAGCAGCAAGGTGGGGCTCTGAGGAGACTCCAGCCTCCTGAGGCAGAGTTGGGGTTCTTTCCTGTAAGTCCCAACGGAAGGGAGACTTCATGTGGTCAGGCTGTCTACAAATTCATGGGTAGCACAGCGAGGGGAGGTGGGAAGGAGGGGCACCCTTAATTACGCACAAACAATAAAAGGGTGGGAAATGTGTGGCTGCTGGTGGCCCTCCTAGGTCCTAGAGTCTGGCAGTCTGAGCTATGGACCTGTTTGGTGTCTGCCATTTCCCTGGAATCTGGGCACCTGAGAATCTGTTGAAGGGTTAGGGATCACAGGTAGGCTCTCACTATTGAGCCTGCCACCTCCTGTACAGTACTGGAAATAAGAGGCTGCTGTGGGCAAGCACGGTCTGGGCAATAATCTGGGCTGGCTGCTAACAGGAAACGGAAAGTTAAACTGAGATCTCAGGAAGCAGGAAGAGACCAGAAAGGAGGACGGTGTGCACCAGAGTCCAGTCCGGGTGATAAGAAATGCACACATCGGTTGGTGCCTGTACTAGAAGAGAGGTTCCATCCTTAACAAATAAATGCTAAGAATAGGTCTGAGACGGGATGAACCACATCACTGCACCTGGGGACTTAAAAGTAGGAGACTTGGCAAGTCCCTGGGCCTGAAAGAAGCCACCTAAATCCTGCTACGAAGACAAGAATCACCACAGCGGGGGAGCCAGTGTGTGCTGGTGAGGCTGCAAGGGCTGAAGTCAAGGGTACAGCAGAGATAGATGGCATACTGGAGTTCTAAAACAACGAAAACTACCCCAAATCCTGACGAAGGCACTAAGCTACACTGCGCCAACAGAAAAGAGCACTGTTGAGCCAGAAAGTGAGTGCCCTACCCCACCAACAAGTACAAACCACTAACCTGTGCTCCACAGAATCCAATGTAACGAACCACCAGGAATAAACAAACAAACAAACCAAACAACTACAGAAAGAAACTCTTTATTTTATCCTTTTCTGAAAAGGTACCCAACACGCACAGCTTCTATAATAAGGAAGTGGAAACAAGATGAAAAGTATTTAATGAAAATATCACATACACACATGTGCCTACACAATCCCTGTATAGCAGGAGAGAATTAAAACAACTCTCAAACATGAAATAATAAATACAGTTACACAAGCCAGCTGCCCCTGAGAAAGAATGGCACAGGCCTAAGAATGGGAGCCCTGAGAGGACAGCTCACCAAACTCAGGAGAAAAAATGAGAAAAAAAAATCCAACTAGACAAATTTAAATCACGTCAGAAACTGCAAGGAGCCTATGGAAGAATGGATGGCTGGAAGTACTGCAAGAGAAAAAAGGCGAAGTGAAAGGCATCAGGAGAGAAAATATTAAATAAAGACTGAGTTCTAAGAGGACTAGAAAGTAGTACAGGAGGCAGATGCAACCCACACAGAACTAGAATGTCCAACACACAAAAATAAAACAATGTGACAGAACCGATCATTGAAAATGTAGTTCCAGAAATTTTTCATGAAATTCAGTTATCATCTGCCAATTGATTTTCAGCAAAAGTGCCAAAGTAATTTAAGGGAAACAGGACAGTCTTTCCCCCCCCCCCCCCCCCCCCCCCGCAACAAATGGTAATGAAGTGATTGGACATCCAGTAAGGGCCAGGGGCCAAGAGATCTTTAATCTTTACTCAAGATTTGACCTTCTGGAAAGATGAGGCTAAAAGTAGCTTCCCTTCTGCACCCAGCAAAGCACGCCTGCATATGCCTGACCCTTGGGCACCACGTCAAGATAAATGTAAAAAGACTCCGAAAGGCAGGAAGAAAACTGCACATAGGCTATGGAACCTTGAAACCAAGGAATAGCACAGTAAGAACTCTGTCTTTCTTGAGTTTTAGTTTGTGCCTCATATACCCAGACTTGGCTTAGAATTCATAAAGACCAACAGGCACGGAATTCAAAATGCCCCCCTGAAAAGACTAGGAAAACTTACAGGTAACGACCGCAGTACTACAGCTAAACTCAATGGAAAACCTCAACAAGACAAAATGGTAGTGCGACTTCTACTCAGAGCAGCACAGGCTAAGGAAGGAGCCTAACCTTCACTGCCTATATGGGGGATTTTCATCCTTACCCTGAAGCAACCAGCCCCATCACCCATCCAACGACAGTGGAGATCACGTGGAGAGACTGCACTTCATCAACAGTTATGAAGCACCGCTTCCCCATCTCACTAGGGGAAAACCAGGAGTTGCACTACCAGCCGGTGGTGATTAGGTCCCCTCTGTCGTTCCTGGCAGTCACATGGGAGCAGTGGAGAGCTGCTGGGGACCTGGAACACACACCCTAGGCCAGCAATGATGAGACGGTCTCTTCCATTGATGCCCATGGCAGCCAAGTCAGAATCTGTTTTCCCACCTTGCCTGGCACTAGCAAGGCAGTTATCCATCTCCTCCTTGTATGTTACAGCAGGCCCAGAGGCTCATGGTATATAATTCCAAAGTAGTTTCATTTTTAAAAAGTTACTTATCACATCAAGAACCATGATATCAACTTGAACAAGAAAAACAATCAGTAAGCACTAAGAAAACAGATGTTAAACCTATCTGACAAAGACTTTAAAACAGCATCCTAGAGGCCAGGCAGTGGTGGCGCACACCTTTAATCCCAGCACTCGGGAGGCAGAGGCAGGTGGATCACTGTGAGTTCGAGGCCAGCCTGGTCTACAAAGCCAGTCCAGGACAGCCAAGGCTACACAGAGAAACCCTGTCTCAAAAAAACCAGAAAAAAAAAGTAAAAAAAAAAAAAAACAACAACAACAAAACAGCATCCTAGAAATGTTTGGCAGTTGAAAACAAAACAAAACAAAGCAAACAAAATGTAGGAAAATCTTGGCAGAGAAATAGGAGATTTGAAGAACTAAGCAAGGACTTTAGAATTGAAAAACATAGTAACTAAAATTAAAAACTTAACAGACAGGTGGGCTCAACTGCAGAATGGAGGACAAGGGGAAAAAAATCTATAAACTAGAAGATAGGAAAATGGAAACTACCCAATCTGATCAGCAGAGAGAAAATATACTGAAAAACAATCAACAGAGTTCAAGAGCCTTTAGGAGTACAACAAAAGATTAACCATTCATACCACCAGAGTCTAAGAATGAAAAAAGGGAAACTGCAGAACTAAGAAAGGACTCAAGGACGTAAAAGATGAAGTATTCCCAAATTTTGCCAAAGATTAAAGAAGTTGAGCAAACCCAAACAGAATAAATTTGAAGAAGTCCATATCAAAATACATTGTACCCAAACTTCTGAAATGTAAAAACAACAAAAAAATCCAAAAAAACCAAAAAACAAAACAAAAAAAAAATCTTGAAAGCATCAAGAGAGAAACAACATCTTACCTATAGGAAGAAAACAATTCGAGTGACAGTAGATTTCTCATCAGAAACCATGGATTCAGAAGAGGCACACGTTTTTTTCAAGTGCTGAAAAAAAAAGAACTGTCAACCCAGAATTCTAGACCCAATAAAAATATCCTTCAGGAATGAAGGGAACACCAAGACATTCTTGGATGAAGGAAATTAAAGAGAATCTGTCACCTGAAGGTCTATTCCAAAAGAGTAGCTAGAGAAAGCCTTCCACACAAAGACAATTTATGAAAGAATACAGAATACCAAAAAGGAAGAAAGAATAATAAGAGAAAAATGAGTAAATAAAACACAGTTCCCTTCTCTCCAGTCTTCTGAGTTATGTTTAATAGCTGAAATAAAAATTCAAACACACTCTTTTGAGATCTAAACTTATACAGGGGAAAATCTTTAAGAATACTGACAGAATGAGTAGACTGGGCTAAGTTATATAATAAAATACCTAAAACAATTATATACAATAGACACACTGGAGAATACTATAGATAAATCGAATTGGACTTATAAATACATCCAAATAACCTCCAAGAAAGGCAGGAAAAATGAACTAGAGAAATAAGAAGCAAGAGAGAACAAACAAAAAACAAAAATTAGGAGAACAAACTTCAGCGCTAATCTTGCCAACAATTACATTAAATGTAAATGCTATAATGCCAAATAAAAGAATTTGCAGTGCATTAAACCATGACCCAACCATATGCTGTCTGTGAGGAACGCACTTCAATTACAACTGTACAACTAGCTTGAAAGTGAAAGGTAAAAAGATCAACTGTGCAAATATTAATTTAAAAAACAGTGAATGTGTTAGCCAAGGTAAGATAAACTTCAAACCAAGGGTTCAGAGAAAGGCATAACGTAATGATAAAACAGCTGTTTCACCAAAGGACAAATCATAAATGTGTCCATACCTAACAGCAATTCACAAATGTGAAAGTAACAACTGAGAGTTTGAAAGGAATGGGACATTAGATCCAACATTATATTTAGAGAGTTGAACATCCTTTTCTCAGCAACTGACAGATCTAGACGCAAAATAACACCCACACAGAAAGGCCAACCAACGGGATAAAACTGGCCCTTACACAACGTTCCACCCAGAAACAGTAGAGCACATGTCCTTTTCCAACACCCATCAAATGTCTATCATGACTCATATCCTGGGCCGTGGAACAAAACCTCAAAACTTAAAAGAAAAGTAACACAGAATGCGGTTACCGGCCACAAAGTAATAAAAGTTGGAGCGGACAACAGAAAGACGAAGGGAAAGCTGCAAACGCTTGGAAACTATCCCCATATCACCTCAATAATCCATGAGCCAAAGAATAAATCCCAGGGGGCTGGAGTGATGGCTCAGTGATTAAGAGCACCGCCTGCTCTTCCAAAGGTCCTGAGTTCAATTCCCAGCAACCACATGGTGGCTCGTAATCATCTGTAATGTGATATGATGCCCTCTTCTGGCTTGCAGGAGTACATGCAAGCAGAGCACTGTATACATAATAATAAATAAATAAATCTTAAAAAAAAAAAAGAACAAATCCCAAAGGAACTGTTTAAGTAAAACATAACAAAAGTTAAAAACTTTATCCATAAACACAGGTAGTGCAAAGAGAGAAACTTCCAGCACTAAATGTTTGTATTAGAAAAGCAAGTGGCCGGACAGACGGCTCAGGGCTGTAAAGCCTCACTACTCATGCAGGGGGCCCACGTTCAGTTCCCAGCACCCACATGGAAGCTGCAACCGTCTGTAACTTGAGGGATCTGACGCTCTCTTCTGACCTCTCGTGGCACTAGGCATGCACACTGTGTGCATACATACATACAGGCAAAAGCATTCATTAACATAATTCAATAAAGAAAAGCAGGAAAGTGGAATCAATAATATATACATTCCTACCACAGGAAAATTAAAAAACATAAAAGTAGGGCCAACAAGGTGTTTTAGCGGGTCAAGGTACTTGCTGGCCAGGTCTGGTCATCTGAATTCAATTCCTAGAACCTAGGTGAGGGTAGAAAGAACGGACTGCCCCCCACAGAGCTGTTCTAGAATGGACTACCCCACACACACACACAGAGCTATTCTTCTCCACCCTCTGTATGTGTGTGTACACACAAACACACAGATCAATTTTAAAATAAAAATCATGAAAACAGAAAAAAAAAAAAAAACAATGAAACAACCCAACCTTTTCAAAAAGTCCAATAAATTTAACAAATATAGTAGGACTGAGAAAAATGTGAGACGGCAGTACATCCCAGTGGAAGGGATGTGTTGGGGGCCTGAAGGCATCCAAGGGGAGCCAGGGGCTAACTGTGGCTAACTATACACACATGATGAAATGGAAATGTCCTAAAAAAAATAGTAAGTCATCCAAAACGTATCTGATAACATAACTCTGCAGGTACTAATTTAAAAGCCCTCAGACACAAGAAATGCTTGTTTGGCAATTTCTACAAAATACTTAAAGAAAAACTAGTGCCCAGCTCAACATAATTCACTCTGAAAAATAGCAGAGGGAATAGTTCCATTAGACCCAAAACGCTTTACGGATCCATTCTTACTTTGATACCCAAACCAGACAAGGAGACTATGAAAAAGAAAACTAAAACGGAGCAGCACAGATCTACGGTCCCAGCGCTGGTAGGCTAAAGTAGGAGAATTGTGAGCCTGAGAAACTGTGGCGTTGAATATCACAACCAGGACACGGAAAAAAAGAAGAAATAAAAGTGAAAAAATTAAATTAGTCATTACTGATTCTTATGTAGAGACTTTGGAAGGACTCTACAAATATATGTTTGAAGTAAAATACATCAAAATTATGTCATTTAAGAATTTAGGAAAGGAACAACTACAAAATAAGACAAGAAGAGGAAAAATAATAAAGACAAAATAAAAAGTAATGATTTTTTTACAATAAATCATAGTATAAATAACAAACTAAAATATTAGTTTCCAGGTGGGGCATGGTGGCACATGCCTTTAATCCCAGCACTAGGAAGGCAGAGGTAAGCAGATTGCTGTGAGTTCAAGGCCAGCCTGGTCTACAAAGTGAATCTAGGACAGCCCAAGACTACACAGAGAAATGCTGTCTTGAAAAACCAAACGAACAAACAAACAAACAAAATAGTTTCCACTTTATAAGGATTATAAAATATATAAACCACCAACTAATCTAATCAAGAAAAAGGGAGAAATCACAGAAATGCTTGGAATTCTAAAAGTAACAAGGAAATAAAACCCAAAACACCGAACAAAAAAGAAATGAAAGAAAAAGACCTTAAGGCCAAGTGGTGGTGGCACACAGGTGGCAGAGGCAGGTATTTGAGGCCAGCCTGGTCTACAGGGCAAGTTCCAGGACAGCCAGGGCTAAACAGTGAAACCCTATTGCGAAAAGAAAAATGAAAAGAAAGGAAAAAGAAAAAAAAAAGAAAGAAAAATAATTTAAGCCAATACTTTGTGTAAGTTTATGTAAGTTAAAAACCCTATATTTAAAATATTGTTTGTTGTGTACACGTGCACAAATCCATAAGATAATTTCACAAAATTCTACCAAACACTTAAAAGACTGTACTACAGCAAGAAATAATTGCAGTTCTTTTTATGAACTGATAAGTACATTCCACAGGCTGGCTCCTCATTTGAGGAAAATTCCCCAGTTCAAAAATCTCTTCTTTTTTAGTGCCCAACACTCCAGAAAAATATGTCACTACAATGTTACTAGCTTTCCTGCCAGATGTTCATTGTGTACAACATATGTGGTGTTTTTAACAGAGTAATGCAAAGAACGCTTGCAGGTGGGGGGGGGCGCATGGGAAGGAGGGGGCGGGGCAGGCAGGGGGTGGGGGGGGCGGGGCAGGCAGGGGGCGGGGGGCGGATTCCACTGACAGATTATCCGAATCATGTATGGGTGTCTTTGAAACGTGCCTTGCATTTATTTCAAGAAAGGAAGTATCCAAACCAGTCCCTTATGAACAGCTATTTGAACTAGTGATCAGCAAAAATCACGTTCAACATCTTATGCCCTAACATAATCATTTGTGAGTCGTCGGTGCTTAATGGCTTTTTCATTGTATTTTATGAACCTGTGCGGTTAAGTTAGCATGCGGCTTTTTTTTTTTTTTTTTTTTTACTATGTTAACGGAGAAAGGCACTTGATTCCTTGCCCGATATGTAAAAGGTCCTAGGTGTGATCCCCAATACGAAGAGGATAAAAGATGATTAAAAAAAATAATGGCCATAACTGGAACATCTGATTTTCAGGAATGGAGTACTGAGGCTGAGCATGATGTGTTTATATGGCATCAATACCCTGACTGTATTATGCTGAAACACAGCGTGATGAAGCCACAGTACACACCTCACCTTAAAGTACTGAGCCAAAATCGTACATGAAGATCACTTAATAGAATTTGACAGCACAGCTCAAAATAAGTAGAACTGTGTTACTTAATCTGCATAATTACGCTGGGTTTTACCCATGTGACTTTCACACTTGGTGAGGGAGGAAAGAGTTCCTCGAGGACCTTGAGGTGGCTCCACAGGCAACAGCAGCCACCTCACACAAGTCTCTCCACAAGCTCTTGGCACTCCTGGGGATTAGAGCGGTCATGTTGGTCTCGGAAAGTAGCCACCATCATTCGAGGGGCCAAAGCGCCACCATCCCCTGTGTGGAGAGGCTATTACAGGAACAAGATTAACTGTCCCAGGCAAGGGGACGGGCCACTCTGCTTCGTCTCTCCCCGCAGATACACTGGCACCGTCTCTGCTCCTCTGTCCAAGCAGCTGCTGCTGCTGCTGCTGCTGCTGCTGCTGCTGCTGCTGCTGCTGCTGCTGACGGAAACTGATGACTGCTACAGACAAGGTAGAGCAGTGCTCTCAGCCTTCCTAACGCTGTGACCCTTTTATACAGCTCCCCATGTTGTGCCGACCCTCAGCCACACAATCATGCTGTTGCTCGGTCCTAACTGTAATTTTGCTACTGCTAGAAAACGTAATGTAAATATCTGCTATGTGATGCCCCGCCCCCAAAGGGTCACAACCCGTGGGTTGACAACCACTAGGCTGGGAAATACACTGCCACTTTGGCAGATTCTCCAAGGCCACTTCTGATGCCAATTCCAAGACCTACAGCTACTGGACCCCGGCCTCTGGAAACAGACAACATTCATCGAGTCTCCCTACGGGAAGTCACTGGCCATCTTGAGAAAACCCACAGAAGTCTCCATTCCAAGGACACGGGCTCCAGCAGTGGCTATCACATAGGGTTTTCATACCAGAAAAATAAAATGAATTAAGTCCGCAAATAAATAGCGACTAATTGAGGTGTATTCTAACACTGCACGCGGTTCCAGATAGGAAATTCACTGCTTCACATCTTTACAACCAAGAGACCATACGGCCTCTATGGATTCTGAAGAGACTTAACAAGATTTAACTCTGACAGGCAAAAAAAATTACTAAAATAGGAATCAATGTTCACCATAAACATAAGTTTACACATAGGTATCAAGCCAGAACTTTCACCTTAGTGTTGGAAAAACAAGACAGGGGCACCCAACAACCTGGATGTTACCCACCAATGCAACCAGACAGATTCAGAGACCTAAAACTTGGAAGAGAGACACATGCACTCTCAGAAGTTATCAAAACTAGGCAAAACAAAACAAATAGAATCAACATTACAACTAACATCTGATTTGACAATTCAGAAAAATAGGATATGTAATAAACATATAACATTTTTTTAAAATTTCCTTCTTCTAGCAGAGGTAAAACAGGTCTCAGATTAACATCCTCACAAGACAGACTCGGGGAGACAGGCAGAGCGCACATCTGCTAGTGAACGCTTGTGGCCTGCAACAGGTCTCGTATTAACAACCCTCACAAGACAGACTCGGGGAGATGTAGGAACCAGGCCTGACTGGGCTGCCTATCTATTTTGCTGTTTCATGTCCTGTTTCTAGCAGCTTCCATGTCTGTGTTTATCTTGGTTAGCTAGTCATGTTTACTGCTCTGAGAATGCACCCCTCGCATCCTCGAGACTTTTCCTCCTGTGTGCAATCACCTCTTGAGGGATTTCACCTGGGAGGAGGATTCCTGTTTTGCTGCCTATAAGAAGGCTCTTTGGAACTCTGAACGGAGAAGAATAAACCGCTGCCGCGGCTGCTGCTGCTGCTGCTGCTGCTGCTGCTGCTGCTGCTGCTGCTGCTGCTCTCTTAGCACGAAGGACCCGCTGTGTTATTGTGTGTGTGTGCATGAGTTAAATCCACAGTCCCTCACCCTCAACTCGGTACCTTGGCGGCACAGTCGCCACAGGGAGACAGGCAGAGTGCACATCTGCTAGTGAACGCTTGTGGCCTTCGCACTTGGAGACCAGCATCAGAGCCACATGGGAGACACTGTCTCAGGAAGAAAGGAAAGAAATATACCAGCCACTCAGAGACCAAGCCAAGCCAGAGAGTAAGAGAAGATACTTATAAAGTACATTTGATAAAAGACCTCTGTGAAAAATATAAAAAGAGGGGCTGGAGAGATAGTTCAAAGGTTAAGAGCACATCCTGATCTTCCTGCAGAGGGCGTGAGTTCAGTAACCAGCACCCCCATGGCAGCACATGACCATCTGTAGTTTCTCCAGTACAGGGGACCTGAAGCCCTTTCTCTTCTGATTCTACCAGTAGCAGGCATGCACATGGGGCCAAAAGCACCATGCAGGTAAAACCACCAGATTAACCACACCAGATTAAAAGATTAAAAGAAGATAGACATACACGAATATATTTTGAACGTTAATAATTATTTAACAAACCAATTAAAAAAATAGGCAAAAGACCTGAATAAAAACCTCACCAGAGATGCACAGACGTGAAATAAACATAACTAAGAAGTATTCAAAAATCATATATCATTAGGAAGCTAAACAAGCTCTCCTGATTTCATTAGGACAGATGAAGTCCAAAGCACAGGTAAGACAAATTCTAGGAAGACTTGAGAAGCAACGAGAGGACAAAGCAGCAAAGCCACCCTGAAGACAGTTTGGCAATTTTCCTTACAAAACTACACGTAGTCTTTACCACACACAAGTTCACCGTCGTGCTTAGGTGTGCCCTCACAGCGGCACACAGACATAAGCCCGACCATGTGTATCTGCTTATAACTATCAAGCCTGGAAGTAACTGAAACACCCTTCAGTAGGTGGACGGGCAAAGTTCAGACAGACATTTGTTACCTAATGACATAAGACATGAGCCACCAAGCCACAGAATGCCTTAAGTGCATAATGATAGCTTGTTTGTTTTGGGTTTCTTGTTGTTGTTGTTGTTGTTTGTTTGTTTGTCTTTCTTTCTCTTATCTATCTATCTATCTATCTATCTATTTTTGAGCCAACCTGAAAATCTGTGTGCTGTATGATTCCAAGTGTGTGACATTCTGGTAGCAAGTCTGTGGCTGCTAGAATGGATAAAATCCCGCAGTGTGTGTCCCTGAGCCAGTTTCAGGCTACTCTAAAGAGAAACAAAGGGGGAATTTGGGAAGACAGTGTGTGTGTGTGTGTGTGTGTGTGTACACACTGAAACAAGATTGGGCCAAGATCAAGTTTTCCTCAGAGGAAGAAGCTCAGTGAAATGGGTGTCCAAGCAGCTAAAAGTCACCACTTTGCACTGCTCTATCTTTCAAAGTGTGTGACTGACTGCAAATGTGCATGGGGCCTATGTCTCACGTGGCCTACTTGGGAGCTCAGCGTTTCCCTAGCCTTCCACGGACCCTGCCTCTCTCCCTGGCATGTTTTGACTTTGTTTTGTTTCCATTCTAACGTCTGCCCTTGTGGGAGGCACATCTGTTACTTACTGCCTGACTTATTCAGTGTTGCTCTCACCGCATGGAGCACACGAGGCAAGAAAGAGAGCACATCAGATGGGGGAGGTGCTTAGGGCAGGTAGATGACAGCTCTGCCACCCACCCCAGCACCAGCCCTTACTCCTTCTGTCAAGCAACAAAAGATAAAGGCTTTGCTGTCTTTCTGGATGAGCTAGCACCCTCCACTGTGCTCCTAGCACTCTGACACTGAGCCTGGTGTAAGACTGCAATGTGAAAACATGTTTTAGGGGATGGGAGCAAAGGTATTCAACACTGGCCTGCCTCTGGGGCCAACGGAAAGCCAAGAGATATCAAAAGGACAGACACTGGGAGCAAAGACATTTCTCTCTCTCCCACCTGGGAGAGAATTCAGAGAAGCAAGCTGGATCTCCCCAGCCACTGATCTAGAGCAGCAGGGCCCTGGGGTAGCTGGGCCTGCCATCGGTTACAGGGAGATACTCACTGGGCGCTACAGTGGTCTCCCCGGGAGGGCCTGTCAGTGTCACGGGGACATGCACAGTGGTGCTGGGGTCAGCAGGCTGACTGCCCATCCGGGTGACATTACGCTGGTTGTCTGCATCCTCTGGCTGTTCATCCACTTTCTGGAGACAGGTGCTGGGCAGCATGTGTCCAGGGCCCACACCTGGAACTGCAATGGCCTCCAGGTCACAGTGAGGGTCCCTGAAAGCAGAATGCTCATCAGTCTGGTGCAGGGTGTGAAGCCTAGTTCCCTTCTGGCCATCCCTTTACACAGGCAAGGAAAGCCTGGGCTGCTTGAATGGTTTATCACCCTACATTGCCTTTAGGTCTAAAAGGAAGGCGCAGAGCTGACCCATGTGCTTTTATCAGAGCCAGTGTTACACCAACCATAGCGTCGGTATTATAGTCTGAATGTGGATTAAAACCCCCTTGGAAAACAAAGCAATCCAAAGCAGGCTATTTCCTGCAGGGACCTCACTCCTCTACCCATCCCAGGGAAGGCCCAGCACAGACTCCTATACACAGAGACACCGCTCAGCTAGACTGAGCCCTAATAATGGCTTCCGGCTGTGCCCAACCTGATTTCTGGGAGCCAGTGGTCAGGCACAAAGATGGTCTCTTGAAGAGTCGAAGCCAAAAAGCAGGCCAGCACCCTGCTTCTTCTTGGTCAATTCAGCTAGCACCCTTGCTTGTTTTTCCCTTCCCAGCATTCTCCCCTTCATGACAATACTCCACGGTTTTCCATTCTCCTGGGTTCTCTGCTCTTCCCAGGTCAATGGGTTCCTAATGTCTTCAGTCTGCCTGGGTGTCACCGAGTACACAGTGGTTGCCAGAAGGAATTTACAAAGGAGAGAACTAAGGGTGTGTGTAAGGGAGGGTGGTAGTGGTGACAACAGGAGCAGCCTGGCAGAGGCACCCTGTATCTTCCCCCATTTGCCTAAGAGCTCCTAACAGCCCATCCCGCCCCACCCCCTCCCCGCATACCCTGCCTCTTACATACTTGGGCTGGTGGTTTCTGGTTTCCTTATCAGCTTCCACCATGTTGCTCTCCTTTTCTGCAGCCTCCTTCTCGGGGGCCTCAGGTGTTGGTGGCACCTTATGCCTTACACGATGCCGGCGTGTGGGCTCCTCGCTGTTCTCTGCCTCTCGGGGGCCGGTGCGCGGGCCTCGGTGTCGTGGACGTCGCTCGCCCTTGGGTACAAGCACTGGCGCAGTGCCCTCCTTGCCTGGGTCCTGTGCATGCCGGTGGGCACGGTGGCGCCGGGGCTCACGTTCAGTGGCCTCCTCCGGGGACCCGCGCCGGTGGTGACGCCTGCTGCGCTCACTGCGTGCTTGCACGTCAGCCCCTGCAGCCTCCTTGCTGCGACTTCGACGAGGGCGCGCACGTTCCTCCCGGGCCCCGGTCTCTGCGCTTTCAGCCTTTGGACAGTCTGTCCTGTCCTGCTCGCCTCCAGCAGGGGCCGTGGCTGAGGTCTTCTCCCTCTCCCGGTGCCGGTGGTGCCTGCGTGGCGGGTCTGCATTGTCAGTGGCCTCGGTGCCCTCAGGCTTTGACTTGTTCCCTACCGGTGCCCGCAATCCATCCCGACCAGGCTCCACCACTAGGGGCCGGTCCATGTGTGTCTTCATGTCTGGCCTCACATGGCGCGTGCTGGCATATCGCAGGCGCTCCTCTGGGTCCATCTCGCTGTACAGGGCCTCACAGCTGGCTCGCAGGTTCTGTAGCCTTAGCTGACTGGCCCGCTGCTCCCACACTGAGCGCGCCTTGGCCGAGTTCTGCTGCCTGCTGTGGGGAGACTGTCATGAGTGTCACCGACACTTATCTCTGCCTCACAGGGAAGCCGCAGATGACCACAAGCGATGAAGGGATGTGGGGGACAGGGGAGAAATACCCAGGGGAGTAGGGCAGAGTTCAGCTCCTCCTGTCAGCGCCCTTCTGGACAGGCTGGTGACGGGCTCTAGCTGCCACTCTAGCGGAAGGACAATGGCCCAGAGTCTGAAGGATACAAGGCTGTGGGGATGCCAGGCGCCAGCATGAGTGGGGAAACACAATTTCGAGGTAGATAGATGGGCAGCTAGCCAGAAAGGCAAAACAGGAAGGGAAGACTATATTGTAAGTGGAGGACTGAGGGGGGAACCCCTGCAGCCTACCCTGGGAGCTGGCCCGGGAGGGGCCAAATGGACACTTCTCTAGAGACGCTTACCCATGGTACCTCCCAAGGGAGCATGTGGCCCTGCCGTGAGCAAACAGAACCTCTGCTGTGCTTTTGAAGCGTCCAGGCAGCCCTTAGTAAAGAGGCGTTATCTGTCTCACCCAGACGGCAGGTCTGGAACGGAGGAAACCTTGTTCCAGGGCCACCAACGCCCTCTCCTGGCTCTGTGGGGAGCCTCTCACTCCACTGAAGAAAGAGCCAGGCACAACCCTGAACTCCTCCAGCACCAGGGCCACAGTCTAGCTCAGTCCTCACTGGGCAATTAAGGGCCTTCTTTTCATCCAAACTTCTCTGCCCCAGACATCTGTTCCCACATCTAAACCAGCGAGCCATTTTCATTTCGGGTTCTTTACTGAATAAAACCTCAAAAACGAAAACAAAACAAAACAAAAGAACAAAAAACCAAAACAAAACAAAAAAGTGGCTCCAGCCCCACCTCTGCAAAGTAAAACCCTCACCTGAGGCCACAGCCTCACCCTTCAGTCTCCGGAGGCTTCTGGATAGCCTTGGCAATGTCTGTGGGACCACTCACAATGACCACCTAACCTTCATAGCCACCTTAAGGACAGGCAGGTGCTTCTCCTGCGCCCATTTCATAAGGATGGGCACTGAGCCTAAAAAGAGGACAAGACCTACTCGGAGTCCACAGGTGGTCACTGGTGGAGTCTCATGCATTCAGGGCACAAGGGCCTAAAGGATGCACAATCTCTCTGACAGACCCAAGGGAGCAGCCCAGCCACTGGAGAAAAGCTAGCCACAGTGGAGGACAGCAAAGCTTCTCCTTCCTCTAGTGTGAAAGCTAAACAACAGCATCTGTGCCTCCTCCCCACGGAGCTCAGTGAGGCTGACGGGGCAGCAAGAAGCCATCCGCTGTTTCTCGTCCTCGCTGAGGCATCAAAGCCATGCTATCTGTACTCCAAGAAGGCCCTGCAGACCCACAGAGCCTCTATGGCCCTGGGAGAGTTCATTTTTTTACAACACAGCAAGAAACGGAAGAGGGCCTAAAGATGTGCACCCTTCTTCAAGATTCCTGCTCGCTATCTTGGTCTCTCAATCAGTCCAATACACCAAGATGGGCCTGGATTCCAAGTCCTCTGATCAGCAGAGAGGTGGCCAGCTCAAATGAGCCTTTGGGCTAGGGCCAGCATCACCGTTCTCTGCTGGAAAGGATGGGCAGTGACTTAGTGAGAGTGTGCAATAGCCTGCAGCTCCAGCTCTGTGGTACAGGCAGGAATGGGCTCCCTCAGCCCCAGCCCTGTCCCAGGTATGACCGTCTCTCAGGAACCACCTCAAGGACAGAAAGAAGCCAGGTTGTCACAGGAATGCAGGGCATCCCTGGACTTGCAGGGATCTCTCAAAACATAGGGCAAAATACAAACTAGCTGGACCGGGGCCACCCATTCACATCCTTGGACTGCTACAGCCCCCAGCCCATTGCTCTGGGACCTTTATCACCAGACTGCTTTCATCAGCCCACAAGCCCATAGAGACCACTGGGCTCCTCCCAGGACAGATCCCCGAGTCTGGTTCTTCATATCTCAGCTCCTACCCTGATCACTCTCTAAAGCTCACTTTCTTTTTCTTCTTCTTCTTTTTTTAATCTCTGCCCATTGCAGCTAGCACAGACATCTCAATCCATTCCTCTTTACCAACTTCATAAGCAATTCAGGATCCTCTCTTGAGAGGCACACTGCTATGTGGCTGGCGACACTACTCAGCCAGAACCCATTTGTGACAGGGCTCTTGAAGGAGCCAATGGGGAAGAACTGCCTCACTATGTCCTGGTCCCAGCTTAGAGATGCTACCCAGCCACACCCAGAAGGAGAGAGGCTCCCAGCTAAGGCATTGTGGACCACTCAAGGCTCGACAACGAATCTTAAGGGTAATGTGGTGCTGCTGTGAGGTCTCCGGGCAGAGCTGCCTGTCACTTGTTGTTCCTGGAAGGAGGAGGCATCCCCACTGTGTCATACAGATGCCTCACTTCCGCAGTATGGACTGCTGAGGCACCAAGGTCCAACATCCAGCAGCATCTCACACTTGAAAGGAGACAGGTTGCCCTGTGCTATTGTCAAGGAGACACACAAAGCAGGCACACACAAGGCACAGAGGGTCCCTGGCTAACCCATGCGGAGGGCCCAGCTACAAACATTCCTTCTTGACCACGAGGAGCCACTGGCAGAAGACATTAGCAGCACCTCCCCAGGGAGCGTGAGTGGAGCCAGGAAGGAAACAGGGGGCCCTCACTCACAGGTGTTGGCCTTATCTTTGAGGGATGAGCCAAGAGTACATCTCCCAGGAAGAGCTCCTAAGGCCAACTGGCCAGGTTAGTGTCACTGACTGCCAGGAAGGCCAGTGTGTTCTGCTACCTGCCTTACTCTCTTCCCTGTGAGCATCCAGTGCCCACTCTGCTTCCAGGCCCTTAGTTCGCACCCTGGGGTTTTTAGTGTTCTCCTGACCTATACACTATGAGCTCTAGAGCAGCTTTGTTCATGCTAAAACAAGGGCTGCCTCAGAATAACTGAATTCTCCCCAAAGTAAGGAGGGATTGGAGGAGCCAAGGAATGTCCCCCAAGAACCCTTTCTGCCATCCCTGTGCACAGGGCTTCATGAGACCCACAGAAGACCTGCGTCCACAGAGATCCACCCTATCCAAGAAACAGACCTATATGAGGCACTGGAGTGACTTCACACAGACACACAGCAGACAGAAGGACAGAGACCAGAAGGGAGAGGAGGGCCAAGCTCAGAAAGATCTGGGCCTGTGAGTAGGACTTGGGGACAACAGGGAACATGGCCACCATTCCCACAGAAGGCTGGGCTGGAACTGCCCATGAAGCAAATGACTTTAGGGCAAAGCAGCCAGGAGTGGAGGGAGGGTGTGTGCACAGAGCTATCATGGAGCCACAGATGGAGAATCATAGCAGAACCACTCACGGTGAGTTTACGCTGGAGACAGATGAGCTGCGAGTTACAGTACCTCGAGTTTGCTTTACAAAACTGCACATGCAAGAAACAAAACATAAACAGGAGTGAGAAAACCAGAGAGAACGTTCTGAGACACAAGTGACACTTGGGTACCACATCAGTGCAGTTGCAGGCCACAGTGCACATCTGGCAGAAGGCTAGAGAGGCATCCACCAGACCGGCACTGGCCAAGACCAGCGCTAAAGAGAGGTTGAGAACGAATTCCTTATGTGCAGAAAAGGCAGGCTAAAGTGAACCAGCAAATCTTACACGGCTGGAAGGCAAGACAGTTCTCTCAGAGGCCATCCACCACCACAGCTTGGCCCACACTGCCCTAAGAAGGAGTGCTCTGGAAAGTTATAGCACCTTTACAGCAATTCCAGCAGTCTCCCATACCCCGACATCCAGGCAGACAGACCTGGAGCTGATGACCTTGGATGAGCTCACGGCAAACACAGAACGGAAGGGTACCCCAACCTGTGGAGCTCTCCAGGTCCTGCCTTCCCTGTAAGTACCTGGTCTCTGCTCCCAGACCCTCAGGTCCTAAACTTAAATCCTATGGCTTCCAGAAAAGAACTGGGCTATGTCACCAACCCACCTTCCATATGGCTACTGTAGCCATTTCCAAGTGACAGGTAGAAGTTTTTCCAAAAACAGAGAAAGCAACACTCTCTCTACAGGCCTTGCCTTTCTCCCAGGCTTCACCGGGATGGTCAGGAAGGTTTCCAGGGCCCCTTTCTAAAGGCCAAGGCCTTTGCACACTGTAACTGAAGTCAGGTTCACCTTCACACAGCCCCAGGGTAGGCACGCAGGTAAGCATATCACAGTGCTGCTGAGAGTGGCTGGGAGCATGATTCTGTGAGGTCATGAGGGTGAACATGGGACTTGTGAGTGGGAGAGGTTGAGCATATGTGTGAACGTTTGTAAGAACATGTGTGTGAGACAATGTTAAGACTTGAGTGAGACTGTGTGTGTGTGTGTGTGTGTGTGTGTGTGAGAGAGAGAGAGAGAGAGAGAGAGAGAGAGAGAGAGAGAGAGAGAGAGAGAGAGAGAGAGACCTGGAAGACTGGGCAAGAATGAGGTGCCACAGCAGAGAAAAGCAGAGGGTACCCCATGTTTAGTGTCCTGCTCCTTCCAGGGATCTGAGGAGCTTCCACAGGGGCTACAGAGGACTGCACCTCATCTCAGCAGTTCTGGACTCGTCTGTCATATGCTACAGAGTGCAGAAGGCGTCAATCACCATGCATACTGCAGGTCCCTCAGCGCCCACACCCGATGCTAATACAAGATACAGCTGTGGGGTAAACTGCCAAGGCAAGAGGTCCTTGACAACCACCTACTCCCCAGTCTGGCAGCAAACCACGGGGGAGAGCTCGCGTACAGCCCCTGAGCCCTCAGAGGCATTAGCATGAGTGGCAGGAAGTACCAGGAGCATCCCTCACGCTCAGCCCCCGTGTGGCTGACTCCCCACAATCTCTACGCAAGCCAGAGTGATTAACATACACTATTGTGCATATTCCATTACTGGAGCTATACGCCTGCAAGTGTCTCCAAACGGGCGGTGAGGGGAGGGGTGTTTGGGCAGTTTTTTTCTGGGCTGTGCTGAGGACCTTAGGCAGGACAGGAACACCTCGGGGAGTAGAAGCCCTAGAGGCAGCAGGAGCTGCTTATATCTAGGAACAGCAGAGAAGGGGAAGTGTTAAAAAGAACACCACTTCGTACCACAGTCTACACAGAGCTGGGAGCTGATCGTGCCAGATGCTTACCTGCCGTCCTCTCCACAACAGACCACTACCAGCTCACAGAGCTCATATAAAGGAAGGGAGGAAGGACACCTGCCAGGTCTTAGCAACCTCAGGAACAGGTTATTGATTAAAACTGGCCAACTAATCAACAACTGAGCTGGCCAGACAGTGAAACAAGCAGAGAGAGCCCTGGGCTGCAAAAGTCACCTAAACAACAAACGCCATGCCCTGAGCCTGCCTGGCTCCTACCATCGGTCACTATGGGCTGTAGCCATTCTGACCGATGATTCCTAGAACCAAATGCTTTCCTGCTAGGCTTAGAGACATCTGGTGACCTCTGGGAAGGAACAGAGCCACTTTGGGCACACACATATAAACACACATATGTTTCTCAAGCATTATATCGGCATCCACGGCCAACCAATCCCAACACATAATTCAGTAGTGCAGGCAAAAGTCACCACAGCGGACTGAGTCAAAGCCATGTCCCCAGCCTATGAAAAGCGTGTGGCAGGGTGAGTGCAGCTTCGAAGCCAGCAGGGTTTACTTCTCCCAAGATTAACCTACGGCCAGGCCATGTGCCCAACTCTCCTGACTCCTAAACACTGACTCCCCGCAAAGCCCCTCACCCTCTACAAACTCCACTGCACGTGAGATCCAGCCGGATGGCAAGGACACTGGGTCTTCCCACAAAGCACGGAATCTCATCCCAGATTCCTCCTTGCCAAGTACTTACAGAGACACTTTTGGAAATAGCTGGGCTGCCGCTAGAACCTTTTGTCTCACAAAGTATGCGGCTGAAAACCATGTTTAAGCTCTACACGCTGACTCCTCGCTCCCCTGACCCCAGCCAGGGCTTTGCCAAGACAGGAGCGCTGGAGCCACCCAGACACCATCCTCCAGCCAATCAGAAGCCCAGCTAACCCCACCCAGCACGAAGGCCACGCCCTCACACTGTCCTCATTCAGGCTGGGAAAGCCGCAGAGTGTGTTCATCTGAGGCCTCTGCTCAGGCTCCTTTCAACACGACCTGAGAGGACGCTGTGTCTTCACCAGCGGTGGCCAGGGCAAGAGGTTCTGAGGAGGAGGACAGGGCTGTGCTGCTGCCGCCCGAAGCCACCCGCATCCCGTTCCTTCTCAGAAGCCTTACGCGGCGATGGAGATGTTGGCAGCGGACATGGGGCTGACTTCAGCTACTTCCTTGGCCTTCTGTAGAGCAAGCTTCTGATTGGCTGCCTCTTCCATCTCCTCTTCATCCTGTTTGAACAACAAAACAGTCTTTTCAAGTCAAAAACTGACTGTCTGCCACTCTGAGGCGACAGGTTCTTCCTAAAGCCTCTGCCCCCTTCTGCCCCCTTCTGCCCTCCATCCTGGCTGGACAGAGTCCCTTGTGACCTAGGATGCGTTCTCCTTAGTAGTCTTCAAGGCCTCCCCTCCTGAGCCTGTGGCTAGAAACATCAGTACCCGGGATCCCTGCATCAGTGTTGTCTAGCTTGTTCGTGAGCTGATGACCCTGAATCTGTGCCTGTACCTAGACCTTACCCTGATCATCCCCAGACAAGTACGAAGCCACTACCAGATTTTTTTTTCCTACCTCAGGCTCATTACAGCAAATCTGTCTTTCTCCATCCCTCGTCCTTCTAGAAGTTCATGAAGCACTTGAACAATGTTGTTCTCCCTTCCCTTCTCCCCATCTCCCCCCCTTCCCACAACGTGCCCCGGAGGCTGGGAAGAAGATGAGGGTGCCAAGCTCCTCCTGTTCCCACTAGGACACTACGGCCACCTTAGAGCTTCTCTGCCTGAACCAATCCAATCCCACAAAGCCACACATGGCTACTTGCCACTGCCACAGGACCTGCACGTGTACAGTTACCTATCCAAAAAGAGAAATGGACAGCTGACAGATCCCTGGGCACTGACCCTGTGTCACTAAGAAAAACCAACAAGCTATGCTCCAAGACTCTGAATCAATATTTGGGTCCACAACCCAAGAACAGAGACCCCATGCTGTGCATCTGATGAACTACTGGGCACCCTCATGACTTCTTAAACTGCCCCCCCCTCCCCAGCCTACACCTACCTAGGCTAACTCCCCCGAAAGCTAACACTGCTCAAAATGTACCTGACTCTTGAGGGGCACAAAAATGACAAACCCACAGAACTGCCAGTCACTACCCAGATAATCTCAATACTGCCACAATGTCCTGGCCGATGCTGGCTTTGCCACAGGCCTAGGGACAACAGAGTCAGCAACAGTGGGTGATAATCTCTGGGGTCATAAGGCAAAATAAAATTTTCTGCCTATTTATCCTGTTCTAGCTTTTTTTGGTCCCAGCAATGAGAAGCTAATTAGCACAGGATGGGTGGAGTCCTCCCTTCTAGAACTCCTGCCTAACTCAGGCAGTGTCATGTGGCCAGACAGATAGGCCTCCACAGTCCTAACTCCCTAGGCAGGAGGATTCCTGCATAGGATCTACCACAGAGAGAAAGCTCTGTATCCAGGCAAGTCCCTGAAGGCACCGCCTCCTCAGCTTATCCTCACCCACGTGAGAACTCAGGGAGACAGCAGGACTCGAGCGTACCCCTGCACAGGAATTAGTATTGATGGTATCCCAAATTCACATGGTTCCAGAAACACTAACACCAAGGACAACCCTGGAAATCCATGGGCTTTCCCCAGCCCACACCTCCCAGCCAGGAGTCTGACCACACCTGGATGGCGATACTCAGCCACGCTGGTGACAACAACAAGCAAGCTGGTGGCATTCCCAAGTCCTCAGGAGCCAGAGACCAGAGCCAAAGAGGCACCCAGGACCTCAGGCACAGCCCTGGGCTACATGCAGGAAGAGAAATGCTGGGGGGAAGCCAAAGGAGATTCACGGCCACCACACTGCACAAGCTACGCCCCGCCCACGGCATCTGAACCTCTCCTCCTCATTCCCAGAGTGAGGCCAACACACTGGACTGCTAAGCTCAGACTTGGGAGATGTGCACAGGTGCCAATTTGAGCACCAGTGAAGATACAGCATGCCACCCCTTACAGAGACACGGCACATGCATGCACACAAAACATTTGTGATGCACGTGGAGGCAGCCTTCATGCTGGAGCAGACCTTGAATCAGAATGCAGGCCAAAGGCCGACAGCAGGCAGCCTAGCTACCTAGCAGGTAGCAGGACACAGGGCTGAGGGGTTGCCAGATAGGGGGTTGTGTCATCCAGAGGGAAATCAGAGAGAGATGCGTGTATAATCATGTCCCCCACTGGGCTTGGATATAAGAAATGAATATTGAATGGTCCTTGCTGGGCACTGCCTAGAGCAGGCGCTGCCCTGCTGGGACACAGATGCGCACAGATAGCATCACCACTGCTATCCCAGGTTCCAGCCAGGCTGAACATCTGAGGGCAGCACTGCGGGTGTCCTCTTGCTGCCCTTTCCCTGGGGCTCACTCGCACATTTTCTCCCCTGGGAACACTTCTAGCCCTCGTCACACAGCTACCGGCATGCATGTGTCAGGAGCCTGCACTCCCATGACACGGGTGCCCTATCAGTATGTACCCCCCCCCCCATGCTCCCGCATTCTACCCTGCTGGCCCCTCTCTTTTTCACGGCCACAGCTTCTCTAAGAGCCTGTCCACACATGGACCTACCTGCTTGCTTCTGTGGCAATCCTAGGTACCCAGAGCCCAGATTAATGTCTCTGGTCATGACTGAGGGGTTTTCCCCTGGAGAAAAATCACATGGACCCTGACCCGCCCCAGCAGCTGGCCTTCCTCATGGCTTGATAACTTCATCCAGTGAATGGTCTGAGTCCCAGACCTACTAGCGCCTCCTATGGCGCAGGTGGTGTTTTACATACCTTGGTCAGCTCCTGGGCATTGGCGAGGTTGTCCACAGCAATGGCTAGGAAGACGTTCAGCAGGGTGTCTGGTTGGCTCCAGCTAAGGAAGGGAGCCTCTACCCCACACACTGTCCCTTCTCATCCCACCATGGCTGCCCATGAAAGACAGAAACACCCATCTACCAAGTCTCAGCCGTTCTGCCCTGAAACCATCAGCCTGTTCTGATGCAAAAGGCCCCTTCCCCCCCACCACCACCACCATGGCCTCTGTTCACAACTTCGGAATTGCGTCTCTACAGCTCAACACGTGAGCACACACATGGTATGGGGGGAGCGGGGGGGGGGGGGGAGGGGGAAGATGGCTCTTTTCTCACCCAGGATCCCTGGGGATGAGCTGTAGATCCAAAGATTAAAGGTCATGTTTAATGAATTTGCTTTGCCCCCGCTTTGGAGGACACCGTCTACCTTCCCGTCCTCCCCAGCTCTTCTCTGACCCTATCTGCATGAGAAGCCTTGAAACCAGCATGCCTGCCTTCATAGGCTCAGTGATGGCTCCACCCCTACAGCCCAACACACAAATCCAACCGTGACCAGCACCTTCCAGGCCCCACTTCCTAAGGCAGGCGGCAAAACCTCCCTGTCTTGCAAGTTCCCTTCTTTTTACTTTCTGTTTTCTCTATGAATTCCTGGGCACCCTCCCTCAACATGATCCCCTGAATAACGCTGGAAATGATGCTGAGTGTCCAACACTGCACCCCACCCTGAACTGACCCCATGCTGCTTTATAGTGAGGTGCTGTCACTACCTTTTGGAACAAGGAAGCCACAGTTACAAAGTGTGTCTGTGTCTGTGTGTTTGGTGGGTTTACTGAGAACAGCCCCCCACAGCCTCACAGATTTGAATCTTTGGTCACCAGGGAGTGGCACCATTTGAAAGGATTAGGAGGCGTGGCCCTGTTAGAGCAAATGGGTCACTGCAGATGGGCTTGGAGGTGTCAGAGCCTCTCTCTTCCTGACGCCTTCCGCCTTCCGACCAGATGTAGAGCCCCCAGCTGCCTCTCCAGCCCCCGGTCTGCCTACATGCCACCACATTCCATGCCATGATGACAAAGGACCATCCCTCTGAAATTGTAAGCCAGCCCCAATTAGATGCTTTCTTTCACAGGAGTCCATGCCATGATGACAAAGGACCATCCCTCTGAAATTGTAAGCCAGCCCCAATTAGATGCTTTCTTTCACAGGAGTGCCGTGGTCACGGTGGTGTCTCCATGAGATAAGGACTAAGACAGGATGCGATACCTGAAGCTGGTCCCTGGATCTCAGCAGGACCTAGTAATTGTCACCACCTTTCCCATAAGCCTCTTCCCACAAGGGTATAGCAAGCACTGCACTGCTCACCTCCCATGTAGGTTCACCCTTCTGAGTTATCTCAAAATTTGGAGATAACCCTGCTACAGCTGGCAAACTGGCCAGGGCAATCCCGGCCATTAATCATGATGTCCTTCATCTGACAGCCCAAAATGTTGCGGATCTTACTTGATGTCCCCTGGGTGAAGGCTGCCCATGGACCCAGTGCCCACAGGGCTTAGGCCTCTTTCACCCTAGGTCTGGGGACTCACCCTTGCCAGGCAGTGCCACTCTTCCGATTGCCCTGGCCTGTACCAGGCAAGTAACAACTAGACAGCCATAACCAACTTCTGCCACAACCAGGCCTGCCAGCTGGGGGTCCATGGCCCAGGGCATCGTCACAGTCAAGCCTGCTCGGGGCTGCAGCAATCCCTCTAAGCAGTACATACCTTGTGGACTAACCCTACCACATATACCTAGAGGCCTTCCCATGCCCAGAGCAGAGCTGAAGGCTGCAGTCCTGGGAGGATCCAGCCAGAGGGAGATACAAGCCCACCAAAAACTAACTAAACTCGGTGGCTGATATGCCTGGCCTAAGTGTCAGGTGGCAATTCTGAGTTGTCACCTTAACTACTTAACTACATCAGGAATCAACTAAAACCCAAACACAGAGGGCACACCTGTGAGGGATTTTTGCCTCTGAGGTAAGAAGATACGCCTTTAATCCAGATCATTTGAGTTAGGAAAACCGGCCTCTAATCTGGGCCACACCTTCTGCTGGGAGCATGCGCGAGGACGTGGACGAAGTAAGCTTCCGCCTTGCACCTTCTAGCTCTTCCCTTGTTAGCAAATCCATTCCTTCACTGGCATGGGACCCGCTGAGACACCCAGCCTGTGGACTGACCAAGTACTGGATCCTTGGACTTGCTGTTCATAGCAGCGTCGTTGGTCCAGCTACACGGCAGCCTGTGTGCCATCCTGATAAAGCCCCTAGACACAGCTCATCCTGAAAGCTCCCTCACATGAGAGAACCCTAACCACCACAGCTAGCGGCTGTGACCCAGCACGAGGCTAGCACTGCAGCTCCCTTCCCTCTCTGAAACCAAGAGCCACGTTTTCACAGGCAGCTGCACCACAGTCCGCAGATGTTTGGCTCCAGCTTACAGCACCATCCCACTGCTTTCTCAAAACGGGGTTCCTAGACCGACAGATTAGGCCCTGCTCACGAAGCTGATAAAATACATGTTCTCAAACCAGGCGCATTGGCTAAGGCTGGGACCCCAGCTTTACAATCTCAAAGGTCAGACCCCCAGATGTATTCCATGAAAAAACCCTAACCCTAACCCTAACCCTAACCCTAACCCTAACCCTCCTGAGGCTGCATTTCCTGCCTCCAGTGCATTCGAGCCACACTCACACCTGCTTCTTCCACCTCTCAGGAGTAAGTCATGTGATTCCTCTGCCTTCCCCCAACACCCCCTCCCCCCCCCCTGTTTTTCCCCCATGCTGTCCTTGGGCTGCTGCTGCTGCTGCTGTGTCTGCACTGGCTCCAAGAGTGGATCGCCCCACTCTCCCCTGCCTTCCAGGCCCACCTCTGGCCTGAAGCGAAGGTCAGAGTCAAGTTCTGCGACTTTCTATTTCCAGCAGGGGAAGGTTTTCTTAAAGTCCTTATTCGGGAAGAGAGGCTCCTTCCACACCCATGTCTTCTCGCAGGGACTCCAAGGTTATTCAGAGTGTTTCCTGGTAACCACGTGGCTCACCCCAACCCCTATACACCCCTTCCCCACAAGGCGCTCTGGCATCCTGGGGACGCACACCACCCACATTCTGAAAAGGAACTGCTGGCATGCCCCGGGCCCTCCTGGTGTACCCTACCCTGTAGCCTCTTCTCCTTACGTATGTCAGGCCACGATGAGGTGGCCACAGGACTATGAGCCACTTAGGTGTTCGCCCCAGGAAGGATACAGTTTCCAAACAACGTCAGGACGATGAAGTAAAAGGAAGAGAACATGCCTTTGCTGACTCCGCCCTGTGACTCAATCCCATGATACATCACGGCGTTCCAGTCCTCTCCCGTCAGGATCTGAAGGAGGAACAACAATTAATACGGAAGGCATCAGCATCACACCCAAGGGCACACAGCACCCATGTCCACACACCAGCATAGACTAGAATCACGGCACACACACATACATCAGTGCGCAGTGTGCGCATACACGGCCCAGGCACGGGAAGGTGAAGCCACTGCGGCCACCCTGGCCACACTCTCTCCAACAGCAAGAGTCAGTGAAGGAAACAAGCTGCCCAAAGCCACCAGACAGAAGCTGGGCCTTGGACTCTCCAGGTTCCAGCCACCTTTGGCCACATAGGTTCACACTCACAGACTAAATGCAATTTTTGCCCCATCAGCAAACCATTATCTCTACTTTTATCTTTTGAAATGTACAGTAGCACTGACAGTCCCAGCCTAGGGGCCTGGACAGCTCACTTGTCCCCAGGGTCATGAGCTCTCTCCCCGCCTCGCTCTCCTTCATATCCTTTATTCTGCTCGGACATTTTATTTGATCATTTTACAGCGTGCTTTTCCACACACATTTCTAATCCATCTGGAACCCTGTGTGGTATGGTACGGCTATACTGTTTTCTCTTACGGGAGTCCATTTTTCCAGGCACGTGTACTGAATACCCCAGCCTTCCCCGTTGAGCTTTAATGTCCTGTTTCTCATTCAGGTAATTCTCTACCCACGGCCAGCACGTCTCGGAGCAGCATACTCTGCTCTTCTGTGTTTTCTCTTTCCGTGTGTCAGGCCACCAGCAGGACAGGTGACTCCCTCCGAGTCTTGGTTTCTCTTCGGTGTTTTCTTTCCATCCACGTTGGCAGCTGAGAGGAGTTGAGGCCCCAAGAGTCGCCCCACCCCCACCCTAGGGCTTACTTTCTGATCTGTATGCCACTTGCTTTGCATTGGTCCTGTGACTATGGTGTCAAAATACACTGATGGCATAGAAAACCTCCTCCTCCCACTCCCAGAATGCCTTGCTTCTGTTAACTATCATTTGTTCCTTGAAGGCTGTATCACACTCAACTTATAGCTAATGGGCTCAAAGCCAGAAGCCGAAAGACAGTGTCCAGCTCTTTCCTTGTCTTCTTCAGCCAAGTAAAATAAATACTGTTTATTTGGTTTTTTTTTTAATGTATGTAGATTTTAATCATCTAAGTTTTCAAATCTATTTGATAATGCTGCATAAAATATGGGGATTTCAAAGAAAAAGTTACTTTTTAAAAATTATTAATCCCGTTATGTATATAACTTTTTACTTTTGATCCTTACATTTAACATTATAAATTTCATACTGGAGAGATGGTTCAGCAACTTAGAATACTTGTTGCACTCTTCTCTCTCTCTCTCTCTCTCTCTCTCTCTCTCTCTCTCTCTCTCTCTCTCTCTCTGTTTTGTTTTTCGAGACAAGGTTTCTCAGTATAGCCCTGGCTGTTCTGGACTCACTCTATAGACCAGGCTGGTCTCAAAATCAGAGATCCTCCTGGGTGCTAGGATTAAAGGTGTGGATGGCCACTCCCGGCACCTGTTGCTGTTGCAGAGCGTCCAAGTTCAATTCCTAGCACCCACAGGGTGGTTCACAGCCATCCATCAGACTCCCTGGGATTCTTAAGCCATCTTCCTAACTCCTGACTACGTAACACTTTAGACAGAAAACCACTTGTAATACTCATATCCCTATGGAGCAGATGAAGGAACTAAACACCCGTGGCTAGAGAGATGGCCCCTGCTGTTCTCAGACAGGGCCAGAGTTCGGTTCCCAGCATCCGCATCAGCATCCACAACAGCCTACAGCTCCAGTTCCAGGAGACCCTGCCCTTCCTCTATCTTTGTGGGGTTTCACACTCACACATGCCCAACATACAAATAACTTGAAGTAATTTTCAATTTTTAAAATAAAACATCCAAATGAGGCTGAAGTGTCTTCACAGGACTCTCCAGCTCTGTCCCAAGCCCCAACCCCCACCAGTTACACCATTTCCCGGATTCAGGTTTATCATCTCATGCAAGCCTTCATGCAGCATACATTATTACATAACAGATATCAAGTTCCCCTGAAACTTGCTTGGGCTGACACACTTAGTTCTAGGTTAGTTGTTTTCCTTGGTTCCGAACAACACTCCTTACACACTCCCTAGATGAGGATGCTGCTGCCCAGTCTTGTCTCACAGCTGTTGCTGAGCCGTCTCCTACACATCTGTACACCTGAACTGTGCACATCCAGCACAGGACTTGCTGATACACAGGCCCATAGGATGCTGGGAAACCACTGTCCAGCATGATGTTAAGCACCCACCGCCAGCACACGGGGAAGAGCAGCCGCAGCCTCTCTAAGCTCTGATGTAAGAGTTCTTACTCTGGAATGCAATGAGAGGCAAGGAGGACACTTACTGCAGGTGTAACTTGCATCCCCCTGAATGACAAAGTCAGGATGTAGTCAGTAGGACGGATGGCTATGGTTCTCCTACTGTGTCCACCAGCCTTTGCTTGCTACTGTTCTGTGTCTTAGCCTTTTCCCACTACAGTATCTTTTCTTCTTGATCTATAAGTGCTTCCAGTACATTCTAGAAACAAAATCTTTGTTATTTGCTGACACTAGAAAGATCTCCCAGGCTCTGGACGTTTAAAAGGACATCTTCCAATGCACCATGATGGTTGATCATTGCTTCATGCTGTACGTTTGTACTGGGTTGTGTACTATATGTGTACTCTAGTGGATGGTGTAGTCAGGACAGTTTTGTTTTGTTTTGTTTTCTACTGAAAATAAAAATACTTCCTTTAATGGCTTCCCTACCTTTAGTCTAAAATTTTGGGTTTGCTTTTTCTCATACCAGGTACAACGTAGAAATCCTGCTTATCTATTTTTTTTTTCAATTTTTAAATTTGCTAGTGTTTGAGGGAGCAGGAGAGGAAGTAGGCATGTGGATGCTGCGGTGTGTGCACGGAGGACATGGATGCTGCGGTGTGTGCACGGAGGACATGGATGCTGCGGTGTGTGCACAGAGGACATGGATGCTGCGGTGTGTGCACAGAGGACATGGATGCTGCGGTGTGTGCACAGAGGACATGGATGCTGCGGTGTGTGCACGGAGGACATGGATGCTGCGGTGTGTGCATAGAGGACACGGATGCTGCGGTGTGTGCACGGAGAACATGGGTGCTGCGGTGTGTGCACGGAGAACATGGGTGCTGCGGTGTGTGCACGGAGGACATGGATGCTGCGGTGTGTGCACAGAGGACATGGATGCTGCGGTGTGTGCATGGAGGACACGGATGCTGCGGTGTGTGCACGGAGGACACGGATGCTGCGGTGTGTGCACGGAGGACATGGATGCTGCGGTGTGTGCACAAAGGGCACGGATGCTGCGGTGTGTGCACGGAGGACATGGATGCTGCGGTGTGTGCACGGAGGACACGGATGCTGCGGTGTGTGCACGGAGGACATGGATGCTGCGGTGTGTGCACAAAGGGCACGGATGCTGCGGTGTGTGCACGGAGGGCACGGATGCTGCGGTGTGTGCAGGGAGGGCATGGATGCTGCGGTGTGTGCACAGAGGCCATGGATGCTGCGGTGTGTGCACGGAGGACATGGATGCTGCGGTGTGTGCACGGAGGACATGGATGCTGCGGTGTGTGCACGGAGGACATGGATGCTGCGGTGTGTGCACAGAGGGCATGGATGCTGCGGTGTGTGCACAGAAAACATGGATGCTGCGGTGTGTGCACAGAGGACATGGATGCTGCGGTGTGTGCACGGAGAGCACGGATGCTGCGGTGTGTGCACGGAGGGCGCGGATGCTGCGGTGTGTGCACAGAGAGCATGGATGCTGCGGTGTGTGCACGGAGGGCGCGGATGCTGCGGTGTGTGCACAGAGGGCATGGATGCTGCGGTGTGTGCACGGAGGGCATGGATGCTGCGGTGTGTGCACAGAGAGCATGGATGCTGCGGTGTGTGCACAGAGGGCATGGATGCTGCGGTGTGTGCACAGAGGGCATGGATGCTGCGGTGTGTGCACGGAGGGCACGGATGCTGCGGTGTGTGCACGGAGGGCACGGATGCTGCGGTGTGTGCACGGAGGGCACGGATGCTGCGGTGTGTGCACGGAGGGCATGGATGCTGCGGTGTGTGCACGGAGGGCATGGATGCTGCGGTGTGTCTACAGCGGGCAGAGGACAGATTTGCTCAGTTAATTCTTTCCTTCTAACTTTCTGTGAGTTCCAGGAGTCTGATGTATGTTGTCAGGGTTGCACGGCCAGTGTTCTTACCCTATAAGCCACCCCCCCAGCTTCGTGTCATGTTCTTCTGTATAATCAACCAGGTTGTCCCATGGGCAGCACATATATTTTATTTTTTATGAATATTTTCCTTTCTTGTCAATTCTTAAAGAATCTTGAATTTTGTTTTTTCCTATTCTACCACACTAAGGCTGATGACACTAGAATCGCCTGCTAGCACTTCGCACACCTGTCTCCTCACCCTGCCAGATGTGCTTTGTCTCCTGTTCAAAGCCTCTGCTTGTTAACATTATGAGTGTGTTGAAGGGCTTCCTGACATTAAGTTGTCTTGAAGTCTAAGAAGATTTTGAGGAATGTATAAAGACAATTCTTTCTTTTGTTTCTTATTATTTTATGGTTCTACTTTATATTTGGAGGGGGCTTCTTGCTATACAGCCCAGGCTTGCCTCAAACCCACACCCTCATGTCACATCTTCCCGAGGGCTAGAATTAGACATATGCACAACCACACGGAGTCTACGAAGACTTCTCAAGTTTTTTCCTCTGGGTGTTTTTGCCTGAATTTGTTATCATGACATTTTTCTTTTCTCATATTATCCTCATTTGGTATTTCATATCAATGATATTTTAACCTCGTAAAATGAGTGAGGAACTTACATATGCTCTATAGTCCACAAAGCATTGAAATAACCTCTACATACTCAGGAGAATTCATTACTAAAGCTGTCTTAACTTCATGCCCTGGGTCTGATGTGGCCCAGGCCTCCTATTTCTTCTTCAGAGTGTGTTTTCTCCTTAGTGGCCTCCTGACAAGCTTCAGACGTCCCTGGGCATGGTCGCAAGCATGCTCTGGTCACAGTTCTACCACTCGGGGCCCTAGGCTCTGAGACCGTACCCCAATATTCCAAAGCTACTTTCCATGACCTTCTGGTATCTGTCAGTCATGACGTCAGCTGTTGGAAGAGCTCTGTTTGCATGAAATGACGCAGAGTAGCCCCCTAGGGAGTACTCTTCTGCACTGTGGTGTGTGCCTCAGTCTACACGTACTCTTCCCTCAGCTCAGCCTCTGTGGGCACAAGTTCTCTGAGCCTGCCTAGAATTCACCGCTCGCTCTTCTGTGTCTTCACTCATTTCCTTTTGTGTTTTCTGGAACTGAACTCAGGCTCAGTGCTTGCTAAACAAAATCTCTACCACGCAGCTGCACTGCCAGGCACAGCCCCTCTGAGCTCCAAGTCCAGCACAACCACAGCATGAGTCCATTTGTTCCCATGCACTACCGTCAGTGGGCACCTCGTTCTTTCCAGGCTGCCTGCCCACTGTGCCTTGGATGGTGTCCAGAGAGCAGCTTGCCTATATTTTTTAACTTGAATTGCTATAACTTTAATTCCTAGGATTTCTGATCAGTTATTATTTTTTGACTTAGATGCTTTCCCTCAACTTGGGGTTTTTTTTCCCCCCCTTGAGGGTTCTTCCTTTGTCCCTTAACTCAGCTCAGAGTCAGGTGCACTTGCTCTGTTATTCTCTTTCTTTGAAAGTAGTCTCACCTTCCAGCTGTGGGTGCTGGTTCCCTTCTAGGGCATCCACACTTCACAGTATTTAATCTGCAGGCTCCTCCAGGGGGAAATTAGGGGTTTTTTTTTTTCTTCCTTCTTTGTACCCACCCTCCCACCCATGCTGTCCTCCTAGTCCAGAGGCCAGGATATTAACAGTCCAGTCCAAAGGCATGCTGCTGAGGACATGCTGTCCACACTGCTGGCCTCCTCCAGGATTCACAGTGCCTAGCGACACGTGCACACTACTGATGCAATGGTTCTCAAAACACTGCTGTGTCCTGTTGCTCTGCTCAGAGCAGAAGATGTGTGAGGCTGTGCTGCCATTTTTTTTTTTTTTTTTTTTTTTTTTTTTTGTCACCTTGAACCTCAAGGAAATGTATTCATCAGATTGGTCTACTGTGGATTGGTGCGGGAGGTCCCACCCACTGTGGGCGGTGCCACCTCTGGGAAGGTGGTCCTGGGAATTAGAAGGAAGGCAGTTGACCATGACACTGAAAGCAAGGCAATAAGCAGGTTTCCTCCACAGCTCCTACCTATGCCCCTGTTTTAGCTCCTACTCTGACGTCCCTCAATGACGGAGTGTGACATGCAAGTGTAAGCCAAACAAATCCTTTCCTCTCCAGCTTGCTTATGGTGACAGTGTTTATCACAGCGATATAAAGCAAACTAAAATGGAGGCCTGGTCAGAACCCTTTTGCCAAAAAGAACCAGTGCCCCTACTGCACTTAGTTCCAACAAACACAAAGCGGAGGCACAGTATGCTTGTCACCCTCCAAGGTCTGTCACCCTACCAGGGCTCCCACTAGGTAGAACCTACCAAAACCTGTTTGCTTAAAGGCCCCTCTAACCTGGCCTCCCAACCCTTGGGCCTTGGGTCAACATGCTCACTGTAGACCTTGGGATGTGGTTCTCCCCGCTTCCCTTCCTTGGTACCTGGGCACCCTAGCCCCATGGACCACAGTAAAAAACACTCCTCCTTATCATGAGCATCCCTAAGCAGACACATACAACTCTGCAGAGACCCAGATAGAACGACACGGCCCTGTCTCCAGAGGCTGAGAGGCCCCACCCCACACCAGAGACTCAATCTTGGAAACCACTGACCTGTTAGAAAGCTAAAGTGTCTGTGAGAAAAAGGGTGTCCATGGAATAAGAAAAGGAACACTCCAGGAACCCAAGGACTGGGCATGGATGTAATTCCTAAGACCAAACTATTCTCTTGGCCAGTCAAGGGAACAAAGGCTCTTCCACATAAGTGGGCTCAGCCTTGCCTCTTCAGAGCTAATCCCCCTCCAGCCTGTCAGTCAACAACGGTTACCATGACAGGTCACCAGCTCATCCTGTCCTGTCACTCTCAGACAAGGTATCCAAGCAAGAACCCTGAAACAGATACATCGGCTACATGACCAGGGGAGAAGGCTCTCTCCAAGGAGAAAGTATCCAGCCAAGAGTACCCAAAACGGCGCTGTCCGAGACAGGAAGTGACCACTTGAGCCAATACGGCCCCATCACACAGACAATGGGCCCAGAGCTGCAGCTTCCCACGAGGCACTGGTGGGCACTGATGGCGGAATGAAAAAGAGAACAGATCAGAAGTTCAGGAAGAGCTCTGGGTTTTTTCAGAGGATAGAAGGCAGTGGCTAATAAGTTGATGAAATGAACCCAGACGACCCAAGGGAACTTCACCCACCACCCCTCCTGTACCCCCAGAGTGGCGACCCTTGGACCTGCCAAAGCTTATCTTTTGCTGCATGGTTCTGTCTGAACGTGGGGCCTCTAAGTTCACCGACTCTTTCCTCGACCCTGGGGGACACGAAAACCAAAGACAGTGCAGGAGCCCTCACCTGAAAGACAGTGAGGATGGCGGCTGGGAAGGTATCAAAGTTGGTGGTCGGAGTCTCATCCTGGAAGTTGAACCTGAGGAGAAAGAGAAGCCTTGAGTAGAACGAGTCCCTATCAGGAGCCCGGGGACCAGTCCCTTAACGTCGGCGGCGGGCTCGTTCCCGGTGCCCTCAGCATCCTCAGGCCCTCTGGAGGACCTTCAGGAAGGAGGCAGGCAGACAGGGCCTGTGGTGGCAGTGTCTGCTCTGAGCTCCGCCTTGCCAGGGGCTGTGGCCTGCCACGCCCCCGCCCCCCGATCCTGGGCTACTTACTGTCCCCCAAACAGCTGCATCCCCAACAGAGCGAAGACCACGATGAAGAGGAAAAGCAGGAAGAGAAGGCTGATGATGGATTTCATGGAGTTGAGGAGGGAAACCACCAGGTTCCTCAGGGAATTCCAGTACCTGTGAGGCAGGAAGGAGGGCTGACACCTAGCCGGGCCACCCCAACGCTGTGTCACCGGCATCCAGACTCTCTGTGCTCCCCCTTGAGCTCCGGCCTCCACATGAGGCGTGCACGTCCCCAGGATCAAAAGCCACCATCCTTTACTCTCAATCCAGCTGTGAGACGGCAGACAGGCGCATGGCTGCAGTGCTGGCCTCACCTTCTCCCCCCAAACTGCACTGTTGTTAACAGAAAGGAGCCACTGCCCGTCAGGCAGCCAGGTCCTAACCCAGACTTTGCGCTCTCCAACCCTCCAGCTCACAGTGGTGCTTACCCTTCCAAGGCTGCAACCTTTCAATATGGCTCCTCGTGTTGTGGTGACCCTAACCATAAAGTCATTTCACGGCTTCTTCATAACTGTAATTTTGCTACAGTTGTGAATCATAAGTATATGATATGCAGGGTACCAGACAGATGACTGAGAGGAAGGGGTCATGACCCACAGGCTGACAACCGCTGCCCTAACTCCTTCACACCCAATGTTCAATTGGCCAGCCAAGATATGGCTGACCTGGCATTTCTTAAGGTCCCTTTCACCGTACCCCTCGAAGAGAAAGTAGGATCCCCTCATTTACAACCAGTCTTCGTGGCATAGAGTTTGCTGCTAAGTGATATCCACTTGTCATCCCAGCCTCTAGAATGTGTCTCCCAGGAGCCTTCGGCCTCCCCCCAGGAGGTATGCCACCTGCCTCTGCACCTTTAACCTGCTACTCTGTCACCCTGACACAAGGGATGATCCACGGCACAACAGATGCCAGCCTCCCTGTGCTCACCCGTTAGGGTCTCCCAGGAGCCCTACTGTGCTCTCCTCCTCCCAGGACCCCATGCCAGTGACCCAGCCATCCTCCACAGCCTCTCTCACGAGAAACATGAGTAGACTCTGGAGAATGAGAAAGCTCTTGAATCGTCTAGCCCTCCAGTTTGGAAAGAGCCAACCTCCCTTAGGGTCACTGACCTCCTTGGGAGGATCTGAAGGCCAAGGCTTGGGTGAAGGCGTATTTCTGGGGCCTCTCTTACAGAACACCACAGGTGCTCACGGGAGAGTCGGGACAGCTCGAAGGACATTGCTTAGCAGGTTGTGACCCTAGCTGGACAAAATCCCTGCGTAAACCTCTCTTTCATTGATGCATCTCTGTCCTCAGACAGTTTGGAGTTGAAAATAGTTGGGAAGGACCCGCAAAACTTCCGTCTACCTGGGAAGTAACTGCAGCTCCGTGCCACAGTTACCGCACAAAGCACAGGGACCTCTGAAACAGGGCAAGCTCAGCCCACACCAGCTTGTACTGCTGATAAGACCATCCTGGAGAGGGCGCTTCTTCCTCCCGCTCCTCCCACCTGCGTCTTTGATGGTAAGCGGGTATCCGGCCCATCTCAGGCTCACACACTTCACACCACCTCCCTGGGCTTCAGTCTCCTTGTGGACAAATGAAGAGACTTTTCTTCCAGAGTTAAGACTTATGTGAAATGGAACTAAAGACACAGCCTCGTTACTATGGTAACTACCAACGCTGGGACTGGGAAGGTGGAGAAATCAAGGTGGGGGAGGAGCCATGTAGGCACTAGGCTGGCTGCCCTGGGGAAGGGCCACCAGGCCTCCCACCCTCTGCACAGTGGGTGGGCAAACCTGGGACAGACAGGACAATGGGAAAATTTCTGATTTCTTTTTGTTTGTTTGTTTTTCTGTTTTTTTGTTTTGCTTTCTTTATTTTTATTAGCACATATTCATAAAGACATTTCTTTCAGATATATCTTTGTTTTGTTTTGTTTTTTTACCGTATCCACCCCTCACTCTCTCCAGCTTGTTCCTTTCCTGCCTTCAGACAACCCTGTCTCTGTTTTGATGTTGTGTGTGTGTAGAATCCACAAATGGGAAGAAACAATGCAGTAAGTGTCTTTCTGAATCGGGCTTATCCTGCTTACTTAATACAATGGCCACTAGTTGTATTTTTTTTTTTTTTTAAACAAACAAATTTTTGGCTTCTCTATTCACCATAAAGTCACCTTTGAAGGCCTGGAAGATAAAACGAATAGTGGTATAAAACTGCAGGTGCGACAAACTATAAAGAAAGCCAGGGAGTTGACAACCCTAAGGCCACCGTAAGGCCCAAAGGCTGTTGCCATGGTGTCCCTACGTGAGCTGTGTCACAACCAATATTGTCTTTAAACCAGTGAGCCACATAGTAAGGCTGCAGACACCAGCCATCCCATGCAGTCCGGCCTCACACGCTGCCTCTGTCCACTCCCCCAGCCAGGGCCATGGAGATAACATACTTTGTGACTTTGAAAATCCTCAGCAGTCGGAGAGCCCGCAGCACGCTGATTCCAAAGGAGGTTCCTGGCTTGATGGCAGCCCAGACTACTTCAAAGATACTCCCCACGATCACCTGAAACACACAGCACCAACAAGGGCACATCTCTATCTGGACACACACACGCATACACGGGTGAACCTGACAAGCGTGTGCAGACTGAGCCAGAGGCATCGGGTGGGTCACATTAGAAGTCTTCACCCATAGACACAGCGAGGCACGATGTGTTTACTGCTTTAGAGGCCACTTGCCATTGAGAGGATTGCTTTCCAAGTAGGAGAACTGAGCATGTTTTAGAAACACAGAACAACTATCGTAATTTAAAAAAAAAAAAGTTCCCTGGATGGGGAGGCCTGGTGGCACTCAGAGGAAGGATAGCAGGCTACCAAGAAGAGACTTGATACCCTATGAGCATATACACAGGGAGGAGGTCCCCCTCAGTCACAGTCATAGGGGAGGGGAGTAAGGGGAAAATGGGAGGGAGGAATGGGAGGATACAATGGATGGGATAACAATTTAGATGTAATATGAATAAATTAATAAAATATATTTTTAAAAAATAAAAATAAAAATAAAATTTTTAAAGGCAGTTTTGGAGCCAGAGAACAAGGGCTGAGTAGCCTGTCAGTGGAGGTGTAAAGTACCCTGGACACTGAGAAAACTGCCCATCAGGACCTACAAAAACACAAGGAAACCCTTGCTGGTCAGCAGAGGAGGTGTGTGCCATGGCATCTGGGCAAGACATTGGCCACAGTTGCTGGTAGAGGGAGGAAGAGTAGAAAATAAGCTCGGAAACCCGTGAGGTATAATCTGCAAGTTTCCAGGCCGAGTGCAGAGGACTGCATGGACTCTGCTTCTGCTTGGGTCAAATGTAAAAGGCAAGAACAACCTAGCAGAAGGGAGCCAGGACCGGGTGCTTCAGAACGTGTCCAGCCTTCACAGATACCAAGTGGTGCCAACGCTGAGAAAGGCCACGGTCTGCAGGTGATGGCAAAAAAACATCCTGACTTCAATTTGAACCTGAAAACAGCTAAAGGCAAGTCTAAAGGAAATCAAGTGACTCCCCAGCTCGGCCCTGGTTGGTGTGTGCCTCACAGGCCAGTCGTAAGGAGTTGGGGTGTACTCTTCACCTAGGCGGAGCTGGACAAGCCTTCCTCTCCAACTGCTGTCGCTTCCCAGGCTCTAGGCAGCCTACCTGAGCCCCACAGGGTCACGGAGCCCAGCCACTCTGAGTGCACACAGGGAGGGGCTGTGCACAGCTCGGACTCACCCATCAGACGGGGCCCTTTTGAAGAGTCTTACCCCAAAGTCAAAGCAGTTGAAGGAAGACCGGAAGTAGCTTCTGGGCCCCAGGCCATACATCTTCAGGGACATCTCTGTGAGGAAGAGACCCAGGAAAACAAACTCTGCAAAGTCTAGAGAAGTCAGAGAAGAGAAGGTTTAACTCGGGCTCCTCTCACCCGCCTCTCACCCCAGCCTGGCAGTGCCACACCTCTGAGGGTTGTGGGCGTGGTCTGCGTCCCATGGCCTGGCCACAGTTCAGGAAAGGGATAAGGAATTGAAAGGTTCTGAGTCATATCAGTCCCTGTCTGTATGGCAGCAAGTAGTCAGACATCTGTAAGGTCATCTACAGGATCAACTCAGGAGTCAGCTGGAATACTTCAGAAGAGGCAGGGACAGTAAGGCCCGACACAGCCCAACGGCCCTTCTACCTCAGCTCTGCACTCCAGTCTCCACTAAGGATCTCAGCCACCTCATATGGTGGCGCACGCCTGTAATCCCAGCTCTCTGGGAGGCAGGGGCAGGCAAATCTCTGTGAGTTTGGGGCCAGCCTGGTCTACAAAGTGAGTCCAGGACAGCCAAGGCTACACAGAGAAACCCTGTCTTGAAAAACAAAACAAACCATCAGACTTCCCGACAGGTTTTTCTTAGGACCCAAAGTGAGCCACCCTTGATTTTAACTTACTCGTGCATTCCCGGCACCGACTAAAAAGGGAACCTCCCCACAACGCATGCAGCTTCAGCTTCGGAAGGTAGCATAGCTTTCGTAAGTTCTAATCAGGGCAGGAACTCGGACCACAAAGTCATGACAAAGAAGGAAAGGCAAGCTTCCAAGATCCCTGCCACCAGAAAGCCACTAGCCTAGCCATCCCAGGGCCCCTGCAAGCACATACAGTTTCCGATAGATGCCAATGTGCCCCAAGATTCGCCCACAGCCATCTGTCTCCAAACGCGTCAGCTGAGGGCAACTCTGCAGCAGCTGAGCAGCCAGCTCCATCGCATCACTCTAACACATAGGGGGATCCATTTCACACCCCAAGAGCAATGCAGTCCCTTAAACATGCTCTCTGGAGCCAGCGTGAAAACTGTCAGACACCTGCATCTAGCACGGGAGGCTAAGAACTAGGTGGGAGACAGGTCCCTCCCACGTCAGGCTTGACACTGCCCAAGTGACCAACACCTGGCCCAAACGTGTTAATCAACAGGTATGAAGTACAGGAGGAAAGCTACAGTCACACACGCCAGCCTAGAACAGCTCGGTAGGCAAAGGAGACACAGTACAGAACGGAGGGGCCCAACACTCCTATCTGAAGCCCAACGTACCTCCACACCCAAAAGAGCGACTCCTGTGCTACCGAGCTCCCCGCAGAAGTGGGTACCCCTGCCACCCATACACTAAAGTGAGGCTGCCCACGCACTGATCTTGCCTTTCAGGAAAATAAGGGAAAAAGGGTTTTGACAAGAATTGCCGGGCATTAAACTTTCAGAGAAAGAGATCAGAAACACCTCTGTGAAGATGGCCACAGTGTTGTAGACACAACCTCTCTCTCTCTCTCTCTGAGAAGAAAAGGGTTGCTTCCTTCATTCCTGAGTTGTTCCACTCAGCCGGCAGGCACCAGGGCTGCTGGGAGCCAGCATGGCAGCATGGAAAGCGATGCCCATCGCTCCCTCTAGGACTTACAAGCTGAAGGGAAGAAGAGAGAGGTGGCTACACGTGCCTTCTAAGGTCCGTGCAATGGCTCAGTGGTGAAGGCGCTTGTCATCAGGCCTGACAGCCCAAATTTGTTCCCCAGGACCCACATATGCAAAGAGAGAATTAGCTAGCTCCCACAGAAAAAAAATGTCTTTGTTTGTTTGTTTCTTATAGTAAGAGGCCAGTATGCCATAGGAACAGAGGGGACCAAAGGGCTCCCGGGAGCATAAGACTCAACAGCTCTCCCCTTCATTATCCACACTTTGGTTTCAAAGGACCTGTGAGTACCTTGGGATCACCAGGGCATGGGCAGGCAGATGGACAGAGCCCACCTGTAGTGTGGGTCTCCACAGCCTCTGGCAAGCCTGCCTCGCCTCAGTGGGTCAGTCTAGCCACCAAGGACAACAACCTCAGATACTAAGGAGAAACACTCACATCCTGCAAATGCCCACCCTCCTTCAGCAATTTTCCCTCCATGAAGCCAAGAGGGCCAGGACTTCCAGCAAACTACTGAGAAGAGAAAGCATCGAAGGACCAAGGGGTCTGTCCCCTGGCAGGTCGATCTGTGGCCTAGCCCAACTCTGAGGGCACGGCTAGCCTTGTGTCCCTACACCTCAGACAGGCAAGCAGACGATGCCCCAGCATACAGACATAACCTACTCAGACAGTAGACACCCAGGAGTAGCTGAAAGTCTGCTCGGCTAGCACTGCACCCATGGGAAAAGCGCAGACACCCAGGAGTAACTGAAAGTCTGCTCAGCTAGCACTGCACCCATGGGAGAAGCGCAGACACCCAGGAGTAGCTGAAAGTCTGCTCAGCTAGCATTGCGCCCATGGGAGAAGCGCAGACACCCAGGAGTAGCTGAAAGTCTGCTCAGCTAGCACTGCACCCATGGGAGAAGCGCAGACACCCAGGAATAGCTGAAAGTCTGTTCAGCTAGCACTGCGCCCATGGGAGAAGCACAAGCCTGAACGACTGAGAGAACAGGAATCAGATGCTTTGGTTCCCACCCAACCCCAATGGGGGTCCCCGAGAACCATCCAAGAACAATCCAAGTCCTGAGATACCAAACCACTCCGCCAGGCCCTGCTGGCGCAGGACGCACACTATGCCTGACCTTCACCCCACCCTAGGAGCACTAGTCAGGCTGACAGCTGATGCCATCACTATTCCCTCAGCCTCTGCTGCCTCTACACCTTTTCCTTATGAGGCAAGAAATCGATTTCAACACGGAAGTTTAGGAAGCTATAGCCTAGAATCCCACTACCCCCCCCCAACAATATGCGTATGCACACATGCAACTGGCTACCATGGAGCTGTGAGTGCCTGCACCTCACGGGAGCCCTTCAGGGAATGGGCGGGCTCAGTGATCCGCAGAGCAGGGAGTATGGCAGAACACTCAGCAAGCAGGGGTCAGAATGGAGGCCCACTAGGTCAGAAAGGGCCCTCCTGAGTTACTTAGGGAAACCTGTGGCACACAGAGAGAGCCCCTCTGGAGAAAGTGGACATAAACCAGGACCTGTTCCTCCACACCCACTGCAGACAACAAGAATAGAAAGTGCAGCTGAGCCCTGAGGAAAAGGAAAACAACACACTGACAGCTGAGCAGTGAGCGAGCTTAGTAGATCCTTTAACACTTGAGTGAGGCCTGGCGCCATGTGACCTAGAGGGTCAGTCTCTGAGGAGGAGCTCTGATGCTTGACATGCATAGAAGTCTCAAACCTCCAGGGTCTGCCTCTCTGAACTGTAACAGGGACCAGCTGAACGTGACTTGGATCCCAGTGACTGGTGAGGGGCTCGTGGACTTGAGATAACAGGTTGGCCCTGTTGGGGACATGGAAACCCCCCACCCCCCAGTGCAGCCCGGTAAAGAGACAGAATGATCAGGAGATCCCTAGGAGAATGCAGAAGTTCAGCTCTGCCTCCCCGGCATCCGGGATGGCGACAGCAGCCCCAGGCGGAGAGGCAAGATGGCTGAGTCTACTGGTCTGGTTTGCCCCTGGCTGCGCCATGAACCACTCCTCTAAAATAACTCGTTTCATATCATGACACAATCATGGCGGGCATCTAGCCATGTCAACTAAGGCCCGGCACACAGGCTAGGCCCATGGCTGTGCAGCAGAGACGGGGTATCACTCAGAGCATCCAGTGCCAGGGTCTCCAGCTACAGACAGAGTGGCTGGGAAGGGCCCCAGAGGAGGGACCGGAGTACGTACACAGGGCGGTGGTAAGCCGCTGAGGTTGATTATAGTGCACCATGGCCACACACAATGTGTTCAGGGCCACCACGCACAGCACCACCCAGTAGAAGCTCTGCGCCTTCACCATACGCCGGATGAAGAACCGGAACATCTTCTCCTTCCTCCTGAAGTAGGATGAGCTCTCCGTCTTCCCGCTCTTGAGGCTGGCACGGGCAAAGGGAGAGCCTGCAGGGACAAGGCTCGATGAGGGACCGGAGAACAGTGGACTAACCAGGACAAGCAGCCACCCGCCGACAGGATCCCCCGCCGGTACCTGCCCCATCTCAAGCATTCTGAGGACATCTCCCTGACCACAGGCAACTGGGCAGCTTACCTCCACGGCTCCCGAATGGATTCCAGCCCTTTTGCCTATCACAGACTAGGGAGTCCAGGGCCACTGGGTATCAGACCAGATAGGTGATCAACAATCAATGTCTCTGGTCCCCAGAACCCTGGCCAAGTTTCAAAAGGACAGCTCTGACACGGGTACCCTCTGCAAGAACTATGAGATTTTACCCCACCATTAATACCATTTTTGAATGGTGGCCTCAAGGCTCTGCAGTTTCTGACCTTCCTGGATCAGCAACCACTGGCCTCCTGTTTCTCAGGCGGTCCTCTGGAATGCAGCTATTTGTGCTTGTGTTTAGCGGAAGCCTCGGTCCTGTCCAGAGCCCCCTCGTACACTGAGTCCTCTCTTACATGCAAACCATCCTTCATCTCCAAACAGCACTATTCCTGCTCCACCTCGGCCCTTTCCAGCTCTCCTCGTTGGCTTGTGAGTTTGGGTTTTGGCTTCAATGGTTTTTTTCACAGCACCGTTTTCTGACACTTCATCTAAAATATGATCCTCAACCCACTCCCAGCAGTAACCATAACCTTATCACCAACGATCACTGTGTTTGCCACTGAGCCCTGTTCACAGAGGTGGTTCCAATAAATGCCGGCATATGGGTGAAACCGGGAGGGAGCATCTCCTCTGCCTACAGACAAGCGCCCACAGGTACCTGAAGGTTCTGGATGGGTGGGTGTAGTAACGGGCACAGCCGTGTCTAGATATGGCTGTGCTTTCTTCATGTCTGCACTACAGCCCTAGTGTCTGTACTGACGGCCTGGATACGCATTCCTCTGAGAACACACACTGCCCCTCTGCTAAGAACATCTGGGCTTGTGAGTGGATGCAGAGTGGATGATTTACCACATGCAAGTGTGTACACGCCCAGGCTTTCAGTGACACACTGAAAGCATCCTCGGCCTGGGGAAATGGAGCCAAGTGCCCGAGACTCGGAGGACCATCTCCAGCTCAGAGGAAGCCCGCCAGCCGAAGACGCCTCCTTAATAGAGAAGGCCTGGTCCTGGATGCCACCCCAACAAGCACCCACAGAAGACTGTGCTCCCCCACAGCTCCGCACTACTGAACCAGCCTCAGCCTCACACCTGCACCATGTGTGTGGCTACGTCCACAAACCAGGGCTGAATCATACAAAGAAGCCTCTAGGCCAGTGCTGGTGAGGGTTGTAAGTGAGGCACTGCTCTTCCCACGGGGACCGGGGACTGAGGAAGACACAGCATGTTGTGCAGACGAGCAAAGACCTACCAGGCAGAACAGCAGACATGTAGACCAAGGCACTGCCTGAGACCCCACTTACCTACATACTCACATGGTCACCCAGAAATCTGAGCCATACACGTACATTCAGCATACATCTAGGCCCTGGCCAGGCTCACTCTGGTTGAAAACCCAACCAGCTGCTCACATATTTAACAGGCACACGGTAAGAACATGTGTAGATGCACAGGGGACACGCAAACCACTGTGAGTGAGTCACTCAACAAGTCCTCAGGGGAGACATCCAAATCCAGCTCACCATACCATCCAAGAAAGGGGCCGCAAGACTCATGGCTGAAGGCCTCACAGGAATGTGTCTGCTCACAACTACCCAGCCACACACCACACACAATCACCTGTAACAAAGCCACAATCTTCTCCCTACAATGCCCTTGAAGTCCCCCAGCACCTCACTCCAAACACAGAACTCAAAGAGTGAAAGGGCCCTCGGTGTGCAATCTGAAGGCTCTTCTGCTCCTCGGCACCAAAAACCAGACATGCCAGCTGCAGATGTGCTGAGGCCTGGTGCCCTTCAACAGGAAGCATAGGCAACAAGGCCACTGTCCCTCTACCGCTTTGTGAACCTGGATCTCTGGGCCGAATTTCTCAGCAAGCAGCCAATGCGTGTTCACATCTGCTCTGGGTAGTGACTCTGGTGAGATCTCTGGCAAATACACCATTCACACTGTAGGTTATGACTGGGACCCTTTTTCACCTTTGTGTGCTTTCCAGGTGTAGCTTAGTGTCAGCGTGTATTACCCATAGTGAAAGCATGTGTCTTAAGAAAAGCAAGATCTGACACCTTCAAGCTACATGCATTGGAGAGTTCAAATAAGTCACAGATGACAGCAGGGCCCAGTGAGCCAGCTGCAACAGACTCCCTGCACTCAACAAAGAGGGGTGTCGTGAACACACAGGGTCCTCACCGCCCTCATTGGGACTTGTGCAACAGCGCGTATACACAGGGGCATGCATCAGCTAAGGAAGGTACAGGAAGCAAAAGGTAGCTGAGATGCACACTGCCATTACTGCCCGCGACCTCTAAGGAAAAGAGAAGTTTCCAAGCGTCCTTCCAGCCCAGCTGGCTTATCTGAGTGTGTGGCATTGAAAGTTACATGGCCCTGGCTGGTGAGATGGCTCAGAGGTTAAGAGCATTGTCTGCTCTTCCAAAGGTTCTGAGTTCAGTTCCCAGCAACCACATAGTAGCTCACAACCATCTATAATGAGACCTGATGCCCTCTTCTGGCAGGCAGGTGTACATGTAGGCACAGCACTGGATACATAATAAATAAATGAATCTAAAGAAAGAAAGTTACATGGCCAAGCAACATGCCAACACCCTTGGGTCTGTGGGGATGGAAAGTAAGCTGAGAGTTTGTGTTTGTTTGTTTGTTTGTTTGTTTGTTTGTTTTAGTAACCTCAGTTTTTATGGATTTAAGGACAGTACAAGTTAACTGTAACAAAACAAATCTCAGAGAGAGAAAGAACCTGAATAAAAATAGCCCCCACAGGCTCATATATTTGAATGTTTGGCACCCAAAATGTTTATGAGGAGTTAGGAGGTGTGGCCCTGTTGGAAGCAGTGCATCATGGACTGACCCTCTGAAATGGTAGGCTAGGCCCCAAGTAAATGCTTTCTCTTTAAGTTGCCTTGGTCCTGGTGTCTCATCTCTGAAATACAACAGTCAACAAGGACAGGCTTTTTATTTTTAAATAATTGCAACTCTCTGCCATTCAGCAGATGAAAAAGAGATGAAATAGTCATGTGGACAGTGTTTCCACTGATGGCAAGCCTGGACCTGGCACTGAGGGAGAGACGGTGCCAATAGTCCAGTGCCTATGATGGAAGCTACAGTGCCAGAGCCACAGAGGGACTGTGTGCACCAGCAGTCCAGCTATCACCGGGTGATGGTCAAGGGTCTGCACCCTAACCCCAACACTGGCACTACAGAGGGAGAAGCACTGAAGAGACTTAGTGGAGAAGTGACAGGCAGGGAGTCCTCAGGGGGCTCACTGCAGGAGTGCCAAGCATGCAAGGGACCAGCAGTGTGCGGGAGCTCTGCAAAGGTCACCCGCGCTAAATTAGGCGCGGGGCAGCATAGATGGAAACAATTTAGTGACTGACATAATGCATCTCAGTGGGAAAGAAGGAAAATGGATACAGGAGAATATCCATTTGGGGGACAGAGCTGAGACCCAGACACCGGAAAAGGAGCAGGGAACATGACAAATACCAATGTGATCTAGGCGGCAAAACAGAGATGACAACCAGAAACCACAGACATGCCATACAAATAATAAATACGAAGCAGGAAGAAAGAAATCACATCAGACCACAAGACTAGGACTTAATATATATGCCAACTAGCTTTACATCCATTTGACACAAGCCAGAGTAAACGAAGAAAAAGCCTCCGTAAGATCCAGCCTTAGCCGGGCATGGTGGCACACGCCTGTAATCCCAGCACTCGGGAGGCAGAGGCAGGTAGATCGCTGTGAGTTTGAGGCCAGCCTGGTCTACAAAGCGAGTCCAGGACAGCCAAGGCTGCACAGAGAGACCTTGTCTCAAGAAAACAAACAAACAAACAGAAGACGCAGCCTTAGGCACTTCTTTAGTTAGTGACTGATGTGGGTGGTGTCATTCCTGGGCTGGTGGTCCTGGGTTCTATTTGGAAGCAGGCTGAGCAAGCCATGAGGAACACCCGCCAGGCTCCTGCCTTGTTTTAAGTTCCTGCCCTTACTTTCTTCAACGATGGACTATGATATGGAAGCCATATAAACCCTTTCGATGGGCTGGAGAGGTGGCTCAGCAGTTAAGAGCACTGCTTGCTCTTCCCTAGGTCCTGAGTTCAACTCCCAGCAACTGCATGGTGGCTTACAACCATCTATCATGAGATCTGGTTCCCTCTTCTGGTGTGCAGATGTACATGCAGGCAGAGCATTGTATACATAATAAATAAATAAATCTTTAAAAAAAAACTTAAAAAATAAAATAAAATAAATAAACCCTTTCGTCCCAACTTGCTTTTGGTCATGTGCTTTGTTGCAGCAGTAGAACTCTAAGACAATATTCTAAAGAGAAATAAAGAATAAAATAGGAGCCGGGCATGATAGCACATGCCTTTAATCCCAGCACTCGGGAGGCAGAGGCAGGTGGATCGCTGAAAGTTTGAGGCTAGCCTGGCCTACAAAGCCAGTCCAGGACAGCCAGGGCTACACAGAGAAACCCAGTTAATAATAATAATAATTATTATTATTATTATTTATTATTATTATTATTGGAAAAGTACCAAGGAAACGCAGTCTAAAAACACTGATAGCAACAACAAAAGAACAGAACAGTGGCATGATGTCAGACAAAATCAAGGCCTATAATCTCAGCACTTAATCGGTAGGAGCTGATGCAGGAGGATCACCATTAGTTCAATGCCAGCCTGGGCTCCAGACCAGCATGAGCTTCATAGTAAGAGCCTGTTTAAAAAAAAAAAAAAAAGCTGAGCGTTCAGTGGAGTAAGAACAGACGCTGTGCAATGACACAAAGAGCTGAGGAAGCACAGCAACCACAGCCTCACTAACAACTCTAGAATGCAAGGTTACGTGCTTAGAAAAGCATGTGATGGGAACGCCAACAGCAGCCCTCCCAAGTGACAGTTCTACAAGATAGAAACCAAAGAACCAGGAATTTCGATGAACAAACGTGGCCACTCTCGGCTACAGAACATATACTTCTTGTTTATGCCAATGAGACATTAGGATTAGTTACAAACTTTCATTTGAAAATGTATAAGCGTAAGGAGATTTATAGGCCACATTGCCCCATAATTATCTAACAAAATGAGATTAAAGATCATCCGAAGATCATTGCCCCTACTTATCAATTAAGAAGCAGACTCCTAGACAACCGTTGGCTTAAAGAGGAAAGGAAAGAACATGACATGGATGTCAACAGAAAGGACTGTGTCATAGCTAACCTTCACAGAGAGGCAAGCACAGAGCCCAGGGTGGCGCACGCCTTTAATCCCAGCACTCAGAGGCAGAGACAGGCGGATCGCTGTGAGTTCGAGGCCAGCCTGGTCTACAAAGCGAGTCCAAGACAGTCAGGGCTACACAGAGAAACCCTGTCTCGAAGACCATAGATAGATAGATGATAGATAGATAGACAGACAGACAGACAAGCAGGCAGACAGATGAAAGAAATTAGGAAGGTGCTAGAAAGATGGCTCGGTAGTTCCTGCCACTCCAGCAGCCACATGATGACTTATACTCACCTATAGGCACATACATGGTACATATACATATATGCAGGCAAAACATTCATACATATAAAATTAAGGTTTTTTTCAACAAAAAGAAATTAGAAAACTAGAACTGGAGAGAAAGCTCAGTGGTTAAGAATGCTTACTCTCCTTGCAGAGGTCCCCAGATTCAGTTCCCAGCACCCCACATCAGGCGGCGCACTGCCTCCTGTTACTCTACTTCCAAGAGATCCCATGCCCTCTGCCCTCTGCCCTCTGCCCTCTGCCCTCTGCCCTCTGCCCTCAGCCCTCTGCAGGCACTTGCACCCACATGTTACACATAAACTTACACAGACACATACACATAAATATAAGTGAATGTAAATGTTTTTAAATAAATTAGAAAATAATAATCCAAAACAATATAAAAATAATAATGATACACGGTAAATGAGAAAAACAGTAAAATTAAAAATATGGTCAAAGAAATCTAAGATGAGGGTGTTTAACATTCATCAATATATACACGTTAATTCTGAATGACCTTAATAAGTAAAGAAAAGAAACATGAAGATACATTGGGGACCATACGAGCAAAGCTGTGCTGACCGGGTCTGTGTCGGCGGCCTCAGAGCCATGAGCAGCTTGAACACACAACTCGCACATGTCTGTGTGGGGCTGCGCCCAGCCTCCAACAAACATCAATACCCTGCGTCCTCAAGCAGCCAAGACCTTGTGCCCCGACTCAGCCCACAGCCCCATCTCCTATTGAGAGCTCCCCTATCTCTGCTGTGAAAGCCAGAGCTTCCTTGATAGCGCTCTCATTCTCAGACATGCCTGCCTGGACTGTCTTCAAATAGACCTGAAGGCCAAGCATTTACCAAAGCCAGACACGGGGTCCCGCCTATTTGATTGGTACACCAGCCTTCACGAATTCGCTTCCCTGTTCGCTTGTGCTTTTTCCCTGTTCCACTTTGTCTTCAGCATTCCAAGGAGAGACGGCGGCTGCTACAGTGAAAGCCAGATCTGTAGACCAATGGTGGCTGCCTGAAGTCCTTGCTAGGCCCTGGCCTACCTTTAAGCTTTGACATTCTTCATCGATGTTAGCCACATTCCTGTCTCAGGGTCGTAATACCTGTTTCCAGAAGGTTCTTTCTCATAACATTCTTTTCCAGTTCCTTACTCAAATGATATCCTTCCTCAGTCACAGTCATAGGGAAGGGGAATGGGGTGAAAGCGGAGGGAGGGAGGAATGGGAGGATGCATGGGATGGGACAGCAAATGAGATGTAATAGGAATTATTTTATTTTTCAATTAAAAATAAATAAATAATAAATAAATAAAATAAAAAACAATAAATAAATAATAAATAAATAACAACAACAAATGATATCCTTCATCCTGAGACCATCTATGGCCTTTCTGCTTGAAACCGGAACACGTACAGACCTTTCAGACCCTGCCCTTCCCGAGTTTTTCTTCCTTCAAACACAGCTCCAACTGATGGGCTACATGTTTTACTACCATCCGCCTTATCCCCAAAGCCCCAAAGCCGAGGGCCCTGACCATCTATCTGCTCAACACAACAACTCAAACACGCCTCAAACGACTCCTAGAATATTACAGGTATTTACTAAATATTTGTTGACTGAATAAACACACAAATGACTAAACACAAAAGGGCCTGAATTATTAAGAGACTACTACAGGCAACTCTATAGAAACAAAAAACAAGATTTCTTAATGAGGTGCCAGCTACAAAGCTGGCCCAAGCCCACTCCCAATCTCCTCTGTTTCTCAGGGACCACACGGGTCGTCAGTTTATCTCACTAATAAACAATTCTAGTGTTCTCCATAGTATCATGTTTTTCAGAATTCTTTTGAGAATGTCTTACACACTGTATCTTAATCATAGTCCCTTCCTGCTTCTCCCTCAGATCCCTCTCTTACTTCCCCACATCCTCCAAACTGCATGTCCTCTTTCCCTTTATTTTTTTAACAACCCAAAAATTCACTTTGTGCTACCTATATCTTCATGGGTGTGGGGCCGTCCAATGCAGTGTGGTCAGCCAAGCAGGGGCCACACAATTCTAACAGTCATTAGATGTATATACAGCACAGTAAAAAAAAATTTTTTCAAAAATTCTAATTCAATTTACAAAATCAGAACGTAGGTAAAACAATAAAGAAAAGTATCTAAATCTAACAATAATTTTTAAAATTAGATTTAGCTCTGTAATACACATCGGCCTGCCATTACTGTAAAATGAACACAAGCAATTCAATCAAAAAGTAAATAGTGTATCCACTAATTCAAGGTAACAAAAGGGTCAAAGTTATCAGCAGTTAGTAAAACAAGAATTGCAATCTCTGTCAAATACTACAGTGTGCTCATCCAACTGGACTCAAATGGCCAAGCACGATGGTGCATGCCTTTAGTCCCAGGACTTGGGAGGCAGAAGCAGAGGCAGGTGGATCTCTGAGTTCAGGGCCAGCCTGGTCTATGTAATAAGTTCTACACATCCAGAGCTAACAGAGAGACCCTGTCTCAAACAAAACAAAACAAAACACCCTGGCACTGAGGTAAAGGGCCAATATCTCTTTCAAACGGTTAATGAAAGACAGTAACATTGGAATTCTCAAAAATGCAGAATGCCTACCCTTGGCAAGCCTATCTGTAGAGACAAAGACACTGGTAAGAAAAGACAAATGATTATGAGAATTTAGGGCAACATTTCTCATGAGGGGGAAAAAAAAGGAGGAAAGAACACGGCGAGGCTGCATGGGAAGCCAGAAGAGGGAGTGAGGCACAGACACCAACAAACAGGGACCAGAATCCAACGGTGACCTCGGTCTGGGGCACTCGGACTGTGTGAGAACTAGGGGGCCAGGTGGGTGTGCCATGTGGCCCCAGCACCACTAGGGTCTGCACTTCCCCTACAGAGCTGCAGGAGACCCTGGTTGATCCTGGCAAAACGAAGCATTACTAAGGTTTCCAATGGGGAGATGCCGGGGCGGGGTTGGCACTAAAGGAACTAAAATTCCTAGCTCCACAGGAAAAATTAACCAGTCTCTTTTCACTATTTAAGACGGAGGACACAGAGCCAGGGTGCTATGGGCCCATGCCAAGGAACACGAGGATCATGGGAAGACAAGCAGAAACCTTCTGTCCTTCCATCCCAGGTTCTCTGACCACGGGTTATAACCGAAAGCAGCGGCATCCCAAGAAGGTACCGCAGGGAGCGATGGGGCAGCATAGAGGAAGAGCCCCAGGAGCGGCACCGGAAGGTTCTACTGTAGGACATAGCTGAACTCTGCGTCCAGTCAGGGGGGCGCCACCGTGTCAGGAGGCGGTTTCAGAGACTCACCCACAGCACAGAGGTCTACAAAGCGGTCCTCCCCCTCCTCGGCGTGGATCAGGTCATTTCGGCTCTTCTTGGTGGCAGCTCTCTTCAACACTGCTTTAAACAACAGGCAGTGGGGACCAGTGTGAGCTGTAGCATCAAGCAGCCCACCTCAAGGTGTATTTCAGCTGTGTGGTGTGATCTCTCCTGAGAAGGGTCCACTTTATCCCAGCTCCTGTCCTCACGGTGAGGCACAGCAATCCCCTGACCCTGGTGTGCAAGCTCTTCTCATTCCTCACACAGAAGGGTCATCCTTCTCTTCCGTCCAAGACAAGGACACAAGGAAGGCATGGCCACCAAAAAGACTAGGCATATCCGTCTGGGGCAAGGCCAGAGATGCAGAGGGGCTGGCACAGATCTGCTCAGAGTGGCTTGGCCTGCAAAGGTAATAGCACCTCATGCTATCTGGCCCCATGCTGAGCCTTCCTGTCGCTGGGGCTGTGCAGGCAACTGCAGGTGCCCACAGCAGTGGACAGCCCCAACTGCTAAGGGCTCTAGATAGTGTCGAGAGTGTTCTCTGGCCTGAGGGTTAACCTTAAGTCTAGAGACAGACAGCTCGCCTCACACCCTGAAGGCATGAAGCTTCTAGAAGCAACACAGTCCAGCATAACTTCCAACGTGACAGAAGCAGGCTGCTCAGATCCTACGGCTCGTGCGTTACCATCACAGATGCAAGGGCATCTGACACAGCACGGTGTCCTACAAGAACAGGTATCCAAGCTCCCACTACACTAGGGTGGGGGTGGGGGTCCTATGGAGGCCACTTACCATCCAAAGGGGACTTCTCTTCTGCATTCTTATCCTCCTCTGCCAACATGACTTCCTCTGTGAGGGGCAAAGCTCAAGTCAAGGTCTTTCTACCTGGAGAAGCGTCTGCCTGCTCCACTATACGCATCAGCAGGCCGTGGCTACATGCCTTCTACCAATGCCCAACCCAAGCAGAGACCCAGCCACCTGGAGTCCATCCCACGTCCAGCCTACAAATGGTCCTCCTAGGCAGACACTGAAACTGAATTTACCACTGAGGAAGTGTTTGTAAGAGTTCAGGCAAGAAAGCAGCCCGCCCAGAGAGGAGTAGACCCACACGTGGGAACAGCCCTAAAGAGGAGAAACTGCCCACACAGACAGGAGCAGAGGGCATGGATAGGGGTCCCCCCATGGGGGGAGTTTCCCAAACAGAGGGAAGCAGCCCATAGAGAGGGGAGCGACTCTACCTGGGGCTGGGGGAGGTAGGTTAGAGTTTAGGTCTGCTGTGCCAAGAGCAAGGGTGGATAGCAGGGTACTCGAGTCCAGGGTGGTGTGATCCCTCCATGCAGAGGGTTTGTGACTATCATGGCAGCAGCTCAGAGTCAGCCTTTTTCACTAGCCCAGGGATCCTAGACGGCAGCAAGGCGGGCGGGTGGGCTGGCCGAGTCCAAAGCCGACGTGCAGTTGCCCGCTCCCACACAGACTCACCCGCCTTGAAGATCCACTCCAGGTACCCATTCAGCTCTCGCTCAATCTGCTGCTGCCTGCGGAGCTTCAGGAAGGCTCGGCGGTTCTCTACTCTCTCCCGCTCCTTAGCGAACTCTCTGTACCAAGGAGAGAAAAGCCAGCAGCTCCAGTGAGCACAGGCATGCAGGACAGTACTGCTTCTAGAAGCTTCATGCCTGGAGGCAGGCTCCTGCCAACTCCTGCACCCTCACCTCACAGCATGCTCTGGCTCCAGCTCACCCGTGCCATACCCCTCAGCACCCCTGAGATAGCAGCCCACTGCGCTCTGCATAACTAGCCCTTACCCACCCTCTACCTGGCTCATTTCGAACCTTCTCTTTGGATCTCAGTTGAGATGCCCCGTCCTCAGATGCCTTCTCAGCCTTAAACCTCTCAGACTGGTTTCTACTCTGCCACAGTGGTGGTTTGAACAAGGCGCATATATTTGAAATGTCATTCAAGAGTGGTACTCTTTGAGAGGGATTAGGAGGTGTGGCTTTGTTGGAGGCCTTGTTTCACTCACTGGGGGTGGGGCTTTGAGGTTTCAAAAGCCCACACCAGGCTTGCTCAGGCATGCCCCAGCCCATGGCGCTTACCCTGAAAGCACACCCAGCACCAGGTTGAGCATGAAGAAGGAGCCAATGATGATGAGAGGGATAAAGTACAGCCAGTTCCAGGTGTTGCCGGCTGCATCATTTGTCTGGGGGGAAAAAAAAGGAGCAGATGAAACAAGTAGGCAAACAGCTGTGGCCACAGCTGTGCCCTCAGCCCCTAGGAGGCCCCCTCAGAGAGGTCCGGGCAGGGAGTTCAGCGTGGTCAGACCTGTTCTTGCCCCACAAAGCCTTCTGTTGCAGGATATTTGATCCCATTGTGAACCCCAAGATTGTGAACTGTAAAAACCTGTTTCTAGTTGTGGAGTGGCTCAGCCCTAGCGCACACCTTTAATCCAAGAGCTAAATAAAGTCAACCCTAGGTCAAGAGGTGGAGCAAGAAACCAACTGACAGGGATTAAACAGGAAATAGGAACACTGAGAGAAAGGAATTTAGGGCAGTGTGGAGAAGGAGGGGCTTTTGCATAAGGAGGTTCTTTGATGCTCAGCATCTTCAAATGTGGCAGACCAGCCAGTGGGCAAAAGGTCCTCATTTTGGCCACAGACAGAATTCTGCCTAAAAATGGCCAAGCTTGGATGCAGGCAAAGTCGACAGCCAAACTCTGCCAAGGCAGGGTAAGCAAGTCCTCAACAGTTCCTGCCTCACAAATATGTCTGTCAGGTCCACTGCGCCAGAAGGCTGAAGACGATGCTCCAACATTATAGAGAGCTTTGGGTGGCTGTTCAGGCAGCAAACTGTCTCTGTCCTTTTTTTTTTTTTTTTTTTTTTCCATTTTGGGAGTTGCTAACCTGCACTTCCTGTTTACTCAGGTAACTAATTTTTACTTCTTCTCAAGTCCTTGAAGGAATTGAAGACCAGATAGTTTAGTTTTATAATTAAGCTTAGTTGTTTAGGGGTTAAGATGTTTTTAGGTCTAGCTAGATAGAGATGAGATATGATAGATATTGATTTACATTCAGAAGATGCCCCAAGATAGGAAAGATGTTTTCTTCAAGGTTGTCAAATACAAATAGCCAAAACACTATGACTGTAACATTTATATAATTCCCAATTGTTTCATGGTTCTTCTTGCTGTATGCAGTTTATTTGATATATGTGTAATAATATAAATGTATATGTAAAAAAATAAGAAATATTTTTTAAAGGAGAGGCTTTTTCCTTCTGGGACATGAGCTGAGTAGGAAGATCAGCTGGGTGCTTTCTCTGCCTCTCTGAGCTAGCAAGATTCCACCCCAATATTTGGCTCCTGCATTTTTATTGGTAAAAATCAAACATCTGGGATTTTCTTGCTTTATAACAACAGCCTTCCATGGTGGAGGCTCCCAGAAGACCAGAGAAACTGCACATTCCCAGACATTGCCCGGCAATGCTAAAAAGCCAGGAACAAGGCCAGAGAGCCGAAGGCTGCTCAGGACACCCTGAGGGCTATATGCCTGGCCTCAGTCTGGTAGGATAGCTCCTTGACAGGATCTTCATGGCCTCCCTGAGCAGCTCCAAAGATGCTTCCTCCTAGGTAAGTTCCTTAGTCACCAGAGAAATGCAAATCAAAACGACTCTGAGAGTCCATCTTACACCCATCAGAATGGCTAAGATCAAAAACTCAAGTGACAGCACATGCTGGCAAGGAGGTGGAGAAAGAAGAACACTCTTTCACTGCTGGTGGGAGTGCAAACTTGTACAACCACTTTGGAAATCAATCTGGTGCTTTCTCAGAAAATTGGGAATAGGGCTACCTCAAGATCCAGCTACTCCACTCCTTGGAATATACCCGAAAGACGCTCCACCACACAACAAGGACATTTGCTCAGCCATGTTCATAGCAGCCTTATTTGTAATAGCCAGGACCTGGAAACAGCCTAGATGTCCCTCAGTTAGCCCTCTGCCTCTTGCTTGTGATTCAGAAGGGGAGCCTGCCTGCCACCACGCTCCTCACCATGATGGCCGTGGACTCATGCTCTGAAACTGTAAGCGAGCCCCAATTAAGAGCCTTCATTTATAAGTTGCCTTGGCTATGGTCTTTTGTCACAGCAATAGAAAAGCAACTAAGACAGAAGTTGGCACCAGGGACTGGGATAGTGCTGTGACAGGCCTGACCATGCTGTTTATGGGGGAAATGTGGGCGGGGGCTTTGGGGTCCTTGCTCTAGGAAAGCAATTGAACAGCATAACCATCCATGAGCCATCCACATAGGAGCTTGGAAGACAATGGTGCCCATAGCTATGTGCACAGTGCAAGTCCAGATCAAGAGCTTTCAGAGGAGAACAATATTAGCAACTGGCTAGAGATCATTCTTGTAATATTTTGACAAAGAATGTGATTGGGTTTTGAGAATACGCCCAAGGCTACATTGAAGAGTTCTGGAAATTTCCTAGACAGAGGCAATTTCAAGGCATATAGCTATTAGCGACCACTCTTTTTTCGGGGAGGCGGGGGGGGGGGGGCGGTGCGGAGGTTGTTAAAGATTTATTTATTTATTTTGTGTATATGTGTGTTCTATTTCCATGTACACCTGCAGGCCAGAAGAGAGTATCAGATCACATTATAGATGGGTGTGAGCCATCTATAGCATTGGCCACATGGTTCCGGCTCTGCAGTCAGGGATGGATACAGGCATAAAGGGGTTGTGGACTCTTCCTCCACTGTTAAGGAAAGCTGCTGAGGTCAGGTGTGTGGCAGGGAGACCCTGCATGAAGCCCCAGAGAGGCCACTAAGCAAAGCTATGAAAGTGGAGCCTGGATTGTGTTGGAGACTCCAGAGCCATGCAATGTCTCCCAGAGAGAGCTGCATACTGGGAGTGGAACTATGTGGAACTCAGCAAGGCTGGGAGGATGGAGCCAGTAAGACCTCTAATGTAACACATGGAGTTGACCCTGCAAAAGGTTTTCAGTCTTGCTTTGGTCCAGTATTTCTTCACTATGCCCCTTTTCCTCTCTTTTGGAATGGTAATCTATATTCGTTGCCATTGTATATGGGAAGTGTCATTTGTCTTTGCTTTTGATTTTATAGGAGGGTACAGTTAAGAATTTGCCGTGAAACAATTTAGATGTCATATGAATAAATTAATAAAATATATATAAAAAGAAAAAAATAAAGAATTTGCCTTGAGTCCCAGAAGAGACTCCAGACTTTCAAACTGTTGAGACTGTGAAATACCACAGGGACTTTAGAAGTTGGGTTAAGAGTGCTTTTTTGCATTATGATATGGTCACAAGCCTACGGGGGCCAGGGAATAGAATGTGGCCCCCATAGGTTGCTCTATCTGAATGTCTGGTCCCTAGTTTGTGGATAAGAAGATTGGATGTGTGGCCTTGTTGGAGGAGGTATGTCACCGAGGGTGCGCTTTGATGTTTCCCAGTCAGCATGCTTCCCCCACACCCCCTCCCCACTAATGCTTATGGACCAGACATAAACTCTCAGCTGCTTCCCTGGCTGCCCTGGCCATGGTGTTTTGCCATGGTAACAGAAAAGTAAGGCGACTCTCATGGTACCCCTTCAAGTTAAAAACAAAGCTTTGATTTGGTAATCAGATGTGACCAGTACCAACCATTACTGCTTCTGAGCTAGCAGCCACAGATGGCACATTCAAGGGGAGGGGCAGACAGGGCCCCTTGTCACAGGATCCCATTGTGATCCCTGAGATTGATCTGTCAATCCCTGTTTCCTTTGGTTGAGTCCTAACACACCTTTAATCCAAGAGCTTTCTATTTATTGTAAACAGGTATTAAGGAGTGGTTCAGCCAGCCTTACGCACACCTCCAAGAGCCATCTGTATACAGATTTAATAAAGTTAACCCTAGGTCAAGAAATGGAGCAAGAAACCAGCTGACAGGGTTTGAAGAGCAGGAGGGACTTTGAGTTGAAGGGCATTTAAGGTAGCATGGATAAGTACAATGGTTTCTAGCGCTTTTAGCTCTTGGGCTTTACTCTTGGGACTTTAGCTTTAGCTCTTTAGCTTTTAGCTCTTTGGCTCTTAGCTCTCGAGCTCTTGAGCTCCTCGGCCTCTGGCTTTTGGGGCCGTGAACTAGCAAGCCTTTGGCTTTGGGTTTTTTGGCCTTTTCCTCCTGGGCTGCAGCTGAGCTAGTGACACTTCTGAGCCTTCTCCATCAGGACGTAAGCTGAGTAGGAAGGTCAGCTGGGTGCTTCCTCTGAGCTGGCAGGTTTTCACCACAACATCTGGCTCCTAAGTCTTTATTGGTAGAATAGACTGATCTGGGATTTTCAATTAAAACAACAGCCCCTGAGTGTTCCTCTATGCCAGCATTGTTCCTGCTACCTCAGCTTTCCTGTGAACATGCTCACCCAATGCTGTAAAGGCAGGAAAAGGAGAGGGGAGGGGACATCTTGTCCTGGGTGCTGATGACAACCCCTCACAAGCCACATCTGTAACTCTTCCGTAGCCCCACCTGAGTCCACACACTTACCACAGCAAAGGCGAATAGTCTCCCCACAGGCTGGACGGTCTCCCTCCTCATCTACCACCACCAGCCAGTTAGTACTGCGCTCCCTGCTAACCACAGTGTGCTGTGCTGGTCAAAGGCACACAGGCTCCCCTGCTCCCACACTGAGTGAACTGTCCACCTGTCTCAGCTTGTGCCCGCACAGAACCCAGACTCACCATTCAAAAGAGCTTTTGTCTTAGGTTCCCTCCTAAAAGTCCCATGAAAAATATTACCTAACCTCCAAGAACCAGTCTGTGTGGAGTAGCAGAGGAGTGGGGAATCCACATCCTAGTACTGCAGCATAGTGTATTTTGCTTCTGGACTTAAAAAGGTTCAAGCAAAGCTGGACGTGGTGGCGCATGCCTTTAATCCCAGCACTCGGGAGGCAGAGGCAGGTGGATCGCTGTGAGTTCAAGGCCAGCCTGGTCTGCAAAGTGACTCTAGGACAGCCAAGGCTACACAGAGAAACCTTGTCTCCAAAGACCAAAAAAAAAAAGGTTCAAGCCATCTTTTTTTATTTTGTTTTTGTTTTTGAGACAGGGTCTCTCTGTGTAGCCTTGGCTGTCCTGTACTCACTTTGTAGACCAGGCTGGCCTCAAACTCACTATGAGCCACCTGCCTCTGCCTCCCAGAGGCAATCCCAAATGGGATTGCAGGCATGCGCCACCATGCCCAGCTGGTTCAAGAAATCTTTAACTAGGCATTCTGTGTTCCTCAACCTTTGTGTGCTTAATGACATGCCCTATCACCTGGTCCTCATGCCTGAGCTTTACCATAAGAGTGCCCCATGTGCCGGGCGTGGTGGCCCACGCCTGTAATCCCAGCACTCGGGAGGCAGAGGCAGGCGGATTGCTGTGAGTTGAGGCCAGCCTGGTCTACAGAGTGAGCCTAGGACAGCCAGGGCTACACAGAGAAACCCTGTCTCAAAGACAAAAAAAAAAAAAAAAGTGTCCCATGCCAGTGGGTCCAACTGCAATATATGCAGGATGAAACCTCTATGGCCTCTCTGTGTCAATCCCTTCCTGGATACAGACAGGAGCATCTGTATCACTGTGGCCACCTGGCTGAACTCCAGTTGGCTTTGAGAGCTGTAGATGATACCTGGTCAAATGACACTTCATTTTGGTGAAGATGGCAGGAATGTGGCCTGTTGCAGGATATTTGATCCCATTATGAACCCAGAGGCTGTAAACTGTAAAAACCTTTTTCTTTTTTGGTGTGGTTCAGCCCTAACATTGCACACCCTTAATACAAGAACTTTGTTTATTGTTACAGGTGATTCTGGTGCAGCTCAGCCCCAGCACACACCTTTAACCCAAGAGCTCTATATACAAAACAAAGGATGTAATAAAGTTAACCTAGGTCAAGAGGCGGAGCAAGAAACCAGCTGACAGGGATGACGGAGAAAGGAGGGACCTGGAGAGAAAAGTATTTAAGACAGCATCAAGGAGGAGAAGGGGCTCTTTGGCTTTTAGCTTTTGAATTTTTAGCTTTTCGCTTTTAGCTTTTGGCTTTTGGCTTTTCCTCCTGGGCTATTGGGTGAGCCAGCAAGCTTTCAGCCTTCGGCTTTTGGTTTTTTTGCTTTTTCTTTTGGGATGTGAGCCAAGTAGGAAGTTCATCTGGGTGCTTTCTCTGCCTCTCTGAGCTAAGGAGGTTTGTTTTTTTGTTTGTTTGTTTGTTTTTGTTTTTTAATATTTATTTATTTAAGTATACAGTGTTTCACCTTCATATATGCCTACATGCCAGAAGAGGGCACCAGATCTCACTATAGATGGTTGTGAGCCACCATGTGGTTGCTGGGAATTGAACTCAGGACCTTTGGAAGAGCAGGCAGTGCTCTTAACCTCTGAGCCATCTCTCCAGCCCCGCTAAGCAGGCTTTCACCCCAGCATCTGGCTCCTGAGTCTTCACTGGTAAAATTGAACAGTTGGGATTTTTATTTTTTAAAACAGTGTTTTGGCCCTCCAAGGAGTGGCACAACCTCACAGACAGAGCTCCCGCTGTGGACAAACTGAGCCACCATTAGATTTGGTAAGTCATCTGGGAAGTCCTCAGGGAGAGGTAAGGATGGGAAGTGCCACAGTAGAAGGCTTTAGGACCCTGTATAGTGCTGCTCTAGATGGCTTGGAAAAAAGAAGCAGAAAATGAGAAGGGAAATGGCTTAGCTAAACTTGCCTCAATACAATTATGATTGTTATCATTCTTGTATTTTATGCTTTATTCTTAAAAGCCATAGTGGCTCTCTGTGGCCACCTGGACTGGTGATGAAAGAAAAAGTGGATTGATAAACTACAAGCCTTAGATGGAAAATTACAGAGACTTATACATGAGAATAAGAAAAAAACTCAAGACACAGATGGAGGAAATTATACAAGCCTTTGAAATTTCTATAAAGGAGAGTAAGAAAATTACTCAGACACAGACAGAGGAATTTAGACAAGCTTTGAAAATACCTTTAAATGGGAATATAAAGAAAATTCTCAGACACAAACAGTATTTTAGACAAGAGCCTACCACACCACTGCATAATGAAACTGAAAAGGGGGGCAGCCCAAGATTGTTATAAAACCAACCTTAGTTTCTCCAGTTACTATACAAGGCATACCAGGAAATGACAGGCACTCCCCCAGGTTATAGTGAAGTTAAAAGGAATCCTATAGACATATGTGATTTGAGAAGATTTAAGACAAGAAAGTGGTTGTCTCCTATGGCATCTCTTCATCCTATGTGAAGCAAGTTCTAAATTCATGGGCAACGCAGAACAGGATTATTCCCCAAGACTGGAAAGATTTGGCAACAGCAATATTGGAACCCAGTCCTCAGTTACAATGGCAGTTTTGGTGGAAAGATGACGGTAAGGCCACAGAACAACAAAATCAGGCCAGAGGTGTTGCTGTTTCCTAGGATCAGATGCTAGGTGAAGGTCAATATGCTAATTTATAAATGCTTTGAATTGGATGATCAGGAAAGAGGGCTGAGTCCTTTACTACAATGTACAAGGCCCAAAAGAAGCCTTCACTGATTTTTTGTTGTTGTTGTTGCTGCAAATATTGACTTCAGCTGTAAATAGAATAGTAATAGATTCAGAAGTCAGAAAAGTACTAATTGAATCTTCGGCTTTTGAAAATGCTAATTCAGAATGCCAAAGAGTGATCAGACCTTAAAGGCAAGATCAGCACCAGTAGAGGAAGGGATTAGAGAAACTAAGGGCTGATAGTAGAGCTCATGTCTATGACGCTAATCTGATGGAGAAGTAATTCCTACAAGTCTTAGGAAAAACAGCCCAGCGTGGTGGCGCATGCTTCTAATCCCAGCACTCTGGAGGCAGAGGCAGGCAGATCTCTGAGTTCGAGGTTAGCATGGACTACAAAGCAAGTCCAGGACAAACAGGGCTACACAGAGAAACCCTGTCTTAAAAACAAAACAAACAAACAAAATTCTTTGGAAAAATTAAAAAGGTAAATATTTTAATTGTGGTTAAGCAAAATGGTCGGGTGTGGTGGTGGTGGCGGCGTCGGCGGCGCATGCATACCGTTAATCCCAGCACTGGGAAGCAAAGGCAGGCAGATCTCTGTGAGTTTGAGGCCAGCCTGATCTACAAAGTCCAGGACAGCCAAGGCTACACAGGGAAACCCTGTCTCCAAAAAACAAAACAAAAACAAAAAAAAAAGCCATTTGAAAAGGGATCATAAGCAATAGTTTTTCTAGAGATAATCCAAAAAGAAGGTCCCAGCCTTCCGGAGTATGCGGAAGGTGTGACAGAGGCTGGCATTTTATTAATGAGTACAGATCAACGAGAGATAGGCAAGATAACCCTTTGCCATCAGGAAAAGCCCCAGGGGACCTCCTGCAGGCCCTGACAGCAAATCCAATTGTTCCCTGTCAGCATAGGAAAAACTCTTCCACTGGGCAATTAAAACTTTTAATGCCTGCTGTTAAAAACAACAGGGCTCTGGATGTAATAAAGGGCGGAGGAGCTTCAATAAGTAATACAAAAAATTCAAGAGAGACGACAAAACAAATATACTGGCAAACAGCTATAAAAGATCAGAGACCTAAGCTAAAAATAAAAAATAAATGGTATTGGAACTGAAGGTTTAGTAGACATAGAATCAGATGCAACATAATTTTACCAAAACCTTGGTATCCAGATCAGCCTCTTCAGGAAGTAAAAATCAGCTTCTAGGGATTGGAATTTTATCTCAGGTAAAACAAAGTGCAAGATGGGTCATGTGTGTAGGTCCAGAAGGACAAAGAGGAAAATTAAAGCCAACTGTGGCTAATATAGCCATGAATTTATATGGGTGTAATTTGTTACAGCAATGTAAAACACAAATTAACATTCCTCTAATCTCAGAAACAAACTATACAATAAAGACTGTTTCTGAGGCTGGGCGGTGGTAGCCTTTAATCCCAGCACTTAGGAGGCAGAGGCAGGAGGATCACTGTGAATTTGAGGCCAGCCTGGTCTACAAAGTGAGTCCAAGACAGTCAAGGCTACACAGAGAAACCCTGTCTCGAAAAACCAAAAAAAAAAAAAAAAAAAAAAAAGCTTCTGAGAAAAATATTAAAAGGTATTATTGAGAACAATCACAGACTGTCCAGGTTGTCCATAAGTAGGACATGACATGAGTTGGTCTTTCAAAGGTACCAACCACCCTACCTTTAAAATGGCTAACTGACAAGCTTGTATGTGTGGATCAATGGCCTATGACTAAAGAAAAATTATAGCTGCAGCTAAATGCTCAACACACTGAGGAATCTACCAGCTCATAGAGTCCACCCTGTGTTTGTTATAAAAAAAAAAAAGAAAAGAAAAGAAAGAAAGAAAGAAATCAGGAAAATGAAGGATGTTAGCAGATTTAAAAGCTGTAAATATGGTGACTCAGCCAATCCTATTGCCTTCTTTATTACACAAATCATGGCCTTTGATCATAAATGATTTAAAAGATTGTTTTTCACAATCTTTTTATATGAGCATGATAGGGAAAGGTTTGCTTTCTCAGTGCCAACTTATACTTGTCCAATAAAGAGATATTATGGGAAGGTCTTACCACAATAAATGTTAAATAGTCCTACCTTATGCCAATATTTTATACAGCAGCCATTAGAAATAATTCACAAACAGTTTCCTCAATCTAAAATTTAGCATTATATGGATATCTTACTGGCTGATTCAGATGCAGATACTTTAGAAAAAGTGGTTGATGAAGTAAAGAGAATTTTGCCTTGCTGGGGATTATATATTGCTCCTGAAAAAATACAAAGAGGAGATATTATCAATTATCTAGGATACAAGATAGGTTTACAGAAAATATGACCACAGAAAGTACAGATCAGGAGAGATTAATTACAAACTCTTAATGATTTTCAAAATTTGCTAGAGGTATTAACTGGCTACATCCCATAATCGGATTAATCACTCAAGAGCTAGTAATTCATTTCATACCTTACAAGGAGAAAAAGACTTAAGTAGTCCAAGAAAACTGTTAGCTCAGGCTAAGAGAGAATTGGCTCTTGTAGAAAAGAAATTACAAGACCCACATGTGGATGCGTGGATCCTAAGTTCGATTGTGTGTTGGTTATCTTGCCTTCTACTCATATTCTCCCACAGGAATTCTTATGCAGAGAGAATGGATCTTAGAATGGATATTTTTAGCACACAAACAGAGTAAAAAAAAAAAAATTAAAGACCTATGTAGAAAAAGATTTCTGAATTGATTCCAAAAGGGAAAGTGAGACTTCCTCAATTAGAAGGAATAGACACAGCAGAAATTGTAGTATCCTTTAGTAATGCTGAAATTGCCTCATTATGAGCAGACAATGAACACTGGCAAAGTGTTTGCACTAATTTAGGGCAAGGGGGTAGATTAACAACAAATATCCCAAAACCAAGAGACTTCCATATATAAAAAGAACTAATTGGATTCTCCCTCATATAGTAAAAAGAGACACCAGGTTCTGGAGCACCCACACTCTATACTGATGCAAATAAATCAAGAAAGGCAGATTATAAGTCAAGAAAAATAAGTAAAGTGGCTCAGAGTCCTTATGATTCAGTTCAAAAATCAGAGTTGTGTACCATTCTTATGGTATTAAGTGATTTTAATGAATCTCTTAATATAGTTACTGACTCTCAATATGCACAAAGAGTTGTTTTACATATTGAAACTGCTGAATTTATTTTGGATGACTCAGAATTAACTTCACAATTCATTCAACTACAACAAGTAATTAGAAATAGAAATCATCCGGAGTATATAACAAATATTAGATCCCGTACAAGTCTACCAGACCCTCTAGCACACATTAATGATTAATGATTAATGATGAAATGTGCTACAAGCCTCAGAATTTCATAAGAAACACCATGTTAACAGCAAAGGTTTGAAAAAGAGTTTTCTTTCACTTCACAGCAAGCCAAGAAAGTTATAAGGCAATGTTCTACTTGTTCTTTGTTTAACAGAATTCTATTACCTACAGGAAGTAACCCAAAAGGTACCCAAAGAAATGAAATTTGGCAAAGAATGTCCTCATTTTGCAGAGCTTGGAAAACTAATATATGTGCACCATACCATAGATACCTATTCAAGACTTCAGTGGACAACAGCTTTAAGTTCTGAAAAGGCTGATTCTGTAATTACACATTTATTAGAGGTTGTGGCCATTATGAGGATACCTGTACAAATTAAAACTGACCATGTTCCAGCATATGTCTCCAGTAAAATGAAAAGGTATTCTTTTTGCATATTACAACACAAAGCGTATTACAGGTATACCACACAGTCCTACAGGACAAGCAATTATAGAAAGATCTAACTGCACTTTGAAAGATATGTTTAATAAACAGAAATGGGTAATAAAGACCTCCCACAAATAGACTGCACAGTGCTTTATTAACTTTAATTTTTTTAATACTATACGAAAGGAGCAACAGCTGAAGAGAGACAGTAGAAATAGAAAAAAAAAAAAACTGCTGAAGTAAATCAGCCTGTATATTTTAAACATGTGTTGACCTCAGAATGGAAACCAGGATGTGTGTTACACAGGGGAAGAGGCTTTGCCTTTGTTTCCACAGGAGAAGAAAAGCTGTGGATACCATCAAAATTGGTAAAGATTAGAATTGAACAGGAGAGCGCTCCTGAACAAAGAGAGATGATAGTTCATCAGACAGCTTGGTCATTCAGTTCAAACTAACATATCAAATTAAAGTTTTCTTCTTAAATAAAAAGGATAGTTTTATCATTTGGTATTAAAACCACAGTTAAGAGATTTAAAATGGTTTAAGTAACTTCCAAGGGTTACTACATTTTCATCTCATTTTCTAAATCTCTAAGAGGTGGAATAATCTGGAGCTAAGATAACATGTGAGCAGGGTAGTGGTAGCCCACGCCATTAGTGCTAGCAGAGACGGGCAGATCTCTTTAAGTTAGGTGTCTTTTAAATTCTAGGGTTACAATGAGTGGGACTGGTGAGAGTTCCCACCTTTAACCCAACACTTGAGAGTTAGAGGCAGGCATCTAAGAATTATAATGAGTAAGCTTAAAAGATACTTGCAAAAGGCAGGCTGAAATTCAAAGTCCTTTGTGACCTAAAAGTGAATAATTTAAAGTTATATTTATTTTCAAATTTTCAAAAACAACTTTTTAAAAATGTTCAATTGAGAGCTACTTTTTCTATTGCCAGTAAACAGTTTGCCCCAAGAAAGATATAACCCACCAAAAAAGGAACCCTCCCAGAGTTAGGGTTGGAGCAGGGTTTTGTTTTTATCTTTCTAGAGGAATAAAAACACCATTAAAGGAATCCAGAGACCATTGGACAAATGAAACATCTGAAGAAAAAGGACAAATCATCAAGAGAAAATGTCACAAGAAAAGGAGTAAGCCGGGCTGTGGTGGTGGCGCACACCTTTAATCCCAGCCCTGGGGAGGCAGAGACAGGAGGATCATTGTGAGTTCAAGGCCAGCCTGGTCTACAAAGCGAGTCCAGGACAGCCAAGGCTACACAGAGAAACCCTGTCTCGAAAAACCAAATAGAAAGAAAGAAAGAAAAGAAGGAAGGAAGAAAAAGAAAGAAGTAAATTGGCCCAGTGGTATTGCCCACCTCTATCTTGTCTCTTCTGCCCTCTACAGCATATGTGGCAAATAATCTTTATGTGGCCCCAATTCGATTAAAAATGAAAACTGGCTTTGAGATTGGAGCATGGCTCTCTCCTTCTCTAAACCATGCATGCTTGTTAAAGGGAAATCCAGAAATCTCTGTCTCATATCAGAAGAGCCACCTGGTATGGGACAGAGAAAAACAAAAAATAAGGGACTACTGCCACTGATCTCACAACCCTTTGGTTTTCATTTGACTCTAAAACTTTTCTTAAGGTATAAATATTATCTCAAAATCTCTAAGATTACTGTGTATATATAAACTTTCTGTCATGATACTAGTAGTCAGAGTACTAACTAACTCTAGAAGCTTCATCTAACTTCCTGTATGTGTTTCCTGGTTTGAGCCTGATGCACATAACTAGGGACAGAGTTTATGTACTTTGGGTGTACTTGGTAGATTTTGGTCCTAAAACTTTTCTGAGATCTGCTGAATACAGCATTTAAAATGTTTAGGTTTTCTACCACTCTTAGCAGTAACCTTTAGGTTTCCAAGATGATGGGGCCCCCAGCGGTGCATACGCCTGGATTTTGTAAAACCAACCACTGGAAAACACTGCTCAGTGCTTCTTCTGCTGCCCGGTTCTGTGCACAGAATGGACACCTTTGCGTTAACTGTTAGGTTCTACCTGGCCAGGACTGCCACTGAGCTGACAAAGGCCACTCAGAGATCAGCTGCCAACTACAGACTGCTTAGGACATTCAAATTGCTGAGTTAATATGACATTAAAGCAAACATTTTACAGAACTTTAAAATCAAAAATATTTAATCTTAAAATTGCTAAATACAACCAAGCTGGACCCTGTAGAAAGGTTAGCAGAAATTAATTCATTTTTGTAAATACTGTATTAAAGTTAAAAATCTTTCCTTTTTTATTTAGACAAAAAGGGGTGATATAGGGACAATACGGGAACAATAGGAAAAAGGGGTTGATTATTGAATCTACTTTTATAGATCTTTGTATACTGATAAAAGATTAAGGTTATAATTGGTTACTCTGATATAAATCTTTTGTACATTGATACAAATTTAAGTATATTTTAGTTACAATATACTATGTATCAACTCTTGTTAAGGTATTGTACCTATGTAATTCTTAAAAATGCAATGTGAAGTTCTAGTATTTTTGAAAGCTACTGTCACAAACTAGTTTGGATAATTAATAAATGTAAATTAATAGTTGAACTTGTGGTTTTGTTAAGTACTAGTCTAGTTAATCACAGGTGTTTTCTAAGCCAATCAGTCTATATATAGCTAGAATCAGGTAATTCAGATATTCCAGAGATAGGTAGGTGGTCTTCAAAAACCTCAGAGATATACAGGATATGACAGGTAAAGATGTTTTATTAATTTGAGAACTTTTTGACAATGAGGCATGTCAGCTCCTGGCAGCACCCTTTCAGCTTCAAAGATGATGAGCACCAAAAAAAAAAAAAAAAAAAAAATCTCCTTTTGGAGATGGCTTCATATATGGCAAGCTAGGCACTGGGCAAGAAAATGTCCTTGCTTCCACTGTAAATAGAATACTAGACAAACTAGATGCAGAAAAGTCGACTGCGCAGCTTGGCAAGAACAAGGTAGGCAGGTCCTTCATAATGCCTGCTTCACAGAAAAGTCTGTCAGATCTTCTGAGCCAGAAGGCTGAAGATGATGCTCCAACTTTATAGAGAAATCTGGGGTGACTGTGCAGGCAGCCAGCAGTCTCTGTCATTTCTACAGTTTTGGAAGCTGTTTGTGATTCCTGTTTATTCAGGTAATATTTATCCCTCTCAGGTCTCTGATGGGGTTGAAGACTAAATAGTTATAGACTTACAATCAAGCTTAATTTGTTTATGATTTAATAAGATGTTTTAAGTCTAAGAATATGTTTTGTTCTGTTTGACTGGTAATGCAAGTTTAGATACAAAGTGGTTCAGGTACGGAACTTTGGACTCACCAAGATAGGATAGATAGTAGAACACTTTTCCCAAGGTTGCCAAATACTAATGGACTGGAAATTATGAATGTATTTTTTTACCAGATAGTATATAGTTTATTGGTGTTAGAGAAAGAGTCTTTTATTTAGACAAAAAGGGGGAAATATTGCAGGATATGTGACCCCATTGTGAACCGGAGATTGTGAACTGTAAAACCCTTTTTCTTGTTTGGTGTGGTTCAGCCCTAACATTGCACACCCTTAATACAAGAACTCTGTTTATTGTTACAGGTGATTCTGGTGTGGCTCAGCCCTAGCACACACCTTTAATCCAAGAGCTTTATGTGCAAAGGATGTAATAAAGTTAACCTAGGTCAAGAGGCGGAGCAAGAAGCCAGCTGACAGGGATGATGGAGAAAGGAGGGACTTTGAGAGAAGAGTATTTAAGACAGCATCAAGGGGGGGGGGGGGCTCTTTGGCTTTTCCTCCTGGGATGTTGGGTGAGCTGGCAAGCTTTTGGCCTTCGGCTTTTAGTTTTTGGCTTTTTCCTTTGGGGTGTGAGCTAAGTGCTTTCTCTGCCTCTGTAGCTGGCTCCTGAGTCTTCATTGGTAAAATTGAATGGTTGGGATTTTCTTTCAGAAAAACAACAGTGGCCAGTGTGAAGATGCTTTTAGGATCTGTCTTTGTGGAAATTGCTCTATGGTTGGTTAAAAAAAAAAAGAAAAAAGAAAAGAAAAGAAAGAGTTCGTGTCCCCGCATCTGTCCCTGTATTCAGTCTCTGTATCAGTCTTCCAGATGATATCAGTTCTCCAAGTTGCATTTTTGTTTAGACTCTCAGCTGGTTTTCCTTTAACTCTTCACTTTCCTGCTCAAGTGTGACAGTCCAGCAAGCCTTTACTAAGCGCCTACTGAACGCCTGGTCCTGAGATCACCTGGGTTTCTGTGAACCCACAGGGCAGGCTCGGACACAGCAGCTAGAGTGCGTGGAAGGTGAAACAGGGCTCCAGGGCCATGAGGATGCATCGCCCTCAAGTGCAAATGACAGCAGCTCATGCCCCACTCTCCAAATCCCTACTCTGTCCAAAACCGAGGGCCCACCAGCCCCAGCTCCCAGGCGCCTGGACCCAATGCACCTTCATCATCATCCTCTACTTCCAAAGCTCACGGCTCACTCTTCCTTGTCCCTGCCTCCTAGCTGATGGCTCACAAGACTCTGGGGCAGGGTGGGGAGGTACCGGGGTGGTCTTCCCACAAAAAGACTGAGATTTGCTAGAGTTGGTTGTAGAACCACAAAAAAAAAAAAAAAAAAAAAAAAAAAACACCTTGGGTATACGAGGAGACTAATTAAATGGGTCACCAGCACCCCAAGGCCTTATCCCGGACTCTCTCATCATGGTTTGAGTGAGAATGGCCACACAGCTTCACAGATTTGGTCACCCGGAAGTGCCACCGTTCAAAAAGATTAGGAGATGTGGCCTTGTTGGAGGAAGTGTGCCACTGGGAGTGAGCTTTGAGGGTTCAAAAGCCCGTGCCAATCCTGGGGTATCTCTCTCCGCCTAGAGCAGGGCCTCGCTCTCATCTACTGCTCCATCCAGGAGCTGCCTGCCTGCTGCCATGCTGATAATGGACCAAGCCTCTGAAACTGTAAGCAAGCCCCCAGGTAAATGCTTTCCCTTATGGTAGGTAGCTGCCTTGGGTCATGGTCAAGTCAACAGAGGTGTGGCATGCTACGTCCTGATAGGCTGAACATGTAGCAGGCTCACAGCATCAGTTGCTGTCACCAAGAGCAACAGCAGCACCTTCTATGCATCACCGCTTCCAATCTATGTAACAGCCTCAGTTTCCTCTTCATAATAGAAGACTGCAGGAGGAGTGTGTGTGCTGAAAGTGACCCAGGATCTGGATGAAATACCTGGGTAAGGGTCTGGGCAAGCACTGCCAGTCTGAAGTGTCCCTAAGAGGCACACACCCCCACCCCACCCCCCCCCCCCCCCACCCCCACCCAGCTCGCCATCCTGAGAGCTCCAGACCTTGCCGCCAGGCATAGGACCAAGATGCAACTCACATTGTAGAGGATGTCGGTCCAGCCCTCCATGGTGATACACTGGAACACCGTCAAGATGGCAAACAGGATGTTGTCAAAGTTGGTGATGCCAAAGTTGGGTCCTGGCCAGTACTCCCGGCATTCAGTGTCGCCCTCACACTGCCGGGCTGGGGGCTCCTTGCCACAGGGAAAGTCACCCACAGGCTCTGTATCTGTGGGGAGGAGAGCAAAGCAAACATGAAGCCTCTGCTGCCTCTGTCTCCATCACCCCCCCCCCCCTTTATCACACCTGCGTCTGCTCTGGCCTCTCACTAACCTTACAACTGCCTCCACCTGAGCCAGTGAGCTCCCCACCCACTTCTCCCTTCCTGCAGCCTGCCCACGACCATGCTCACAATCCCTTCCTCCCTCCCTCCCTCCCTCCCCGGACTCCTCTGCTTTCTCCCAGCCTGGGGAAGAGGGAGAAAGCTGATAAATGATAAGCTTGACAGATGATTATTCCATTTATTTCTCTTTCTCCAGATTGCTTGATTAAGGCCTTCAAACATACCACCATTTGAGTGTTTGTGGCCAGCTGCCTTCGCTGTGCACAGTGACAGTTCTGTTTCCTCCTTTGTAATTCTTGACAAAAGTTTTCATTTCCTTCTCTCAGGCCTCTGCAGTAACTACCAGACTAGAAGCGACTGTCTGTGACTTTTGTTTTCTTCTTTAAAGGGAAAGCTCTGAATTTACCATGATGTTTGATATTTGCAGGGATTTTTAGAGAATTTGACAAAATAACTTATTTCCGGTTTAAGAAAAGTTTTTTCTAGTGATGAATGATTTAAATTTTAGCAGGAGCGTTTTCTACATCTAACACATCTAAAAGAAATGATTCTCTGCTTTAATTATGCTTCATCCCTCAAAACATCCTGTGGCCTCATCTGTAGCAATACACCCAAAATAAGCACGTGACCCACTCCAAGCCACGCTCTCTGACCATCCAGAGCTGGCTGCCATCATCTCTCCTGGACTAAGATCTCCTCCCGCTCAGTTTGCCTCTGCTTCTGCCTCCCTGCTGCGCCAGGAGGGCCAGAAGATGCCGCCCCTCGTCCAGAGCCCTCCAGCCTTCCTACTTCCCTTACGAGGCTCAAGTCCCTGACCATGGCCCTGAAACCAAACAATGTCCTCTACCTCAGTGTCCTTCCACTCTGCACGTGTGCACTTACTGTCCCTGGAATCCGAGTGCTCTGTCTGTCTGGTAAGACAGTTGTCCTCACCTGCTCAGATCTCCGTTCAATCCCTGGGATCTTCTGCAGAGCACGCCCCAAGCTATTCTGTATTAAATGCTTTTGTTCCCTTCACAGAGAGAGGTTTTTCTAGTGTCAAAAGTAAATATCTAGTGATGTTTACTTATCTCTATTTATCAAGCTACTATAAGTTCCACCTCCCGGGTCTGGAGGCTAAGAAGCCCCTCTGGCACTGGAACAAGTGCCTGTCTCACGGGCAGGTAAATATATCTGGGGTCCTCCTTTGAGTGCAAAGCACCCCGAGAGACTCACCTGTGCTGTTGGGGAAGCAGGCCTTATGGAATTTTCCCATATAGAACTCGAGGCCAATGATGGCGAACATGAGGATGGCGAAGAAGAGCAGCAGCCCGATCTGCAGCAGGGGCACCATGGCCTTCATGATGGACTTGAGCACCACCTGCAGGCCTGCGAGCAGAGGACGGCAGGCGGGGTCAGAGGGCAGAGAGAACGCAGAGCGGATGCCCGTGCGGGCAAAACAGTCCTCTGCGGCAGAGGACAAGGGGCTCAGGGGAAAAGTGGGTGAGCAGCATCTGAAGGTGGGGGCAGACAGAAGACAAGGGACTGACTCTAGGAGATGAGGCTAGGGTGGGGAATTGGGCACAGGCGAGAAAGACAAAGGAGAATTCAGAGTCTGAAAAGGGAATGAAATACACAGAGGAAAAAGAAGCTCCCTAAAAGGGAAAGACCAGGGAATCCTGGGAATAAGGAGCAAGAGATCCTGGGGAAATAAGTACAGAGATTCCAGGGCTGGAGATTTGGCTCAGAGGTTAAGAGCACACTGTCTGCTCTTCCAGAGGTCCTGAGTTCAATTCCCAGCAACCACATGGCGGCTCACAACCATCTGTAATGTGATCTGATGCCCTCTTCTGGCCTGCAGGTGTACATGCAGGCAGAGCACTATATACATAATAAGTAAGTATAGAGATTCCTAGTAGGTCCATCTCCTCAGGAAAACAAGGGCATCATCCAGAACCAGAAGGGCTTGTCACTGGCCTAGGGCAGAGAAACTAGACAAGGAGGTTATAGCCTTAATCCATCACTCTTGCCTCTTGGCCTCTTAGACACAGAACTCACCCCTTGCCTGCACTGAACAGAACAGGAGGCCACTCAATGGTTTTCTTGGACTGGTCTCAGGACAACACAACACTGCCCAACCAGGCCCGTGGTAAGCTGAAAGCCAAATCTCTCCTGGACTGGGCTAAGGGACTAGCCATAAGGAACGGCCTGTGTCCCTCAGGCTCACTAAGGCCCCTGACTATCCTCTTGTCCATATTTGACTCCCTGAGTGACAACCCAGAAATATACCGTGGTGGCCATCTCAGTACCAGTCTCTCTGAGGCTAAGACAAGTTTGCCCTCTGCAGCCTTGGACATTCCCGGACTCTCCCACCTTGCTTGGTCTCTAACCTGTTCTTTAATCCCAGAAAATGAAGTCAAGAGGTAGAAATGCGAGTCAGGAAAAATAACAGGGCCACCCTGCGGGGTGTGCAAAGAATGAGCTGAACAGAGCCCTGCAGCGCTCTGACCAGAAACGCTCCCCATGAGCGCAGGCATTTGAATATGTGGCCCCCAGCTTCTGTGGCCCTGTTTGGTAAGGTCGTGGAACTTTGGGACACAAAGCCTTCCTGGAGGAAGTACATCACTGAGGACGGGGACAAACTGTATACCCCTGGGCCCCACTTCCAGTTTTCTTCCTCTGCTTCCTATATCACTGAGATGCGATCTTTTGACTTCCTGGCCCTACCCCTTGCTGCTATGGCCGCCTTCGCCATGATGGACTCTAACCCTCTGGTACCATAAATGAAAAATAGACTCTTTTTTGGAGTGGAGGGAGCGGGGAGAGGGGAGTTTTTCTGTATAGTCCTGGCTGCCCTGGGTTCGCTTGGAAGACCAGGCTGGCCTCGAACTCACAGAAATTCACTTGCCTCTGCCTCCCAAGTGCTGGGATTAAAGGCATGTGCCACCCTGCCCTGCTGAAGATAAAACTCTTTTGTAAGCTGCTTTTTTGGGCGTGGTATTTATCACAGCAGCAAAAGTTAACTGATACATGCCTGTTCCTCTTCTCCTGATGTCAAAAGCAGAAAGCTCAGGCAGGGTAAGGGTGCATGCAGTTCAGCGGGAGAGTATATGTTTAGTATACACAAAGCACTGGGTTCACAACCCAACACCACCCTCCCCCAAAGCGTTCAAAACACCCCCAATACTTAGTAGCCACGGCTTTGATGAGGGTGGAAGAATTATGTTGAGTCTGATAATTGTCTTAGACTTACTTACTTGGAATCCCAGACACCAGCTTCAGGGGTCTCAGCACACGCACAGCCCTCAGGGTGCGCAGGTCGAAGTCGGTTCCGGCTGTGGCAAGAATCCTAGCAAGAAGAAGGAGGAAGGATGTAAGAGTTTCCAGGCTGAGTCTATGCAGAAGCAGCACTCACTCCAGCAGCACATTCCTTCCTGTGCCCCTACCATCTAACCACAGCCCAGGGCAGCCCAGGGCCAGGCAAGAGGGACAGAACTGGGTCCTGACAGAATGCTGACAAGGGGTTTATCTGTGTGCTAGCCCTCTAGCTCGAAGACGCCATCTGAGCGGACTCTTAACCACCAGGCTGGTAGCGACTCTTACTCCAGCTGAGCCCAGGCCTGAACCACATACTCCCACATCAACCCTCACTGCACTTCCTCCTCCCTCAGAACAGACGGCAGTGTGGCGGCGGTGGACGGGGTCCTGAAGGGCGCCTGAGCCACGCCTCCCACTGCCCTTCCTCATACTTTTCTAGAACAGGGACCGGAAGGTGGATTCAGAAGACTCAGGAGAACATCATCATGGGGTGACGTCAGCAAGGAGGCTGGAACATAAGCCGAATTCATGCTTCCGTCAGATGTTTTGGTCATGGTTTTTCATCACAGCAACGAAAGGTAAATAAAACATAATGACGCGTGTCTGTTCCTCTCTTCCTGCCACCTGGATCCCAGGGGTCAACAGTAGAAAGCTCAGGGAAAACTGTCCTTCTGACTAGAGTGACTGACCAGCCATAAGCTCGCGACATTTTATGATCGTGAAGACAGATATTTTATTATTACTAACTAAGCCTAAAAACCCATGGCATGCCATCAGGAGGAAAGTAATGCACCCTGCCCTCATCTTCATCCAAACCAACTTGTTCTGTGGCAAGTGACTGCACAGAAGACTCCCGCAGCCCCAAACACTGAGCTCACATGTTCCTATTGCCTGAGTAGGCCGCCACACTGCACAAATTCCACGTCACCCAGGGACTTAAGGTGACGTAGCTCCTTATCAGCTTGAAGCCAGGCCCACTCACTGCTTGAATACATCTGACCCCGGCACAGTTGCCATGGTGATCTTCACTCCTGAGACGCTACCTTCATTCCATCACGTGCACAGAAATGACTGCAACATCACTTCCGAGCATATGGGGGGGGGGGGGCCCCGGGTCGGTCTAACAAAACGTAATCTGGTGTTAATTACTAGCTCCTGAGATCTAATTGCTGCCCCGACTAGCACATGTCTATGTACCCCAAATATTGCTGTGTAAACTTACCTAAAAACATATTCCTGTCTGACCAATAAAAAGCTGACACACCTGGGCAGGCAAATTTAGATAGGTGTGGCTAAGGTTTGAGGGCTTTGAAGACAGAGAGGATCTTGGGAGGAAAGACCAGGGGAGGAAGATGGAGAATCGCCATGAGATAGGAAAAAAGCCATGTGGGCCCAGAGGAGGAATTTTGAAGTTCCTCATGGAACGAAAGATGGCCAAACCTTAGCAAGTATTTTGGGATTGTGGATAGGAGGCAGCCCAGATAGAAACTACTGGAAGCAGATGGAATGGGACTGAGACAGGGAGTCACTGGAGGACAGTGTAGGAGGTAATATCTGCCTCACCCCAGGTAAAGGCGCATTCTAAAATACAGCAGGTGTCTGTGTCATTATTGATTATAAAAGCAGGTTGATCGTATCACCGTCATAACACTATAGCTTAATAATAGATATTCACTAGCCCATGCTTTTTATTTCACCACAACAGAAGAGCTGCTCAAAGCACTGACTCAGAAGAAAGACAGAGACTTGGCATCTAAACTCATGTAACCCCCACTCTCAGAGTCAGGCCATCCGGCACAGAAAGGGCAGGCGCTCCATAGCACAGGACAGCCACACACGCTGATCTGAGCTGACAAGCAGCCAGGCAGTAGCTGGCTCCTCCCTCTGACAAGAGCAGCATGCAGCTCTGTGGCGCGTCACATAGCTCAGCTAGCCCCACAGCCAGCCAGACAGCAACCCTACCACACATCCTGCTCTGGTCAGCCGCCCAGAAGCAACGCCCAGTACCCAAGCCCGGCTCAGGACCAGCCAGATGGTGGTCCTGCCTTTGATAGGACACCACAGAGACACTGGCTTCCAGCACCTCCAGGAAGCCATGCCCAGTCCAACAGGCACTAGGTTAGATAGAAGTTAAACGGTCCGACCTTGAAGACAGGTATTTTTGGCTAACTCAATCAGATGAAAAGGATGAAAGACGTGACCAAAGTTCCTGGGGCCTAGAGGACACGACTAAGCAAACAAAAATGTGTGTGTGGGAGTTTCAGGGAGTGAGGTACAAAAAGCACAAAAAGTGTATTTAGCAAAATAATAGCTGAAACTTTTCCTACTTGGGAGAGACAGGACATCTGAGTTGATGAAGCCATTGGCCTAATGAAACTCAATCCAAAAATACTCTCTCCAAGGCACAAAGGTTAAAGACCCTAAGGGAGTCCTACAATCCCGTAGAAAGGACTCCATTATAGCAGATTTCTCGGGGCAAACCTTGGAGGCAGAGAGATGACAGGATACAATCAGAGTGCTAAAAGGGAAAATATGAGCTACAGATACTGTACCCAACAGAGCCTGCCTCCAGAAGTGAAGAGATAAAGTCTGTCTCAAACAAGCCCAGCCCTGTGATAAAGCACTAAGGCATCCTTTATCTAGAAGTGAAAACAGACATCATGAAACACAGAAGTGTCGAGAAGATATACAGACAAGATAGGAAGAGAACATTAGCACGATGGGATCCACCAATACGACAGGAGTCGCGTATCAGTCCTTAAGTCAATCCCTGAATAGACTGGCTAAATGAATCTGAAAAGAAGCCCAACTAGCCGGGTGTGGTGGCGCACGTCTTTAATCCCTTGGGGGGCAGAGGCAGGCCAGCCTGGTCTACAAAGTGAGTCCAGGACATCCAGGGCTACACAAAGAAACCCTGTCTCAAAAAAAAAAAAAAAAAAAGGCCCAACTATATGTTGACTTCAAGAAACTCTCTTCATAAGAAAAGAGTAATTGCCTGCAATTAACTTCATGAGCAGGAGAAAGACAAAGACAATGATTGTACAGCGATGAAAGGACAAACAGCAACAGAGTACAACAGTGGCAGACATATACGAAGCCAGCACTCAACCAAGCAAGCATTTGAGAGAGATAGGCTCCACTCTAATACAGCTGAAGGTCTCAAAAATCCCACCTTACCCACGGGCAGATCATCCATACAGAAAACCAGCAAAGAAACATCAATTAAAGAAAGTTTAGAACAAGTGGGCGTACCATAGTTACAGAACATGTCACGCCACAGCTTCACAATATACATTTTTCTCATTACATAAAACATCTTCTAGGAGAGACCATACTTTTATCCATCAAAATCATATCATGTATATTTTCAAACCACGGTGGAAGAAAATTAGAATCATCAACTATGAAAACCATAAAAAAAAAACACATGAAATTAAACAACATGCTCCTGAATATTCAATGATTCATGAAGAAATTACAGAGAAAGACTAAAAGTATTGTATGACAAATGACAAGAAGAAACTGGCCACACCAGCTGGGCGTGGTGGCGCATGCCAGGCGGATCACTTGAGTTCGAGGTCAGCCTGGTCTACAAAGTGAGTTCCAGGATAGCCAAGGCTACACAAAGAGACCAAGTCTTGAAAAACCACAAAAAAAAAAAAAAAAAAAAAAAAAAAAGAAAGAAAAAAAAGAAAAAAAGAAAGAAAAGAACCAGCACGCCAAAGTATATGGATACAGGAAAGTCATCCTATTGTCCTAGGGGTAAACTAATGCAGGCTCAGCTGTTTGTGCAGAGAGCATCCCATACAAACCAGTTTCCTAAGTAGGCAGCAAGCAAAGGTAGAAGAGCACGCAGCACACAGGTGAGGTCATCAAATAGGCTGCGTAGAACATCCAGCCAAAACAAACCACTAACACCGCTAGAGTTTTCACCTTAGCGTTCTGGACAGAGGTCTCCATAGATGAAGCTTCCAGCTTCCCAGTGCCACCTTAGCTGGCATCCGTACACCACGGGATAAGCAACGCTAACCTCCGTTGGAACTGGCTTAGCTCCTAACTGTTCTCAAAGGCGCAATGTTTTTAATCCCCTTAGGCTGTTTGCTGGTCTCATTTTTCCCCTTGCCAGGGGACCAGACTGCCCCAGGACGGGAATCTTGGGAGACACTTGAGAACAGCTGGGGACAAAGAGATGGCTCTGTCATTAAAAGCACTTATTGCTCTTGTAGAGATCCAGGTTTTATTCCCAGTATCTATCTATTGGTGGCTCATTATCATATGCAAATGTCATATATTGGAGGGGATCCAACCCCTTCCTCTGGCCACTTTGAGATAGGGCACACACATATATATGGTACATATATACCTGAAGAAACACACACACACACACACACACACACACACACACACACACACACACAAAATAAATAAATAAATCTTTTTAAAAAGAAAGAATAGAATGGAGTAGAGCAAAGAGCTGAGGAGCACTGCTGCTGCAGCAGGGGGCCTGGGCTTGAGTCCCAGCATCCACATGGCCGCATACAATCACCCCTGACTCTAGTCCCAAAGCATCTGCTGACCTCTTCTGGCCTCTACAGGCACCGTGTGCATCTGCACCTGTGGCACACAGACATATAAGCACGCAAGATAGCCATATATAGAAAAATTCTGAACACCTGGTATTAGACGCTGCAGCATGTCAATGACCACAGAAATCACAACCTACAAAATAATAACTGAAAAGTCTTACTACAATCCCACAAAGAATACTATCAAGAAAATGAAAAATGTAGCCGGGCAGTGGTAGTGCACGCCTTTAATCCCAGCACTCTGGGAGGCAGAGGCAGGCGGACCTTTAAGAGTCCAGCCTGGTGTAAAAAGTGAGTCCAGGATAACCAAGGCTACACAGAGAAACCCTGTCTCGAAGTGGGGGGGGGGGGGAAGAAAATGAAAAATATATTTTTCCCTTCACCTAAATACACACACCTGTAGCTTCAGCTATTTGGACAGCCGAGGCATGAAGAGCCGATGTTCTAGGCCATCCTGGCCTACAGAGTGAGTTCGAGGAGAGCATGCACAGCTTCATGAGACCCTGTCACAAAATTAAAAGCGAGAAGAGAGCCGGGGGTGTAACTTTGTGGCAGGGTACTTGCCTAGCATGTGCCCAACCACCAACACGACAAAGAGGGGGCGAGGGAGCAATTCCAATGCGTGTAGCAGAAAACAGTTAAAACAGTGAGGAAAAATAAATTCCTACAAATTCACGCGAAAAATTATAATATGCATACCAGAGAAATAAAAAAAAAAATCACAAGAAGAAAAAAAGCTATTCGGAGGCATTGGCAGGCAGGGAAGTTCACACCCAAGCTGAGCAGGCTATGTTAAGCCGGGCGCTGTGTCTCCCAACAGCTCTGCTGGAGGAAAGAAAACCTGCAGAGTCATTTCAGAGAGCGCCTGGCTAGTTCCAGGAAATGTTCAAGTGAGCAGCTCGGTGACGCAGGAAGCCACTTCTAGCTACACAGACAACCTATGCAGGCACGTCCTGCAGCTCTTCCTAAGTCAGAAGCAGAAACAGCCTACTGCCTTTCACAAAGGGGGAAACAGTCAGGGATGCGCACACTATGGTTAAACTGGACAAGTGTGCAAAATTAAGTAGGCCCACATACACTAACATAGAAAGTGTTTAAAAGAGGGCATGAGATGCACCTCAACTGGCAGAGTCCTTGCATAGTACGCATGCAGCCCTGGGTTTGGTCAGCACCCAAATACCATAAGCAGTCCTGTGGATAAATCACAGCCTTTCTTAGGCTCCGAGACCCCAGGGTCTAATCTAAGCAAGAACCCCTCCCCAGCCCTGTGCCTGGCGCCCAGGACTAAGCTAAAACCCACAAATGGTGAATCTTCTACTCCATCTGTTGTACCGAGACAGCTTCCGTAGCGGACTTAGCACTCTAAAACCCCAGGAAGACTTAGAACTGCACACACTTCTTCTATTCTTAGTCACCAGCTTGACTCCATGAGGAATTATTAAAGCAGCTACACCTATGGGGAAATTTGTTCTTAACTGCAGCATTCGATGTGGGAAGATCCACTTCTAAGCCACATCTTTTGAGGTGGAAAGATCCACCTTTAGTCTGGGCCATGCCTTCTGCTTGCAGCCTAAACAAGGACACACAAAAAAAGACGCTTGCTTGCTCTCTTTTCCTGCTGGTGCTCGCTCTTGCTCTCACTCTCGCTCTCGCTCTCGTTGGCAAGTCTGATCCTTCACCGGCGTTGGGGCCTATGGCAGGATTCCAGCGTACACTGCAGACCCACTGAGGCACCCAGCCTCGTGGACTGAGCAACTCCGGGATAGCTGGGCCTTCTGTTACTAGCCAGTCATTGTTGGCCTGGCTGGATCACAGCATGTAAGCCAATCTAATAAATCCCTTTTCTCTCGACACATAGATTCATCCTATCAGCTCTGTTCCTCTAGAACAGTGGTTCTCAACCTGTGGGTCATGACCCCCACAGGAGTCACGCATCAAATGTCCGGCACACAAATACTATTACCATTATGATTCATAACAGTAGCAAAGTTACAGTTTTCAAGTAGCAATGAAATAATTTTATGGTTGGGGGTCATCACAACATGAGGAGCTGTATTAAAGGGTCACAGGATTAGGAAAGTTGAGAACCCCTGCTCTAGAGAACACTAATATATACACTTAGACACACTCACACACACTTATACAATATACTCACACACACACACACTCACACACACACATCATATCACATATACACTTACACATATGCTCACACACAGACACACATAAACACATACATATATACCCACACAAAAAGAGAAACAGAGAGAGAGACAGACACACACAAAGAAAGAGACAGACAGACAGACAGAGACACAGAAAGAAACATAATAAAGACAACTAAAGGCCTGTGAACTTTTTTTTTTTTTTTTTTCAAGACAGGGTCTCTCTGTTAGCCTTGGCTGTCCTAGACTGGCTTTGTAGACCAGTCTGGCCTCGAGCTCACTCTGCCTCCCGAGTGCCGGGATTAATGGCATGCCACCTCCACCTGGCAAGGCCTCTGAACTTTTGATCCTCCTGCCTCCACTGCCCCCACTTCCCCACGTACTAGCTCACAGGCTTGCATCCCCTCCATACTCCTTGTAATGAGAATTCTAACGTGGTTGTTTTTGGTTTTATTTACTATCTTACTTATACAGAGAAGAAAAACATTATTCTTCCTGTGGATTCTTCACATTCAACAGCGTGATGTGGCTGTTGCTACCTTAAAATCAGAGCAGCTGGAATCGGCCACAGCAGAATCTTATAAAAACAGAAACTGGCGGGGCGTGGTGGTGCACGCTCCTTAGTCCCATCACTCAGGAGGCAGAGTGAGTTCGAGGCCAGCCTGGTCTACAAAGCAAGTCCAGGACAGCCAAGGCTACACAGAGAAACCCTGTCTCGAAAAAACCAAAACCAAAACAAAACAAACAAAACCCAGAAACTGCTAAGAATCCCTCGTGGAGGAGGGAGTTTATGAAGCTCCCGGACACAATCGCAGTGGGGAAACGGCACCTCTTCAGGCACGGGTGAGCTGCCATCAAGTCGCCCGGACTTGTAAGTAACCCACTTAGACTCACCACCTCACCGGGGTGGACTGGGACAGAATCGTTTCTGTGGTCTATTGCTGCCCTCGCCATCCGAAATGAAAAGAACCAGACTGTCCTTTAAAAGTTGCTGATAAACCCCCGCCAAAACAGAAACAAAAAAACCCCCACACATTGTCAAGGTGATTGTCTAACTAACCACTTATAGCAATAATGACAAGGAAGAAAGCTCTGTGCCCTGAGTGGTGGCACACACCTTTAATCCCAGCACTTGGGGGCAAACAACACTCTGTTGAGTTCAAGACCAGCCAGGTCTAACACACATTCTGCAGTCAACAAGTGTTTCTTGAGTGCTTTCCATATTGTAAGTCCTCAGCCTTGAGACCCGTGACCAGCCTGCTGGATGCTCACAGCCAGCTGCCTCCCTTCTTTATTCACCTGTCTTAGCACGAATCCTGGGCAATAATACGTGTTCCATAGATTCCGGTGAAAAGGCCCAGAAATTTCTAAGCCTAATGGCAAAAGACCCACAGTAAACTTATAAAAGGGAGCACAGTTCAGTGATGTGTACATAACGGAAGCCGAAAACTAAAGAGTAATGGGGTACAGACGCGCAACGAATGAATTAAGAAGCTTTCAAAACAGAAGGCTGAGTGGCAGCTAACTAGACATTAAAATATGTAACAGGACTGGAGGGCGCATAAACTGACGCAGGCCATTTGGAAACAGCCTAGCAAAACGCTGGTGCTGTAATCTTTACGCCTTTGTTTACATGCTCTGGGAACCTGGCCTGTGCAAACAACGTGGAGTCATGAAGTACTGGTGCCAAAGCTGGTCGTCACAGACTCGCCGATGACCTCAACTCAGAACACAGAGCGGTCATTACGGATGACAGCCATGTGTGGACGTATGCATGGGACACAGTGTTGAAGGCTGATACAAGTACACAACAGATAGGCCTCCCACCTCCCTGAAAGACAGCCATAACACACAGGGGTCGCGTCCTGTGAGTCTTTCACAGAAGAAACAAAAAAATGACAAACATGCACTTGGCAGCGGTGGCACCAAGTGGGGTGGGGCATGTAAGACTCGCTGGTGGACACAGAACTTCTTTAGAGAGTGAGGTAAATGGTCTACAATTAGACCAAAGTGTACAACTCCAGGAGCATATGAGCACCAGTGATTATACACTACAGAAGATGAAGGTGACATGTATACTTATAAGCCTCAAAAAAAAAAAAAAGGTTAAGTGCAAATTTTTGCCTCATTTATAAAACGTACAGGGACTCAAAATGAAACCCCAGTGCACACATCCACACAGCTTGCAACTGTGGGCAGTCATTTCACACGCAGCTACAGCAAAACAAGAGGCATGCTAAGGACATGGAAACACAGAAACACACCCAGATGAGCCAGGTGGACACAATCCAGTCAAAGGGTACACTCGTGGACACAGGGACACACAAGGCTGACATCTGGACACATGGAGAGACATGTGGATACATGTGCAGGCACAGGGACTCACACAGACACAAGCTCGTCCCCCTGGTGATCTACAGCACCCACACTGAGAAGCCCCGCCTCCAGGAACAAAGGCACCCTGAAACTAGCCCCACAGTACTCAAACCTCGAGTCCCAGCTGGGTGTCCATGGCCACAAACCTACAAACCATGAGTTGGCAAAGCAGCTGGCTAACTCGATACCACCAGCAGCAGCATCTGGGGCCTCGCAGAGGGCTGCTCTCAAGATCTGCAGCTGTCATCCTGTGAGCCCAGCCATAGCAGCTGGAACACCAGGAGTGACAGAAAACTGATGTCCTCAGGCCCCACACACCTGTGGCTACCTTGCCCTGCCCCACGCATACCCTTTCTGCTTCTCTCTGGCCCATCCACCTGGGCTGGCTCCTCAGGGCACCTGTACCAAGCGTGGGGGTGACGGCAAAGCTCATGGCACCCAGCAATCCCAAGCTTATGTGTGTACACTTCTGGAGCTATCTGGGGACAGTCATCACAAACCATGAGGACAGTTCTGAGTCTGCAATAGTCTGTGCCAAGTAGGCACATACAAAGCTCGCTGAGTTCCCGACTATCTCTCAGAACATGAGCCACTGCCTTCTATATCGCCAGCATGAGGGCTGAGGGTCCTCTGAGCAGAGCTAGCAGCTCTGCCATGAAGCTCCCATTACATAAAGATCCTGCAAGGGAGCAACATAGGACAAGACAGCAAGACTAGGCCATCCCAGCAGTGCTACAGACAGCCCTCTGACACTTCCAAACATCTAAGTTTGGTCAATAAAGCAGTGGGGGAAAGTCTAGAGGAAAAGGAACTCCATCTCTCGTGGGCTGCCACTCCTCCTAAAGGCTGAGACTGAGGCAGCTGTTCATCCACTAGGCCAGACAGCTAACAATACCTCTCCACGCTTACCAAACCCATGCTCTGGGCTCAACAAGTCATGCCTGGAGGAACTTAAAGTCATAGGCTCCTGTGACCAAGCGCTAGAGGTCTAAGTAACAGCAATTTAAGTCATTTTTGGTCTATCTGCTTGCCCGGACTATCTGCATAGCTAGTCTTTTATCCCTGACACCGAGGTCAGAGGTCATGGAGAAGGGTCATGCCTGTGGTGAGACTCCCATAACACACAGCTCAGGGTGCCCAGCTGTACCCGCACCTAGTGGCAGGATCAGACACCGTGTCCTTGTGACCAGCTACCACAGTAAGACAAGACACAAAGAGGTCTCTGGGGTCCACAGCTCAGGATGTGCTGCTTGGAAAAGCCTTCTGCATTGCATGCCTTGGCTCTGGCCCATTGGGGCAAAGGGAGCTTCTCTAGGCCAGGGCGGGTCCTGGGAGGCAGGCTGCTCAGCAGCAGACACAGCAGCGGAGGCAGCATTACCTAGGAACTGCTTTGTCACTCGCTTTCCAGGTGCTGGTGGTTTCCATGGAGACAGACTTTCTGAGTCTCCTCCAAAGATGCTTTGGCTTTATCCCAGCCTCCAGGTCCCATGCCCACCGCAAGAGGACAAGAGCAGATCCAGGGTTCCCTGTCTTTCCTGCAGTACAAGCCCCTGCTCCCCTCGAAGCCCAGGAGACCCCTGGTAGGAGCCAACAGCAGGCTAACTGTGGGCTGCCCACACTGCTGTTTCTGCTAATTACTGTGGTTCTTGCATGACCAAGCCTTAACTAGCTAAGTCCTGTCTGGGTACCATCAAGCTGATGGTTATCACATCCCAGTGTAAGCAGGTATCCATAACAGAGGCAAGGATTTGACTCAGGATACAACTCAAGGTGGGAACGTGAGGGCCAAAGCTACATTGCAAGCTTTAATTACTGTGCCTATGAGAGCCGTGGAATACATATGCCTCTAACCTGTGAATCCCTTGTCCCAAGACAGATACTTGCTGAGATGCTGGAGGCTGTTGTTTATGGGCGATAACGGGCCACGTGATTTCACTCCCCTGAACAAGTCCATTTCACCCAAATACATGTGATGCGCTGGGTCACATGTAGGTGGGATGCATGTAAGCAGAAAATGCATCAGGGTGCATGCAGGCCCCTTGGGCCTGATGGGAAATACGGTGGCCCCAAGGTTTTGCCTCTTTATGCCTCTGCAAAACATGGCTTGTCGCTATGTCCTGGGAGCCACAGAGTGGCCCTGGCCAGAGCCCATCGTCCTGGCCAGTATTTAATTAAAGCTTGTTTCAAAACTGCCTCAAAAACCGTGGAGCTTCACAATCCTCGGGCTTAGCAGGCTGAAACTACTCACCAGTGTAATGTCTGAACACCAGGAAAGACACGTAGACCAGCAGACTCAAGACGCTGCCTAAACTCTGAACAGGACCAACTCACAGACATTCTAAACAAAACACAACAAGGGAGCCCTCCAGAAGACTCAAGACACAAAGCCCTAAAAGTAGACAGAAAAACACACCTTGATGGTAATGGGTAGCAATTCATGACCTTCACATCGCAAAGCCCACGCAGGACAGAAGGAAATGGCACATGTTAGAGGCTGAAAGAAAAGAACTGTCCGGGACCGGAGAGATGGCTCAGAGGTTAAGAGCACTGGCTGCTCTTCCAGAGGTCCTGAGTTCAGTTCCCAGCAGCCACATGGTGGTTCACAACCATCTAGAATGAGATCTGATGCCCTCTTCTGGCCTGCAGGTGTACATGCAGGCAGAGCGCTATATACATAATAAATAAATACATATTTTAAAAAAAGAAAAGAATTGTCAGCTGCAAAACCATTGTTCAGGAATGAAGGAGAAATCAGGGCACCATCAAATGAGTGAAGAGTACATACAATTCCCTTTTCCCTTTGAGGTCTGTGAAATATTAATTGATGGCTGGAACAAAAGCCAGCTTCCTTGGTGTAGTTCTAAATACATTCAGAAGAAGTGCGGCAATTACAAGCAGACTACGGCAGGGTTTCTCCTCCTGTAAACTAGTAAGATATCCTCAGGAGCCTAGAGCAAGTTTTGCATCCACAATGTACCACATTAAGAAACCGCTACAAAACTATATATGAAACACACTAAAAAATACTGCAGTAACCGGGCGGTGGTGGCACACCTTTTAATCCCAGCACTTGGGAGGCAGAGACAGGCAGAATTCTTGAGTTCGAGGCCAGCCTGGTCTACAGAGGGAGTTCCAGGACAGCCAGGGCTGCTATACTGAAAAAATCCCTGGGGGCACAGAGTCTGGGGTATGTGGGAGGGCGGCTAGAGAGAGTCAGTGGCTAAGAGCACTGGCTGCTCTTCCAGAGGACCCTGCTTTGACTCCTAGCACCACGTGGCAGCTCACAGCTGTCTGTAATTCTAGTTCCGGGGGATCTGATGCCTTCTTCTAGATTCTGCAGGCACTGTAAGAACATGCTACACAGACATGCATGCAGGCAGAACACCCATACACATAAAAAAGTAAATAAATAAGTAATTAAAAAATACTGTAGATAAATCAAAATGGAATCTTAAAATATGTCTAAGTAGCACATATAAAGGCAGAAAATAGAATTTAGTCAAACAACAACAACAACAAAAAAGTTCAATAGCTGATTTAAGTCCTAACATACCAATATTAGGTCAAGTAGATACGGTCTAAATAAAACAAATGAAACAACTGGTATAAGAGGTTAACAACAGTGGCCAAAAATGTATACTGTCTACAAATAAAAAGTAAATAAAGCATTGGAGGGGGTGAAGGAATGCCCAGCAGTTAGGAGCACTAGCTGTTCTCCTAGAGAGCTGGAGCACCCACACCAAGTGGCTCACAGCTGCCTGAAGCTCACAGCTGCCTGCAGCTCGCTCACAGCTGCCTGAAGCTCACAGCTGCCTAAAGCTCACAGCTGCCTGCAGCTCGCTCACAGCTGCCTGCAGCTCGCTCACAGCTGCCTGAAGCTCACAGCTGCCTGCAGCTCGCTCACAGCTGCCTGAAGCTCACAGCTGCCTGAAGCTCACAGCTGCCTGCAGCTCGCTCACAGCTGCCTGAAGCTCACAGCTGCCTGAAGCTTACAGCTGCCTGAAGCTTACAGCTTCCCGTAGCTCACAGCTGCCTGCAGCTCGCTCACAGCTGCCTGAAGCTCACAGCTGCCTGCAGCTCGCTCACAGCTGCCTGCAGCTCGCTCACAGCTGCCTGCAGCTCGCTCACAGCTGCCTGCAGCTCGCTCACAGCTGCCTGCAGCTCACAGCTGCCTGAAGCTCACAGCTGCCTGTAGCTCTGCTCCAGGAAATCCAGTGATCCCCTCTGGCCTCCTTGGGCGCCTGAACACAGGGAGCATATAACGTACAGGCACACATAAATAAATAAATGAAAACTGGCAGTTCCAGAACAAAAAGAAGGACATTGCTGAGATCTATTGGTGATTCTAAACATAAAGGCCCTGCTGTTGAGCCTCAAACCCTGGAACAAACGGCTGAGGTGCCCTGTTCTCCCAGCACCCCTCAGTCCCTGCCTGTTACAGGGTGTGGCTGGTGTACACCCCTCGCCCCTCAGACCACCACCCAGGAACTCTGCAGCCCAGCAGCCGGGCTGCCCTTACCCCAGATGCTCTTCCCTGTGCAATCCAGCCACTCACTCGGTTACCTGCCACCTGTGTCCCTTTTGCCCTCTTAGCAGCTGCACGTGCCCGTCCCCTCCTCCCCTCTCCTCACATGGCTCAGGGTTCCGTTCTCTCTGGACTAGCCCAGATGTCTCCGCCTCTAGCTATAGTCTCCCTTTTATCTACGACCGTCTCTCCACCATGTCTAAGAACAGTCTCTTCCTTCTTTTTTTTTTATTTTAATATTTTATTAATTTATTCATATTACATCTCAATTGTTATCGCATCCCTTGTATCCTCCCATTCCTCCCTCCCTCCCATTATCCCCTCCCCTATGACTGTGACTGAGGGGGACCTCCTCCCCCTGTATATGCTCATAGGGTATCAAGTCTCTTCTTGGTAGCCTGCTATCCTTCCTCTGAGTGCCACCAGGTCTCCCCATCCAGGGGGCGTGGTCAAATATGGGGCACGAGAGTTCGTGTGAAAGTCATACCCCACTCTCCACTTCCTTTTTATTTCTTATTTCCATTCGCCTGCCATTCGTGCTACTGTAATGAAGCGCCTGAGACCACCATTTGCAAACCTGTAAATGATGGAGGGTTGTATTTCTAACAGTTGTGAAGGTTAGGAAGTCTAAGATGGAAGAAGAAGAAGAACTGCAAGTCGGCCGGGCCAGCTGCTGCCTCCAGGACCGCACCCGTTGCTGCGCCCCACAGAGCCAAACCCTGAGAAGGCCTGTCAGAGAGCGCTAACGAAAGGGTGGGGGAAGCAATGCAGGGAAGCAAACTAGGCTTCCAAAAATTACAGGGAAAAGTCAGCGTGGACTCTTAGGAAAGATTAATAAAATTGATGAACCTTTAGCAACAGTGACAAAACAAAAACAAATGGGAAGATGCCAGCTGCCACTCTGTGGAAGACCTGCAGGTGAGAGAGCCTCTGAGGAGCCGCCACTCACGCGACTTCAGACTAAATGGGCTTCCTCTGGAAAAACAGAAGCCTTTACAACCCACCCAATATGAAACAGGTAGTTTGAATATCCCCCCATGACAATGAAAGAAACTGAATCTTAAATTTTTTTAAACTCCCCCCAGAAATAAATCTCCAATATTAGAGATGGATTTGCTCCAGAATTCTGCCAAACATTTCAAGCACTGTCATCTTGACGTAGCGACTTCCGGAAAAGAGAACGTTTCCAGATTTAATTGATTAGGCTCGTATCTTTTTTTGTAATTTAATTTTTTTCTTTCTTTTTATTAATTTATTCTTGTTACATCTCAATGTTTATCCCATCCCTTGTATCCTCCCATTCCTCTCCCCCCCCCACCCCATTTTCCCATTATTCCCCTCCCCTATGACTGTTCCTGAGGGGGATTACCTCCCCCTGTATATTCTCATAGGGTATCAAGTCTCTTCTTGGCAACCTGCTGTCCTTCCTCTGAGTGCTACCAGGTCTCCCCCTCCAGGGGACATGGTCAAATGTGAGGCACCAGAAAACGTGAGAAAGTCATATCACACTCTCCACACAACTGTGGAGAATATTCTGACCATTGGCTAGATCTGGGTAGGGGTTTAAAGTTTACCTCCTGTATTGTCCTTGGCTGGTGCCTTAGTTTGAGCGGGACCCCTGGGCCCAAATCTGCCTATCATATTGTTTTACTTGTAGTTTTCTAGGACCCTCTGTATCCTTTGTAATTTAATTTTTAAAAGACAGAGTGCCAACAAGATGCTTCAGTGGGCAAAATCCCTTGCTTTCCAACCTGGTGACAGGTTCAGTCCCAAGGACTCACATGGTAGAAGTGAACCAACGCCTATAAGCTGTCTACTGGATTTCACACACACTGTGGCATGCACATACATACATACATACAAACATGCATACAATATTTAAGGTTTTCTGTTTTTTTGTTTTTGTTTTTGTTTGTTTGTTTGTTTGTTTTTCGAGACAGGGTTTCTCTGTATAATAGCTCTGGCTGTCCTGGAACTCGCTCTGTAGTCCAGGCTGGCCTCAAACTCACGAAGATCCACCTGCCTCTGCCTCCCGAGTACTGGGGTTAAAGGCGTGCGCCACCACTGCTCAGCAAAGATTTCTGAGAAAAAGACACAAAATAAAAATGCTACTCTTTCAGGAGGGCTGGAGAGATGGCTCAATGGTTAAGAGCACTGACTGCTCTTCCAAAGGACCTGGGTTCAATTCCCAGGATCCACATGGCAGCTCACACTTGTCTGTAACTCCAACTCCAAGGGAGCTTACACCCTTATATCAATGTACATAAAAAAAAAAAAAAATTTTTTTTTTTTAATTCTACTGTTCCATCACCTGCTACGGCCTAGGCTATGAACTGTGTCTCTGTATATTCTGATGATTTGTGTCTGTTTTATTATTTATGTGGGCGTTGCACTCAGGGTCTCAGGCATGACAGGCCGTACTCTATACTGAGCTGCACCGTCCGCTCAGTCCCAGCTGGAGGGCTTGATACTAGATGTCTGCTATCCGGAAACACAAATCAAACTATAGTGATCTCAATACATCATAGGAAATCCACTGCCAGTTAGGACAGGTAAATAAAAGCAGTAACAACCCCAGATGCCAGCAAAGACGGATTTCTGCACACGGCCAGTGGATTAGAGTTTAGCAAAGAAGCACCAGCCGTGGAACTATCATATAGCCTGACGCCGTCCAGTTCAAACACACACACAAGCCAGCACCATCTCCACTTGGCTGTACCATGCTTCAGACACCGTGTTGTTGGGGCTTGGCCTGGTGCTATGTATGCTAATGCTAATGACCGGCCCCCAAGATCTGGGTGCCGCACAGAGGAGCACTTGCGTGTAAACCTTGCTCTACCTAATTTAAAGTTGATTGGTTGATTAAAAATGCTGAAGCCAAGGACGTGGCCGAAGAGAAGGAGACGGAACTGGGGTTCCCAGGCTTGGGGGTTGAAGAAGCCCATGAGGCCAGGGAAGGAGTAGAGGCTGGAGAAAGAGGACATGGCCTGATGGAGAAGATCCAGCTTGATGCCAAGTAACGTGGGCCGTGGAGCCGAGACATAGCCAAATAACTTAGAGGGTTGACGTCTGCCCAGCTCCACTGCTTTAAGCTTATAAAGTAAATCATGGTCTCTCTGTGCCGATTATTTGGAAGCTAGCGGAGTTAAAGAAAACTGTTGCTTTACTAATTTACTACCTTACGCCATGTTTTTATAACCCTACCCATCAAGTGTCCTGAGCCACTTCTCCAATAACATTTTCTTGCTTTTGTCTTTTGCCACAACTTAGTGCAGGGTTCCAAACATTCTTACTAATCTGCTATGGTGAACTCTGTCCACATGACTTTCCATTTTTAATAAGGATATACAAAAACATGTATCCACCCCAGAGAGGGCACTGACAAACCACAGTGAGCTTACTGGGGTTACCTACAGGACTGTGGGCAACTCGGAGGTGCTCTTGGAAACTTATGGGCAGCTCTACCATGAACAGCAGACGGGAGGAAAGGGTCCTATACGCTGCCCTCCCATCTGCACACACCTCTCCCATGAGGGCCTCATGTCAGTCACCACAGATGCTTCCACAGGACTTCCCAGCCCAAAGGACACAGCCCCACATTTGTGAGCTGACCTCTGACACTTTTAATGTGTTTGTTTGGGATACATAAGATGCACATAATTATACACATAAGGCAAGGGACTTAAGAAACGTCCTGATGTGATTCACTAATCAGCAAATTCCCCATCTTCCCTCTTGCCTTGGGCATCTCTAATCCAAGACAACAATATTCAAATTAACAGTAACCCTACAGAGCTGGAGAGATGGCTTAGAGGTTAAGAGCACTGCCTGCTCTTCCAAAGGTCCTAAGTTCAATTCCCAGCAACCTCATGGTGGTTCATAACCATCTATAATGAGATCCGGTGTCCTCTTCTGGCCCGCAGGTGTACATGCAGGCAGAACACTGTGTATATAATAAATTTATCTTTAAAAAAAAAGGCGTGGTGGCACTGCCTTTATTCCCAGCACTAGGGAGGCAGAGGCAGATGGATCACTGTGGTCTACAAAGCAAGCCCATGACAACCAAGGCTACATAGAAGAACCCTGTCTCTGGGGGAAAAAAAGATGGCCTCAGAGTGTGTAAGTAAAAAGAAGAATTGTGTCTCTTACCTTAAATTAGAAGTTATGAATGATACGGCTTAGTGACAAAGGAAGGTCAGAAGCTGAGATGGGCTAAATGGCCTCTCACGCCAAACAGCCAAGTTGTAAATCAAAAGAAACGTTTCCTGAACGCTAATGAGCATCCGTATAAGGAAAAGCTGTCAGCCTACTGCTGACACGGAGGAAGTGCTAGAGGTCTGTGGAAATCAATGAGCCACCGCAGCCACTTCAGCCCATGCCCGACATAGAGTCCAACCTCTTTCAAGGCCAAGACTGGAGCATCAGTGCCAAGTGAGGCAGCCGGTGCTGCTGTAAGAACGATAGCAACAAGTCCGGGATGTCTGGCTGAGGTACCCGATGGGGCAGGCTTCTTCAAAACCAAGCTGCAGTATAGGAACAGTAGCTTCCCAGGCAGAAGAAGCCACTGAGAACTGCCACGGGTATAAAGATGGGGCAAGCTGATTCCATTGGGAACTGGGAGCTGAAGCCACTGCTCATTTGCCATTCTGGAATCCTCCTCGGGCCTTAAAAATTAAACCAGGTCTCCTCTGCTCTAGATGAACCGGGGTGCGGATGACCAGGTCTCCTCTGCTCTAAATGAACTGGGGCGTGGATGACCACACACCTGTTCACAGAAGAGCTGTGACGTGGTCCTTCCAGGACATGGGTGTCGTTTTGAAGCCTGCTAACACAACAGCCATTCTGCACCTCACAAACGAGCAAAGAATTCCAATGCATACGCTCTTCTGATAATCCTGGGCAAACGAACATCAACACTTCTGAGGACTCCCTGTGCTGAGCGGTACCCACCCAAGGTAGCTCGATGAGAACGTCAATAGACGCAGGATGCAGGATGTTTCCCTTCACGGGGAACTCTGGGGTCTAAAGGCTCTAGCAGAGGAGCTGCCTGCAGCTGTGGAGCAACAGCAAGAGAGCTGGAGCTAGAAATAGGGCCTGGCCTGAGGAACAATCTAAGTCACTGTCACCTCACGATCAAACCTGAGCAGACCCCAAGCTGCCTCTTACAAACGGATGCACAAAATGGTTTCCGGAGGTGGACTCGCTCCCGGCTGAAGCGGCTGTGGACACTGGTGACAAGTGGTTCACATGTCACAGCATCACCATTAGTTGGTAGAGCAGTGGCCACTTAGGAGGACCAACCTCAATTGTGAAAGAATTCCCACTGTGACTAGGAGGCTATCACAGCACACTGCAGACCGAAGACAAGTATGGGACAAGAAGAGGTTCTCGTAAGGCCAACTTCACCCTTGTCCGAGGAAATTGCCAGGCACCACTTCCTTCAGCAGCTGCCACCAACAGAAGATCTCAACAAAAAGGCTCAGCAGCAGTTAGCCCTGCCAGCAATAAAGCACTTTTTAAGTGAGGAGTGCACATGCTGTAGACACAATGTTGCTGCGCTTAATGTAGTAGATACAATGTATACGTTTACATGCATTACGGCAATAAGACGTCCTGACTTGCTTTATTGCAAAACTTACTTCACTGTAGCAGCTTAGTACCAAATCACATCTCTGAGGCGTGCCTGACTTTAGCAATAAAAGAAGTCAACTGTCACTGCCACATCATCAGTAAAGGACTGTGCTCAGTGGGGGAGATCCAAAGGTACACACTACTCAGGTGATATTCTTTTTATTTTTGTTTGTTTGGGTTTGGTTTTTTGGAGACAGGGTTTCTCTGTGTAGCCTTGGCTGTCCTGGATTCGCTTTATACACCAGGCTGGCCCCGAACTCAGAGACTCACCTCCCTCTCCCTCCTAAGTACTAGATCAAAGGTACGCGCCACCTCGCCCGGCTTCATATGATATTCTTGAAACAATAAAATCACGGAAATGCGGAAAGGATTTGTGGTTGCCAGGGGCGGCAGCGGGGTGAAGATGTGGTAAGTCTGTAGGGCTACAGAAGGGCACCAGGAAGATTCCTCCTGGGAATGCAAAGCTCAGCATCCTAGCTGTGGTGTTGCATTGTGTTGGTGACGGGTTGTCACTAGGGAAACCTGGATAGGGGTGCAATGTTCCCTCCGTACCACTTATTGCACGTATATATGAATATATATATCTCATATACACATATACTTATATATGTGTGTACACACACACACACACACACACACACATACACAATTAGCTCAAAATTCAAACTTTACCTTTTTTTTTTTTTTTAAGGTGGTGCTAACGTTCAGAGCTCACAGCGCCCAGGCCATTGGTCTCACCTGGCCCACAGACCCAGATCCTTTGTACTTCCGGCCCTGATCCTTCCTACACCAGTGTAAGTCTGGTGAGTCTGTGGAAACCCACATGTCAACCATTGCCAGTTAAAGCCTCTGACCCCTCCTCTCTGCCTATCTGTGGGCAGGAGCCAACCACCTCCCTGTACCGATCAGGGCTGCAGCCAGCTCTGGTCTCACCTGGTACACCTGGTGTACCCACCAGGGAGCAACACTACTTGCTGAGCTAGGATCTGAGAAACACTGGCGCCAGGGTCTCCACCTCAGACCACACTCCCCATCCTCAGCCTCTTCAGAGGCTAATGGAGGGAAACGCAGCAAGCGCATCGAGGAGGCCGAGAGCATGGGGTAACAGAGCCCTCCACAGTGCTTAGCAGCCGTCACTCTTACCTCGGTGTGAATCACAGCTCTGGGATGCTGAGGAGAAAGGAGCGAAGCCAGTTAGCTCACTAGCCTTTGCTCCCAAGCACCATCCTCACCACGTATGAAGCCATCTGTGGGGGTACAGCCACAGGACGCAGCACCAGCTGTCCCAGGTTATCACATCAGCGGCCTGAACGCAGTGCACACCAGAGCACCATGCTCAAGCCTACCAAGGGAATGCCAACCAGGACAGAGTAACAGTAGTAAGCCAGAAAGTAGAGACCACCAGGTAGAACTGGGGTGTCTATTCAAGATGGAAACTTAGGCCCCTCCCTCTTAAATGGTGACAACTAATTTAGAGACCATCTCAAAATCCTGACCAGGCCTACAGCTGACCAGCTACTGCTCAGTGTGGGAAACACGTACCCCAGAGTGAGGTACATGTTGCTCCAGACCCTGACGCCTGTGTCTGACTCCTGCACTCACAGTGGCATTCCCAGAACCCTGAGTCCACTCTGTGCCCCCGAGCTCTGTACTCTTTGACAGGCCGGGTTGTGTCCCAGAGGAACTCTGTAGAAAGACTTCACTTCCTGATCCCTGGGCTGTAGGGGTCAGGTGTGGAGGGTAGGTGACAACAGGCAAGTTTCCTGGCTAACCGCCCTGGGTGCTGGCTGCCTAGTGACTTCTAGGTCCAATTTGGAATAATCTGAGAGGCCCTGAAGGCTGAATTTCAGAGTGTCTCAGCCCAAAATTTACCCAAATCTGAGGGCACAGGTTGTGGAAGGTATGAGAGACAGGTGGGCATGTGTCCTAGGACCTAGAATTATTATTTTCTTCTTCTTTTTCTCCTTTTTCTTCTTCTTCCTCCTCCTCTTCCTCCTCATCTTCATCCTCTTCTTCTTCCTATTTTTCTGAGACAGGGTTTCTCTGTGTAGCCCTGGCTGTCCTGGACTCACTTTGTAGACCAGGTTGTCCTCGAACTCACAGAGATCGGCCTACCTCTACCTCTCTGAGTACGAGGCCTAGGGATGTTCCTAGGAGTTTTTATTGGAAGGTGGTCCAGCTGTGAGCATATCCCATTCCTACACCCTGTAGTCAGCCCAAGGTCTGGGGTACTGGGGATTGTGGAAGCTCTCCACCTTGAGGCAGTGGTTAGCAGATTTCAGGAGTGCCTCCCACCCTCACCCAGGGTCCAGCTCGGAGGCGGGTGGGCCTGTGCACAGCCTCAAGGGCACACAGCACTCCTCCAGAAGGCCCAGCTTTGCTTTCATAGAAGGCAGGCTTTGGGGTTTGTTTTGCTCACGGGTTATCCTGAATCTGGAACCACACAAGGACTTTTAGACTCTGGAAATAACTGACAAGACCAGAGCTTGAAGCCACTTCAGCTAGGCGACTGTGGATCTCCAGCTAGCCGGAGTCAGGGAAGAGCCTGACCCCCTAAACACAAGTCAGTGGGGAGCACTCCTGAGAGGGGCTTGATTCTGCCCCATAATCCAGAAGTGTAGAGTCCTGGAGCAAAGAAAAAAGTAGAGGGAGGAAGGAAAAGAGCAGAGAGTGAGCTAGGTCCTCTATAAATACCCACTTGCAGGGGTGTTGGCAAGGAGGGAGGCTGGGCACCACTCATCAAGCAGGGTGTCCCTGGGGCTTTATGTAAGCTGCACAGGGCTCTGGGGCTGCCCCAGAAACAGGAGGCCATCTGGGTTGGGAATACCGGTGCTGAACCCAATGTCACCAGCACTCACCCAATGCCACATTCACATGGCAGCATTCACGGGACTGCTCAGGAGCAGGAGCCCTATTGTACAAGAGCGGGGGGTGAAGAGGTTCCTATGTCCTGGGTCTGGCAAGTCCTTGGATGCCACAGGACCAGGAGAAGTTGCAATGCCCCCTGGGTATCCAATAAAGTTGTGTGGATAGTACTTGGAGGGCCTTAAAACTGGTCTCAAAAAGACAGGGATCAAAGGGTTTCCCCTGGGGGGCTACAGAGGCCGCCTCTCAAAACTGGATTCCTCACCCCAGTTGCTCCAGCCACACTTAGGGACAGCAGATCATCGGAGCCCTGGGTGTCGGGAGGGGAAGGGAGCCCGGGAAACCCCAACTTGATGAGCACTGGCATCCACCCCCACACTGCGTGAAGCTGCTATAACCACTGCTAGGTATGCTCTGGGGTCACCCTCCCCTCAGACACATGTCACTCTCTCTCCATGTCTCTTGGGTCCCTTGATGGCAGGCACACACAGTATCCCGAAGCACTGTCTCCTTGCCCTGCAGCAGATGTCCACGATGCCCATCTGTTTGTGCCTCCCTAGCCGTGAAGGAGTCCCCCTCCCAAGTCAGGCTACGTCCTTGTGTCCTGGAGGCCCTTCGACACCCATGGCTTAAGCACGGAGTTCAGAGTCTGACTCTAAACTCACTGTCCACCTCCGTCCCAGCGAGGCGGCCCATGCTCCTCCTCTTCCCACAGGAGATGAGTCCAGAGAGAGGAGCCTGAGCTCTAATTACATGTCCTGGAAAAGAATCTCAGTTTAATTTGAAGTAAAACAAGAAGCTGTGGTTGACAGTGCGTCCCCAGGGGACCACCTGCCGGAGCCAAGGCACGTTTCCCTGTGCCTCCGTCAGCTAGGCCGCAGCAGAGACGCCCCTGTTACTGTGGACCTAAGTCCTCTAGGCCAAAGGCTATACAGCAGGGTTTTCTGGGGATCCTGGAAGGGAGGAGGCAGTGACAAGGTGGGGTGGGGACAAGAGAAGTAGGGTGGGCACCGCAGCCTGGAAACGTGAGTGTCAGGTTTGAAAGTCAGAGTGCTACAGAATCTGCCTTCTCAGCACACCTCTTGAATGCTGGAGGCCTGGCCCTGTGGCCTCACCTGGCCCTGTGGCCTCACCTGGCCCTGTGGCCTCACCTGGCCTGCTGCTGTCTCTGGCACCTCACTCTCAAGTGTCTGCTTTCCGCCCTGTGCCCTGTGCCAACCCAGACCACTGCGCTTGTCGCTGCACCCTCTCTCCCACCCTCTTCTACCAAAACTGTCTCTCAAAGGTCTCCTGGCACCAGTGGCAGTACCACTTTGAGCCTTCCCCCGCTCCAAGAACAAATGGACAGTTTGCTTTATGTGTCAGAAAAACACATGGCCAGGCAAAGGGCAAGAATCTATGTGGTCACTTCTGTGTCCCAAGAAACCTAACTGGGGTAGAAGGTAAGAGGTGTCTCTGGCGAACCCCCTTCCCAGTGAACAAGCTAGACGATCAGACAGTGAAGAAGAGGCAGCTGGGAAGGACACACTGGGGTGCTGGGCTAACGGAGCTCTAGTGCCCCACCCCCACCCTCTCTCAGTCACCCCGCCTTGCTCTGCCCTACATTCATCTCCTACATCTCCGTCTCCTGTATCTCTTCACTCATCTTCACACGTCTCAGCCGACGCACTTGCTTCCAAATGCAGTGGGAACAGTCTGTAAAGAGCGCAGCCATCTCTGCCACCTCTGCCCACCTCAGCTCAGCAACCTCCAGCCCGCAGACGCTCATTTCCGTTGGACAGACCAATACAGCGACCAGGGTCCTGTACACGTCTTCGCCCAGACCCCAGGGCTGACCTTCTCCGACGGCATCATCCTTTTTCCTGCCCCTTCGCACCAGTGTCCAGGTAGGCTGCTACTTCCTAGCCTGATGCGGCACTCTGAGTCTCTAGCCTCTAACCACACCAACCATTTTTATTACAAAGCACCATAAACAATAAACATAATTGTTACTATCAGGTCCCAGCACAAGGCCCCGGTGCCCAGCAGTCTCACTCCCCCACACACCTAACCCACTTCAGGCCACGCCACACATTTCCCTCCAAGATCAGCTTTGTGGTGCAGAACGTACTCTCTCTGAAGTCCTCAGGTGCACACACATGCTCCCCTGGGTCTCTATCACCTCCTTGCCCGGGCAACCCCACAGCTATGGGCACCAGGCTGCAGTCCGAGATAGCTTCTCCAGATCCTGGGCATCCCTGTCCACTCTCTGCCATACTCTTGGGCCACTCAGGCCCTCCCACCCCTGAAGCCTTCCCTGACTGCCCACACAAGGCATGCCCCACGCACCCCTCACCCACTTCCCCACCACGATCAAGGTTATTTAGTCCTTCTTTGACATGTTGAGTTGGCCCATGCCAAGAAGCACTGTGACCTAGGCAGGATGCAGGCCTGCCCTGGTGATAGTCTGGGAGGTGGAAACCTAAGCCAGTGACTACAGCACATCTAAGCACCACCCAGGTACCAGATTACATATGCTGATGAGAAACAGGCTGGGAAGGGCACCTGGCCCCTTGGATGCTGCTCACAGGAAGGGGCTCTGCATTTTGTCCCCGTGTTCATACCATCCAGCAAACACTGAATAAGTAAGTGACTAATGGGTGAGTGACTGGAGCAGCGTTGGCAGAAGAGAAGCTTAAATGTTCAAGGGGATGAACGGTCACAGGTGGACATATGCGGTGGTCATGAGGGAAGAGGCAGAGGAGTGGCAGGACATAGCTTTCAGGTGGCCTCTGGCTGAGCAGGGATGGTGGCTCTTTCTGTCCTCTTCCAACTTGGGCTCCCATCAGGGCAGTTCTGGGCCCTGCTCATCCTACTGTGCAGAAAGAAGTGTCCTTTGAAAAGGAGGTGGGCATGGAAGCTTGCCCCTATCCCTCCAATCAGCTGTAGGACAAGGAAGGAAACCCTCTCCTGGTAGTAAAGCAGAGCCCATATTAGGAGATATAAGCACTTGTCCCCACCCCACCAAGGAACAACAGTTTGGGTGGTAATCCATGGTCCAGTGAGGAGCAGGAACTCAGAACTGAGAGGTTAGACTCAATGGGCACAGGCCCATATTCCACAGGCCAGCCTCAATGCCCAGAAAACACCAAAATCTCACATGATCCCCATGGTTCCAGAAGCATCCTTTTGACCTATATAGGGCCCATAGCCAGATCCCATCTATGCCCTTAGACTGGCCAGTGCCCAGCATACCCAGTTGATCACAGCCCTTGCACATATACAGTAGTGCAGATAGAAAACGACACCTGAGAAGGAATTGATGAAAACAGCTGTGAGCACCTGGCCTTGGCTTCTCTAAAGGGGATACGGTCGGTGTGGCAGCATAACTCCCTACCCTACCCATGCCCAGGCATCTCTCACAACCTCCACACCAGCATGAGGGAAAGAGAGACCCCTGCTGGCCACTGGGGATACGCCTGGCTTCACTAGGCAACAGGCCAGGGTGCTGTCTGCCTCTCCCCTCTGGGCCTCCGGCCCTCTAAGCACCAATTAAACAAAGCTTAATTAAAACAACAAAATAACAAGAAAGTGCCACACCCCCATATGTACTCTGCCACAGGGACCTCAGCTCAGGAGGGTTAGAGACGGGTTCTTCCCTGGGTTTCCCACCAAAGCCTCCCACAGATAGACACATGCGGGTCCCTTGAGATTCGGCATCCTAGAGGAGCGTCCTGATGTGGCTCTGTGGCTCATGTGGGCCTCCATGACACATGCATCACCCTGCTACCTGGGGGGCGGGGGGGAAGGAGAGGGGGGCAGGGAGGGATTCTCCAAAACCTGGCACTACCTCAAGGAATTCGATGCAAAGGGAGAAGCCTAAAACCGTGACAGCAATGCCAGCTTTCCTGCTAGCACAGAAGGCAGAGGACGGAGAAACAGGCCAGGAGGCTGAGATGAGGCAGGGGACAGAGTAAGGGAAGGCACAGAAGAGTGAAGGAAGCCGGAAGGAAGGAGGAGCAGAGGAGGAGGAGAGAAGACTACTGCACAAGAGGCAGAAAAGGAGACGTGGATAAACAGAAAGTGGACAAGGAGATGGCCAAGGCTAGAGCAGGACAGCCCTGCCTTTCTTTTTGGAGCCCTAGCATCTTCTCCCAGGCATTCACAGGAAGATTAGCACTCCTGTCCTCCACCCCTACCCTCAGGCCTCTCCTAGGATCAGAGTTCTGGAAGAGCTGGGGGGCGGGGGTTCTACAGGCAGGGGTGTGGTGGGGAACTCTTGGTGTTTCTCCACACACTCCCTTGCCTCCTTGTTCCCAGGCAGCCTATACCTTGGTGGAAGATTCTAGTAGCAGCCTCTCCCTTGCCAGCCTCTCCCCTCAACATTGAGCAGTTTGGCCACCACTCACTGCCCGCTCCTAGATGCCTGCCCTAAGAGAGGCTCAGGGGACACTCTGAAAAATAAGACGCCATTCTATTCCTCAGGGAGTTGATCTCAAGGGAAGGAGAGCTGTAAACAGCTGTAGTTACCCCTGGATGCCCCCAGGTAGTAGCCCTGGATGTGGGGAACACCCAACCCACAGGGGCCACACTTTCACCAACCCCAAGTGGTTGCTTACTTATGTCATCGGTGGAAAGCAAGCCTCCATAAAGCTAGAGAGGGCTTTGTGTAAACACCATGTCAGCACGTTCCCACAACCCACAGAAGTGTGCAAAATCCTGGTCGCAATCACATGGAAGGCGCTGAGGCCACCAACACACTACATTCCTTGGCCATACCAGACAACTCCGGGAGACTAACCTTCTCCCTTCCCCAGACATACAAATGTGGTCCTCCCAGCAGAGCTACTGTGCTATGATGGGGAGCACCCCATGTCTCTGGGGACCTTACTTAGGAGCCCAGAGGTCATTATCTGACTTCATTTATTCCTCAAATACAAGAGCTCATGGTGGCTGAAGCCCCAGACCCAGGCTTCCCAGCCACCTCTTTCCTGCTCTCCATTTGCCCAACACCGACACACACACACACACACACACACACACACACACACACACACACACACACACACACGCTCCAGGCCTCCACAGATGCCAGTTGACAGAGAAGATGGTGCCACATCAACCCCTATTAAAAATGTGCTCTTGCCGGGCACAATGGTGCACGCCTGTAATCCCAGCACTGGAGAGGCAGAATCAGGCGGGTCTCTGTGAGTTCAAGGCCAGCATGGTCTACAAAGCAAGTCTAGGACAGCCAGGACTACATAGAGAAACCTTGCCTCAAAAAACCAAACAAAACAAGAACAAAAGTGCTCTCACTTCTAGTGGGCCAGCTATGCCCCAATCTGAGCACACAGTCTCCTAGGACAGATGACATTGCCATCCCTTGACCGACAGCGCCTCTGCGAAAGCCCCAAGCTCTGTGTAGGCAACCCTCATCCCAGCCCCAGCCCCTGTAATTCCACAGTCCTAACCCTACACCAGAGAAACAGAATAGGGCGTGCGGCGCTCGGTAGGCAGATAAATCAATAGAGGCAGCTCGGGGCTGGCCACATACTGGCTTCCTGAGGCTCCTGTGTGGTTGGGAGTTTTATCTTGGCCATTATAAGGAAGCACTGACAGGAAACGGTGGGCATACTTTGTGACTAAACACATTTGAGGCAGAGGGGCTGGAGAGGTGGCTCTGGTAGAAAGGCCTGGCTCAGTTTCCAGCAGCCACATGGTAACTGCGGTTCCAGGGGACCTGATGCCCTCTTCTGACCTCGGAAGGCACCAGGCACACATGTGGTGCACAGACATGGATGCAAGCAAAACACTCACTCATAAATAAACCAAATAACAAAAGCATTGCCAGGGCAAGAACCAGGAACGTGTATGCAGCCTCACACAGCGGAGTGGCACAAAGCTACCAGGGACATGTACGCAGCCTCACACAGAGTGGTGGCACAGAGCTACCAGGAAGACATCCCAGGCAGCTTCTCAGCCAGGAAGTGCTCAGATGCCAAGCATTCCTCCAAGATCACAGACGGATAAGAACCTTCCTCAAAGAAGCCCCTCACTTGCTGGGCACAGCATCCATAGTGCCCAAATTACCACCTTGCTTTTCTGGTCTGTAAGCAGGCTCCTCCAGACAGGCCACTAGGAATGAGCCCTTTGGGAAAACACATTATAAACACAAACATGGTCCTCACGCAGAAGCTGCAGCGCAGCAGATGGGAACAGACCCCTAATGTCTCTGAGAGCCTCACTTGGGAGCCCAGAGGCCATCACATGAGTGGGGAGAAGCAGTCCTCATTTACCCAGGAGTACAGTTGGAGACCACTTAGGCACTACAGTCAGGGCAGCACACACGCACGCACGCAAGCTTGCCCACCTACCCCGTGAGGACCACCACGAAGTCCATGACATTCCAGCCATTTCGAAGGTAGGAGCCCTTGTGGAAAACGAAACCCAGCGCGATGATCTTGATCCCCGCCTCGAAGCAGAAGATCCCGATGAAATAAGGCTCCGTGTCATCCTGAGGAGGAGCACAGGACAGTGTTCACCTCTGTCCCCTCGGAAAAATGGCTAAAAAGCAGTCCCCGTCTGATGGACATACGTCCTACCCCTAGGCTTACCCTGCCAGCCACCATGTTGACTTCCCAGAATGCATTGCTTCCACCAGCCTGAGTGTGCTCATCTGACATGGCTCATAATGTGACCTGTCGTTTGCTGAGGTGAACAAAGGTGTCCTGAGTATGTCTAGGAGTCCTTAGGCCTCTAGTCTATCAACAAGGTACCCAGGACTATCCTGCTGTCATCATGTATCTGACTTTGCTCAAGAAGGTAAAAAAAAAAAAAAAAAAAAAAAAAAGGTAGTGCCAATGCTCACTGGGGATGCCCGCAAACCAAATCCTTGTATTAACCAGAGCAACCCTTTCTGTACACTAAAGTCTTCTCCATTCTAAGGGCACAAAGGCACAGAGAGGGAGTAACTATAGCAGAGATCAGAGGTAAACCCAGCAGCCACCTGGGTGTGGCCACTATGCCAGGTTACTTGGAAAGCCTGACGTCCTTAGATTTTGCTCTGGGACTTATCCACACATGCAACACATATGAACAAGCAGAACATACAAATTCTGACAGGGAGGAAGAAAGGAAAAGCTCCAACATTAAGGATGCTACAGTGATGGTATCTACGGAGACCAAAAGGCAGCGCCTCTCTACAGGCCGGGCCCAAGGCCCAGCAACAGGCATGAGACTAGAAGGTGGGAGCAAACCCAGAAACTCAGGTGGACCAAGGCTCAGGGAGCGTCATCAAAGGTATGGCAACAAAGGCGCTAGGGCTAGAGACTAAGGGGAAGATTATTGTTAGAAGAAACAGTGGACCCAAAGGAATGAAGATTGATTGGGACTCTAGTAAGAGCCCCAAGTCTACTTGTTAGCCCAGACTTACAAGATATGATGCTGGGGAGAAAGATATTACATGACCGTGCGTGTAGAAAGCAATAGGAGCATCATGTGTAAGGGGAGGGGAGCAGAGGGCTTTAGGGAGATGAACAAGGAGGGGGTTAGCATGGTCTAGTTGCTGCACTCTGGAGTAGCAGCTTTAAACAGAGGAAGAAGTGATGCTGACTGAGGCAGCCGGCTTCCAGCGTCTACTCACACAAGGGTTGGCCCCTAGAACCAGCTCCAGCAAAACCTGCTTTTCAGAGCCACTACGCCTCCATGAGGAAAGACTGGGTGTGTGGCCTACATACTTGGTCCAAGGAGTTACCAGATGAGATGGGATCCGCTAACTTCCTCTTCAGCTGGGGCCTTTCCCCCAAGAAGTCTGGCCCTCGAGGGCCCTGTGCCTTGCCAACACCTCAGCTTGGCCCTTTCTCTCTTGCCTGCGGGGAGCCAGCCCCTGAGACTAACCGCCACCGATGGCTCTCAAGCTTGGAACTAGAGGTAGCTATGAGTAGGCATGAGAAGAAAGCTACATCCGAGGGGCCTGGCAACTGAGCATCCACGATGGCCTGGTGCTCCTGCCCTGCCTCCTGATGTTGACTCACGGCAGGGTGAGACTGCTAGAGGAAGGCATGAACTAACTGTTCTTGGCCTCAAGGTTTCTGATCTAGTTTAGCTGGGAGAGGCTGCCAGCTACACCAGAGAAGGAGCTGATCCCAGAAGGTCTTCAAAGAAGGCTTCCTGGTCAGAAAGAGAGAAAAGCAGACAAGATCCTAGGGCCGCTAGCAAGGAAACCCTACCCTAGGTCCTTCTGCCCAGCTCCTGTAAGCCAGACCCCGTGAGTGATGGGGCTGGCAGATAGGTAGGCCAATGGCTTAGGAGCACTGGGCTGCAAGTGCAAGGCTTGGACAGCTATAGAAGGCAGGAGAGTAGGAAGCAGAGTCCCTAGAGATGAGGCAGGCCCAAGGCCAAGGGAGGCTCAAAACATCCCCTAGCTGCCACCTAGGCAGTGGCTTCAGTTTCCAAGCCCAGCTTTCTTTTGTTCGCCCTAATAGCCCGAGGACTAGGACTACAGGAGAGACTAAGGTTAGCAGAGAGCCCTTGGATCTCCAGTGTAGGTTCAAAGCAGGCATATACTGCTTGTTTCCCCAAAAGCTTAGCTACTAAAATTACATCTTACTCATTCCCACCATCACCAGAACCAAGCTTGTCCCACCAAACGTCAGTATATCAGCAAACCGGACATATTAACACAGGTACCCGGAAAGCTGGACACCAGAGTGGCCTGTAAAAGGATGCCTAAGTTCATGACCTCATTGCGCTGACCTCGCTCTAGCCTGTGACCCTCCCGTCTCCCTGCCGGAGTTCCCTAGAGACATGGTCACTAGCCGTGGGCTGGCACTGGTGAGACTCAATCTGACGAACCTCCAAGTTCACTCCCTTCTCGGGTGAGTATTCACCACAAGGATACAGCAGACAGAGAAGCTACTCTGCCAGAAGCCCAGAAGAACAGAGGAATCCTACGGGGTATGCCCAGAAGCGCCCAGGGACTGTTGTTTGCCATCTCCCTTGACACATGACTTAACTCACTCTCCTCCTTCTCAGCCTACAGTAAGCCCACTCAGCCTTCCCGTGAACCCCAAGCAGCCATCCTAGGCATCCTCTTAAGTTGGTTTATCTTGATGCTCACCTGGTCACAGTCGCCTCCTCTTCCACACTGCAGGGGAGTGGAAAGAGAGGCCACACCAGAGCCCAGAAGGCTACACGTTGCTTTATCTGAGCTAAAGCCAGAGAAGCAACAGCCAGGACAGAGAAAGGATGGAACAGCCTCGTCTCCTTAGAGACCTCAGTCCCCAGTGCCCTTCCTGACCTCCACTCGCTTCTCCTCCACACTGTACAATGCTGCAGTCTCACAGTCACACCCTGGATGGGCTAAACCCAGGCAAAGGGCAGCAGCAAAAAAGCTGTGTGTGCGCCCTCACCTGTGAAGGGGCGTTACCCCTCAAGGCTCCAGAGTCCAGAAGGCTAGTCTTCAATCCTGCCTCCTGCCTCATAAAACCCATAATCCCAGAGGCATGGCCCCTGGTTCCCACAGTGGGCAGCCCTGGGTTCTAGAAAGCTCTTGACAGGACACTAGAGGGAAATGTGGATTCAGAACATTTAGGAAGAAGTGCCTCCTTAGGTTGCATGGCAGGAAAGGTGGTCAGCTGGCCACAGGGCTAGCCACAAAGCCCGACTGATACTCTTGTTCTCTTCCTGAGAAATGTCCTGTCTAGAAACCAAGGCTAGCCAAGAATGGCCAAATGGACCGTCTGGGGATCAGGGGCAGTTAAAGGCACAAGATAGACCAGCTGAGGTTTCCCTGGTTTTCCATCAGGCTCGCTGGCCACCCCAGATTCCTGGCACTGGAGGGGGAGTCATATGTAGCCTAGGGCCCTGCCTGTCCAGCTCAGACACAGCAGACAACCTGGCACTACCTCCACCTTTCTCCCGGCCCCAGACCCTCAGCCAGCACTCACCAGGCGCTCAGACATAGGAGTCTTGTCCCCATCAGGAAGGTGCTGCTCCAAAGCGAGAACAATGCAGTTGGCGATGATGGTGGCCAGGATCATGTATTCGAAGGGCGTGCGTGGGTTAAGGACTGGCTAGGAGGCGCTACGCGGGTTAGTGAAGAAGAGGGCAGCGCAGTGCAGCAGCCGGGGCAGAGTCCCGCTGGCCTACACCCACCTTCCCGCGGACCACGGCTAGTCTTCCCAACTCCCCGCCCTAGTTCTGGGGGCAGCCAAGAGGCGGGGCCTCTGCAGTTGCCCAGCCCCTCCGCTAGTTCCGACGCCGTCAGCACCACGGACAGCTGCTTTGCCTAGCCGGCCAGCGCCACCGGGGAACCCGCCTGTCGCCCCTCGGAGCCGTAGAAGCGGGCCCTGCGCAGGCGCACACTCTACCTAAAGACACAGCCACAAGTATCTACACCCGCACGTGAACATAATGTACCAAGAATGCCTAACACACGCACGCGCAGCACCAGCTCGTGCGATGCCCGCACACAAACGCAAGCACCTGCAGTCAGCACGCGCACGGACCTGCATCCACACAGCGCTCACACCTGCATAGACTCAGATTCGCCCTCCCGTGTCCTCCAGGCCAGCCGCATGCTGTGTGCCTCAACCTGGATCCCCACAAGACCAAGAGCACGAAGGGACAAGTCCCGGGTCAGAAGGGGCTCCGCCCAGCGTGAACCGGGTCCGTCGTGGCCTCCACAACCACACACGCGCACACCCAAACCACGCACATACGCACCCGGAGACCGCCCCAGAGGCCCCGCCCCGCTCCTCCTCGCTGGGCCGTGGGGTCCGCGACTCGCCTCTCCCGGGTCGCACCCCCTCCCAGCACCAGAAAGATGGCCACTGGGCGCCGCCGCCCAGGCCCCAGCCGCCCCTCCTGGACCTGCCGCGCGGACACCGACGTCGCCCCGGCCCCTGACCTCCGCCGGTTCCCGCCCCGCCAGGCCCCCGTAGGATATGGCCATTCCGTGATGCGCTTAGCGTATTTGCGGACGACGTTGTCCTCGCTGAAGACGAAGAGCGAACGGTTGACGGTGAAGCAGTTCTGCTTGACTGGGATGGGGTTGTACAGGGCCATGGTCCGTGCGCGCTGCGCAATGGACTGCTTGTACAGGACCCGCTGGCCCGGCGGCAGACCACCCTGGCCCGGGCCACCGGCCCCGCCGGCCCCGCCGCCCCGAGCCCGCTCCCCGCCGCCGGTGCCCCCATAGCGGCCGCCCAGCTCGTCCCCGAAGCGGACCATGACTCGCGGACGCCGCGAGCATCCCCGGCTCCGCGGCCCGGCACCGAGGGCGCGGCGCGCCAGGGGCTCCTAGCCGAGCCGCAGCGAGCTGCCTGGACCTCGCCCGCCAGCTGCTACCGCACCCGAGCCGCGGCCCCACGCCACGCCCTATAAGGGGTCGGTCACGCGGCCGCGCCTAACCAATCCGCGTCAGTCCCACCCCCGGACCTCACAGACCCCGCCCCCGCGGCCGCCCCCGCCGGAGTCCGCGGCGGTCCTCGGGGAACGCCGAGTTGCTTGCGTGTGCCCAGCTCCTGGCAGCGTGAGCCTCTGAGTGCCCCCGGGGCGCCGCCCAAAGCCTTGCCGCCTTGGCCGCGCCTGGTTCCCCAGCTCAGCAACCTGAGAGGTCCCCGGGTGCCCTCGCGCTCCTCAAACCCGAACAGACCCTCCCCCGTGGGGAGATGTCTGTAGCATCCAGAAGCCGCAGCCTAGCTTCTCACTGGCGTCCACACCCCTGTCCTGCGGAGGCCATGGCGTCAGCCACTCCCTCTCACTGCTGGCCATCGGAAGCCGAGGCTATCGTCGCCCCTCCATTTTTTTTTTTTTTTTTTAAATATCCTTACAAGCCCTGTTTTGAAATCCCTGGCCCCTGAGGCTTTTGCAGTGGACCCTGTCAAGAGTTCCACCTGCCGTTTGTTCATATGCCCTCCGAGATCTCAGTTCAGACAGTCCTCGATCTGCCATTCATCCTTATAAACATTCAGAGCTTTAGTGGTGCACCTGTTTGCCACGCCCAAGGCTCCACCCTCACTGAGCTGACATTTTTCTACCAAAGGTAGAAACATCTATATAGCACTTAATAGGTGATAGTAGGCACAGCGGGCACACGGATGGCTTGTGGGTCTTAACAGCACTGGAATTGACAGCTTTCCAAGTCACCCTTGAGTGGCAGAGGAGGAGAAAGGGTCCTCTTGACTCTTGCAGGAAATAAACAAAGGCAGGTCACAGTGCTGTGAGGAGAGTGGAAAGCGGAGATCTCTCTGCCCTGCTACGGCTTAGATCTGAGATGTTGCCCCCATAATTAGTATGTTGAAGGCTTGGTCCCCCACTGTAGCGGTAATCAGAAGTGATGGCTTTGGGTGCATGAGAGGGCACATGAGTGGATTAATCTGTTGATGGAGTCATATGTTGATGGGATGCTGGGAGGTTGTGCAAAGCGAAAGTGGGACCTCGCTGAAGGGAGGGGGGCGCCTAGAGGGGCATGCTGGTGGAGGCTTTAGGGGTCTACAGTCCCTTCCCCTCTCTGTCTCTTGTTCTCTTTATTTCCTTCCCCTCCCCCTCCTCTCTAGCTCTCCACCCTTTCTGACATACTTTGCCTCTCCACAGGTTCAAAACAATGGTGCCAGGGCAACTGAAACCCTGAAACTGTAAGCAAAAATACACCCTTCCTCCTTTAAGCTGTTCTCAGTGAGTGAAAGCTGATCCACGCATGCCCACAGGGAGTGTACTGAAAAATGAGGCATGCAAACCCAGACCCAGCGGAGGACACCAGGCAGCCCACTTCTGGAAGTGGGGTGTTCTCCTGGTTGGCATCTTACACATTCCGAAGGCTCACACTGGTACACAAAGAACACGGGAGAGCAGAGGCAAGCAGCGGCTTATAAGAAACAGTTTAGCTTCACATAATTAAAAGTCTGCCATGAAGCTAGAGGGATGGCTCAGTGGTTAAGAGCACTGACTGCTCTTCCAAAGGTCATGAGTTCAATTCCCAGCAACTACATGGTGGCTCACAACCATCTATAATGAAATCTGGTGCCCTCTTCTAGCCTGCAGGCAGAATGCTTTATACATAATAAATAAATCTTTTTTTAAAAAAGTCTGCGTTAGGGCCATAATCTTCATCTTCGTCTGCCTTTTTCCCATGACCACTATATACAATTTTTGCCTTCATGCTTGTTACTTTGTGACTCACCATATCCAACAAGGGAAGAAAGGTAGAAAAGACAGCTATTTTAAAAGTCAGTTTATTATATAGCCTTTTATGATGAAAGGATTTTGTTCAGAACTCTTAAAGTTTTTTTTTTTCACTTTAAAGCATTTATTTACATTTTAATTGCCTAAATTTATTTAGATAAAGGATTTTTAAAGATTTATTTTTTGATGGGCTCGAGAGACTAAGAGGTAAAGAGCACTGGCTGCTCTTCCAGAGAGGACAGATGTTGAATTCCCAGCACCAACATGGCAGCTAACAATGTCTGTCGCTCCAGTTCCAGGGGACCCAACGCCTTCTTCCAGCCTCCAAGGGCACTGCATGCAAGTGGCACCCAAACAGTCATACACATGAAATGAAATAGAATCTCAAAAAAATTAAAGTTAATTTTTTTAAAAATGAGGTTGGAGGTGGGATTTCTTTAGTCCCAGCACTCAGGTGGCAGAGGCAGGCTCATCTTTTTGAGTGTGAGTCCAGCCTCCTCCTCATTCAAGTTTCAACCTTGTCTACACAGCAAATTCCAGACCAACCGGAGCTACATAGTGAGATCCTGTCTTTAAAAACATAGTTAAAGCCAGGTGTGGCGGCGCATGCCTTTAATCCCAGCACTCGGGGGGGGGGGGGGGGGGCAGAGGCAGGCGGATCGCTGTGAGTTCGAGGCCAGCCTGGTCTACAAAGTGAGTCCAGGATGGCCAAGGCTACACAGAGAAACCCTGTCTCGAAAAACAAAAAGACAAACAAAAAATAAAAACATAGTTAATTATATGGCATGTATGTGTGCTACATGTGTGTCTGCGTGGACCCCATAGCCCTAGATCTAGAACTGCAGGCAGAATCCACTGGTGGGTAAGTGCCAGTGCATCTGTTTCCTCACCTCACCAATTACCTTTCTAAACACCACTGAGTAGCTGGCATCTCCTACGTTTTGTAACAATTCCCTCAGTTAGAGCCATTCTTTCTTGCAGAGGAGCTCTTTAAGCAGGAAAGCAAACAACTCAAATAGCTTCAGGAAGTCCCTGAAACTGACCATATTCCCTTAGGCCCCCCTGTAGGAGTAACCGACCAAGACTGCTGAGAGTCACTTTCAGGCAAGCCACGCTGCAAAGGAAAGTAGGACCAGACCCAACTGCCTGAAAGAAGAACAAGCTGAGCTATGGGGAAAAGGTTCAAACCAAAGTCACCTGGAAAGGACACTCTCCAGTGTGTTGAGCTGCCAGCAGGCTGTGCAGTGTGCTCTGAGGTCCCCAGCTTTTGTGAGCTGTCATCCAGTCATTCATGCTGGGTTGGGCCTTGGTGATGCACCTGTCTCTGAGTCATTTCTGCTCCTGTATGTAACCCCTCACACATCCTCCTGGAAGTAACCCCTCACACATCCTCCTGGAAGTAACCCCAATGAAACTTACTGGTTCGCCAAGTTGGACTTGGGTGATATCCAAACTTTGGTCTGTCATGGGCTCCCTACCTGGGGTAAAGAGATGTGTGTGTTGCATCTCCACAGAAAAGTGTTGTCACACAGCATGTGAGGAACTACAATCTTTCTTTCCTAGTTAAACTCTTCAACTTCCTTGGGCAACAGAATGATACCATCCCCAGGCCTGCTGTTGAGCTGTACCAAACAAAACCAGGGTTGGCTCCCTTCTCTAGCAGCAAGAGGGAAAGCTGCAGGAGTGCGGGGCTGCAGGGGTGCGGGGCGGCAGGGGTGCGGGGCTGCAGGGGTGCAGGGCTGCAGGGGTGCGGGGCTGCCAACTGCCCTGTTACAGAAAGAAAGGGGGAGGCCAGCTGATGGCTTTGACTGCCACCAACACTGGGTGGCATGGTTTGAATAGAAAAGCCTGTGACTTGCTTAGAAGTGGTGGCACACAGCACTCAGGAGACAGAGGCAAGCAGAACTCTGTGAGTTCAAGGCCAGCCTGGTCTACAGAGTGAGTTCTAGGACAGCCAGGGCCACACAGAGAAATTCTGTCTCAAAATAAACAAAGAAGGACAGAGGAAGGGAGGACAGGGGAGGGGAAGGGTGGGGAGAGGAGGGGAGGGGATGGGAGGGGAGGGTGAGGGGAGGGGAGGGGAAGGGAGGGTGAGGGGAGGGGAGGGGAAGGGAGAAGGAAGAAAAGGCTGTGACTGGTCCCGAGCAAACTGAACTGTGAATATGTTAGAGATTCTAGGGATAGGAAAGAAAATTGAGACTCTTGGCTTTTGGCCTAAGGGATGGTGTGGGTGGTTGTGCTCTGTAGTGAAACAGGGAAGAGCTTGTTCATCACAGGATACTCAGCACAGATGTCAAAAGAAGTCCAGATGGCAGGCCATAGCTAGGGGACATACCTCATATACTACCCCGCTTCAGTGGCTAGTGAAAGCAGCAGCAGACACCTGAGGAAAGAGCAGGGGTAAGGGCAGGACACACACACACACACACACACACACACACACACACACACACACACACACGGGCTGGCCCATCAGGCAGCCCTCACTATGTATCTTTTCTCATCCTCTGGCTCTTTTTCTCCTTTTTGTTCCTGCAGCCTATGGTTGCAATACCCTCATTGTCTTGAGGCTTCCCTGTGCCATACACAGAGCTTGGCAGGTTGTCCCTTCTACTACGTCAGCTGCCTCAGAGTCACCATTACCAAGGGACTCAGTAAGATTCGGGTATCTAGTAGGCAAGGAGGCACACAAAGCTCCCCTAAGCCGAGAGTGGGCTTGTGTGCACCTTCCCAGGGAGATAGAAACAAACACGTGCTCTGAGATCAGAAAGCAGAGTAGCTGTCACCTCCATAAAGCAGGTGTTACCGAGGAGTAAGACACAGCCTAATCCAGGGAACAAAGGGACACCAGTCCCTGTGTCATCCTTAAAGCAGGTGAAGGAAGGACTCACCACACCACAGACAGTTTTTCCTAGTAGGAAGTGGGCACACCAGTACAGATAGCTTGTCCAGTAAAGTGACCACAGAGCCAGGCGTGGTGGCACACACCTTTAATCCCAGCACTCGGGAGGCAGAGGCAGGGGGATCGCTGTGAGTTGGAGGCCAGCCTGGTCTACAAAGTGAGTACACAGCCAGGGCTACACAGAGAAATCCTGTCTGGAAAAAAACAAAAAACAAAAACAAAACAAAGAAGTGACCACAGCAGGTGCAGACAGCTTATCCGGTGAGGAGCTATCTAGATTGGGTGTGTAAATAGCTTGTTAACTGAGGAAGAGCACTCAGAGGTGTAGGCAGCTTGGGGACACAGAGAGTTTATTGAGTGAAGCTAACTGAGGAAGAGCATTCAGAGGTGTAGGCAGCTTGGGGACACAGAGAGTTTATTGAGTGAGGAGGTGTATACAGTCATTGTAAACAGTTACCTAGGTGCACATGCATGTGTGCAAAGGAGAGGCGTTCGTGTCAGGCAACTTCCCTAAGCTACTCTCTGCAATTTTTACTTTTTGAGGCAGCGTCCCTCACTGACCCGGTCTATCCAGCCAAGCTAACCAGCCAGTGAGCTTCAGTGAGCCCCAGGGGTCCAAGGTGGGCTTTTGTTCTTGTTGTTTGTTTTCCTTTAATGATAAGCAATGGCATTCGATTTGTATACTGATGACTGATTCAATACGAAGCTGCTGATGCAAGAGGATGGGGCACAGTGCTTAATCCCAGCACGCGGGAGGCAGAGGTAGGCGCATCTCTGTGCGTTCGAGGCCATCCTGGTCTACACAGTGAGTCCAGGACATCCAGGGATACACACAGAGAAACTCTGTCTCGAAAAAGAGAGAGGGGAGGGGCTCAGTCTTCAGGACAGTCCTGCTTTTGTGGAACAGGGACCAACCCAGGCTGTCTGTGGGAGCTGGGCTGTAGATTGATCGGGAAGGCCAAGGACTTTGTCTTGATTGTTTCTCTTTCTCTCTCTCTCTCTCTCTCTCTCTCTCTCTCTCTCTCTCTCTCTCTCTCTGTCTCTCTCTGTCTCTCTCTCTCTCTCTCTCTCTCTCTCTCTCTGACATTAGGATGGGGATGACAGGTGGGGGTTGTCCAAGGGCACACTAAGAGCTCTCACTACAGGAATGTGAGGGGATGGGGTGGAGCCTGCTCCCATCCCAGAACCCGCATCACACTCAGACCTCCTGCCTTTCCCTCCACTTTCTTGGCAGAGAAACTTGCTCTGTGTAACCTGACTCAACCCTCCGGCTTCCGCACTCCGAGTGCCAGGATTACAGGTCTGTGTCTCCATGCCAGGCTTCGCTCTCCTTTTAACTTCAGCATCCCCTGAGTCTAACTTCTCCCACTCTGGCACCTCTGGCTCTTTGTCCCTCCTCCTACCTGTCCACTGTTGGCTCTGTTTCTTAACAATTAAACTTTATTATACAACCCAACTAGCTTACACAAAAGGGGGAAAAGGTTAAAGGGAAAAAAGAGTGAACCTTCTGGTATCCGTTCCATGGGACGGGTCCCTAGGTGTCTCTGGCCTGTGCACTTGTCCTCTCTTCCTCTCTGTCCTCTCTGCCTGCCTGTCTTTCATGCAAGAGCCGGTCTCTCTCTCCCATTGAGGGTCGATTAGAAACACAATAGTCCAGGTGGAGTCCCTTGGTCTCTTTCCTGATTTCCAGGCCCAGGATGGCTCCACCCAGTCTATCCCAAGGTTAATCTCAGGGAGCATCCTTGGTGTGTCCAAGGGCAAAGCCCGCCAAGACTGTTTTCACCTGTGACAAAGCTTACAATCCTTCCCACAGCCCACCTTACCTACAAAGTGCTTAAAACCCCCAGGGTCCAACTGCTGAGAGGCAGGCACTGCAGACTGCTGTCATTCACATTTTCCAGGAAGTTCCTTAGTGCCTGGTGATTGTAACCATGCTCTGGTAGCGTCCAAGGACAGGCCCCTGCTACTCTCCCTGGGAATGGGTGTTGCATGACCTCTGCAAGCCCCCGCCCTTTTAAAAATGTCATTGGTGTTTGCTAGGTAAAGCCTAACCTCTACCACTGCGTCATCCTCTTGTCTACACAGAGGGACAAGAATTTTTTTGTTTTGAATTATAACCAGCATTTACCTTAAAAGTGAGAGACACTCCCAGTGGTTCTATGGACAAGGCACGGGAGTCCTGTCTCCCACCTGGTCCCCACACCCTTATGTCTGCAGCCCTGAGCCTGTTCAAAGCCATCACGTGCTCATTATCATCCTGAGCTGTAGCCCTGTGAACTACATGAATGCAGATTTACATGTTTGTAGGTGTTACTTCTTAAGCCTATTTTATTTGGGTATCTGAATACCTCTACCTTTCTTCCAACAACCCCTTACGCCACCCCACCCACCCCCCTACACACACATATACAGACCCTAGGGAGGAGAAAAAGAAGGTTAGAAGGGACAGGGGACATAGACCTCTTTAGACTTAGTTCCAGCTGGTTAGGGTTGTCAGGATTTTTTGGGAAAATACCGATCTCAGTCCCTAGGACATCTAGCAGTCCAGCAACAGCAAATGGCAAACACAGCAGGATGAACAAGCAGCCTTCTTCCTCCTCCATCATCTCCTTAAAGCTCCTTCCTCTCTCTGGGCTCTGATATTTATACTCTCCCAGAATCCTCCACTAACTCCAGCTGGCAAAAACCACAAGCCGCACGAAGCAATTATCAGCTGCGGACAAACTAAGGCAGTCCCATATCCCATGCTTGGAATTAAAACAAAAAATATTTACATAACATAACTGAGTTAGTTTTTAAAGAAACCAAAACTTCCACTACATGTCCTCCTTTTTGTTTAAAAAAGTGGGTCTTTCCCTAACATTAATAAATTATATACAAAGCCAGGCATGGTCACACACGCCTTTGATCCCAGCACTCGGGAGGCAAAGGCAGGCGGATCACTGTAAGTTCAAGGCCAGCCTGGTCTACAAAGTGAGTCCAAGACAGTCAAGACTACACAGAGAAACCCTGTCTCAAAAAACAAACAAAAAAGATATTGGCAAGAAAGCCAAACATCTAGATAATGATAAATAAATCATATACCCGATAATTATGAGAATTATTGGGTAAGAATTACATTCACAGTGCCCAGTCCATTTGTCTTTGGCAACTTTGGAAAAGTACGCCAATATGTATCCTATCCTGGTGAGTGCAAAGCTCTGTACCTAAACCACGTTCTTGTAACTTGCATTTATCACCCAAGAAACATCTTTTTAGACCTAAAAGATTGTCTTAGTTCATGAACAACTAACTGTGACTGTGGTAAGACTGTGACTATCTAGTCTTCAGCCCCCATCAGACGCTTGAGAAGGAAATAATATTATCTAAGCACGTAGGAAGCATAGAGCAAGCAGCTTCCAGAACTGTAGAGATAACAGAGACAGCTGGCTGCCTGCACAGTCATCACAGGTTTCTCTGTGTCTTGGGGCATCCAATCTTCAGCCTACTGGCCCAAAATATCTGACAGACTTTTCTGTGAAGCAGGAATTTTGAATGACTGGCCACTTTGCTCTGCAAAGTTGGACAGTCAATTTCCTAGTGTCCTGCTTGTCCACATTTTGGGCAGCCTGTTATCAGCCGATGAAGCAAAGACGGTTTTTTTTTTTTTTTTTTTTTTTTTTTTTGTCCAGTGGCTATCTTGCCAAATTTGTTTCTCTGATAGCCATCATCTTCTTCGAAGTAGATTAGAGGGGCTGCCAGGAGCAGACGCGTCTCTCTGTCAGAAAAGCCTTTTATTATTAAACACCTACATATTCTGTAGATCTCTGAAGTGTTTGAAAACCACCTACCTATCTCGGTAGACAAACACTGCTTGTTTCTAGCTATGTACTATCTGCTTAACCTTGAAAATATATACAAGAGATTAATAAAGCTTATTTCTGAAATAAACTAAACTAGTATCTAACAAGACTACAAGTAATCTTAGTTATAGGTGACTAACTACTGCTTTGTACCTCCAATCATCCTGAACGGTTCGCAATAGTTAGCTTTCATAAGACCAGAACTTTACATCACATTTTCAAATGAGTTGTATATGCACATACATTAAACAAAAGTTAAACAAAATAACCTTAGATTCCTATCAATATACAATAAACGAGTTGCATATGTACAATACATTAAGCAAGAACTGAACAAAATAATCTTAAATATCTATTTCTATCAATAGGCAATAAACCATATCATTGTAAGATATTTGAAACTAGTAGATTCAAGACTTACGTTTTATCCTACCATCCTGTATCCCTTTTCTTTTATCATTCCCCCGTTTCCCTCCTTTCCCCTAACACCAGATAGGAGAGAAAAATAAGAGAAAAAGAAAGATGGAGGGGAGAAAGAAAGAGATCCCCTGATTCTAACCTTTCCCTTGTTTCCTTCCTGACCATGACGAATAACAACTTGCAACCAACCCCACTGGACAAGAACAGACATCCGAAACCCACCAGACAACCAAAACCACCCACCCACCTCGCGGAAATGGAGGCGTCGTGTTCTTAAAATTACTTCTTGCTGCCTGGGGCAAAGACATCTTTTGGGTACCCTAAGAAAATTGGGAAGCTGGCCAAGTGCTGTATCTTTTTCTGTCCAGTCTCTGTGGGATCGATCATCTGGGCTAGCCCTTTTGAAGTTGCCTTGGATGCAAATTCTTGAGGAAACAGTAACTGAGGCAGTCTGAGAGGCTAAATCATCTGGGCTTCTCGCTTTATCTTTATTGTTATCTGGTCTTTTGCTCTGAAAATAAACTTTTAAAGGTAATATTATATATGTATGTATATATATATATGAAATATGCAAAATGCATAAATCAGCTAATGATGATTTTCTGCTCTGTGTTGGAGCAGGTAAAAGACACCAACTTAATTGTGGTTTCCCTGCGTGCTTGTTACCTGGCTGACCACATGAGAGCAGCTGATACTCTTTGCTGTGGAGCCTCTAGCTGACAGCCCCTCCATTCGTCTCCTGACGGCAAGAGGTTACCTTATATGCCCCTCTTGGGCCTGCATTCGTTAGTCCAAAGATACCCAGCACTGACGGAAATGGCTTATTTGTGTCTCTGGCAGAAAGTATTCTCAGAGTTAACGCCACCGGACGTTTTGAGCTCTGAGCCTTTTAATGGCTCGGTCACAATTCCGTTTCAAATGACTGAATTTACCACAATTGAAGCACCGAGCATTTTGATGTCTACGGCTTTGGCGGCTACCGGGAAAGTTAACGGTGGTGATCTCACAACCCGAGGCTGCTCCTTCGGCAGCCTCCTTTGCTCAGGATTAAGCCTCTTGCCCTGCATGGCCTCCGGTTATGGCCAGCCCCTTGCCTCACACAGGGGCTCCAGGTACCTGGAGTGCAGTGCAGCACAGCTGAGCATCAAGGAGTTGGTGGAACATGAGGACACACACACAACACACACACCACGACGACTCTGGCTCTCAGTTACCAGGTGTGAACACTTTTGTTCTCCCTTTTCCAGCCTCGCTATTCGATTCCCAAGGGCTTCCATCTCCACCTGCAAACTCTCTAGTTGTCAACTCTGCAATCCTTTCAAAGACCAGAGAATTGAGTGGTACTTCTGATTTTCCCATTTCGTCCACTTTTTGTTCCTCATACCCTCACGTATCCACTCACCACTTTTCCAATTGTTCAACCATTCTCCCAACCTTTTTAAAAAACAAAATACAGGAAAATGATGAAACAACACCAGAAAATTCCCTCTGGGAGTAAAGCAGGAGAGAATGCAGCGGCAGTAGCAGCCATTTGATGACCCCCTGAAGCAGTACTTTCATCGCTTGTTAACCTGCCGTCTGTACGGCTTTAGAAACCAAGTTTCCTATTATGCCTAGCCACATCTGGGCACCACTTGTAGATGTTACCTTTTAACCCTATTTTATTTGGGTATCTGAATGCCTCTACCTTTCTTCCAACAACCACGCCCCCCCCGACACACACACACACACACACACACACACACACACACATACACACACCCTAGGTAGGAGAAAAAGAAAGTTAGAAGGGACGGAGACATAGACCTCTTTAGACTTAATTCCAGCTGGTTAGTGTCATCAGGTTCTTTGGGGGAAATACCAATCTCAGTCCCCAGGACATCTAGCAGTCCAGCAAAAGCAAACGGCAAATGCCGCAGGACAAATAAACAGCCTTCCTCCTCCTCTATCATCTCCTTAAAGCTCCTTCCTCTCTCTGGGCTCTGATATTTATACTCTCCCAGAATCCTCCACTAACTCCCGCTGGCAGAGACCACGAGTCACATGAGGCAATTATCAGCTGTGGACAAACTAAGGCAGTCTCATATCCCACCCTTGGGACTAAACCAAAAACATAGTTACACAATGTAACTGAGTGTTAAAGACACCAACACGTCCACTACACATGCTCCCGCACACGTCAGTATGAATCATTTGTTGTCACCACAGGTATTAGTCTATTGTGTAATCATTTCTTCTCCCCTTCAGTGCTGGACTTGTTTGTTTGTTTCTATTTTCCGAGACAGGGTTTCTCTATGTAATCCTCACTGTCCTGGACTCACTCTGCAAACCAGGCCTCAAACTCGTGAAGACCTGTGTGCTTCTGCCTCCCACGTGCTGGGATATTTCCTGCTGGTGTTGTTCTCCTTTGTATGAGGCAAGAACACGCCGATCTGACCCCAGGAAAGGAACTGCAGCCGCAGCACATGGCCCGTGACCTCACTAGGTGATGCTAACACCGCCACACACATGAGTCCTGTTTCACACCCTCCCTCAGACACTGGTGCTGCTGGCTAGAGTTTTACCAATCTGGTCAGTATTTCAAGTGTCATGATTTGGTTTTAATCTGCCTTTCCCTATTTGCCGAGGAAGCCACTCCTACTTGAGTTCTCTTTACGAGAGAGCTGTTCGAGTTTTCCATTCACTTCCCCGCTGGATTTTTCTCTCCCGGGTGAGTCGCAGTGCCTTCCTTGCTCTGATTTGTGTCTTGTTGTTTTGTGGCATTTTGTAAAGATCTACCAATTTTTATTTTATGTGCCCTGGCGTTTTGCCCTCCACCGTCGGTCTGGGGTGCCAGGTTCCCTGGAGCTGGAGTTACAGGCGACTGTGAGCTGCCACAAGGGTGCTGGGAACAAACCCAGGGCCTCTGAAGAGCAGCCCACACTTCCCCATCTCTCCAGCCCGTTTTGTGATTCTTCTGATGGTCACAGCTGTCATAGCTAGAATGCAGTCTAAACATATTGTATTGTTATTTTTCTTGTTGATATGGCCAAACACCTGACAAGAAGGAACAGAAGAGATGAAGGGCTTATTCTAACGAGTGACACAAGGAGCACAGTCCATCCTGGGCACAAAGACACATCAGCAAGAAGGGCTTATAATGGGCGTGGCAATAGGGAAATGTGGCTTCTTGCTCACATCTGGAAAGACTAGGGAGCAAAGGAAAGGGGTGCCAGCACTCATGCCTTTTATTCAGTCCAGGACAGCAGACCATGGGGTGATATTTATTGCCCACATTCAAGGCAGTTCATCTCTGGAAATGCGTACAGACACAGCGCTGTCACTGATGCCTTAACTGCACATACACCTGAAGGCCAGAAGAGGGCATCAGATCACATTATAGATGGTTGTGAGCCACCATGTGGTTGCTGGGAATTAGACTCAGGACCTCTGGAAGAGCAGACAGTGCTCTTAACCTCTGAGCCATCTCTCCAGCCCCCCCCCCCTTTTTTTGAGACAGGGTCTCTCTGTGTACTCCTGGCTGTCCTGATACTTGTTCTGTAGCCTAGGCTGCCCTCAAACTCTGAGGTCCACCTGCCTCTGCCTCCCAAGTGCTGGAATTAAAGGTGTGTGACACCAGTTCCTTAAGTGTTTTTCTTTCTTTCTTTCTTTTTTTTCCTCCTTCAAGGACAGGGTTTCTCTGTGTAGCCCTGGCTATCCTGGACTCACATTGTAGATCAGGCTGACCTTGAACTCACAGCGATCCACCTGCCTCAGCCTCCCGAGTGCTGGGATTAAAAGCGTGCGCCACCACCGCCCGGCCCCTTAAGTGTTTCTTGATCTAATCAAATTAAAAGTTGATATTAGCTACCACAAGTCTACACCTTGTCAACTGACCCCCCAAATACATCACTTTAAACCATAACACTGCACTCCTGGCCCCCAAAGTACCACGGTCATCTCATTAGGGGGTTCTCTGCGAGCTCTACCGCTAGCGGAGAAAGGGACGGCAGCAAGAGGCGCTTAGTTAGGCAGACTGGGTCAGACGTCTGTAATTGACCCTGAGCAGTTTGTTGTAAGCATATTTAAGCACAGTGCCACCCGAGGGAGAGTTTCCTGGTGTCAAACAACCCCCTGCGCGCAAGGCGGCACGCTGACATCAAAGCTCGACTCAAAGTGCGTGCCACTTTCTTCCTAGATGATGAGTTCTGGGGATGGGCTACATGTGTCACCTTAAGGGCCTAGGGGAGCATCTGGAATGGTCTCGTCATACAGGTAGCAAGAGGGCATATGGGCGGTTAGTCTGCTTGTGGGACCTTGATGTGGCCTAGCCCTTCAGATGACACAGATCACTGGGTTCTGATCATCTCCAATTTCCAGCCTTTGGTGGGAAACAGGTGATATGTCTTTTTCTTTCTTTCCTTCTTTCTTTTTTTTTTTTTAGATTTATTTATTTTATTTATTGCATATGAGTGCTTTATCTGCAGAAAAGGGTATCAGATTACATAATAGGTGGTTATGAGCCACCATGTGGTCGGTTGCTGGGAATTGAACTCAGGACCTCCAGAAGAGCAGGTGGCGCTCTTAACCATTGAGCCATCTCTCCAGCCCAGATACGTTTTTTTCTTTGAAAAGACAACACTGCGTGCATAACATTCCTGGCTTCCCTGGTGATCTGTGGGCACAAGGACCTTCGTGCTCCCAACATTTCATAATGTAATATGCACTGGAACTCCACGAGGTTGCCCCTTGTCAGGAACTGTCCTTTCAAACAAATCTGTATTGTCATGCCCTGAATGCCGCCCTGAGACGCTCCATTCAGCTGTCCTTACCTTCTGGAATACTGAGCCCTAAGAAGTGTGTGCAGTCACCACTGTGACAGTAACCTCTAGCCGTCTCTTTAAAGTGTTGAGGATATGTCGTGAGACTTGGCTTTTCTGTTTTCAACCCCTTCGACAAATCTTCCTGCGTGATTTGAGGAAGGTGTCTACTTGCTTTTTTATAGCATCAAACTGCCACAAACCATTCATGTTATGGGAAGGCCTGCCATTCCTGGGCCCTGCCCTTCCTTCAGGTAAGTCATTTGTCTAAAGCACCAGACTCCTAACATTTCATAGAAGGGCAATCGCCCCACTTGATTCTCTTTAGGAAACTTCTTACTCTCCCTGAGCCTTGATTCACCCCTGTAGATTTTTTTTTTTTTTTTTTTTTTGGTTTTTCGAGACAGGGTTTCTCTGTGTAGCCTTGGCCATCCTGGACTCACTTTGTAGGCCAGGCTGGCCTCGAACTCACAGCGATCCGCCTGCCTCTGCCTCCCGAGTGCTGGGATTAAAGGCGTGCGCCACCACGCCTGGCACCCCTGTAGATTTTATAATCAGACTGTCAACTTAAATATACACACACACACACACACACACACACACACACACACAGTGGGCTTTTCACAGAAATGACTGTGCATCTTCATTGGGCAGAGCCATTCTTAGTACATTTTCATAAAAACCCTACACATGCCTGCTGCTTCATTCTGAGATGTCTTCCTGTGTCCCTCCTCAAATGGGGTTAGTCACCTATTGCTCTGCTTGACAGACGCCTGACAGAGGCAGTGTAAGGAAAAAGGCACATACTTTGGCTCAGGTTTGAGGAAATGCAATCCGCTGTGGTGGGGTAGCGGTGGCACAGGGATGGTGACATGAGGATGGTGGCACAGGGACGGTGGCACAGGGATGGTGGCATAGGGACGGTGGCACGGGGATGGTGGCACGGGAACGGTGGCACGGGGATAGTGGCCATCTTATATCTCAGACAGGAAGCAGAGAACAGACCCGGCTGGTACTCAGCTTGCTTTCTCCTCTCTCTTCAGAGAAGTAGCCTAGCCCATGGGATAGTGCCATCTATGCCCCGGGAAGTCTTCCTTCCTCCATTAAAACTGTGGAAATGCTCTTAGAGCAGTGGTTCTCAGCCTTCCTAACGCTGCGACCCTTTAGTGTGGTTCCTCGTGTTGTGGTGACTCCCATGCCCAAAATGATTTTGTTGCTACTTCATAACTGTAATGTAAATTCTTTCTTTCTGATGATCTTAGGTGATCACTGTGTAAAGGTCATTACCCCCACCTCAAGGGGCCGTGACCCACATGAGACCCACTGCCTTACAGACACATCCAGAGGTTGTGTCTAGTCAGGTTGACAAAGACTATTAACTGTAAAAACTCCACCCCTTGTCAACTTGACACTTAAACACACCATGTAGCCCCAGCTGGCCTTGAGCTCATGGAGAGCCACCAGCTTCTGTTTCCTGAGTGCTAAGAGCGCCACCATACCCAGATTCTAGAGATTTATTTATTATTTATTTATTTATACGATGTTCTGCCCACATGTGTATCCGCAGGCCAGAAGAGGGCACCAGATCTCATTATAGACGGCTGTGAGCCACCATGTGGTTGCTGGAATTGAACTCAGGACCTTTGGATGGTCCTCTTAACCTCTGAGCCATCTCTCCAGCCCCCCTATACCCTGATTCTAAACACATACTTTTTAAATAATATCACTCATGAGCCATAAACTTGCATGTTCATCTAATCATACAAAATGTACTTACTTCAGCCGGGCGGTGGTGGCGCACGCCTTTAATCCCAGCACTCGAGAGGCAGACGCAGGCAGTCTGTGAGTTGGAGGCCAGCCTGGTCTACAAAGCCAGTCCAGGACAGCCAGGGCTACACAGAGAGACCCTGTCTCAAAAAACAAAAACAAAAAAGGACTTACTTTGTCTCTACAAGTTCCTAGAGTCTTTAGTACTACCAAGACCATGCAAGCTGTGAACCTCTAGGAAACTAAAATACAAGTTACATATTCCCAATAGACAATGACACAGAAATATTCTTTTAGCCAAATAGGGGAATGTGGGCCAGCAAGGAAAAATCAGGCCAACACAGCATCATTTCCTGCTTCCTCATCTCCAGTGTCTAGACACTCTTCATAGCATCGTCTAGGCTCCCACAGCCTTGGGAAGTACCCTTCCTGCCAAACTGTGGCCCCACAACACACACAGACCTCCTCTTAGGCCACCTGTACCCTGTGCTGACAGTTTTCTTTGGCACAAGACTATGCAGTCACAGTCCTGGCATTTCCAACAGAGTTGGATCTCCATTGCAGCTGGGGCTTCACCTTTACGACCTCAGTCGGTGGCCTCTCAAGGCCTCTTTGTAGGGAAACTGACCCACCACGCATGGTTTGGCCTTGGTGTCTTTCTGGAAACTCTGCACGCGTCTCCATGGCCTCCCTTAATCCTTCATCTTTCTGGTGCACAAAATTGGTACAATGTAGACAATACAGACAAATTCTGCTGCCCTCCTGAATGCAGCCCGTGTGCAGCCTCTGGGACAACAGTCTGCAGCGGCCCGTGTGCAGCCTCTGGGGCCACAGTCTGCAGCGGCCCGTGTGCAGCCTCTGGGGCCACAGTCAGCAGCGGCCCGTGTGCAGCCTCCGGGGGCCACAGTCAGCAGCGGCCCGTGTGCAGCCTCCGGGGGCCACAGTCTGCAGTGGCCCGTGTGCAGCCTCCGGGGCCACAGCCTGCAGCGGCCCGTGTGCAGCCTCCGGGGGCCAGTCTGCAGCGGCCCGTGTGCAGCCTCTGGGGCCACAGTCAGCAGCGGCCCGTGTGCAGCCTCTGGGGCCACAGTCTGCAGCGGCCCGTGTGCAGCCTCTGGGGCCACAGTCAGCAGCGGCCCGTGTGCAGCCTCTGGGGCCACAGTCTGCAGCGGCCCGTGTGCAGCCTCTGGGGCCACAGCCTGCAGCGGCCCGTGTGCAGCCTCTGGGGCCACAGTCTGCAGCGGCCTGTGTTGTCTCTGAGGCTAATCCTGAGAAAACCCTAGATTGTTTGAGCAGAAACCCCTTGGGGTGGCATTCTCAATCCTCTCCTTTCAAATCAATTTGCATTTTCACAAGCTGGAGCCTTCCATTGTGTGATTCTGTACCTCTCCTGTTGTCCTGGTGTAGAGTGCAAAGGCAGTCTTCAATGTATGTGTCACTTTAACGTCACAGCTCCCTTCTCTACACCGCTTTTTCTACAACTTTCCAACTGCTCACATTCTTTCCCTTGGGGGAGGGGCGAGCAAACTTGTCCTTTCTTTTGCTCTCTTGCTGCTGTTTCTTACTGTTGATCTGCATAGGGACAATGACAGTGTTGCAGCCTGGGTGCTCACGTGCCTTCAAGTGTCCTGTAGCGAACTCCTTACTCCATTGTCTTTTAATTCAGCATGGTAAAAATTTCAGGACCTAAGAAGAAAAGCAGCCACATTTTCCCCCAGAGCATAACTAAGACTCCTAGTACAGGCCTTTGTTCCTTGTGAACAGTTTTTGTATGTATGTGGTCATGTATGTTTAGGTAGACACGCCCATGCACGTCAAGATGTGCATGTGTTCATACGCAGGTGGACATCAGGCGTCAACCACGGGTGTCATTCCCAGAGCACCTCCTACCTTGTGCTTTGATTTTTGTTTTTTTTTTTTGTTTTGTTTTTGAGACAGGGTTTTTCTGTGTAGCCTTGGCCATCCTGCACTCACTTTGTAGACCAAGCTGGCCTCGAACTCACAGCGATCCGCCTGCCTCTGCCTCCCGAGTGCTGGGATTAAAGGCGTGTGCCACCACGCCCGGCTTCACACCTGGTTTTTTAAGAGTGGGTCCACCCTTGTAAGATAAACACTTTACCAACCAAGCTCCCTGCCTTACTGTCTTACCTTTGCCTAATGCTAGAAAAAGAAAAGGCAAGCAGGCAGGAGATGCGCCTGGGACATCGCCTCGTTCAGTGACACAAAACCACAAGCAGCATACTACAAGGCCAGCTCTACACTCTGGATCTAGCTCTACCCCACGATGGCACTGAAGTCCCACCTCTCTGGTCCAGAGCTCCCCCTACCTTCTGCCTCTCATCCTCACTGAAGTTGGAATTGCAACGTTTCAGGCCGCTTTACTTTCCCACTCTAGAGATGACACTAATGTCTAGCCATCACCCCTTATGAGGCCTGAGCTAACCCACACGTATCTAGCTGCCTCTGTATCTTGAAGACTTGAACCCATACACACGGCATCAGGAGAAGACTTGGAACTGGCTCCAGCACCATCGTCCAAAAAACGGGATTTCCCAGTTGTTGGCAGTTGGGGTCCCTGATCTAAATGGGCCTTCATGAATGGGGACCTTAGAAGACATCCCAAGGGGGACCTGTGGCTAACGAGGCCTTCGAAGAGCAGTAGGCACAGGGAAACCAGCTCCACAAAGGTGGGCCTAGTTGACTTCTGTGTCCAAACACCCTGCAGAAAGGTGACGATGGTTCAGCAGGACATCAGTGTGCCCCGCGGTTGCTCCTATCGCTGAGTGGAAGAAGCCAGGCCACGCTGTTCTGTGAAAGGCAGAGTTATGTGGAGGGGGCTGCGTGATGCTGCGTGAAACCTGGAGGCATAAATTGGAAATCCTGGCTTCGGTTTTCAGGCCTGGGACCTACGCTGAGGGAGGCAGCCAGCCCAGGGAGGAGAGACTGGCGTGGCGGGCAGGTTACCACCGTCCTCCACACTTACTCCTTGGACAGACGATAGATAGGAGGGTGTTTTGGTCTGTGGTTTCTCTGTGAGAACTAACCCAATTCAAAGACAACTGCTAAGGCTGGGTGTGGTGGCGTAAGCCTTTAATCCCAGCACTCGGGAGGCCGAGGCAGGCGGATCGATGTGAGTTTGAGGCCAGCCTGGCCTACAAATCGAGTCCAGGACAGCCAGGGCGACACAGAGAAACCCTGTCTCAAAAAACAAACAAACAAAAAAGACAACTGCTGAAGATGTCAGTCACAAGCTTGCTGATGGCACACATTATACTTTGTGACAGTGTCATATGGGAGCCAGCTATCCATCCAAGAGCAAAGGTCTCATTTATTAATGAAACTGAGTTGGAAATGATCAAAACTGATATCAAAACATAGTTCCAATAAAAGCTTATCCACAGATGCCCACACACGTTTCTGCTGGCCTGGCATGGACTACACTGGCTCATGGAAGCCGACATCAACCTCAGCAGCTCTCGGGAAAGCCTACCCATGCGGCTTCTCCATCACAGAGTGCGGACATTTGTTTCTGTGGTTGCCCATGTGGCCCCCTCTTCTGTTTCTTCTTTGCACAGACACTCTGAGAATAAGCTAGTCTGCACTGTTTTCTCCCTGGTACCACACTGGCCAGGATGAAAACGGCACTTGCCAAATGCCACGCATGTTCCCTCTTGTCCAGCCCACTGCCCTACTGAGTTAAGTTCAGACTTGTAGCATCTCTCACCTTGATCTCCCCTATAAAGCCCCCTACACACACACACACACACAGACACACACAGACACACACAGACACAGACACACACAGACACACACACACACAGACACACACACACAGACACACACACACACAGACACACACACACACAGACACACACACACAGACACACACAGACACACACACAGACACACACACACACAGACACACACAGACACACACACACACAGACACACAGACACACACAGACACACACAGATACAGACACACACACAGACACACACACAGACACACACACACACAGACACACAAACACACACACAGACACACAGACACACACACACAGACACACACAGACACACAAACACACAGACACACACACACAGACACACACACACAGACACACACACACCCACACACACACACACACCCCACACACACACAGAGACACACACACACACACACACACACACACACACCCTAGGAGCCACAGCATCAGCAGCAGTGGGCTCTGTGCTCTTCTTTAGCCTTCTGAGCACATCACTAACCCCAGCCCCCTCCCTGCCACTTTCAGATCTGTGCCCAACAGGCTTGTGAGAACCATGGCAGACAGCTTCCTCTCATACCTTTGTAGAACTCATGGCTGGTGTTTCTCTAGAACAGTGTGCATGCAGCGCCCCCCCCCCCCCACTACCTCTCGCGTCTGCTCCGGGTAACAGCAGCCAGTAGTCTGGATCTGATTAGTCTGTCCATCGCTACACTGGCGTGTCAGTGGGCCACTGACATTCGGCTTGGACAGGCCTCTGGGGTGGAAGATGAGCCCACAGACTGACTGATGCCACTGGCTGCCGTTATCACCCTGTACCGTTTCTAGGTGAAAACTACTGCTCAGTGCTTTGAGTTCCCAAGCCCACAGCTCCGTCCTGGTCCTGAGCCTCACACCTAAGGGCCTGTTTAGCATCTGTACCTTCTCTCCTAGACACTAAAATGGGATTTCAAATAGTGGGCCGGGGGAGACTGACAAGTTTCTAACAAAGCCACTCTGGAAGAGCAGAGAAATGAAAGGAGACAACAGAGGGAAGGATAAAGAAGGGTAACGGGAAAACGTGCATCATCAAGAGCCACAACTCACAGGATGCAGTACGCTGACCCTGCGGTAACTTCTCCATCAGATACGACCCAGCACAAACTGACCCACGGGAAGCGGAGAGAGTGAGGTGGTTGGCTGGCTTTAGAATCACCATAGGAACACAATCTGGGTGTGTCTATGCAGTATTTCCAGGAAGATGTGGGGAGGGAGAGACACTCGATGTGGGTGGCACCACTGAACTGGCTAAGGTTCTGGACCGAGTTAAAAAGGAGATAAGCCTAGTACCAGAGGCCTCTGTTTCCCGACCGGGTGCAATTCAGCAGTATCTTGCCTTGCTGAGCCAAAGGAAGTAGCCTGTGTCCCTCCCTAAGTTGTTTCTGCCAGCTATGTATCACAGCAAGAAAAGTAACCAATACAGGCGGTAATAATCTCCAGGTGACAGAGTGGGGAGGCCTAGGGCCTGTCACCTCCTATCACTCACCTGAGCACCGGGAGCTCAGAAGTCTCACACAGCCCCCTGCTCAGCTAGGGCTGAGAGCTTTCAACTGCAGGCCAAAGAGTGTGCACTTAATTGAAGAACAGTTGAAATTGTGAGAGATCACCCAACGTTACTGTCCCAAGAACAATCATCAGAAAAGTAAGTAATCACATCTAAGATACTGGCAATCTCTACTACAAGAAATGAATTTCTCCATAGTCAAAGAGCTCAATAATAAAAAGCATTAATGATTCAACTAAAAAGAGGGAAAGTATGTGAAAAGTTGCTTCGCACTACCCCTCAGACCCTTGAACACACAGGACCACAGTTCTGACGGTGGTGAAGCTTTTTAGTCTCCTCAGGCACCCGGTGGGGCTGTCTGGGATGAAGAAACAACTATGACACTCTAGGACCATGGAGCAGGCACCTCTGTGCGCTTCACACTTCTCCTTGATGACCCTAGCTGTATAAGCTTCACGCTGGCTGCTCAAGGCAGGGTCGAGGGTGATGGGAATCCTCCTAAAAACAGTTGCTAGGAAAAGTAAAGGGACTTATATATGTAAAGTTTAAGGCCAGCCTGAGCTACATAGGTCAGGACAGTATGGGCTACAGTTTAAGACAGTCTCACACAAACAAAACAAAACAAGACCACAATACACCATTCGATATAATGAATATAATTTACCATACCAATCAGCTGGGGAAGAAATACGCCGTATAAATTAAAATAGGTAAGTATGGGGCTGGAGAGATAGCTCAGAGGTTAAGAGCATTTGTTGCTTCTACACAGGACCTAAGTTCAGTTCCCAGCACCCACATAATGCCTTACAACCATCTGTAACTTCAGCTCTCTAGGGATCTAATGCGCTCTCCTGGCCTTCTCAGGCACCGGGCACACGCATAGGCTTGCCTGGCCTTCTCAGGCACCGGGCACACGCATAGGCTTGCCTGGCCTTCTCAGGCACCGGGCACACGCATAGGCTTGCCTGGCCTTCTCAGGCACCGGGCACACGCATAGGCTTGCCTGGCCTTCTCAGGCACCGGGCACACGCATAGGCTTGCCTGGCCTTCTCAGGCACCGGGCACACGCATAGTGCACATATATACATGCAGGTGAAACAGTCATACATGCAAAAATGAAGTGACTCTTATAATTTACTTTAAAATCTGCAAAAGTATTTAAACAAAACGCGACATTCATATGGCTAGAGACATGGCTCAGCAGTTAAGAGTATTTGCTTTTGCAGAGGACCTGGGTTCAGTTCCCAGCACCTGATTGGAGGTCTCTGAAAGAATTCAGGCTGTTATTTCTCCAACAACAACAACAAACAATACCATGTATGATATCATGGGAATTCAAACAGGTTACAAATTTAGCAAAGTGTGTTCAGTATCTACCTGGTGAAGGAATGGCTGTATATCTCTGGAAAGAAAATGTTATAAAACTAATTTTAAAAATTCAAGGCCAAGCCGGGCGTGGTGGCGCACGCCTTTAATCCCAGCACTCGGGAGGCAGAGGCAGGCGGATCGCTGTGAGTTCGAGGCCAGCCTGGTCTACAAAGTGAGTCCAGGACAGCCAAGGCTACACAGAGAAACCCTGTCTCGAAAAAAAAAAACAAAACAAAAAAAAAAAAAAAAAAAATTCAAGGCCAATCCAAGGGGATGGGGAGAAAAGGAAAGAAGGGAGGAAGGGCCGAGGATGGAGGGAAAGGGATGGAGAGGGAGAAGCAAGTGAGTAAGTGAGCCACACACACCACGATCATAAACACAAGCAAGACCGGATGAGGCTGCCAGAGTCACCACAAGGTAAATTAAATCACAGTGTTATATTGTGGGCAACAGATTACAGGATAAACACGGAAACTCAGTCAATGCAACACTGAAAAAAAAAAAAAAAAAGTCATGTATCTGGCACTGCTTTGTCTTAAACACTTCCTTCAGGGGCCAGGGAGGTGGCCAGCAAGTAAAGCCACTTGCTGCACAAGTCTAATGACTTGAGGTCTGTGGCCGGGTGCCGTGGTGGGTACCTGCAATACCAGCACTCCTGGTATAAGATGGAGTAACAGACACAACTAGACAAACTGCCACAGCAAGGTTGAAGGCAAGAGCTCCTGAAAGCTGTCCTCTGACTTCCATATTCTCACACGGCATGTACGTACAATCTGTGTGGACACAGACATGCAGACTTCCTTACAAAGAGCTAACGTTTAGATACTGTAGGACGCACTAAGACCCAACAGAAAGCTCCAAATTAAAATCAGACCCACATTACATCATCTCAGACAAAAAGCAAGGCCAACTAAACATCCAAAGTGTGGTTGTCTCCTTCAGGCACGACACAACCACTGCCACTGTGAAGGAGGAAAGATGTGGTGACCTACGCAGCCAAGGTTAGCCCACAATCACTGCAAGGAAATAGGCCAAACAAGTGATGGCTAGAACCAGGGTGATGATGACGACAGCATCACTGGGGAAGGGCCACCATCCTTCTGTCCCAGCTGCACTTGGTCTGTTAGGCTCCAGAATTTATAGGAGGTGAGGGTGAACTGGGGTCCCGTGCTGGACTTTCCATGAGTCACCCGTGCCAGGCTGTCTTTTTATTTTTTTATTTATTTATTTTGGTTTTTCGAGACAGGGTTTCTCTGTGTAGCCTTGGCTGTCCTGGACTCGCTTTGTAGACCAGGCTGGCCTCGAACTCAGTGATCCGCCTGCCTCTGCCTCCCAAGTGCTGGGATTAAAGGCGTGTGCCACCACGCCCAGCTCAGGCTGTCTTTTTAGTGATGATACTAGCTCTGGAAAACTCGCTGTTATGTTTGGGCTGGGAGCTACTTGGGTCACGCCTATCTGCAGCAGCTTCTCTCTCTACTCCCACAGCTTCAGAAGAGGGTGGGGTGGGGGGGGGAGAAGAAAGAAGATGACGAGGAAGATGAAGGAGAAGACAAAGGAGGAGGTGGAGGAAGAAGAGCTACTGATACCTGTAGCATGAGCCCCTCCTCCCTGAGACCTGTGAGTGGACTCCTGCTTTGCCTCACGCACCTAAACTCCCGTCAGAGTCCCTGACAGACTGGCATTATTAACTCTCCTAATGAATCCCAGACCCAAAAGGACAATCAGAACTCTTGAGTGTTTCACTAAGTGGCTCCCCAACCTGGATCTGGTTGAACCTTCCCCCCGGCCTGCAGCGCTCTACCTTGAATGAGCAAAGGCTTCTTTGTATTTCCATATGGAGTAAAATCCATCTAGACATTGGAGCTGGAGAGATGGCGATGACTGCTCTTCCAGAGGACTGGGTTCCCAGCATCCTCATGGCAGCTCACAACTGTCTGTAACTCTTAAGGTCTGACGCCCTAACACAGACATACATGCAAGCAAAATACCAATGCACAAAAAATAAAGATAAATTATTTTTTAAAAGTCCATCTAGCCACATCTTACACTTGCCACAAAAATTCACTTTATGGACTAAAGGCCTAAATGTAAAAACATAATAAAACATGTGGATGAAACTTCAATACAGGTTATTTAAAGGTCAACAAAATCTCATCAGCTTTGTTTTGTGTTAGGTAGTAGTTGACATGTTATATGTGATTTTATTTAAAATTATAGTAATAAGTCTATACTATTTGGATATAGAAAGACAGTAAGGCAGAAGTGACATAGTTTGGGAATAAGCATGGGTCACTTGGGGCTCTGCTACAGGCAGGGGCCTAGATCCAGAGGGTACCCACTGGGGTCTCTACACTGTGTCCTGAATAAGCGATTGAACCAGTGACGCATAGCTCATGGTAGAAACATTACGAATTTTGAAGGTCTTAAGAAAGCAAGCACTTTGAAACAAGGATGTGGGCCTTGGAGGTGAGACAGCTTGAGCCCTCAGTGGCAAATGCAGCACTTGGGACTTTACATTCTAACAGCACAGACTTTTCTGCCATGTTCTACTATATGTTACCTTTGGCGTGTCGGTTTTAGTCTTCTGCCACTGGCTTCTTTTATATAATAATCCTGTTTCTACACTATTTTTCTCCCAGAGCTCACTTGGAGTAAACAGGGTGGAACTGCTGGCTGCCTGCACAAAAAGCTATCTCAACATCTACGTTGGTCCAGTCACAAAAGTAAACACAAAACCAACTGTACACAAAACGAAATCTAAAACCAGAGTTGTGGTTTGGTTTGGTTTGTTTTCTTGAGACAGGGTCTCCATGTAGTCTCTGCTGTCCTATAACTCAGTAAGAATCAGGCCAGCCTCAAACTCGGAGACATCCGCCTGCCTCTGCCTCCCGTGTGCCACCCTCGCTGGCCCAAGTACAGTGTTTGCATAGCCTGCTGTTCATTATTTCAATAAAATGTAGAGCTTGAGACAAACCAACTTATAAAGACAAAAAGCTGTCGTAGCAGAAGGTCCAGGACGCACCTGGTGATAGCCAGCCATCTTGCTGGCAGGGTCCTGAGGTGAAAATAAGGCACCACAGGACAACAGACATGGAGGTGTCTGTCTGTGTGTGCTCTCTTTTCCCTCCTATCTACACAGAAGCAGGACTGACCAATGGTGCCAGTGGCGCCATGCTGAGGATTGCATTCCATCTTAAACTCCTAACAAAGGTCCCCTCTGCACACCGAATTTGGATTGTATTTTCATCCAACTAATGTCTCATGGGGAGGGAGGTCAAACTTCAACACATCACACCACAGCCAGGCCACAACGAAGTGTGTGTGTTTGTGTGTACAGGACCGTGTATGAGTGAGTGAGTGCGGGCGGGGGGAATGCAGGGGAATAGTGGGAGTTACTGAAAACACTTCACTCCTGAGGATGCAGGTGGCAAATGCTTTTCTGTAGACCATGTGTTGAAGTTCAGTGGTACCTTTGGGCCCTAGCAACATGTAACGGTTACATACTACATGAATTAGCCAATCTACTTCCAATAGTCATCCCAGACCAAAAGCAAGCCCTTGCACCTGGGCAAGAATGCTTTAATGGGGCTGGAGAGATGGCTCAAAGGTTAAGAGCACTGTCTGTTCTTCCAGAGGTCCTGAGTTCAATTCCCAGCAACCACATGGTGGCTCACAACCATCTATAGTGAGATCTGGTGCCCTCTTCTGGCGGGCAGGCACAAATGCAGGCAGAACATTGTATTTGTAATAAATAAATAAATCTTTTTAAAAAAAGAATGCTTTAATGAGGAGATACACATACACAAGAAAACTGAATTCTCCCAGTATGGAATTCTTGAGGGAGAGGGGGAGGCGATAAAGATCAATACAGTGATGTTTTACAAGGCAAGAACAGAAAACCCAGACACAAAGCAAGGTCACCTGCGTGGCTGCCTTATATGAAGCCTAGAACAAAGGCTAGTGGTGGAAGAAATCAACACAGGACACAACTGAGGGTGCAGCAGCTGCCTGGAAGGAGCCGGGACATGCACTGAGTAAGGAAATAATGAGATTCCTTGGCACAGACTCACAGCAGAATGTGTGGAGATAAAATAACGAGACCTATAGTTTCAATCTATAAATCATCCTTTGGTAAAACCGCATCAACTTAAGAGTTATCACACACCATACACTGAACTACACTTATACCCAAGAGCAAACCTTAAAAAAATGGTACCGGGAGCCAGGTGTGGCAGCACACACCTTTAATCCCAAGCACTCCAGGAGGCAGAGGCAGGTGGATCTCTGTGAGTTCGAGGCCAGCCTGGTCTACAAAGCGAGTCCAGGACAGCCAAGGCTACACAGAGAAACCCTGTCTCAAAAAAGAAAAAAGAAAGAAAGAGGGGCTGGAGAGATGGCTCAGAAGTTAAGGGCACCGACTGCTCCTCCAGAGGTAATGAGTTCAACTCCCAGCAACCACATGGTGGCTCACAACCATCTATAATGTGATCTGATGCCCTCTTCTGGCCTATGGGTGTATATGCAGACAGAGTACTGTATTCATAATAAATGAATAATCTTTTTTTAAAAAGGGGGGAGGGTACTAGAACTGCTGCTGGAATATCTGCTTTTATTGAGGAGCATGCCTATTACCCCAATGAGGAGACTGCCTTGGGTTTAAGAAAAAGTGAATTAAAGACCAGCTGGAACAACTTAGCCTCAAAATAAAACCGAGAGTAAGATGCAGTAATAGAGCACTTGCCTAGCGCAAGGCCTTGGGGTCTGGTCTCTCTCTCCCCCTCTGTGACACGGTCTCACTTGTAGCCCTGGATGGCCAAGCTGGTCTCAAATTTACAGACTTACCTGCCTCTGTCTCCCAGGTGCTGGGAGTAAGGGTGTGCGCCACTATGACAGGCCCTGGAGTTTTCTAAACACAACAGAAGTCATAGAATTACCACAGGAACATTTAACCTCACCATCTGTGCAAAACTGCAGCATATACAAAGCTCATTTTTAAAAAAATAAATCACTGAGACACAGCACAGTGGAATAGTGTACAGAGGCGGTGCACAGGAAAAGGACACCAACTTGCAACAAATACCGATGTCACCAATAATCAAAGATGTCCAAAACACAGAATGGTAGAGTACACTCAATCTATGGCAGTTTCGTAATAGATCACAAAGTTGGCTAAAAGATGGATAGGGAAGCAAAAGTCCAGTCATTTACTGGGAAATACCGAACTGCACTTCAGATTCATGTGAGGTTGTCCCTGAGCTGTGAGGGTGCTATAGGTAGGAAGTTACAACCCCCCACCCCACCCCACATAAACACTAGCAACTCTAAACTGTAGTTAGCAGGGGCTTCCAGGCCGAGACCTTCAGTGTCCAAACCTCTGGATGGACCTCAGCAATGTGTTCAGTGCTCACACCTTGGGACAGGTGACTTTATTTCCCACAATGCATATCTCCTTACGTGGTCCACATAAGCTCATAGGAAGTGGCGCTACTGGAAAGGATTAGGACTTCTGGCCTTGTTAGAAGAAGCGTGTCACTTGGGGTGGGCTTTGAGGCTTCAAATGCTCAGGCTAGACCCTCTGTCGCTTCCTTCCTGCCCTCCAATCCAGATTTGGACTCTTGGCTACTTATCCAGCACTATGTCGGCCTGTACACCACGTTTCTTTTTTTTCTTTTTTAAATTTTATTTTATTTTATTTATTTATTTTTTTGGTTTTTCGAGACAGGGTCCCTCTGTGTAGCCTTGGCCATCCTGGACTCACTTTGTAGACCAGGCTGGCCTCGAACTCACAGCAGCGATCCACCTGCCTCTGCCTCCCGAGTGCTGGGATTAAAGGCGTGCGCCACCACGCCCGGCTACACCACGCTTCTTGCCGTGACAATGGACTAACCTTCTAAGCCTTGTAAGAACTGCTGCGGTCACGAAGTCTCTTCACAGCAACAGAAACCCTAGCTGAGAAGACCTGTCCCCAAGACCATGACTAGTAAAAACGACAATGTACAAAAGCCTCCTTCCCAGCATTGTTTTTATTAGTGGAACTTTGGAAACAGGCCCATATAGGCCCGTATTCATCAACAAAGTTTAGGCATTGATGCTGCATGAAGCACCCACCATCACAAAAATCTGATTCTGCCGACACGGACACCTCCGTCCTAAGAGAGATGCGGTACGGAGGAGGAGTACTTCCACAGAGATAGGCAAAGGGGACTCAGCGGGAAAGCTGCCGTGGGCTTCAGTGTGTATCTATCTGCATGGCATGGCTCCTCCTCAGGCAACAGGGACCAAGGCCAAGCTCTTCTGGGAGAAGTGAAGCTGACCTTTCCTCTGGTGTACCAGTATCTCACCTGCCCATGGCCACCCTGCAGCTGCTGCCAGTAGTCATGCAGGGGCCACAGACTGCAGTCTGGTCAAGGTACCCTGCTTGAGTATCTGTAAAGAGAAATGGTTGTCTTCCTACTAGAAAAGGCCTGAGTGACTCCATGCACTGGAAGATAAAGCCTTTGATCAATTTTTCAGTTTACAAGCTCTCTTGTAGTGAGCGAAGCCAGACCTCCACAAAGCATGGAGGTGTTGGTTTGTCTAGGCTCCCTGTGGAAGAATGCAGGCATCACTTGTCCACAGGGAGGAGAAAAAGCTTTTCCCCTCCACACTCACTGTGTCCCAACGATGACAGCCTCCACCCCAACACACACATACCAAAGAGTGTGTGGCGGCAGCTCACTAGCTAGGCAGAAAGTCTATACTGCAGAAGCGTTCTCATTAGTTAGTAGGGGCTTCCAGGCCAAGAGACCTGCTCCTTCAGAATGGTTCTCACACTGAACACATGGACAAACATGGACACGGACAGCCCTCCAGCCTTGGGTGTAGCTATGGGCCTGGCTGAATTCCAGAAACCCACGTATTAGCCCCCACAGCAGAAGGGCTAGGGATTTGCAGAAACCAGGAGAAAGAATGTGTCATAATGAAAACTCCATTTAAAGTACTTTTTTTTTTATTGATTTCATTGAAAACAGAACAAGAAATGGTCTGAGCCAAAAGACTGCTCTTAAAACTGTCAAAAACATTTTAACAGAAAAAAATAAACATGACTGCATTATGAATGTTTTAGTCACACAAAAAAACCGCACTGTCGCTGCACTAATTACAGTATTTAGAAAGGTATATGCCAAAAAAAAGTACGTGACCTGCCGGGCCATCACACAAAAGGTGATGGCAAATTTATTCAACTACAAGACTAACATCTTAAAAAAGTTTTTCCTGCACTTTATTCTAAAATCATTTTGTTCTCTTTTTACAGTTGATAGTTTATTTTCATGTGGTGAGTAGAAACCACACCAGATTCAGCACCGTTGTCTGTGTTTTGTGTTTTTATTCTTTGTTTGTCCTAATATTCAGTAATGGTAAAAAACAAATGAGTTTATTCATCATCATAGCATGTGGCTTAGAAATCAACAAAAGGTGCCTGCGTCAACGGAACTGGCTGGGGCCGGTACAGGGTCCGCCTGTACATACCAACCTGCTTCCTCGCAAAGAAACACCAGTAAGAGGCTTGATATATAGGGCTAGATATAGGATTTCTTTAAAAAGCAAACCCACATTTCATCAAAATGTGTGGTGGGTCAGCCAAACTCTCCGAGGCTGTAAGGGAGCTAGTGTCCTCCAGTGGCACATGGGAGCTGGTGCCGGAAACACAGGCTGTGGGCAGCAGGTCTAACGGAGCAGCTTGTAGGTGACGGTGGCCTTGGTGAGAGTCTTACAGGAGCCTGACCAGACAGGACACAAACAGAACTGGCAGTGGAGCAAGGGCCTCAGAGACCAGAGGGAAAACGGGAAACACTGCAGCGACAGAGCCACCACCAGTAACTCACAAGTTATGCAACATGGAGTCCCGGGTCTCTGAGGTGCAGGACCAGAGGCATGCTCTGGCCTGAGCACTGGGCCAACGGAATGAACGCCTCAGGCCCAGAACATTCCTGGGAGGTGTCCACACCTCCAGCTCCTCTTGGACATCATGTGCAGAGTTCCCTCCTCTCAATTGCAGTCACCAGAATCTGATTCTGAGAGTCCCACTGGCCCTTGGCAGTTCATAGGGGGTCAGCAGCAGCTGCAGAGCTGGTATCTGGAAGGCCATTCTCCTGAGCCTGCTGGGCTGCACTGGCTTGCCGCTGGGCCAGGGCTGCGCTTGAATGCCGACACTTGGGAGACCCACACCGGCAACTGAAAAACTTGCCCTTGACGTCCCAAAAGCGTTCCCCGTAGTCGAACCTGGGGGAGTAGAACTCAGCACTTCTGTATATAGGACACAGGTAACAGGTGGGATATCCCAAGTGCCCCTGAGCTGTCCCGCTAGGTCCAGAACCCCGCGTTGGAAGCACATGCATGGCTGGGAAGGCAAGGGCCACACCCACCCAGCCAGGGTCACACTGTGCCTGGGGTCATACATACCCCAGTTGCTCCCCAGCCTGGATCAGGCGGGTACTGAAGAAAGCGATCCTGGGAAAGCGAAGGTCCTGGTGTGACATGAATACTCGCACAGGCACGAGGTTGGGCTCGCAGTGGTGGTTTATGAACCGGCTGACATTCCCGTAGAACCGAGCGTCAATGCAGTACACTTCTCCATCCTTTAGAGCGAAAAGCAAAAGGGTCCATGATAGGCTACAGCCAGTAATCACTCCAGGACATGAGTCCTAGCTCTAGAAAACAGCATGGTACTCTTGAAAATCTGGAACTGGGTTGTGGCTCTACCAGGATTGAAGAACTTTCTTTTGCGGCCCACAGTGATAACTCAAGGATCATCAAAGCAGATTTTGTCATAGCCTGAGGGGAGCCACAGGCTAAGCTGCACTAAATCCTGCAGGGCCAGAGGCAGGACAATGCTAACCTAGGACACAGAGAATAGCAGGGTTGTAAGTGTCCTTGTCTGACAACTGTGCAGATTCTATGGTGGTTTCTCAGCAGAGAGAGACTGTAGAATCAAGAGTTGCTGAGTGGGGTGTGCTAACGCTTGAGCCGTTTGAGCAGCTGTCCAACAGAGATCCTGTGTGTGAAGGGAAACTCCTGTGGTATGATGGGTGCTACCTGGCAAAGAAGGCCTTTGCTGCGGAGGGCAGGCCTGACATGCATAAAGATCTGGAAATAATGGCAAGGAGCTGCCAGAATGAAATGGACAGTTGAGGTCTCCAGGCAGGTCTGGGACTGGCCACACTGCTTGGCTTGACTGTTCCACAGCGACAGTACATAAGGGAAGAGGATTAGAGAGGAAAGCCAGGTATGCTGCAATGAAGTGTTTACAGGACCCAACTCTGTGAAGTGTAAGGCCAAACAAGAACCTGCTGCAGATACCCGCGCACATCCATGTCAAAGGCAAAGGTCAAACCCAAACCAATACAGGAAAGCTTGGGTCTGAGGTGGGTATCTGACAACTTTCATCTTGTGACTCCAAGGCCTGCAGGAGACAGCAGTGATGATATGCACATGGATGCACTCCAGTACCATCTCCAAAGAACAGGCCCTATGAGAGAATTCACAATCAACTACCCAGATCAAAGACAGAGCAACCCATGTCCTGCATCTGCCACAGACCGTAATCTGAGAGACTTGGATGTTAAGTTTTGAGACTCTACTTGTGTGGTGACAGCCTAGGAAGCCACAGGTAAACCTAGCACCGAAGAAAACAGCTCTCAACAGCTTCTGCACACGTAAAGGTACTCAGAGCTGTGGAGCCCACAGGGGGAGAGTCCTTGGGCTTCTGGGGTGGGTGCCAAAGTCTAGTCACTGAAACTTCTGGGTGACCTGGTCCATATTGAAAGCAGACATCAAGCAGACAGTTGGACAAAGCTCAGAGCTGGGCTAATGTAAAACAAAAACAAAATAAAACAAACAAACACAGAAAGCAACATGCCCACTTTTGGAGAAAAAGAACAAAACAGTTGGGCTGGAGAGATGGCTCAGAGGTTAAGAGCATTGACTGCCCTTCCAAAGGTCCTGAGTTCAATTCCCAGCAACCACGTGATGGCTCACAACCATCTATAATGAGATCTGGTGCCCTCTTCTGGCATGCAGGAGTACATGCAGATAGATAAATAAATAAATATATATATTAAAAAAGAAAAGAACAAAACAGTTAACATTAAGAATACAAATGAAAAAAAAAATGAAAAAAAAAAATGAAAAAAAAAAAAAAAAAAAAAAAAGAATACAAATGAGGGGCTGGAGAGATGGCTCAGAGGTTAAGAGCACTGTCTTGCTCTTCTAGAGGTCCTGAGCTCAACTCCCAGAGACCACATGATGGCTCATAACCATCTGTAATGAGATCTGGTGTCCTCTTCTGGCAAGCAGGTGTACTCGCCAGAACACTGTATACATAATAAATCTTAAAAAAAAAAATACAAATGAGACAGACATGGTGGCACACGCCTTTAATCCCAGTACTCAGGAAGCAGAAGCAGGCAGATCTCTGTGAGTTCAAGGCCAGCCTGGTCTACACAAAGTGTGTCCAGGACACAGAGAAACTCTGTCTCAAAAAACAAAACAAAACCTAACAAACAAAAAGTGCCAAAAACAAATGAGCACCAGGTGTGGTAGTGCACATCTTTAATTCCAGAGCTCAGGAGGCATAGGCAGGCTGATCTCTGAGTTTGAGGCCACACTGTTCTACAAAGTTCCAGGACAGCCAGTGTTACAAAGGGAAACCCTATCTTTAACCCTCCTCGCCCCTGAAAAAACAAACAAGCTGGACTTAGGAAACAGTAGCAGGCAGATCTCTGCTGAGTTTAAAGTCAGCCTGGTCTAAGTAGTAAGTTTCAGGACAGCCAAAGCTACATAGTAAGATCCTGTCTCACAACAAACAAACAAACAAACATGCATGTACTGAGAATTTTGGTTTCTTTAAAAAACCTAGTTATATTAGGAATATGTCTTTGTTTTAATCCCAGGTATGAGGTAAGAGGCTGCTTCACAACAGGTGATTGTGATGTGCCTCTTAGCACTAACAGGTGTGAGATTTTTGCTCACTGCAGACAGTTTAATTCTGGGGACTCGGCAGTGGTTATAAATGGCAGAGCCCTGAGAGGGCCTGTGGCTGCTGCTGTTGCTACTGGTTCATGTTGCTATGTTTCCTATTGCTGGATATTCTGATGAGGAAGATTGGACTTGCCCCTAGGAACCCAACAGCTCTGATCAACAGGAAGTAGTTTTAAAGATGTCTATGTCCCCTCTCCCCTCTAACCTTCTTTCTTGCCTACATAGTGCTAGGGGTTGGACGGGATTGGGGTGGAGAGGGGCAGTAGATATAAGGACCCAAATAAAATAGCTAAAAACAAAAACACCTGTACAAACAAATAAGATTAAAAAGTCAGCTGGCTCTAGTCCAAGGCAGCCGAATGCCACACAGGGACACTTTACAGAAGCTGCTCATGCTCCACATAACATAACAGAGCAGAACTCCAGAGTGCAATCACTACAGAAGTGCAAAGTCTGGGCAAAGAAAAGGAACTAAGTGGGAATCTAACGCAGATCTACCAGCTATTTATTTAGCCCTCCTCTACAGAGGGGAGCAGGACATCACTGCACAGGATGACTCATTCGGATGCCAGTTGTAAAAGTAGCAAAGATGAAACCAACCTCAATGTTTGAAGGTAAAGGCACCTGCCACCTGAATACATCTAGTGGGAAGAACCAACACCTGCAAGCTGTCTTCTGACCTCCACACTCATATATATTCATTCTCTCTCCTCCCCCCTCCAGCCCCCCAAAAAGAATATTTTGAGAGAAGATTTCACTATGTGAGCCCAGACTGCTCAGCACGCTGAGACTGTACAGACACATGTGCTACCATGCATACCTAACAAAACCACACATTCTGAAATTTCCAAATCTGAATTAACTAACACATTAACATAACTGCATATCAAACTGGTAATGCAACTGCACAGAAAGACAATTACAATACTTCAAGTGCTCAGTAGAATATTTCCTAAGGACCACATAGCTGCAGAAGAGCTGGACATACCCAGCAACTGTGCTATATAATATACGGTCCTACCGTCAGCCAGGTTGCTTTGATGCAGAGAAGGAACAATCTATCTACAGGTCAGACGAGGCAGCTCTCAGCCGCAGCAGCGCAGTGAACAACCTATGGCCACACGTCCAGCTATGCCTTCATAGTTAAACACAAGTCTCAGCACGGTGGCTGGGTTTGGTGGTGCACACTTTACCCTATCCCTTAGAAGGCAGAAAGGATGGATCTCTGTGAGCTCTGGGCCAGCCTGGTCTTCATAGTGAGTTCCAGGCCAGATAGGGCTACAGAGTGAGGCCTTGTCTCAGCAAAACAAAACTAACAAAACATGGGGTGGGGGAGGCACAAAGGAGGATGACAGGTTTATTCAGTGGATAAGAACACTGGCTGTTGTTTTATGGACCCTGGTTGATTCCCAGCGCACAAGTGGCAGTTCACAACTAAAAGCAACTCTAGTTCCAAGGGATCTGGCGCATTCTTCTGATCTCCAAGGGTACCAGGTACACCCACAGTGCGCAGAAATACAATACATGCAGGCAAAACTCATACATACAAAAAAATGAATGAATATCTTGGCAGAAGATTTTGTTCTATGAAATCCATTCTCAAAAATGACACAAAGGTCTTAAAAACTGAGATTGCACTATAAGGCTAGGGTAAACACAGGAAACCTAATGATGCCGGAAAACAGCAAGACAGGTGAGAGACAAGTGATCTGTGAGCCCCCAAAGAAGAGCAATGTGCACATTAAAGGCAGCTGAACTAGTCAGGCATGGCAGCACACACCTGTAACCCCAGCATTAGGGAGTTAGATGCAGGTAGATCACTATGAGTTTGAGGCCAGCCTGGTCTACAAAGCGAGCCTATGATAGCCAAGGCTACAAAGAGAAACCTTGTCTTGAAACGAACAAGAGAAAGAGAGGGCTGTAACTGATCAAAACATACTGCATTACTGCATTAAAAAAAAAAGAGAGATAGACAGAAAAACATTCAAAACAAAAGGGTGGATACACACGTATAATTCTTGCACTTGAGAGACAGAGGCAGGAGGATGACCAGTAGTTCAAGACCATCCTAATCTAGATAGTAAAATTCTATCTCAAAACACACAAAAAGGAAAAAAATTGAAACAAGTTTCCTTCACATCTGGAAAATTTTCACCTCTGCTTCATTCTGGAAATCGGCAAACACACGGACAAGACAGAGTATCTGCCTTCTTCCAAGAAAGAGCAGATGGATGGATACAGGCAGGGAAACATTTAAATAAATAAATAAATTAAAAAAAAAAAACCACAAATCTGAGATGTGGAGATGGCTCAGTCAGTAAAATGTCAGGCACAGTGAGAATTTTAATTTAGGTCCCTATCACCCATGCGAAAACATGGAGCTGTGCCATTGTGCCAATAAGCCCGGTCTAGCCAAGTCAAGAATTATGATGGAAAGTAAGAGCACCTCATACCAACGTTTGGGATCCCTACACACATGCGTGTGCACCCCCCCCCAACCCCAATACAGCCCAAAGTAAAAATTTCCTTAAATGAATGTGAATAACAAAACAGAAGTCCCTAGTGGTACAAGATTGCCAGGTAAGAGAGGAGTAGCCAAGGCTCAAAACTACCACAAAGTTCCTTTAAGAATTGGGTCTATAGTGCCATGAGCACGGGTGTCACTGGACCTCAGGAAACAAGTGTAGTAACATCTGGGAACAGACATGTCCATATGGTGGGACTTCTGCAGGGCAGTGACTGGTGTCTTCAGCAGATGAGGTGCCAAGTCCTTGGGAATGCTGCTCTCCCTGGATGCAGCAAGTGTGAGCTCAGCCCTGACTGGCTCTGGGAACCTGCTCAATGCAAAGGTACTTAGGAACTGGAGATAGGCATGAGAAAGCTGGCGCCAGACAACTACTACCTTGTGTAGATTGGGTGTGATTACAATGCCGCAGCTGTTTATGAAAATGGCATTACACAAAGATACACATTGGTTGAATGGAGTGAGATGTTTTGCTTATTTTTAACATCCCATGGGGGGGGGGGGGAGAAAGAAAGAAAGAAAGAAGGAAGGAAGGAAGGAAGGAAAGAAAGAAGTTAAGCAAGACCATGCTAAATCTGGTGGTCGCATGGGCCCTACCTCTGGTCATCTTTATTCTTCTGCAGGTCAGCACATTCCATAGCACATATAAAAAAGTGGGTGCCATAACTGTAGGAAATACCCCCAAGAAATGGCAGCCAGTAAATGCTTTTTCTTCTTTTTCCTTGTCTGCCCTTTCTTTTATCTAGATGAAAGACCTCTTTTAAATTGGAAATGGGCACAGGGGACGGGGGGCCGCTGGAGAGATGGCTCAGAGGTTAAGAGCGCTGCCTGCTCGTCCAGAGGTCCTGAGTTCAATTCCCAGCAACCACATGGTGGCTCAAAAACCATCTATAATGAGATCTGGTGCCCTCTTCTGCAGATAAAGCACTCATATGCAATAAATAAATAAACCTTTAAAAAATAAAATAAAATAAATTGGAAGAGGGCAGCAGAGTAAAGTAAGGCCAGTAATATCGTAGGTGGGAGCAAAACTCCTACAATACAAAGTAGGAGAAATGAAAGAAGAATAAAGTAGGCCTAACGGGGACAGAAAGGCTATGCTTGCTCAGCAGCAAGAGGAATCTGGCTATTTCCAAGCAGCCGTGTTGTAGCAGACCCACAGGGGCTAGTGCAGTTACTGGACATCCCTTTACTGCTGCACAGAGCCAGTTTCGTTCACTGGAGTTTCACAGTACCTAACAGAGCACAAAGCATCCACATCAGCCCAGAGGGGAGGCCAGTGTCTCAAGGACCCAGAGAGGCTGGCTGGGAGCCTGCATGCCTTTGGTACTGGGCAGGACTCCAGAGGCTATTATTATCATCAAGAGATATTTCTGTCCAGAACTATAAGCCTAGACATGACTAGTGCCATATTTTAAAATGATCCTTCAACTCGGAAAAGCTTGTAACTGTGGTCACCCCTTATAAGCACACTGTCATTGCTCTAAGAAAGAGCCTCAGCATGACCCGGAGAACTGCTGCAACTGTCAAGTGTACACTCACTGGCCAGAACCCTCAGAGGCTACCCCAGCTTGGAGAGCCACCGTTGGGCTTCTCAAAGGAGTTGTTCTCCATGCCTGGATTCTTTATTGCAAACTGAAGGATGAGGCCAATGAAACATGTCTGGTCACTAAGCAATACTCAGCTCAGAAACTCAGAGGCCACAAGCACGAGCTATAGGACTCAGGGATAAAGAGCTCTGTCATTGGAACAAGCAGTTTTCTATCCCTAACTCTGGCTCCAGCATACCAACTTGATGCCACTGCTGTTAATGCCCATCTTTTCCAGAACAGGGTAGTGTGAGCTGCCATACCTCCTTTGAATAGACTCGTGCAGCCCATGTCTCCTGCTTGGAGCCTGTCAGAGTCCTCAGGGGATTGCTGACTCCTTCTTATATATGTACAGTTTGTCCTGAGGTTCTCTGATAAGGATACATAGACCTCAGCATGACCACAGGACATAGCGCACTTGAAGGGACATCAGGAATCCTGTGCCCAGGGATCTGAACAGGCAAAAAAAAAAATAAGTGTTGGTAGGTTCTGGTGAGGGACAGTACATGTGGCAGCACACATGGTGCTAAGGTGGACACATTCTGGGGTTTGGTCTGAGTAGATCTCAGAAACAGAAGGCATTGGTATACTCACAACTTTTATGTCCTCTGAATGAACAAGAACCACGGACACAGTAGTCCTTAAGACAAGAAATGCGAGTAGAGATGGCTCAGTGGTTAAGAGCACTGCCTGCTCTCCCAGAGGTCCTGAGTTCAATTCCCAACAACACATGGTGGCTCACAACCATCTGTAATGTGATCTGATACATAATATAATCTTTTAAATCTTTAAAAAAGAAAAAAAAAGATAAGAAATGTAATGGCAGGAGCTGATAAAGATGGTCACACACAGCAAGTGATGAAAGGAACATGGAAAAGGCTGGTACTCTGTCTGCTTCCAGGGGCTAAAAAAAAGCCCTGGACACTGGCCTCATCCCACAGCCAAGGAATGAGGGGATGACCCTGCTAGGAAATTGTGACGACATGTGAGCACTCACAAGACTCCTGCACTCACATGCCCGGATGGGGAAGGTTAAATGTTTCACCTCTAACCGTGTACTAAAGGGACAAAAGGTAAAAATTACACAGCCTGGAAAGGACAAATTAAACTATCATTATTCATATAGCACATACTTGCTTATGCAACAAATCCTAACCAGTAACTCACTAATATTAAAAAAAAAAAACAAAAAAAAAAAACAAAAACAAAAACTTCAAAGTACTACCCACAATCAGTTGAGAAATAAAACTATAGGCAATATTGCTTTAACATTCATGTGTAAGACCTATTTACTGAACAGTGAGGTTCTGTAGAAAGGGATGTTAAAGACCTAAAGTCTGGACACCTGTAGTTCTGCGTCACATGCCTGAGCAAACAGGATTCAGTGTAACGCCCAGCCAAGACTCCAGAGCTGCAGATAGGCAGGCACGCCCGCTGACTGTCAGGTTCACCTGGGAACCCAAAGTTCCAAGCACTAACAAAATCATGAAAAGAACAGTCTGAGGACTAATAGTCATGTAGGTGGCAACGGCCACCAGGGGAACTCTGTCACCAAGAGGATGGCACCGGTGTGAGAGTCAGAAATCAAACAGGGAACAAAACATGTTCCAGACATAGACAGGAGTATGTAAGCGAGAAGCAGTTCCTGTCTGGCAGTGCCTGGGTGACTACAAATCCTCACAGATAGAAACAAGCCCAGCTCTCTCCTCAGACCACTCAGCCAGGTTGACTCAAAGCAGGAACAGATCCAAACACAGTTTCTATAGAAAGACATGGTAGGAAAGCTTTATGATCGTAGGGGAGACAGAGGCTCAAGGCAGAATGGATTCAACATTAAAAACATCTGGCTGGAGAATGCTGAGCAGTTAAGAGTGCTGGTTGTTCTTTCAAAGGACGCAGGACTGGTTCCCAGTGCCCACATGGTGGCTTACAACTATCTGTGACTTCAGTTTCATGGGCTCTGAGGCCCTCTTCCGGCCTCTGTGAGCACTAGGCACAGATATGACGAACATACATACACACAGACAAAATATATCACACACATAAAAAAAGTAAAACAAAAGCTATTTTTTCAAAAAATCTGGCAGGAACTACAGAGATGGCTCAGTGGGTAAAAGCATGCTGTGCATGTGCAGAGCGCCAGTGCCCAAGGAAAAACTGACGTGGCCGTGCACAGCCACAATCCTGAACCTGCGAGAAAGACCGCAGGGATCTGCTGGCCAGCAAGCCTAGCCAATCAGTGAGCTACATTTCAGCAAAAGACTGTCTAATAGAGTAAGGCAGGACAGACATGGTGGAATACACCTTTAATCTCAGCACTCAGGTAGCACAGGGAAGCAGATCTCGGTGAGTCTGAGGGCAATACAGTTGACACCTGGGGGGGGAGTTCCAGGACCCCCAGGGCTGTTAAACAAGGAACACTGCCACCGCCCACTGCTGCTGCTATTGCTGCTGCTACTACAATAACAACAATAAATAAAGCAGCAACGCAAATCCACAGAGGATATAAGGATGTCTAAGAGACACACACAAAAGAAGTTACTCAATATTATTAACCATCAAGAAAATGTGAATTAAAATTATACTGCATAAATCAAGCATGGTGGCCTGTGCTTGGGATCTTGGGAAATAGAAGCAGAAAAGAAGTTTAGTACTACTTTGGCCTACATAGAGAGACCAAAACTGACATATACATCGACAGATGCATGTGCACACGGACAGATCAAAAGATACACAACAGTGCCTGGAGCCAGCGTGGTGCTATTACCTGTAACTTAAGCACTTTGGAAGCCGAGGCAGGAGGAGCAAGCACTACAAGCTGAGACAAGCCTGCTCTACGCGCCAAGTTCCAGACCAAGGCTACACTGTGAGACCTATCGCAAAAACAAAAACTAAAGTAACAAATAAATATACTTAGAACATGTGGGTGCATATAAAACTTTTTAAAATAAAATAGTGCTGGGCCAGTGAGATCGCTCTGTGGAGAAAGACATTGTTGCCAAGCCTGACAACATGAGCTCGATCCCCTGACCCACAAGGTTAAATAAGAAAACTGACTACTGCAAACTGGACGCACACACGCGCACGCACACACACCACACAACACAACTGATACACTTTTTAAAAAGCATCTTCTTAAAAAAAAAAAAAAAAAGCATCTTCTTTGTTCTTGTCAGGAACGTGAAATGGTGAACCCTCTTTGGAAAACTAGTAGTTTTAAAATATACATCTTTAACCATGTTAGAGCTTGTATCAGACTATACAGTAAAGATCACCACTGTCATAGGTGACTGCCGTCCATTCAGTGCATCCCCAAACTTAAAGGCAAATCAATTGCTGGAAATATTTGTGTTTTATAAAAACCTAAGTAAGATGCTATAAAGTCCGCAGAGTATGTAACTAAAAGATTTTTAACCATACTACCATGAACAACAAAAAAGAAGCCAAGCGGTGGTGGTTCACACTTTTAATCCCAGCCCTTGGGAAGCAAAGGCAAACAGATCTCTGAGTTCCATCGAGCCCAGACTGGTTTACAGAGAGAGTTCCAGGACAGCTACGGTTACACACAGAGAAACCCTGTCTAAAAAAAGGAAAGAAAGAGCGCGCGCGCGCACACACACACACACACAAAAGATCTCTCATTAAAACAGGTGTGGTGGCACATGTCTGTAATCCCAGCACTTGGGAGGAAGAGGCAAGTGGATCTCTGTGAGTTCCAGACCAGGCTAGTCTACAAAGCGAGCCCAGGACAGCCAGGTCTACACAGAGAAACCCTGTCTCAAAAAGAAGGGGAAGATAAATCTCACTGAAGAAGGAAGGAGAAACCTGCAATACCCAGAAAGGATGACATGCATACAGGACATGCATCCACACCTGCAACTGCGGAGCTCTCATAATCACCCCTGCCTGGTTTGCATGCACAAACACATAGGAAGATAAAACCTACCAGAACCCAGATATTGACATGGTTGTCATACTCTTGAGCTTGAGAAACATGTTTTTTATGTGTTTGTGTGGTGGTGGTGGGGTGGTGTTGTTATGTATTCCAGGCTGGCCTGGACTAGACTGAGGACAAGAGAACAAGGACAAGAGCTGAACTTTCAGTTTCATAGACTCTACCTCTAGCATGTACCATCACACCTGGGTTTTGTGGTTGGTTTGTTTGGTGTCCCCCCTGCCCCATGTGTACGGGGTGTTTCGCCTGCATACATGTCTCTGCACCATGTGAGTCCCTGGAACCAATGGAGGCCAAGAGACATCAGATTCCCCTGGGACTAGAGTTATAACTGTGAGTTGCCATATGGGTGTGGGAACTGAAGCCAGGCCTTCTGGAATATAAGGCAGTGTTCTTAACTGCTACACTATCTTTCCAGTCCCCACAGCTGTTTATAACAGAAATCTTGCTTCACAAATGCTAACTTCTTAGGCAACTTCAAGAATCAGAGCTTGGGATCAGAGTGGCCCTGTTCTCTCAGGTAACACTGATTCCATAATCGGTGGCTACAGTTAAGAGATTAGAAATCCTTTATTCCCTTACCCACTAGCACAGACTGTGAGCTTTAGGAAGTACTTACTTACTATTTACTTATTTTAAACAGGGTCGCACAACTTAAGCCTGACTGCTTCAAGCTCACAAGGACCTCCGTCTCTGCTCCCATGTACTAGGATTAAAGCTGGGTGCCACCACACCCACTTTTAAGAAGTTTTTAAAGAGCAACTCTTGAATTCAGAAAGAGTGATGGGCTGAGGTGGTGTTAGCCACCTTTTGACTGTCCCAGAAACCACTGGAAACCAGATTCCTGAAGCTGAGCAAGTCTAGGCCTCTTTTCTCTCCTGATCTAGAACATTAGTCCCCTGAGGTCGACAGCTGGCGCTTCCGGGTCTCCTGCTGCTTCCTGTACAGCTCCATGAGCTGTTCCTCCTGCTCAGGCTCAGGGAACCAGCCTGGGCAGGGCGGAGCCACAGCGAGGTGTCCCACGCAGCTACTTTCTTGAGGTAGCTGGCCTGCATGACGACCTTCCCAAGTTAGGTGCCTGAGCCCAGAACTATGTGGGTAAACTTAACAGACCTGCAATGAACCTACGCCCACTGACAGCAGCGTGCTCATCAGCCTGAGTCCAGAGCTAGCTTCCCTATGTCAGCCACTTTCCAGAGTCCGCCAAAACAAACTGTCCCAAATTTTACATTTTGCAATCATTTGTTCATATGCTTTGGCGTTCACAACACATTACCTTATTGTCAAGATCAAAGAGGTAAGAGTCCTCTTCCCGAACATCAGCTTCAGAGTCCGAAATCAGCTCACCTACATACCTGCAGAGAAAAGGGAAGGCCTCTCTCACTTCTGTGTCCCCAGACTAGGAGCAGTGCCAGAGAAGGAGGCAGACACAGGACTCTCTGGAAAAGCTGAATGGGCTAGGCTGGTATGTGCATCTGGCCCCTTGTGTCTACAGTGTAAGGGGAGGATCAAGGATGGCCTACCAAAGATACTAGTGCTGTGCAGGGCTCTGAAGCTAACACCTTTAGCGAATGACTAAAGTAGAAAACCTGAGCACAAGCCTAGGGCTGGCAGCACAAGCCTGGCATCGAGAGCCTGTGGGCTGCTGCTTGAAGAACTGGTGCATCAATAATACCTCCACTGCCTTGTACCCCAGTTCTGCATGACAGTGAATCATATGCTCCTGGGGGCATGTTAGAGCACAAACATGCATGAGGAGTCACAGAAATGAAAACAAACAAATAAAAAACACAATTGACAGAGCTGTGGGACTCTGGGAACCCACTTACTCGCAGACAAAGGTGCCCAGTGGGATATCCTGGAGGGAACGCACACCCCAGCCCATGTCCTGTGTCCGATAAAGCTGCAGCCTTGCCCTGGAAAACAGGTAGAGGGGAAGTGGACATGTATTTGCTGGTCAGCAAACCAGCTGTATCCATTCTGAAATGAGTGAGATAAGCAAACAGAGAAAAAGTATGCATGTTCCAAGTCAAGGAATATTACAACCCTGCAGGTGACAGAAAGCAACTCTAGTACTTGGCAGACCCAGCACCACGCACTGGAAGCTGGGAGCCCAGGACTCAGATGGTCGAAGCACGAAGTGTAGCAGCCTTGCTTTCCTCAACTGTAGCTGGCCGAATCCAAAAAGCAGCAGACTAAAGGTATTTATTCCACAAAACTGCTTCCACTAGAACCTAGACTGCTGCCATTCTATTACTCAAGGAGTGTGCCAGCAACAAGCAGCCAGGCAGTCTCCTATAGGTTGGGTGTGCGGTGTGCTCTAGGTAGACCATGCTTAAGGAAGTCACCCGCTCTTCAAGGCACTCTCAGATTATGCCCATCCATTGGCTCATTTGTAAATATGGTGAAGGGGTACAGGCAGAAAGTACATGTACTCTGTCCTTGGTGCACTATGAATGGACCACAGCTACCAATACTTAAATACCTGATTCTGGCTGTGACACAGGAGGCACAGGACAAAGAGGGGGTGCCAAGCACCAGGAAGGGGAACACAATAGTCTGAGAAAAGCCATCAAACACCACCAATCTCAATGTTGGCTGGCTTTTTCTAACATTGAATAGAAAAGATTCAAGCACTAAAACCAAATGAAACAAGCCTACTCATACCTAGGCCAGCCTAACTTGGCTGGTTGTTTATACACAAACACATGCCTTCCCCCATGACATTGGTTTTACCCACAAATATACAGGCTTCTGGCCTAGTGTGACCCAAGGCAACTATATTCCTCACCTGAGACCATTTTGCACCACACGATTGCGGCAGTTCCTCCAGCATGAGCAGGCATGATTGCATTCGAAGATCAACGGTGGTTCTGCCATGTTAAACTCAGGCAGAAGTCGGCCATCCTGTTAAGAGATGGCCACAAGGGGCAGCAGATGTCAGCCAGCATTCATTTTACAAAGTGCCCACCCTAGCTTCAAATACACACAAACACAATGGTTTATGGATAGACTTTAATAGCTGGGGGAATAACAGGGTTGTGCTCCACATCTGTAGTTTGAATGGCAACTTCACTGGGTATGAGACAGGTTTGAGGGCCTCTTGGGAAATCACCTTCAGTTCCTGTCAGGTTATGCTGTTCTCCCAACCCTCCTGCCCTGCCCTGTCTCAAGTAGATGGCAGCTTCTGGCTGCTCCTGGAGAACCCAGGCACATACCCTTCCTTTCTTCAACTCAAGTCCATCCACAGGTGACACTAGGACCATACCTGGGACTTTAGGTTATCTTCTGCATAACTAGGACTTTGATCAGGATACTCCTAACTGGTAAGCCCCAGCACAGACCATATTCCGGTCCTAACTGACACCGGCCAGGCCACGCTCATCCCAAGCGCAGCTCTTATTTGTGCTGTCCTCTCATTCGGATGACAAGCACTCCAATCTCCTTTGCAGCCTGCTTTCTCTTCACTAAGAACATCCCAGCATCCATGACCTCTGAACTGAAATGAAGAATATGCACCTGCTCTCCCCGCTCACTCTGTCCCTGAGCTACATCCTGGGCCCCAAGCTCTGCCCTCCCGCACCCTCCCACTAGCACTGCCAGTTACCTGAAACCCTACGACCCTCAGCTCAGGCCGCTGTACCCAGTAATACTCCATACAGCCCAGGCCCTGGCCCAGTCTTTCTACTAAGCAACTCTTTAGACAACCGTATGTTAGACCTATGGCAGGGCTCCCCAAACAAAAGCAACAAAGAAGTTTCCTCCTATGGCTATGCCAGGCAGTGAAAAAGGACATAGGCTCCAGCCCCAGGACTCTGTGAACCTACACCTTAGCCCCACAGTGTGCTTGGAATAGCCCCGTGTGGTCAGCCTCTCACCTCCTCTTACTTGTTTTCCATAACCAGCTCACTGCAACTGTCCCAAAGTCACTAGGACACATGCTCACAGACTCAATTTCACAGAACTTACCACATAAGCACATGTGCAGCAAATGTGCTTCCTCACCTTATCATACCAACAGCGCATGCTGAGCTGGCCACACATGCAGGTGCTGGAAGAGCAGTCATCTACGCACACGCAGTACTGAGAACAGAGTGCACAGCACGTCAGACACATAGCACATTCCTGCTACCCTAACCCCTCCCTCCTTAGTGTCCCCACCAACTGCCTTTAACTTGCCATAGGCTCTCTTAGGAGACACACTGAGGGAAGCGCACCATGTTGGAGGGAGCCGGTGGGAGTTTAGATGGGTATAGCCTACAGGGAGTTAAAACACCTACTGTACTCAAAGCCACACAGTTTTGGGGTTTTTTGTTGTTGTTGTTTTCAAGACAGGGTTTCTCTGTGTAACTTTGGCTGTCCTGGACTCACTTTGTAGATCAGGCTGGCCTTGAACTCACAGAGATTCTCCTGCCTCTGTCTCCTGAGTGCTGGGATTAAAGGCGTGCACCACCAAGCCCACCAACTCCTCAGTTTGAAAGAGGACAACTCACAATCGAGCTAAGGCTTCTACAGATCATCTAGTGAGAACTAGGGGATTCTGATAAGCACAGCCTAGAAAAATCCTTTTAAAGTCTGATTTTAGCCAAGAAAAAGTAAAAAAGGTAGGAAAGTTGTTTGTTGGGTTGCAGCTGCCAGGACCCAAGAGCATGCAGTGGTCACTTCTTAGACCTGCATGGACCCTCTTGCTCATGACTCAAGAATGGAGCAATACCAAGGTTCTGAGCAACCACTGATCAGCAAACACTTAGGGCCTTTAATAGGCTTTTAAAGGACGAAAGGAGAACCAGTGTCCGCCTGACTGGAGATCTTTCTTCCACCTCTTTCCTGGGAGGCAAGTTCAGAGAGAACAGGATCTCCTGGGAAGCTTCCACAGGCCTTCTTTCAGAATGGTGCTAAGTTCTAGGACCCAGTTCTAGGGACTCGCCACCCTTTCTTCCCACCAACCTGCAAATGAGTGATGTTCCTGTCAATGTTCATGGGGGATGTCACGCAGTTCTGGGAGACATACTTATAGTTGATGGGACATAGCTCACTATCCACAGCATTGACACAGGGGATGGGAATGCGTTCATACCCTCGAGCAATGTCTCTGCACAGGAAAAGGGAGATGTTACTTGTGTATTTCAGATTCTGCCCTATGGGAGACACAGCTGCCAACCAGTACCCACACGAGGCTGGATCCTGGGGGCTGGACTTCAGAAGTGCTTGCCCCAATCTCTTCCAGCCCACCTGTAAACGGTTTGCTAGAATCATCTCAGTCTTAGAATCTTCTCACCTGCTCACTGTCTTCTCAACAGCAACTGGCTTGTCGGGGGCTGAGTCCCGCAGTGCTTTGCTCATCTGCAGTGCACTCCACACCTGGGAATTGAGACTTGCACACTGCAAGGGAGTCTCTCCTTCCTTGTTTTTCAAAGTAACATCTGAATCCCGAGAAAGAAAGAGGCTAAAAGGGAAAATGTAAGGCAACTAAACTTCCAGATCTGAATTTAGAAGAGACACAGTTAATATCCATAAAATGACTGGCTATCTGTCATGTAGCATCCAACCTGCTAGTTCAGTGACTCTGGAACAAGCCACGCCTCCCCAGGAGCACATCTGATTCCCCCAATACTTACAATGAGGCATCGGGTTTCTCACCTGTACATGTGTGCATTAGCTAGGAATGTTTCATTTTTCTTAGAATTTGTTCTCAATTTGCCTTTCAGGGTAAAGGGAAAGGATATGGAGACAAGGGTTTGGGGTGTGCAGAAGGGCAGCACGGCACATCTGCCTGATGAAGGTAACAATGGGCTGCCACACCTGGCCTAGAGAGCTGCAAGGGCCACAAAGCCACTTCATCTCCCAGGTGAGGGAAAGAGCTGCCTGCTCATGAGAGCCATCACTGCCCTCCTTCTCCTTCCAAAGGAATGTGGCAGAGATGCTACACCACAAAGACCATTGGTGGTAGGTGGAAGAGCTATAAAAAGGCCTTCCTGTTTAAAAGGACCCTAACCAGCCAGCATTTCTACCCAAGGGGGAAGTACAAATAGTACCCAGTTTTCCCAGAACCTGTGAGTCAAATTGTCTCCACACTATTGGGTCTGAGACTTTGTCAAGATTCAACTAAGAATTTGGGTGGGCTTCTTTTTGTTTGTTTTTTTGTTTGTTTCTATTTTCTTTGACAACTATGAGCCCAAAGGGCATCATAACTAGTCTGAGATGTCAAATGGGAAAGGCACTTCTCCACCTATGTTGCATCTGGTCTAGGTAAGAACGTGGACACAGCCACTTAGCAAGCACTGTGAGGAGCCTGGCAGCAGGAGCCACACTGGCATCGGGCTGCACTCACACAACACAGTCGTATCGATTCTCCCTGGCTGCAATGTGCAGGGGCGAGTCTCCGTGGATATTCACGGCATGCAGGTCACACTTGGCCGCCAGAAGTATTTCAGCTATGTCCACACAGCCTGAAAACGCTGCCCAGTGCAGGCAAATGTTCTCCTCCTGCACAGAGAGAAAATTGAGAGCCCAGTGAAGATGGTTTCTGGCTGAGAACACAATGCTGGGATCAGGCAGAAACTGCTTCTGTACTTGCATTACAGCGGTTACTCCTCGCACAGGTTACACTGGAGAAGGGTAGCTTCACCGACAACAAAATTCCTACCTAAACTGAAGGGTTTATTTATTTTGTTTTTCATTGTAGAAATAATATAATTACCTGGGAAGTATTACATATGGGGAGATGGTCAATGGTTAAGGCCACTTGCTTCTCTTGCAAAAGACCAGGAGACCTGAGTTTGGTTCCCAGCACGCATATTGGATAGCTATAACTCCAGTTCCAGGGAATCCAACACACACACACACACACACACAAAAAAAACAAAAACCAACCAACAAACAAAAAAACTAAGGGGAAAAAGTAATATAACTACGTATTTTGAAAATAGAATTGAAATTCAGAATTGTACCAACTTGAATGGGATTGTTAAAACCTAACAAGTAATAAACTCTTCTTTTTTTGTTTTGTTTTGTTTCTCGAGACAGGGTTCTCTCTGTAGCCTTGTCTGTCCTGGACTCGCTTTGTAGACCAGGCTAACCTGGAACTCAGAGATCCTCCTGCCCCTGCCTCTGCCTCTCAAGTGATGGAATTATAGGCATGAACCATCGCAACTGGCTTTCTTATTGTTTTTAAAAGCAAAAGCATTTAATGACCTAAGTTTGATCCCCAAAACTCACATAAAGGTGAAGAAAAGTAAGAAAATATTGACAATTGATGATTTCTAGAGATGAGTCACTTTTATTAAGGATATGGCCCCTGGTAAGGCATCCACAATTCACAAGACAGTGATGGCAGCACAACTGAAATTGGTAGGTTATTTTTTTAAAAATTGAGGACATTAAGTTGGAAAGAAGTAAAGAGGTAAGAAGTGAACCTGGAGAAGTCAGGTAGTCAATATAATCAAATTGAGAATTTTGACATTCTCAAAAAAAAAAAAAAAATTTTTTTTTCAAAAGGCAGGAGCTGAAGAGATGCCTCAATGACTAAGAGCACTATGTTGCTTTATCAGGAGGACTGGAGTTTGGCTCCTATCACCCACAGAGCAAGCAAGGCATCTACAAATGACTGAAGGTCCAGCTCTGAGGAATCTAACATCTTCAGGACTCTGGACTGCACACACACATGCATGGACAAACACATACACACACTTTTAAGAACTCATGGAATAATACTATATTCTCATGTCAGGACACAATGGCAGCAAGCCCCTGTCGACTTATACTCCCCATCCCTCTGAGGGCTCACCTCAACTGGGCCTGCAACTACAGTCTACACATTAGAAAGCCTTAGAGGTTTTCCTTCCATTGAATGGGCAGCTCACTGCATAATTTAGTGCTTTAATTTATTGAGTGCTTCTGGTTTCTCCTCTGGACTGCAACACTAATAAGGTTTTTTTTTTTTTTTTAAAGTTGAAATCTATATACATTTTTTAAAGATTTATTTATTTATTATGTATACAGCAAGAGAGCACCAGATATCATTATAGATGGTTGTCAGCCAACATGTCATTGCTGGGAATTGAACTCATAACCTTTGGAAGAGCAGTCAGTGCTCTTAACCTTCTGAGCTGTCTCTCCAGCCCCTAATGAGTATTCTTATCCTTTCCTTCTCCTCTCCTTCTTTTTCTCGAGGCTGATTATTTCTCAAGGCTCAGCCCTTGGAGGTACAGTTCCTGGCTACAGATATAGAAAGGTTGGCTTGAAGTGGCTTCCCCTCTAAGAGCAGCTCACTGTGGCTTCCTTCCTTCCCCTCAGGAACACAGCCACAGACATAAGTCTAGCCTGACCACCTCAGCTCCTGGAGAGTCCTTGTCGCGAAAGCCATGCCCCACGGGATCACATCCATCTATGACACTCTGGTGCTCTCAGACAGCTGGACAGGCCCCCTTCCAATGCCCACATGGTAAGGTAGGGTGAGGGCTTTTCAATTCAGTGAACACTCGAAAACATAAAAACAGAAAGAAACAGACAGAGTGCATTGCCCATCAGCCTTGCCCCCAACTGCCCCAAGCACATAGATTTCTGAAGTAAACACTAAAAGCAAACACCGTCAAAACCCTTGAATTCTTTTCTGGTTGCCATCCTCAGGCATTTCTGACCCTCTGATTTTAAATGGTTACAGCCCCCACACATCTGAAAGCTCAAACAAAGCCCTGTCTCCTTAGGGCCTTTTTCTTGTCAGATGATCTGTGTCTTTTGGCCAGAATTATGCTGTTTTTACATTCTAAGATCCTACTCTTAAGAGACTGCTTACTACACAGAGCCACAATGCTGCCCTGTTCTGCAGAGCAGTTTCACTTCCACAGTGGGCGTGGCACTTTCTGCTGCCTCGAACCAGACTGAACATCCCCCCCCACCAGTAAAAACTTGAAAGAGAACACTATAAAGTCATGGTTACCGAGTCTACATGGGTAACAGAGGAGACAAATAAGTTGCTACTCAGGAAACACCAGAGAAACCAGAGGACCATGGAGCTGCAACAGTCTGTTGAAAATGGGCTCCCACAAAGCGACAGCAGCGGATCTGGGAGAAAATGCCCAAAGAGCTCAGCTAGGGGGATAGGGCGCACACCATCAGTCTGCAGACTACAGGTAGGACCCACTCTGGCAGTTATCATCCTGCACTGAGAGCTGCTGTAGGCTCACTAGACCAGACCAGAGAACAAAGTACAACATAATGAGACCGATATCACATCAACGACTGCCACAATCAGAAAACAAGAGCACTGACAGCAAAGTGTAAGTTAGCAGCACACTGACATCTGGCTTTAAGCTCCTGGCACACAGATAGGAGGCAAAATGGACCACTGGCAAATCAGAACTGGTATGGATACTGAGCTGGCCGTTAAGCACCTGGTATAATGGAATCCCACACACTCAGAAGGTAAGCAGAGATGTAGAAGTTACAGACAAAAGCCCCTCTACTGCCTTCCCATCAACACACAGTAAAGAAGAAAATCCACAGAACTTTCTGAGCTGAAAACCATGCCTAAGGTAAAAGCAATGAAAAAGAACAGTATATTAGCGGATACAATAAAAACCAGTTAAACCAAAAATGAGGGTAGAAAGCCAGTTTCTAGAAGCTAACAAGACCATCCAAGACTACCAGGACAAGTTCTTTTTTGTTTTTTTTTTTGTTTTTTTGTTTTTTTTGGTTTTTCAAGACAGTGTTTCTCTGTGTAGCCTTGCCCATCCTGGACTCACTTTGTAGACCAGGCTGGCCTCGAACTCACAGCGATTCGCCTGCCTCTGCCTCCCGAGTGCTGGGATTAAAGGCGCGCGCCACCACGCCCGGCCCCAGGACAAGTTCTTATAGTCTAAATTTAAATCACAGATCTAAGAAATCCAGCCAATCTACACATACACAGAGATAACAAGACCAAGACACATCCCCAAGTCTTCACACAGCTTGAAGGAAAAGCATACATTACACAATACACAACGAAAAGGTACAACAGCTTCCAACACATCTTGGTAGCAACTCTAGGAAGCAGCACGCAAAGCATAAAGCCCACTGACCAGAAAAAACTCTGCCCTGAGAAAAGCATCTCCCGACGGTGAGGCAGGAGAAGGACTGCTCTGGCACGGAGAGCAGAGAAGCTAGCATGAGCAGCAGGAGGAAGCAAAGACAGAGGCCAGGTGTCGGTTACAGGTGTCGGTGAGGGAGGAACAGCTACCGAAGGCATGGGTGACAGTCTTCCCAGAAGTGAGACTGCTCCAACACGGCAGGAACATGAGACCAAGGCCCAAGACATACAGATAAGGTAGAGAAATATGACCTCAAGTTTGAAGTGGAAGATGGAAAAAACCAAGGCTCTTCTGCCATGGTGCTGCTGAAGCCTCTCCAGGATGCACTAGGCTAGGCCTGGTTTCCTGTCTATGAACAAAGCATGGCTTTCTCCACTTCAGTACACGCAAGTGCTCACATGAAAGGGAAGAAAAGAAGGAAAAAGGAAGACAAAGACAGGCAAGCGGTGGTGGTGCCCACATTCACTCCCAGTCCTCAGGAGGCAGAACAGGTGGATCTCTATGAGTTTGAGACCAGCCTAGTCTATAAAGTGAGTTCCAGAACAGCCAGGTCTGTTAGAGAAACCCTGCCTCAAAAAACCAAAATGCCTTCCTCCACATATCACACAATATACAAAAATTGATTCCATGGGCCATGGGCCAAAATGCAAAGCTAAAAACTATATGCCACTATAAAACCACAGGAAAATATCACCTTCAGTCAAAGCAGTGATTTGTTGTCATTGTTGTTGCTTGGGTTTTTTGTTTTGAGATAGAGGTTTCACTCAAGCCCAGAACGACCAGACTACACTCACCTGCTTCAGCCTCAGTAAGAAGCGTAAGCCAAGGCAGGCGTGGTGGTGCATGCCTGGAATCCCAGCACTCAGGAGGCAGAGGCAGGCGAATCTGTGAGTTCAAGGCCAGCCTGGTCAAGCCAGGGCAGCCAAGGCTATGCAGAGAAGCCTCGCAAGGGGAAAAAAAGCATAGGCCACCAAGTCCACCTAAGTAATAGTGTCTTAAACAATACCGGAAGCAGGATCCAAACATATACATAAAGATCAACAATCGCTCCACTTTTTCAGGCAAGTGTGGTCTACTTAGGAAGGCCAGAGCTAGTCAGTGAAATCCTGTTTTTCTTTGTTTGTTTATTTGTTTTGTTTTTCGAGACAGGGTTTCTCTTTGTAATAAATAGTACTGGCTGTCCTGGACTCACTCTGTAGACCAGACTAACCTTGAACTCAGAAATCTGCCTGCCACTGTCTCCCGAGTGCTGGGATTATAGGCGTGTGCTGCTGCGCCAGCTTGAAATCCTATCTTTAGGAGAAGGAGGAAACAAAAGAAATACCTGCCACTCAATAAAGCACAAGCTAAAGATCTGAACACAACCTTGACCAAAAAACATAAAACAGCAAAAGCCCAAAAGATGTTACTATCAAACAGCCATTACACAAATGAAAATTAAATGAGGATTAAAACCACCACAAGCCAGAAACAGCCTGACCACTCCGGAGACAAACAATGTGGAGGCTCTCCTAGATAGTTTCCATTTCCAAAATTCATTTGAGGAAAGTCAGGGCACAAATATACACAACTCTGTAACAGCCACGTGCCCACCAACAGACATTTCAGGCAACAAGAAAGAACCACCAACAGAATGTGCAATGAACCCAAGACAGTCACTCCCACTGAGGATTAGCCTCCATTCTGATAAATTCTTGACAAATGGTAAGATCCAGAAAGAAGGCCAAATGTGAGTAACTTCAGTGTGAGAATACCTACGTTCACCATCCTCACTGTGCACCTACATGTCAACAAAGCAGCTAAAGTAAAGCATGTCATACAGCATAAATAACAAACTTAAGGGCTGAGTGTAGTGGCAGATGCATTTGATCAACACTCAGGAGACAGAGGCAGACAGATCTCTGTGAGGTTAAGGCCAGCCTGGTCTACATAGTGAGTTCCAGGACAGCCAGAACTACATAATGAGACCCTGTCTCCAATAAACTAACTAACAAAACAAAACAAAAGCCGGACTTGAGAGCCGGGCGTGGTGGCGCATGCCTTTAATCCCAGCACTCGGGAGGCAGAGGCAGGTGGATCGCTGTGAGTTCGAGGCCAGCCTGGTCTACAAAGCGAGTCCAGGACAGCCAAGGCTACACAGAGAAACCCTGTCTTGAAAAACAAAAAAAAAAAAAAAAAAAAAAAAAAGCCGGACTTGACAGCAAACTAATCCTTCCATACTGTAGGAATAGCCACCAAGACTTCAAAGTTAAGTGGTACCCATTTCACAACAAAGCTATGCAAATCAAAGGACTGGGCAACACTTGTATAAGGTTTGGAAATTATAAAATTTGGGGCCAGTGATGTGCAACATGGTTGAGCAAGTCAAGTGTTTGCCAAAGAAGTCTGATGGCCTAAGTTTGATCCCCAAAACTTACCTACAAGTGGAAAGGAAAGGACTCCTGAAAATTATCATGTAACCTACATATAGCCCTGTTATATGTGCACCCCTACCCCTAAATATAATACATAAATTTAGAAGGAAGGAAGAAAGGAAGGAAGGAAGGGAATGATAAAACTTGAAAAACTCATCATCAGCCAGCAGTAGTAGCGCATGCCTTTAATCCCAGCACTCTGGAGGCAGGTGGATCTCTATGAGTTCAAGGCCAGCCTGGTCTACAAAGTGAGTTCCAGGACAGGCAGGACCACATGAAGAAACTCTATCTCAAAAACAAAAAACCAAAACAAAAACAAAAAAAATCAAAGAAAAAACAAAACAAAACAGCAACACCAAAAATTCAGCAGTGCCGTAAAATAAAGCCAGACGACCTGTGGAGAACAGCCAGATTATGGAAGGCGAGAAGGGCCACTGCCTCCCACTCGTGTAACTGCACTCAACACTGCTCCTAAGCACAACTCATATATGGACAGGACCTTTTCATGCTGACCTGGATCTTGCTAACATTCTTTTTTAGTTTTTACCCAACTTGAATTTGCTTAGAATGGATGGGGATAGGCCTTAAGAGACTCTGCCCCTCTCTGTAACAAGGGTTCATTAATAACTCTTGAGTAACTTGCAGATTTGGAAAATCATCTGGAAGAACAATAAAAATAGCAGTGAAGAGAGTCTGACTGAGGGCACAGTGCATGGGTGGGAAAAGGCATTCTTACAAGCCACAAGGCTGCTAAACGAGACTCTCAGGGCAGCAGAGTGCATCCTCCTGGGGAGGGGAGGCCTCTAAGGCCCACAGACAAAGGCCATTACTACTGCTGTTGGCTGCACACCAGAACTAGCTGCTTAGTTCTTATTGTCAATTGACACAACGTGGAATCACCTAGGAAGAGGGAATTTCAATTAAGAAATTAGCCAAATCAGATCAGCCTCTGGCCAAATCTGTAAAGCAACTGTCCTAAATTATATTGATGTTGGAGAACCCACCCCAATAAGTTCACTGGTTTCCCAAAGTAAACTCCGGTGGAATTATGTCTCAGTTTGTCCTTGGGACCTTAGAAAAAGGGGCAGACATTGCTTGCATCTCACTCTGAAAAAGAATCTTAGCAGAATGGGTACAAGTGTGTCTCTAGTCTATTATGGGTTCCCTATGAACAGAGAGATATTTGCTCAACTATCCCCGGGAAAAGTCACACAGTATCTAGAGGGTACCACAACTACTTCTCTGACTCTGCACTCTAGCTTCTGTGCAGATGACTTCATAAAGCAGGCATCCACGGGGCTTATGGATTCCATTCACGTCTCTTTCCTTCAGACCCCAGCCTCCTACATGAGACCTAGTGACTTTCCTGGGTTCCTCCCCCAGGGCAGTCAAGGACACGAGGCAGAGAAAAGAGCAGGGCAGTGATTCATACAAGCTTCACACCCTGAACACGCCCACACAGGGGGCAGAGCTGCAGGGACCTGGTACAAGATCCATGTTGAGTCAATGAGATGTTGACCACAAAGGGCCAAAATAGCCATCATGTGCTAGAACTCTACTTCAGAAGGAGGAAGCTGCCCAGTGGCGTGACTCCTCTGGCCTTCTAAGAAGATCTGCCCTAACGATTCCTAAACCACCATGAAAAACTCACATTGTCCCGGATATTGATGTCAGAACCTTTGGACAGCAGCAGCTTCACCAGGTCCACGTGCTTGTACTCAGTGGCCCAGATCATAGGTGTCCAACCACCATCATCCTGAGTATAAGAGACAAAAGATATCACCACCACAGACAGGAAGTGAGAGAAAGGCTTCATGCAGCTTGCTCAGGGACTGAGTCCTGAAAGAACTCTTTTCTGGCAAGTCAAAGGCAGGCCCCGACCCCCACCAAAGGCACAGCAGTAGGTGAGGTGAGCTGCTGGTTGACCTCTCTGCTCCAGCTAACACTACCGTCAGAACTGAACATTCAGTTAGCCTGCACCAACCCCAGGGAGGGCACACAGCAACGTTTGGGGGAAGCATGACTAGAATGTTTTCACTCACACTCTTGGCAAAGAGGTAACTGACATTGCCTCTTTTAGAAGGCCAGCGGAAGAAAGACAAATCATGTCTGCTGAGTCTGTAAGGTCCTTTAAGGATCTCATGAGTTGCCTTCCTACCACTATGGCTGAGATCAATACATGTTAAGTAGTTTCATTTAGACCAGAAAAAGTATTGTGCAGGAACTAAGTGTTCTGTTGCCACTTATCAGTCTGGGAGACAGCCTCCTCCCCGACACCTCCAAAGGGCTCCCTGTACACCCATACATACTTTTATGTCATTGTAGACACACATAGCCTCCACAAATGAAGATGATCTCTCTATAGTCAACTACTGGCACCATCTGAGACAATGGTGACATAAGACACATACATGCTGCATAGGCACCAGCCCAGAACAGAATGCCTCACAGTAACCCAACAGGATGAATAAATATACAATGCTAGGGGCAGTTAAAATAAATCAGACCATGGGCTGGAGAGATGGTTCAGCCACCAAAGGCTAGGCTCACAACCAAAAATAAGTCAGACCATGCTACCTTTAGATAATGAAAAAGAAAAGAGGGGTCCAACTACAAGCTGCTACTTTCTAGTCTATGTGGCAGGAGATCACAGACAAGATAGTACAAGGAGCCAGGTGTAAACCAAAAGAGCAGGAAGTACCTGGGCTAAGCCCCAGGGGTATGAGGGAGACAGAAATGCAGCCTCAGCCAAGAGTCAAAGGGCCCTACGACGGTGTGTGTGGGGCAGTTCTGAGGCTAGCTCTTCTTACCGCATTGGCTGGACTGACACGTCTTTGCAGATACTTACTGTGTGCCTAGCACCAATAAGGCACTATAGGTCACAGAACTGGTGAAACACCACCTTATGACTGACAGTGAAGGGGGCAGGTCAGTCAACAACACAGTGAGACAATGGACAGCGACAAGGAACAAGTAGATGTGGAGAAACCTCCAGGTGCCTCCAGAGGGCATTAGCTGTCCTGGGCCCGGGGTCTGGGAGACACTGCACAGAAGTGTGGAGGCCTGACAGAATACCAAGGATGGAACCATCAAGCAAGTATTGCAGAAAGGCCTTTCCAAACAAGTGGAGAATGTGAGGATGAGGGCTGCGCTGGCCATTTTTTAAGTCAACTTACTCTAAGCTAGGGTCATCTGAGAAAAAGGAATCTCAATTGAGAAAATGTCTCCATCAGACTGGTTTTGTAGACAAGTCTGTGGGACATTTTCTTGTTTCATAATTGATATGAAAGGGCCCAGCCTATTCTAGGCACTACCACCTCTGGGCAGGCGGTCTGGGAATATATAAGAAAGCAAACTAAGCGAGCTATGGGAAACAAGCTAGTAAGCTATGTTCCACCATAGTCTCTGCTTCAGATCCTGCCTCCAGGGCCCTACCAGGGCTTCCATCAATGAAGGAGTATTCCCCTAAGGTCAGGTAACCTTTTTGGCCATGGTGTTTATCGCAGCATGACAAAGATAAAGCCTTTGGGGTTTGTGGGCCTTTAGGCATCTGAACTAAGAGGAGAGGCATGAAGGAGGAGGAGGTGGAGGTGGAGAGCTATGGCACGGAACAGGGGAATGGCTTTACCTGGCAGTTGACATCCATCTGTCCATTTGAAAGCAGATACTGAACCACATCATAGTGGCCTTTCTTGGCAGCCAAGTGCAAACATGTGGAGCCCTCTGCGTCCTGCAATACAAATGCCATTCAATCTAGAGAAACTACTCATGACTTCTGGCTGCAAACCAGAGAACTTATGCTTCCAACCTAATGGCAGTTACTGTCAATGAACCCACTCAACTAAACCCAGGCTGAAAGACCAAGATCCTGTCTTAAAAGCCCAATGGTTACAGGACAAGTACTTTGTCCCAACCAGGGGGCCTAAGGTTGGAGGAAGCAGTGTTCCAATCTCATACACCTATATAACGTGTGCATCCTGATGAAGAACTTGCCCACTTCTACACTGAACCAGACGGCTGCCAAGCTGCTTGTCATGAGTATGCTTTGCCAACTCCTGCCAGAAACAGTTCTAACATGAATATGGAGCCTATAGAGGCCCCAGTTGTTCATTAAAAGACTTTGGAGAGCTAACCTTGGTTACAGAGCACATGGAAAAATAGAGTGGCTTAATCAGTAGGAGCCATCCGCATGCAGAGAATTTAAAATAAGGAGAAGAGAACAGGCAACAGGCAAGCTTGCTGTTCAACCATATTACTGTTTTGTACTGTTTTGGTGCAGAGAATATTTCATTAGCTTTTAGTTCTGCTCCCTCCTGGATTCTACACACATTATACTACCTCACAATAATGATAATACTAACAACAACACAACACAACAACAACAACGATGATGATGATGATGTTGGAAGCCACTGACCAAGAGTACACCTACTAGGTCAGGCATTGCTCCCGAGTGCCTGTTTTCCTGCTCACAAGGATCATATGGATACACGGGCCATTGCTCTTAAAGACAATTCTCCCCACTCTGACTTTTGTATTGACATTATTTTTATTACCTTTCTCTCGCAGAGTCTAAACACTGGGCTTTAGCACTTATCATCAGACACACCTCAATACATGTGGTATTAATTAGGATGCTCATCTTTCTCAAGGAGTCTGTATACCCAATTCCAGGTCTCTGGTGATAAGACCAGACACTGGAAGACTGCTGCAGGCTTTAGGAATAGTGATGGCATACATGGCAGAAAGAACTGATAGCTAGCTGAACTACACGGTAGGCAGATAGGCAGGCATATCCAAACACACACTATATGCACACACGCACACACACGCAAGCACTCACATGTTCACGAACTTCATGGCACAAGGTATGAATGTGTGCTCCAGGCAGGAGTGTGAGGGGGTGCTTCTCACAGGGTAGAGACCAGAGAATAATTTAGCCCAAAAAACCTCACAGAACTAAGACATAAAATTAGCATACAGCAGGCACTTCTGGCACAGAAAAGCTATGGTATACTGTTCAAAACACTCAGTAGTGGCATCTCCAAGTACAACGTAAGTTTTTAATCACACCCACCATAGAGACATTCACAAAGCTTCTTTCCCGTGTCAACTTCAAGGACAATAGCTCTTAGTAAAGACTATCTAGTTTTTGACGTATGTCAATACTTCTGTAAGCCAACAGTGGGGCTCCTGAAACATTTGTAATAGTGCGCATCATTCCACAGGACCTCTACCACTCTTTCTCAGGTCAACACAGTACAGATAACATGTAACGCTCATTTGCTGTCTTTACTTTTTCCCCATCTTACTATATGTGTTTGTGTATGGATATTTTGCCTGCATGTATGTCTGTGTACCACATGCCATAGAGGTAGAAAAAGGTATCAGATCCCCTGGGACTGCAATTACAAATTATTGTAAGTCAACATAAAGGTGCTGAAAATTAAACTTGGTTCTCTGGAAGAGCAGATGTGGAATCATTTCTCTAGTACCTGGCTGGCTGTGTCTAGCTGAGGTAAAACCAGCCCTAGATTCTACATTCCTAGCTGAGGAACACAGAGCTATAGCTCATTTCTTGCTGTTTAAAGATATGTTAAACACTATGTAGTTTCTCTCATTGCCTGTGCTAGGGCCAGCCACATCAGCATTACCAGGATGCCACTTTACTGGTGTGACAAGCTGCTACCCGGGGTCTCCATCTCACCCACTGACACATGTCCCTGTAATTCTGTACCTTGCCAGGCATTTTCAACATTACTAAGCTGTCTTAATCAGGTTTTAAAGGTTGAGTACCTTTTTACACTTAAATTTGTTGTCCGAGGGTGTGGTGAGCACCTGTGATCCCAGCACTCGGGAGGCAGAGGCAGGCAGATCGCTGTGAGTTCAAGGCCAGCCTGGTCTACAAAGCGAACCCAGGACAGCCAGGGCTACACACAAAGAAACCCTAACTCAAAAAACAAACCAACCAAATGCTACATCATCTTCCATGGGCTGCTTCTGTTCTCAATCTTCTTTTCCGTTGTTTATTCTGTAGTCATGAAGATAATCTCCCCTTATACTTCCTGAAGGTTCTATCAGCACACCCTCCTCCTCCTCCTGATGTTTGGAGACAGGGTTTCTCTGTGTAGCCTTGGCTGTCCTAGACTTGCTTTGTAGACCAGGCTGGCCTTGAACTCACAGCGATCCGCCTGCCTCTGCCTCCCTGAATCAGTTCGCCTTCTAAATATGACCTTCAGTGCAACTGTGTTCCATTCTGTCTCTCACACCACGGTTGGCTCCTGTGGGTGTGTTTGTGCATCTGTTCGTGCATCTCCCACCAGAGTGCTTGGTCTGCAGCCATGACTACTGGCACACATGGCTTACATGGTCCACTTTTTGACCTGGTTTTACATGCTTTCTGTAAGGCAGCTACATAAAGTTTTTCCAGGTTCTACTTTACTTTCCTTATTAGCATTTTTTTCGTTTAAGGTTTTTTTTTTTTTTTTAAAGCACTTTCTCTAAAGACTACACTATTTATCTTTAATTCTAAAGGTGATGGCTCAGTAGTTAAAATCCTATACCGCTCTGGTGGAGGACTTAAGTTCAGTTCCTAGCACCTGCATTAAGTTAGCTCATGACCACCTAGGGAAATCTGATGCCCTCTTTGGTTCCCGTCAGGCACCTGCACTCAAATGCATATAACCATACAGAGACACATCACATAATTAAAAATAAATCTTTAAAAGTGTTCACTAAATCAGCACACTTAGTAACTGCATTCTAAAAATTTACCCTTAAACCTACAGTACTTTTTACTCTTTATCAAGAAAAACGTCTTTTTTCAGGAAATAGAGACACAACCAATGCAGAGTTATGGATACACCCACAACACAACAGAAGGCTCAGGGATCACTGCAGAAGAAGGGGGGAAAGAGTCTAAGGGGACATGAAGTGTGCTGCGAGCTTGTGTCTCCTAGCAATGGAAGAGAAGCTTCACCCAAGAAGTCTCAACAGTTGCCAACATGTCACTTGGAACAAGGATGACACCAATAGACATGCTAGTGGCTACAGGGACGCTCACAAGGACTCAATCCTAACAAAGAGCTGTAGGAAACTAAGGAATGCTGAGAGTGGAAGAAATGGTGTTTCCCAGGAAACAGCCCACAAATAGGTTAAACACCAAGTGGTCAGCCCCAAAAACCTGTACATACAAGTAACACTATACAGACTAAGAAGATTGTCTTTATATAATTAGAAATACATGATCTCTCTCTCTCTCTCTCTCTCTCTCTCTCTCTCTCACACACACACACACACACACACATAATGAGAGAAGCAAGTCATGAACTTGAAAGTGTGGAAGAATTTGAAGAGAGGAAAGGAAGGGAAAATGATGTATATTTAAAAGCATTAGTCATTTGTTATTAGTCTACAGAAACAGCATTTTGACCTTCTACAATAAAATAACCTTACAAAGTGATTCCGTTGTATACGCCCATTCTCTATGTTATTGCTAGTGTATAATTATTTGTAAATCTGTATAAACTTCATCTTATGTGTCCTTGTTTTAAACAGACTCTTGTCTTTTAAGAAGTGAGTCTGGTGCAGCGCAGATTTGTAACAGGCTTCAGCATCATACAGGCCTTCTGTGCCACCATGTCTAAGAAGAGGGTCAGCTCAGAAGGACATCAAAGGAGAAGCTGATATGCAGAGAGACCATCAAGGATGTTAGCTTCATTTGTTCCTGCCACGGTGGAAGTAAAGCCCCTCCCCCCCCAAAAAAAATTGGGGTATGGTAGCAAATGCCTTTAATCCCAGCACCCAGGAGACAGAGAAAGGGAAGAAGGAAATTAAAGTAAATAGGCTGAAGTGGCTAGCCTAGCAACTAAAAAGATTTGCCTGCAGAAAACCAAGGACCAAGGAGAGTCCAGCCCCTAATGGAGTAGAAGCCCTAATCATGTATCGTGTCCATCAGTGGCTCCTGTCTCCCTTCTTGTACAAACCCACACTTCTAAAATCCAGAGGAATGCTTTTACCAACTGTATCCTAAATGCAAGTTTTTAATAACTACAAACATTTCAAAAAGGGTAATTCCCATCACATTCCGTTTTTAAGTGTAAATGATATTTTATAAAAGAGAAATCATTCACCAGGTATTTGCTTTGCGATACAACCAGAATAGACAGTGGGCTGCTGAGCCATGGAGGCTGTGACGGTTTAGGTATCAGTCTACCGTTCCATGTAGGGGTCAGTTTTACATCTTAAAATACATAAAGCATACTTAATGGCAATTTGGAATCTCAGTCATACATTTAATGTGTCTCAAGTGTTTTAAATTACTTCTAGTCTTATGTTTTTAAAACTTTTTAAAAAAATTAAATGAAACCACTCCTTGGTTCTTGTCCATTCCAAACTGTGAGCCAAGCAAGGAACAGTGGTATAAGCCTTTAGTCTCACCACTTGGGAGGCAAAGCAAAGACTGCTGAGTTTAAGGCCAGCTTGATCTAGTTCCAGGACAGTCAGGTCTACATAAAGAGATCCAGCCTCAAAAAACAAAACAAAAAACACAAACATAAACAAATAAAAGAAACTAACAAAAACTCTTTAACATCTCTAGTGTGATGGTGAATTTTCACAATGTGCTATGAAAGATAAACGGAATCTGAGTATATGCTGTATGACAAAACTGTAAATGAGAGGAAGTAGTGATTTAATGACGTTACATGAGATCCTCTAAAGGAAACATTTCTACCAAGCCGGAACATCACAGAAATAACTGATTGAAAAGAAGCATATCACAACTAGGAAGGCAGAGGCAGGAGATCTCTGTAAGTTTGAGGCCAGCCTGGTCTACAAAGGGGTCCAAGACAGCCAGGCTACACAGGCTACACAGAGAAGCCCTGTCTTGAAAAACAGCTTCTATATTCATTTTATTGTTTGAGACAGTGTTTCGGTGTGTAGCACAAGCTGGTCTTGAACTCAAGACATCTGCCTGCCTCTGTCTCCCAACTGCTGGGAGTTACAGACATGCACCACCTCACCTAGTTTTACCTCATTTTTAAAAGGACACTTTCTCTGGGCTGGCCTCTTCTTCTTAGATTTCTTTTCTCTGGCACAGTGACAACCTCTTCTCATGCACTGCTAGGCCACCGCAGGTCACGCTGGCAGCAGGCTTGGGTGCCTGCCAGCATGCAACCTGCATATTTACTCTGGTCACTCTCAGAATTTCTTTCTCTTTGATTCTTGACACCTCCTGCCTAATGTATCTGAATGTGGTGTGTTTTCTATTTGCCTTACTTGGGTTTTATTGAGTTGCTTTTTTTGTCTGTTTGTTTAGATCTATGGATTACTGGTTTTCTTCAGCTTAAGAAATTTATGAGATGGATGCTGTAGTGCACGCCTGTAATCCCAGCACTCAGAGAGGCAGAGGCAGGCGGATCTCTGTGAGTTCGAGGCCAGCCTGGTCTACAAAGTGAGTCCAGGACAGCCAAGGCTACACAGAGAAGGGGAAAAAAATTATGGTCATGAGTTCTTAAATCTTTTTGTTGTGGTGGTTGTTTAGTTTTTTACTTACTAGGTTTTCTCTGCTGTCTTTCTGATGAATCAGGAACAAATATATGTTGGGTAGTATGGTATCCTGGATTTTAATACTGAAGTTTCCCTTTCCCTTTCTTTTGCTATATTAAAACTGCTACAAAACCACCCACACATTTCTCAGTCTCTATTTTTAAAGATTTATTTATTATGTATACAGTATTTTGCCTGCATGTACACCTGCACACCAGAAGAGAGCACATCTTTTTTTTTAAGATTTATTTAGTATGTATACAGTGCTCTGTCTGTCTGATAGAAGAAGGCATTAGATCACAATATAGATGGCTGTGAGCCACCACGTGGTCGCTGGGAATTGAACTCAGGACCTCTGGAGTGCTCTTAAGCTCTGAGCCATCTCCCCAGCCACACTTCTCAGTCTTAACACTACCTGCAGCACTTCTTAGAAGGCAGCTCTTCTAACCTCCAGCTTTGTAGGCTCCCAACTGTTCCAGATGAAGACTTAGCCCTCCTTTCTAATGTAGCAAACTCTGCCTAACCAGATGCCTTGCTGGCCTGAAGAATATTATTTAGTACCAGAGAACTGTGAAAAGTTAACTCAGTGTTAAAACGGAGTTGATAAGTCTGCACAGAGGTTATGGAAACATTTTGTTGAGAAAACAAACAAACATGTACTGATGTGAAAAAGAATAATTTTTATATTGGGTAACGGTATTAGATGAATCCAGAGCCTCACAGATAAATGCTAGGGCATGCACTCTACCAATGAATGACATCCCTGCACCCTGTTCTTTAGGCTGCTTATTTAGTATAGTATGTCACAAGACATTGTATTCTTATGTTTTTTTTTCAATCTCATGTACTAAATCTGGCCCTTGAAATCACTCTGTAGCCAAGAACAACCTTTGAAAACACATACACCCCCCCACACACACACCCACCCTCTGAGTATAGTGATTGCAGGCCCACCATACCACACCCAGTTTATGTGATGTTGGAGATCAAACCCAGGGACTGAGTATGCTAGGCACGCATTCCACTAACTAAGCTACACCCTTGGCTTTCTAATTTTTATTGTTGTTGTTACTATTTTAGGCTTATTTTGCTTTTTTGACATAGAGCCTTACTATGCAGCTTGGGCTGGCCTGGAGCTCACTACATAGTCCAGACCAGCACTGAACTCATAGAGATCCTCCTGCTGCTGCCTCCCAGTGTGCTGCTGCCACACAGGTCTCTAATTTTAAAGTGTACAAATCAGTGGAATTACATATTACATATATGTTAAACCATGATCACCACTGTTTCAATACCTTTTTCAAAACCAAACAAAGAGCCTACAATCACCAAGCTCTACCTACCTTCCACTCATCTTTACTATACCTGGCAACATCATGCAAGCCACACTCTGTCTCTGACGGTCCTATCTGGGAATCTCATACAGATGGAGGTTTGTGGTACTTATGCTTTGGTCTAGTGTTTTATACTTTATATTCCCAAGGCTTACCAGGGCCGTCACATCTTTGCGTTTGATCCTAAACTTGGCTGAATGAAGTTCTGTTGAGTAGATAGAACTACTTGTTCAGTAATGTAATAAAGGATAATCGAGTTACTTCTAGGAAGAGTCTGGCAATAAGCAGTGCTGCTCATGGATGTTCTGTATTTCTTGGTTATATACATAGGGGTAGAACTGCCGAGCCACCAAGCCATTAGTAACTGCATTTTAAAAGAGGCCAAACCTAGTTTGGCCTTGGAGTCACAATCCTCCTACCTCCATGCTGTGAGTGCTGTGATCATGGGTTTTACAATCTTGAAAAGTACGTAACTTTAGCTATTATGCTCAGTTCTTTGATCCATGGTATGACCACATTCTTCAATATATGAAAACTAAGTTTTCACAGCACCATTTGCTGAAAAGTTACCTGAAATGAACTAAAAGTACAAACAGTGATTTATTCTGGGATTTGTTTCCATCTAACCATCTAATTCTATTGGTCTGCAACTCCCTCTTTTTTTTTTTTTTTTTTTTTTTTTTTTTTTTTTTTTTTTTTTGGTTTCTAGGGTTTCTTGGTTTCTCTATGTAGCCTTGACTGTCCTGGACTCGCTTTGTAGACCAGGCTGGCCTTGGACTCACAGCGATCCGTCTGCCTCTGCCTCCCGAGTGCTGGGCAACTCCCTCTTTATACAAGAAAGATCCCATTTTCATTACTGTAACTTTGCAGTAAGTTCTGACATTGGGAAGGCTAATCCCATCAGTTTGTTCTCTTTCAACCCTGCCCCACTATTCTAGATCTTCTAGAGTCTGTATGAGCTTTACGATCGGTGTTTCTGTACATATTTGGAATTTTGATAAGGATTACATTGACAATGTACAAAGGATAATCTCCCATTTAACTGTGTCTTTTTTAAACAGATAGGGTCTTAAGTAGTCGAGGCTGGCATCAAACTCACTGTGAAGCCAAAGATGACCTTGAACTTCTGATCTTCCTGCCTTTTTGCCTTACAAATGCTAGAATTAAAGGTGTAAACCTCTATTCAGGGTTTTACGTGGTACTGAGGCACACACTAAATCCTGTCTCCAATTGTTTTTCAAAAAATAAATAAATAATTTGCTGTTCAATGTGTAAGCTTTTTATCTCCTTGATTAAACATACTCCTAAGTCGTTTATTGTTTTTGTTTGTTTTCAAGACAGGGTTTCTCTGCATAACGGCTCTGACTGTGCTGGAATTCTGTAGACCAGGCTGACCTCAAACTCACAGAGATCTGCCTGCTCTGCCAAGTGCTGGGATTAAAGGCGTGCGCCACCACCGCCTGGCACATCTTTTATTCTTTTTGATGTTACTATAAATGAAATTAAGTCAGGTTCCTTTTTAGATAATTTAACTGGAAGAATATAGATATATAAGGCAGCGCCCTATAGGTAGATAGATGTACAGATATATAAGGAACTGCCCTATAGGTAGATAGATATACAGATATATAAGGCACTGCCCTATAGGTAGATAGATATACAGATATATAAGGCACTGCCCTATAGGTAGATAGATATGCAGATATATAAGGCAGCGCTCTATAGGTAGATAGATATACGCTCTATAGGCAGATAGATATACAGATATATAAACATGGGGATGCACACCTATAACCCAATCTTAAGACTCTGAAGCAGGAGGATCACAAGCTCTACGCTCACAGTAAGACCCTGCATCAAAAAAAGAAAAGAGAAATGCAACTGTTATTCGTGTCAATTTTGTGTCCTATTTTTTGTTAAATTATTTTACTAACTCTAACAATAGTTTTGCTTGTGCACATAAGATCACATTAACTATGAACTGAGTGGTATTCAAGTCCTCTTTCCAATTTGAGTATCTTCTATTTCTCTTCTTGCCTAACTGCTCTTAACAAAACAAAGAAAGAACAAGGAAGGAAGGAAGGAAGCAAAACTCTTCATGGCCAAATCTTCCTTGGTTGATTTGTCTGTCATTGCTACAACAGGCACATCAAATGGTTACTAGGGAATCCTTGCTAGTGGGTCAGGCCACCAGGTATTTAGTTTGCACCTGAAACATTCCCAAAGGCTGATTCCCAGCTTAAAAGCTGTGGAATTTTCGGAAGATGGAGCCAGGCTGGCAGAGGCCTCTGCTGGTTATACCTGCTTCTTCTGACCTATGAGCACAGAAACAGTGGCTGCTGCACTTGGATGGGCTGAAATCATGATCCAAACTAAATCTTTACTCCCACAAGCTACTCTGTCAGGCCCTGGGTCACAATGACAAGTAACTACTACACCAAGGACTAGAAATGCTATGCTAGCAACAGGACACGTGTCTGACAGCAATGGGTTCCTGCAGGAGCTTCAAGGAGAAACTGTGCCCTGTTCACCTACATAACATCTACGCATGAAATAGGAATATGAACCTGACTGGGTGGGTACCTTCGGATCCACCTGTGCTCCCGCCTTGATGAGGTACTTCACTGCATCCAAGTGGTTGTTTTCTGCAGCCTCCATCAGTGGGGTCCGCTGATCTTCTGAGCAAGTGTCGATATTGGCACCCGCCTAGTAAAACACAGATTGTTTAGATGTGTCGAGGGCAAGTTCCACATCCCCCTTCCCAGAGAGCAAAAGAGATACACAGTCTCTGCGCCAGCCACTAAGAGATTTAACAAACAACTGCTTCACTGACCAGCTACATCTGACTCTTCAAAACTGCATTGAAGACAGAGTAACTAGGCCGGGGCTGCGCAGTGGAAGGCAACGCTTTACCCTAAAGCCGAGCACTAGCCCTTTGACCTTACGCTAAGAAGCCGGACTGAGAAGACTATGGAGCAGCTCAGCTGTCAGCAGTCGACTTGTTCTGGCCACAACCATTACCAAACCGGGGTACTTGTCTGAAAAAGTTATAAATTATTCTAAAATTTGTATCCTTTGCGCTACTTTTCTTCTGTTTATTCTGGGAAATATTGTAAGATTTGGAGAAACAGGCTGACTAGATAGGGTGCCCTCTGCCCTCCCATACTCCACAAGATTCTTCTGCTTCTTTCTTGGACAGCTCTGTATCCTGCTGTGCCTGTATCGGGTCATTTTAGAAATGAAATCTAGCCCTCCACTCCCCCCAAAAAAACCTGGTTAAGCTAGGACTTGCTAGAATAATTGTGTCTGTCTGCCTGTGTGGTGTTAAGTTGTTCATGCATGCAGCAGGGCCATCATTCTGCAGTTGCCATGAACAATCAGCAACACAGACATGCATATACACACACAGGAACTCTGTCTGGTGCAAGGACCTCACAATAGCAAGCAGGTGAACATCAAAATTGCTTCTGATAGACTTCTGTGCTGACTGATGCAGATTTCTTGTCTTATAACCAAGTATGATGGTAATCTCAACTGTCAACTTGATGAAATGAGAATTGCCTTTGGGCATGAGGTGCTTCAGTTGACTGAAGACCCACCAACTGTGGGCAGAATTATCCCCTTACTAGGACCCTAACTGTATAAAAAGGAGAAAGTGAGCCCAGAATATGCACTCAGCATTCATTCCTGACTATGGACACAATGGGATCGGGTATCTCACGTTCCCGCCACTGCAAGCTTCTCCTCCGTGATGAACTGTACCTTAAACTGTAAGTCAGAATAACATTTCTTCCCTTAAGTTGCTTTTTAATTTTTACCCAAAATCTAATTGCACCATTTCCCCCTTTCCTTGCTTCAATCCCTCCTGTGGCTCCTCCCTCTAACTCCTCCTATACCTCTGCCTCACTCCCTCTCAGATTGATGGCCTCTTATTCTTGGTGCTGTTACATGCATGTATGAATGCACAGATATGTAAATACAATCTGCTGGTGCTGGGCGACAGTGGCGCGCACCTTTAATCTCAACACTCAAGAGGCAGAGGCAGGGGAATCCCTGAGTTTGAGACCAGCCTGGTCTACAGACTGAGTTCCACAATAGCCAGGGCTACACAGAGAAACCTTGACTCCAAAAAATAAAATAAAATAAATAAGTAAATAAACAAATAAAGCTGCTGAATCCATTTGGTGTTGTTTGTATGAGATCTGAGAACTCTGTATTAAATAAACAATTAGAGAGCCATTTCTGGGAGAGATTAATTCCCCCTTTCTCAGCAGTCCTTAGTTGCTTGGTCTAGTTTTTTGCCTAGGGGTGGGCCACCATGAGATTCCCTACTTCTGTGTTGGCACATCTATCAATATTGCCATTGTTCATGTCTTGTTTAGGCAGCCATATTGTGGAAGGACTATGAGTACATCTCCCCAGTTATTTCCAGGAGACAAAAAAAATCTTACCTTAAGTTGCTTCTGTCAACATGTTTTATCATAATAACAAAAAAAAAGTACTAATACAACAAATAAGAAAAGAGTTCTAGGGTCTGGAGAGTTGGCTCAATGGTTAAGAGTACTGACCACTCTTTCAGAGGACCTGGGATCAATTCCCAACACTAACATTGTGGTTTGTCACATCAATAGCTTCAGTTCCAGGCATGTATGTGATGCACAGGCAAAATATTCCTAGATATAACATTTTTAAAAACATAATAGATTAAACACATTTGTGAGAGAGAGAGAGAGAGAGAGAGAGAGAGAGAGAGTGTGTGTATGTCTGTCTGTGTCTGTCTGTCTCCTGGAGTGTGTTTGGTTCAGCCGCAGCCACCGCAGAGAAGCCATCTGAAGAGCCCTGACACAAGTGTAAGTCCTCAATAGAGATTCGCAGAAGAGCTTTCAGGTGATAGTAAATGTTAAGGCACTTCACAAATGCTATAATCTGAAGAAACAACACACCTGGACTCAGGAAAAACTAGAAATAAATACATTCTATGGTTCTTCCTGGAAAATGTAGGTGATGGTGACTGGAGAAGGGATGACACACATAAAACTGAAGGACCTTCTAGGAAAGGCACTAAGAACACTACAGCTAGGGATTAGACCAAGTGCCTGAGTGAGAAGCAAGCTGGGCCAGGCTTAACCAGACCCTGAACAATAACAAAAGGCCCCTATATAAAGTTACACAAATACACATTTTATTTTGTAATATGGAGTCTTACAAGACATGAATGATGAAAGCAAAACAGAGCTCAAATGGCTTGCCCATATGGGCCAACCATACCCAACAATAAAGACAGGAAGCACCATTCTGCCTCAAGCAACAATAACAAAAAAGCAAGGTGGGAGGAGCCTGGAACCAAAAAAGAAGCAATCTGGTCCAGAACTCACCTGGATTCCTTCAATTTTTGTTTATTTTTTGCACAAACCGATTTGGTTCTTGTTTATGCTTTGTTTTTGTTGTTTTGCATTAAATGAAACTAGATAAATAATAATATATATTATTATATCAAATTAGCTTAAAGGCTAAAATTGGATGAAAGGGAAACATACTGCAAGTACATGCTTTAGGGTGGTAAGACCAGAGAAAGACAAAGAAAGCACACTTAGGCCGGCAGCTCTGTTTCTGTGTACACAGTAAAACCGGATCTGGAAGTTATGGTGAGTCTACCTTCTAACAAAAAAAAAACCAAAACCAAAACAAAACAAAACAAAAAAAAACACAAACAAACCAAAAAAAAAAAAAAAAACAAAAAAAAAAAAAAAAAAAAAAAAAAAAAAAAAAACAAAACCAGAATGTTTGCATCTTCAGGAAATGTTTCTGCATTTAAAACACTTAGACACTAGTATACATCTATGTATTTATTTTAGAGGTTTTGCTTTATGGCATTGGGAAGCAGACATAGGGCCTCTTGAGCACAAAGCATATGGTGTCTTAGGTAGTATTTTTCCTCTTGCTGTTATAAAGTAGCCTGAGAAAAAGCGTTTAAGGAAGGCGGGTTTATTTTCATTCCAGAGTACACTCCATCCTTGGGGAGGAGATCAAGGTGGCGGGGCCTAAAACACCAGAAGGCAGTGATGGGTATGTCTTGTTAGGCAGTCTAGGCCCCAAGCCCAGAGAACAATGCACTCCTCCTTTAGGGTGCATTAACCTAATCAGATAATCACAGGTATGCGCAGAGGCTAAATAACCCCTCAGAGGTACATGGAGAATTGTCTCCTAAGTGATTCCAAATCTCAAGTGGGCAATCAATATAGCAATGATCAGACTACAGTACCCAACCATATCCCCAGAGGGACCACGGTCAGGAAGCAATCCACAAGGTCCTACCAACAGAGAGCAGAGACAATGGGGGATGCTGCTGGACATCATGTTGAAAAGAACAGAAGGCCATGGACCTGAAAGATTGATCCGAGGTATAATGACAAGAGAATTCAAGTCACTGAGGCAAAAGGATAATTCTTGAAGCATCCAGGAATAAGCCAAACAGCAAATATGAAGTGTCAGAAGTCAATACAAAAAGCTCAACGTGGAATCTAGAACACAGACCTACTACCAGAGTCTTCATCAGAAGACGAAGTACAGTGTGGTACCTGCTATTTTAGATGGGAAAGTTCCACATCTATGCATAGGGAACAGCTCACCAAATTAAAAAACAAACAAACAAAACAACAACAAAAACACAAAGCTAGGCATGGTGTTGCACACCTTTAATCCCAGCACTCGGGAAGCAGAGGCAGGCAGATCGCTCTGAGTTCGAGGCCAGCCTGGTCTATAAAGCGAGTCCAGGACAGCCAAGATAACATAGAGAAGCCTTGTTTCAAAAAAACAAAACAACAATAACAACAAAGGTAAGCAAAATATTCATACACATGAAATAAAAGTAAAAAGAATATTTAAAGGTCACCATAAGGTATAGTTGTTAATTTAACAAAATTAAATAACAATTATAATTATTTATGTACCCAATACTAGAGAATGCAATTATATAATATGAACACCACATTTAAAGGCCAGAACAGTCTAAAACAGTGTAGTTGGGGGCTTCATGCCATTCATTTGAGAATCTCACTCAGACCAAAATCAACAAAGGAAACAACGGAGTATACCTGTGCAACAGGTCAAGGGAATAAGCCAGACATTTCGAGTGTTTCATGTTAGAGCTGCAGAACGTAAACTCTTCGCATCAGCATATGGAACATTCTGTAGGCCATACCACAAGTAAGTCTGAATACATTTTTAAAGATTTATTTGGTTTTAATTATGTGTATTGTGCATATATACACAATATATATAGGAGGCTGTGACGCCTCCTTCCCTTTTCTGGGACTCAAACTTGAGTCCTCTGAAAGAGTAGTATGTGCTCCTAACTCCTGAGCCATCTTTCTAGCCCCATATAATTTTAGTACCCAACCGCCCCCCCCCCCAAAAAAAAAACCCTGGCACCACAGCACATATCTACTATAGCCACAATGAAATAAAACTGGAAGTATACAAGAAAGAACTTTAGAAATTCAACAGTATTTTCTTAAACAACCAATGGGCCAAATGAAGAAAGAAAAGAGAAACTTGAAATATTTCCTAGAACTGGGAGCTGAACAGATAGCTTGGGAGGGAAACCTGCTACCATGCAAGCACAAGAGTCTGTCTCCCATTTAAAGATGGAGTCGGCAGGGCAGCCTGGCTATTATATCAGCACCTGGGAGCCAAAACTAAGGGATCCCAGAGGGAAGTTGGTTTAGCTAGGCTAGGCTAGAGACCCTCCTTCTCTATAAGAAGTGGGGATGAAGTAAGGAAGACATGCCTTGTCAGCCTCTGCTAAACACACATTTTCTGGAACAAATGAAAATACAGCATGAAAAGTGGCAAAAGCAATACTAAGTAAGATATTTATGGCAATAAGCCAAATAAAAAATAGCAGCCTCAAAAACTAACAATAAACAAGCAAACAAATAAGTGGATGGATGCTTTAACAAAGAAAATAGAACAAAGCCCAAACTTAAGAAAAAAACAACAAAGATCTGAAGTAAAACAAATGAAAGAATATGGGGGTGGGGGGAGAGAGACAAAGTTAATATTTAGAAACAGTTAACCAGCCTTTGGCTAAACTAACTAAGGAAGAACATACAAGCAAAGGGAAAGAGAGGAGTAGATACACATCAACTCACATCACAGAAACACAAAGATCATTCCAGACTATTATGAACAACCACATGATAGCAAGAAAGGGGTGACTTTCTGGATATTTAAAACCAACAAAAAGGGCCGGCCCAACAATGGAGCTGGGCAAACACGTCACGTGAGCGTCGTGGTCCAGTGACAAAGGCAACATGGCAAAAGACAGCATCAAAGATCTCCATGCCCACTGTCTGCCATCCGACCTCATCTCATTTTCACCTTCTCTGATTAAATACCTCGTTGCCTGGCTCATCTGGAGATGGTGGTCAACCTACTAATGGCTATTTTACTGACTGTGGAGGTGACTCATCCAAATTCCATGCCAGCTGTCAACATTCAGTACGAAGTCATTGGTAATTACTATTCATCTGAGAGAATGGCTGATAATGCCTGTGTTCTTTTTGCCATCTCTGTTCTTATGTTTATAATCAGTTCAATGCTGGTTTATGGAGCAATTTCTTATCAAGTGGGCTGGCTGATTCCATTCTTCTGCTACCAGCTTTTTGCCTCTGTTCTCAGCTGTCTGGTGGCCATCAGTTCTCTCACTTATTTGCCAAGAATCAAGGAATATCTGGATCAGCTACCTGATTTCCCCCACAAAGATGACCTCCTGACGCTGGACTCCAGCTGCCTCCTGTTCATTGTTCTTGTGTTCTTTGTGGTCTTCATCATGTTTAAGGCTTACCTAATCAATTGTGTTTGGAACTGCTACAAATACATCAACAACAGAAATGTATCAGAGATTTGCCGTGTACCCTGCCTTTGAAGTGCCTCCGCAATATGTTTTGCCAACCTATGAAATGGCCGTGAAGATGCCTGAGAAAGAGCCGCCACTCCCTTACATGTCTCCCTGAGGATGGTCTGCCTTGTCAATAAACCCTATACCAGCTTAAAAAAATAAAATAAATAAAACCAACAGAAATTGAACGATGAAATAAAATGCCTGGAGACCACTATGCAAGAATGAACTGCAGTCAAGTAAAAGAAAATGTCTTCTGACAAAGAGAAGCCCAGAGGGAGGCAGTTTCACACTGAATTTCACTAAATAGGGATTATTTCTAAGATAAGGGTGGGGGGTGTGCACTAGGTCTATAACCAGCACAGATACCACCAGCAGTTACAGCAGCAAATACTACAGAAAACAGGGATCCCTGGTGCAGAGATCCAAAATTCTAAACAAAATACCAGCAAGTTGATTAAATAGCACTCAGATCTATCACCAGGACCAAGTGGCTTTTGTCCTACGGATGCAACTGACGCCGCAGGAAACAAGGAACAGAGTTAATAGGTGGCTTACAGGTAAAATGTTCATTCAACAGTAAACTGATTTCTAGATGGGCACTATGGAAGACAATATGCAAGTTTCTCAGCCTCGGGAACAGACACAACCAAGTGATGCAGAAAGTGTACTCCTGAGTGCACATCTCTCCCCCACCTCATCCCCCCTCCCCAAAAAGCGGTCTGAGAGACCTCTGCACATGTAAGTCCACCACAGCCCTGGTCAGAGGAGCTATGACACTGAGGTAAACCTGATGTCTACTAACAAAGGAGCAAAAGGCCAAGTGGTACATAGACAATGTGTAGCTGCTATTGATAAGACTGTGGTCCTGTGTTATAGCAACACAATAAAACAGACATGCTCACTGTGTGTAGATGCCAAGTGTTAAATGGTGGCTCCCAGCCTGAGCACAGGTGTGAGGAGGATGAGAGAAGTCGGCTAATGATTACCACAGTGTGACTGGGTAGGAAAAATAACTTTCCATGTTCTAAAGTACAGCATGGTAACTGGGCTGACACAATTAATTGAATATTTCAAAATAACTAAGAAAAGCTTTTAATTTTCTGGCCACAAAGATATAATGAGTACACATTATATACTGAACTGTCACTCTGGGCCCCATAAACATACACAATTATGATGCATCTAAACATTAAAAATTCTAAGTACTCACATGATCATAATTTTTAAAAAAATTTTTACATTTTGTTTACATTGGGGGAGGCATGTGCACACAACACAACACATTTGAGAATCAGAGAACAATTTGTGTTCTCTTCTTCCACCATGTGAGTTCCAAGAGTCAAACCAGGCTTTTCTGGCTTGGTGGCAAGCACCTTTGCCTACTAAGTCATCTCATAAAGCTAAAGCAGATTGTGGACATGACTTAAACAATGAGGGACAGATAATTAGTCACTGGGATTAGAAAGGGGAAGGATCTGGGCCTCACTGAGCCTCCATCTTCTGCAGCAGACCTTAATAAATATTAAAACCAAGACTACACAAAACTAGAGAATAAGCTACACAGCAGTGTGGTACTCTAACAGAGGCAAATGTCAGAATAAACACTAGGAGAGGTCAGTGGCCACAAGGCTGGAAAGCGAGTTTCTATGGTAGCCTCGAGGTACCACTGCAATTTTACCCTTCCACTAAAACCTCATGATACTCAGATAACATTGAGAGGATGAAAAAATCTATTTAAAGCTGTCCTTCCGAACCTGAACCAGCATGTGGCAGATGTCCACGTGGCCAGCCTCTGCAGCAGCATGCAATGGGGAACGCTTATTCTGGTGCTCCATTTTGAAGTTGGGATCAATTCCATCAACTGTAAACAAACACAGTTTTACTAAATTTAATATAAGATGCAACCACAATGTATTTGCACAAAGATACTTACGATGGCTGACATGGATGCCTTCAAGATATAAAGACAGCTCTAGAGCCATGATGAAGCCACTGTACCACTATGCCTGCAGGCAGAAATCAGGCCCCACTTGTTCCAAGATCACAACCAAAAGAACCTATACCAGCACCACACGAAACCCGATAGACAGGGTTATCAGAGTCCTTCACCATGCTCTTTCTAATTCTTGAGTTCTGTTTTCAGAGATTCCTGTCTCAGCCTCTTGGAAGCTCATGAAAACCATGAAAAGGGCTCAAAGAACAGACATGTCCCAGAAGCAAAAGTTTGACCCTGAGACTTGCACATATTTCTTTTAATTTCATGGGGGGGGGGGGGGGGGGGGGGGAGCGCCACAGGATCTCACTATGTAGCCCAAGCTGGCCTTGAACTTGAACTCCCCGCCTTAGCCTCCCAAATGTTGGACATCCAAGGTACCATGCAGAAAGTAATAAAGCAACTTAATACTACATCAAGTCTATGAAGAGTAAAATTCTTTTGTAAATTAAATGAGTTTTTGCATCTTTCCTCTCAGAAAAACATTAGCCTCTCTCATGATTTGCGGACAGTCAAAGGCTCTTTACTCATGCTTTTCAACCTAAAGAAGATGAACTTCATAGAAATCAAGCCTAGAGTTACGAGCCCAGAAGTCAAGTCACAACTAGACCAGTTCTAACAAGCACATTCTCAGGCACAAAAGAGCTAAACCAAGCTCAAGAGATACAAAAGCAGACACTGAGCCTAGTTCCCCCGAGTCTGTGCACACTGCTGCTTGCTCCTGTCAACATAGAAGAACGGGTTTCTTCACTGTAGCACGTCACCAGAGGACCCAACCATGCTGCCTTTCCTGCATGCACACTCTTTCTTCATCTAATACTCACTTAACTAATTCCTTTTTAAAACCCAAAAACGCACAAAGAACATTTCTAGCGCCATGCAGCAGGCTAAAGACCAGGAAACACTTTCTTTTACTCAAAGAATTATAAACATCAGACAGTGAGGTGGGGCTCCTGAGGACAGGGGCAATTAGCACGGCTTTTGGTACAGCGACTTACCCAGCATGAGAAGCACCTTCTGCAGCTCACCCTGCCTAGCAGAGAAGTACAGCTGCTTCGGGTGGAAGCGAAGTTTCTTGGGTCTGTAAGAAGCAGAAGGCAGAAATCACCACCAGCTTCTTGTTGTCAAGACAACAGGGCTAGAGGCACAGCTAAATGCTGAGGGCATTTGCCAGTATGTTTAAAGCCCTGAGGCACTGGCCCCCAAATGAACAAAAAAAAAAAAAAAAACGACCAAAAACCCCAACCGTCTTCATATGTCGTCCAAGTGCTACACACTAAAACACCACTGGTAACATGACATAGATAGAGCCTAGCTAGGGCACAAGCTGCTGCATTGTGGAGGGTCAGGGAACCCCAAGGAGTCATCATGCACATTCAAGATGGCATAGGAAGTGACAGGCAAAATGCCCAGGGTGACCTCTGCAGCTCCTCAAGTGATGACAATTGTCACGGGTGATACTAACTACCCTTTAACAACAAGGAAGGGCCTGAGCCAACCAACATATTTGCTATGACATTTACATCAACCCATAAACAGGGGTTAGAGGTGGATCATCAGGAAAAGTCTGGGGCCTGGTCAATAGACAGGGACTCTGGGTGTCAGATGGGCAAGGATAGAGACAGGGAGGGGCCATCTGGAATGAGAAAGACCAACAGAGGACCTTGTCTGTTAGGTTAGAATGAGTAAATTCTTTCCTTCCAGGGCAGAGTAAGTTTAGAGCTCACTTTGATAAGCCTCTCTAAGGAGTATAAGGCTGTCCCTCCAAGGAAGGAGGACACAGGTAGACCTGTGAGCTGAGAAAGGCTGCAGTGTGGAGACTAGCAAATAGCCCACACTAGGCAGAGATGAGGCATCATGGTAGGATGTAAGAGCTCCTGAAATGGAAGGTCTGCTCTAGGAGCAGACAGGCAGCTTGTGCAATAGAGGTCGTAAGACTATCCTAGCTCAGGACAACAATCTCACTTCTTGCTCTTGGCATGAATGGAGAATAATCTGCAACAACTGAGTCCCCACCATGGAAAGACACATGAGGCTGGCACCTCAAATGGCCATCCTTTTGAAGAACAGTATTATTCAAAAAGCTGGAAAGTTCTAAGAACCCCTGGAGAAGAACATGATCTTAAGTTGTCTCGGAAAAAACAACAAACAAACAAAACAAAACAAACAAAACACCAGGCTAGCTCTTACTTTTCAGAGTCCAGAGCGATCAGAGCACTTTCCAAGGTTTCCTTTCCTGGGCCTTGTGAAAGGCCAGAAGTCGGCCTCACGAACCCAGCTGGCCCTGCTGGATCGAAGCACTCTGGTGCCTGGGGGACTGTGCTCTGCGATTTTTCATCCTCTGGGGCTCCAGCAATGCTTCACAAGAAGGAAATTATTGAAAAGCTGAGCTTCATTATTTGGAGAACCTCCCTTTCTCATGGAAACCAATGAATACATAAAACAAGACCTGCTCCCACCTGACAACGCAGACTGCAACTGAATAGAGTCAATGGCCAGGCCAGTCACACCTGCAAGCCCTGAGGGAGCTGCCCTTGACTCAGAACCCCATCCGCTGGCAAGCGAGACCCTCAGGAGTCAGCATAACACTTCTAGAATTTCCACTCACATGCTCAGACCTGACTTAAATAACAAGCTTCAGGTTCTATCTAGCCAATCTACTGCGTTCCACAGTTTAAGCATGCCTACTAGAACCATGACTTGAGAATACAGAACAAATTACTATGAAAATATTAAGACTTTCCCAATCCGTTGTTTAGCTGTATACATATACAATCTGAGTCTTTTAAATGACTTCAGATGAAGTTTTAACTTATTTTTTTCTATCGCTGTCATGTTTATAAACTACCTTCCTCTTTTCATTGAGGAACTTGAAGGCTCTGTCACTGTTTGGAAAGGATCTCTTCACCACTCCTGTCCTATCAGGGCATGGCTGGCAGGAAAAGCTGTGGTGATCTGTCATCCCTCAACTCTCAAGATCTTCAGCTACTTCCATTGGATTCTTCTTAGAAGAGCAAATATGTATAAATGTGGAAATCCATCCCTTTATCTTGTCCTTAACAAGGGCCTTCAACCCTGTGCCACACAGTGTGCCAAGTCCTACAGCAGCTGGTAGGGCTTCCGTGTGTGGGGACGGCATTAATGAATGACAAAACCATAAAGAGCTGTACCAGTCAAGGCAGCGTAAAAACTGATTCAACAGAGATAATTTTATGAGGCTAAAATAAAAGAAATCCACATAGAGATGGTATTAAATGAACATCAGCACTTCTTAAGAGACCAGAAACCATAATGCCAAAGTTCACTGCAACTTCTGGTAAAGGCAGCAGAAACTGGTAACTACAGAGGACATGTCCTCAGGGAAACTATATGCAAAGCTTGGCCACAGCTACTTTGTTTAGTACCTGCCAGTGGTTGTATCAGCCCTGCCCTCGGCAGCCAAACTCTTCTCCTGTCCAGGAGCCAGGGTCACTGTGGAAGTCGTGTCTGCTTTTGCTATGGTCACCTCTTTGGCCTTGGAAGTCTCTTCCCCACAATGGGGACAGTAACTCGCATTGTTGACTCTAGAGGCACAGTCCTTATGGAAACGGTGAGAGATGCTGCTCTCAGGCTGGCATTCCATGAAGTTACCCTGAAAAAACAAAGGTGAAAAAAAATTTTTTAACTGAGAATAACATTCAGAAAACTACATAAAACTCTACAGAACTATTCAGGCTCAGGCAAATATAAGTCCAGTTATGGAAAACACTGATTTTACAAAGAGCTCACCAAGTGAAGAGAGGCCACCAAAGGCTACCACTGCCATCACTACCCACCTTCAGCACCCCCAGTGACGCAGCTAGCTGAAGCCTCACATTGTGGCCACTCTAAACAAGCCAGAGAGCTGTACAAGACATAGTCTAGAAGGCCCACATGGTACAATGGGTGCATAGAATCAGAGTGCCAAAGCGACCATTTCAATAGACACCAATTAGATCACCAATTAGAACAGCTGTTCTCACAGAGAGTGAGAGACAATAGAATTCAGGAGTTCTCTATTTCTCAGCAGAAGCATAAAAAGGGAAGCAAAGAAAAAAACCAGGTCAGGATTCAAAAGTGAGCTCTCAGAGCAGAAGTCCCTGGCCTAAGAGGTCACAGAGGGCAGCAGGACATCCAAGGGTACAGGTAGGTGAGGCGCTCACAGAAGCACTGTAAGAAGGAGCCTGTCCCATGGTCTGCTGGATAGAGTCAAAGACAAGACCAGTGACAACTGACAGAGCATAGAGAATTAGCAGAGGGAGAAGGCACGCCCTCCTCTGACTCAAGACAGAAACCTAAGAACAAAGCAAGGGGACCTGAGGGCACCAGGTCATGTGTCTACAGTAAGCTCAAGAACTATGGTGAAGGGCTACGGAATAGGCCCTATGTGGGCTATAATGCTGGAATGAGTCTCTGCAGAGGACTCAAGGCCCGGCAGGCGGGCTGGGCTCTTACCGCAGTGCAGAAGTAGCCGCAGCCAGGACAGCACTGGTGCTTCACCATACGACCCCGATGGTCTTCACACAACACCAAGAGAGGTGCTTTGTTGGATGGGCGCATCAGCTCATACTTGACCACGCTGTTTGTACACCGGCCCAACTGCAAGCACACAAGACCAGGCGTCAGTGACAGAGCTGTGAGGGAGCAGCTTTCCTACCCACCGGGCAATGGAAAGCACCAGACATATGGTCTCAGTAGATATGAGGTGACTGAAGGAGCCATGAGCTTTCAGAGGCAAGCCTAGATTCATGAATCGAAGCTTAGGAAGTACCTGTCACACAACTACCTGTCACACAACTACTAGCCCTAACCACCTGAAAAAGAAAGTCACTCTCTGTTGCATAGCCCAGGGATGATGACAGTTGGTAACCACATTCAGAGGCGGTGACCAGAGAATCAAGGCCTCGGCTTAGGCACACATCCAGGAGCACAGGAGGATGAGAAGAGAGCCAGACAATGGCTTCGTCCTAGGTAAGAAGGCCAAGGCGAGTGGCGAGGGGGTTACAGTACAGTGAGTCCCAAGTGATCCAGCCGAGTCCCCTAAGCACAGAACCAAAGCTGAGATGATAGAAACAGAGCACAGACTTCTGGATACACCTGAAGGATACAAGCACAGAAAGTACTAAGAAAGCCAAGACTTGGGACTCAAGACTCCATGAGATGCTCCTACACACCAGACCAGACAAGAGTATGGGTTCACTATATGAAGCTTCTCAGACAGCCAATATGACAAAAAACAACCCAAAAGGAGGAAAAAAATGAGTGTTAATTCATAAAAGGCTACTATAGATGTCCCCCCACTAACAGTAAACATTCATGTATCCTAATATTTAAACAAATATGACACAGCCTCCACCTCTTCTCTGCTCTGTTGGCGCACTATCATTATTCAGCAGGGCTGTACATATACACCAGTAGCCACAGCAGCCACAGAAAGGACCTAGGCCTGAATTCTGCAAAGTTTCTAAACAACAAGCAATCTGAAATACAAATCAAAAAGCTCCCAAATGCACCTGTTCCTAAGACTCTATCTGAAAATTGCCTAAGTATGCCAAGGAGCACCCCAAAGAGCCCCACTGCAGAAACAAGAAGCAAGACCTGACACACAACAAGTGCTCTGCTGATGCCTATCCACACTATGTTAGAATCAGAGCAGGATCCTCAGAAAGCCGCCTTTACAAGCAGGTCTACAGTATCAAACTCAGAATGGGGAAAGCCAGGCCATGTATCTTGAAACAGCCACTGTGAGATCCCACCCCACCACCAATGATTCTCCAGAACTCTTGGTCAGGTCTGTGGACATGAGTTCCTTACAGATAGTGATTGGAGAAGGAGGGGTGAGGTTATTTAAAAAAGATAATGTGAAATAGTACAGACACAGGTATATACAAAAAGATGCTAAGAACAATTCACTAATTTTGGAATATGAGATTTCATCCATGCACTTAGTATTTGAACTGTTTTATAAAGAGCTTGAATTATTTGTGTGGTCATAGAATGATAAAGGTGATTTTATACAGCTTCTGCAATGGGAATGGAAACACAGTTTCCAGTGGACGCTGATGAAATGGCACCGTGCAAAGAGTACTTGACAGGATTCGCGATACAACTTTCTTAGGGCTAAGAAACAGAAGAGAACGGACATGGAGAGGACATGGAGTGTACAACTGCGTCAGTAATGAGGCAGCCTCAGTTTTACAGGGAAAAGGGCAGAAAGAGCCAAAACACGGAATGGAGTAACCTGCTTCCTCACAAGGTAGAACGTAACCAGGTACTGACAACTGCAAGCAGAGATGACTCAAAACCATCTTCCTGGAGGAAGGATAAAGTGCTAGATCAGAAGAAACTAAAAGTTGTAGCGCATTCCATAAGGACAATCAGGTCTGCAACAAGAATAGGCAAGGGCAGAGCCCATCTCCTCCTCTTGCATGCCTGTTGCTACAAAAGTCCTATTAGCTTCAGCGTGCTTCTTATTTTATTAATGAAAGCTTTAAGAATGGACACTGAAGGGCTAGTGAGATGGCTCAGCAGTTAAGAAAACTGGCTGCTCTTCCTGAGGTCCTGAGTTCAATTCCCAGCAACCACATGGTGGCTCACAACCATCCAAAGAGATCTGATGCCCTCTTCCGGCATGTAGGTGTACATGTAGACAGAACAGCCTATATTTAAAAATACATAAATAGCAATGGATACCGGCTTCCCTGTCTTGCAAGATGGTGGGTGAAAAAACTGACAAGCCTGACAGAAAGGAGAAGAAGCCTGTAGCTAAGAAGGCTGGTGCTGCCGCCACCCTGGTGCCCTGGTGCCCTGGTGCCGGTGCAGCCAAAAAGGGTGACGTCAAGGTTAAGAAGCCCAAGAAAGGGAAGCCCACTGCAACCGGAACCCTGTCCTGGTTAGAGGATCGGCAGGTACTCCCAGTATAGTCCAGAAAGACCTTGTACAAAAGTCCAAGGCTGAAAAGAAAAAGAAAAAGGGGAAGAGAAGGAAGGCCCTTACTACTGTCACAAAAGCAGTTTGTGGTGACAAGAATAGTGGTATCTAGGTGGGAAAGCTTCAAAAAATGCCTTGGTATTATCCTACTGAGGACATGCCTCAGAAGCTGCTAAGCCATGGCAAAAGCCCTTCAGCCAGCACATGAGACAGCTGCATGCCAGCATCACTCCTGGGACCGTCCAGATCACCCTCACTGGACACCACAGCGGCAAGAGTGGTTTTCCTGAAGTAGCTGTGAAACGGCTTGTTACTTGTGACTGGACCTCTTGCCCTCAACAGTTCCTCTGTGGCGAACACACCAGAAGTTTGCCTCACCACATCTACAAAAGTTGTTATCAGCGAGGTTAAAGTCCCCAAACACCTACTGATGCGTACTTCAAGAAGCAGCAGCAGAGCCGGGTGTGGTGGCGCACGCCTTTAATCCCAGCACTCAGGAGGCAGAGGCAGGCGGATCGCTGTGAGTTCGAGGAGACCAGCCTGGTCTACAAAGTGAGTCCAGGATGGCCAAGGCTACACAGAGAAACCCTGTCTCGAAAAAAAAAAAAAAAGAAGCAGCAGCAGCTGCTCAAGCCCATGCACCAGGAGGTCCTTGACAAAGAGGAGAAACAGATTACAGAGCACTGCAAGGCTGATCAGAAAACTGTGGACTCAAAGATTTCCTGAGCTACAGGGCAACCAGTGATCTTAGTTCTCCCTGACAAATGGGATGTATTCTCACAAATTGGTATTCTAAGCTGCTAAGAACCTAATTAAACAGCTTCATAGCTTAAAAAATAAAAAAAGATACTGAAGTACATAAGCCCATATCTACATTTTTAAATTCTTAACATTCTTACCTAAGCAGCCCACTTTAACTTTTCCACAAGACTATTTATATGTGAAATTACAATGTTTTATTCATTAAAAGCTAGAGTGTATCATTCATATAACATAGATCACCCATGACCTTAAGACAACCCACATACTCAACAAGAATAGTAATAATTCCCCCAAAAGCTTGAGGGGGGTTGGAAAGAGGAAGAAAAGAGGGAGGAAAGGAGGGAAGCAGGAAGGAGGGAAAGACAAAACAAGACAGGAGGGCTGGGTATCACAGCCTGTAGAGTGCAGGCAACAACCTTGTGGGGTTGGTTTTCTCCTTCCAACTTCTACATGGATTCCAGGCAGTGAACTCGAGTCCTTAAGCTTGAGCATCAAGTGCCTTTACCCACTGAGCCCTCACACAGGCCTTCAATTTATCTTAATATAGCAATAAACTTATCAGTCAATGTAAAAAGCGTATTTTAATGCCGAAAATTTTCAAAACAGAATTTTAACGAATGGCATTGTTCTCTATTGCTACAAAACTCTATAGTGTGTTATTTAATTAAAGGTGGTAGAGGCTTATATCTACTTCCACAGTCAAGATCTGAAATTGTGGATAATATTTCCTGGTACTACATCAAATTATAGGTGTGTTCCACCATAAACAGTTTTTTCCCCCACCATAAACAGTATGACACGTGCAGTTTCTTTTTACTTGTACTTTTTTTTTTAAAGCTTAAGGACAATTTTTATTAGGGGGGGGGGGAAAGACAGGGTAAGAAAGCTGTAAAATCTCACAATCTGTCCAAAGGGAAACAAATCTATGCCATTTAATCTGAGGTGGGGGTCAGACACATGGCAGATGAGCAGCTACATGAAAGGAATAAAGGTTTTAGAGTAAAGAAGTATCAGAAAAAGAGTTATTTTACTTCTAGCCAGCATCTGAAAGAGACAGAAAAAGAAGATAAAGTTATGTCTTTCTGGTTCTAGCCACAGAAAGGCAGACCCATGCAAACCGCACGGTGGTTCTTAAGAGACTTGCCCATGTGGTATTTTCTTAAAGCTCTAATGTAATGCAGAATCTTGAACTGTTGGGAAAACAAAGATGCTTGTGCCCACACATCACCAGAGAAAGCTAGAATATTAGGTAGCCAGGATTGTCCTTTCAAAGGGAAAGACATATAACCTGCTTTTCCAGAAGGGTGGGAATTAGATGTGATTAAATTACCTGGTAATCTGCATTATCTGTTAGGCCAGGCCATGTCAAGCTCCTATAAGGAGGACTAGAGGTTGGCTAGTAATCTAAATGATCTTTACAGTAAGTATACAGTAAGGGGCTCCCCAAGCTCTCACAGTTAGGACTAGAAATACCTAATAGTCTAAATGACCCTTCCAGCTCCCACAACCAGGACCAGGAGTGGCTAACAACCCAAATGATCGCTATACGTTCTGCAAGCCTGAGACCTGGCTAGATCCTACCTTAGGCCCTTAAGCTAGCACAGGTAGCCCACGTCTAGAGTCCATCTTTTTGGACAAAGTAACATATACACTGAGTTAAATTTTAATGTTATTATGTTTCCTTGTGCAAAAGGGATTGCGTTTTTCACACAGGAAACTTTTCACAAACTATTATACTGTGTTTAAACATGCTCACAATACACTGCTGGCATCAGACTCTCTAGAAGTTTGATCCAAATTTGATCAAGTCAAACTGAACTGAGTTTTCATTCTCACCTCTTCGCAGTTCACTTCTCTGCCTGTCCTAACTCCATTATCAAACATTGAGCAGAGTTACATTAGTATAAAGTTGTGTGCTTGTATTCTGCATGGCTCCTTCACCTTTGCAGAACTCTACAACATCAGCAACATAATAGACAGACCTCGGACCAGTGGCATACAATTCACAAAACCTTTGATGTGTTTTGACATGAGTCAAGGGTAAGACCATCTGAGCTTTATAACAATACAAAGAATTACACTGACCAAACAGTTCATAACAATATTATAAACAGAGAACAAGTTAACTTCAGAATCTGAGGGAAAACAATTTAGTGTCTCAGGGTGTCAGACACAGGTAAAGAATCTCACATCTGTGCTGACTTGCCTCTAAGAGGCAGGCAACTAGGCAAAGAAGCAGATGAGATTATTTCATCCAATGAATGCACAATCCATGGAAGAACTACAGCACCACTTTGAAACCTCCAACGCATGATCAAGACAGACATCAGGTACCAGCTGTTAACAACAGTGAAAAGCATGAATCTCGTGTTCAGACTAGACATAGCCTTCCCATAGTCTTGCAAAAATTTTGGGCTGATCTGGCTTTTGCAATTCTGTCAAGAAATTTAGAGATCTGCTGAACTGCAACCTCAATGAAGGAACTAGACAAAAGGAACTTCCAACCCCAAACAGCCTGGGAAGCAGCTGTTTCTACAACTTCACAGTTCAACCAGAGGTTGCCTGAAATGATGTGGTTATGGGATCCAGATTTAATTTTATAACACAACAATTCATAACAAATATCATATAAAGAAAAACATGAGTTTCTAAGAATGCTGTAGAAATTGGGGAGGAGAAAATGAGAAGCAAATTGTACCCAAAGCCAAAGCACACGCCCTGTTCTAGGAGAAGAAGCTGGAGCTGAGTCTTCACAATGTGAAACACATTTCAGGAACACCACACCACTCCAGCAGATGAGCGAGCTCTCATTTGTACCAAAGGACTCTAACCACTGATGGCAGAGGAAACCAACAGAAATACAAAATTGAACTTGAAATGAAGTAATGAACACAGTAATCAATCAAGAGTTAAAACCTATAACAAAAGCCTGATAAAGGGCAGAAGTTGCCATGGAAACCCCATTGCTCTTGCCTTGCATCATGCCCTCCTCACCAAGGTTAAATAAGATAACATAACACAGATATGTACACATTAAATTTAAAACAAATCAACTCTGAAATTGAGACAAGATTTCACTGGATCTTCCCTAACACCCACATGAAGATAACTAGTGATTTTCAAAGTGTGGTCCTTGGACCAGAGCATAGCAAAGAGTAGAGCTTTCAGAAAACCAACACTCAGCCAGGCAGTGGTGTCGCATGCCTTTAATCCCAGCACTTGGGAGGCAGAAGCAGGTGGATCTCTGTGAGTTCGAGGCCAGCCTGGTCTAGAAAGAGAGTCTAGGACAGCCAGGACTACACAGAAAAACCCTGTCCAAAAAAACAAACAAACAAACAAACAAAAAAAAAAAAACACAAGAAAAGAAAAACTCAAAACACCAGCCAATCCCACTGAGGCAAAAACTTTGGCTGTATTACTAGGTACTTGGAGCAAGAGCAGCTAGTCTCTAGTAGCATCAGCCCACAACCAGCTGACTCAGCACCCACCAGAGACACACTAGGTCTTCCCATTAACTGCCCAAGTCCAGTAATATGGGCAGCTCAGGGCTGCCTTCACCTATGTGCAGGGCTTATATGAAGAGTATAAAATCTCATGACCATACCCTACACACTGGAAACATGCTACGCTCCTGCTACTGTGAAATACTAACAGTTAAACCTCGATTACCTAATTAGTTAGAAAGATCCCAAAGATCAAATGGGCCAGAAACTTTAGTGGAATGACAGTCATCGGCACACAATAAAAAGTAGGTGGAACCAAAGCACCAGGTACTGGCCCAGACCTTCTCCCAGAGAACAGAGATGCAATCAGACAGAGTGCTCCAAGAGGCATGTCACAGCAAACAGCATCAGTGTAACAAGCTTCCTGCTCACTGCCCGCCCTACCCCTACCCCTGCTTTGTTCACCAGCAGCCAAATGGTATGATAAGCTGAAGGAGAAACTGTTAGAAAAAGCAATGCCTCTGCACATTGCTTGCTCGCCTTCTTCCAACCCAGAAGGAGCAAGGGTGAAGGGGCCATGAATCCTCCCAAGTCTATGTCAGGCACAGCAAGAGAGATAAAGTAACCCTAGCTCGTGGGTGCTAAGCACACTAGGCCGAGCCTGTCCCAGGCAGCAGCTCTCTGTCTCAATTTATTCACTTCTTAGTAAATATAGCAAGGTGGTTTAAAAAAACAAACAAAAACAAAAAACCTTTATAAAAGTATGATCGTGAAATACGACACTTTCATTCAACCACAGTTTGTACTACACTTTTTTTTTTAAGGTATTTTATATTTATTTGTATGTATGAGAAAGGGGATGGACGTATAAGAATGACTATGCCCACAGAAACCAGAAGAGGACAAGTGAGTCCCCTAAGGCTAGAGTTACAGGAGGTTGTAAGCCACTCGGTGTGGGTGCTGGGAACCAAACTTGGGTCTTCTCTAAGAGCAGCGGATGCTAATTATCACTGAGCCATCTCCCCAGCCCCATTTTCCTTGCTTTGCTGTTGTTTTAAAAACAAAACAAGTTGTGTAGGTTCCCTGGTTATCCACACTACTGACTGGGGCTTAACAGGACAGTCTGTGATTCTGAAGTATGACAGTTCTTGTTGCCATTTTAAGGAAAAACGAACATGCTTACTTCGTGATCCACGCTCTCAGTGGCCATGCACTGGTTGTTGGCCAGGGTGCTGATCTCTCGGCTCTTGGGGGTTTCCATGCGGCAGCTGCAGAGAGGCACTTCCTGGAGGCCATCCGTCTCAAGCACATCCGGACCATTGGCCAGCCCTAAGTCACACAGACACATCAGCTCAAGCAACCCTGACCTACAAAGGGTTGTCCAGAGAACAATCAATTACAGTCTTTACAGTAATCTTGTATGTACTGAAATTACACATCAGCACTGCTCAGTGGCCAAGTGTTCACATATTCTTCTGTAACATGCTACATGGGAAGTGAGACACCCACAAACACACCAGCTACTAAATTCTCCAAAACTACTTAGTAATTTATATTTATAGGTCCATGCCACAGGTCAGGTTGCATGTTCATCAGCAATTTCTAAATCCAGTTTTCAAGAAAGAAAAGAATTCACTATATGCTGAGATATCATTTTCCTCATTTGGTTCTAAATTACACCCATAAAAAACTTTCCACGTAGAAGGCTTTAATAATAGTTTAATTGTTACCTAGAATATTATTCACCAACCAAAGAATCCATACAATAGGCTGAAGAAGGAAAACAAAGAAAAGTGGGGCCAGTGAGAGGGCTTGGTGAGTTCAGATGCTTGCTACCAAGTCTACATACCCAAGTTTAATCCCCAGGACCCACATGGTGGAAGAAAAGAAGTACTAAAAGTTATCTTTTAACCTCCACACTTGCATGTCATGGCCTACATGCCTACACACATAACAGATGATAAGACAGAGAGACAGACAAATAGATAACCAAAAATGTTCATAATAGCAAGTGCCTAATACCACAATGAAAAACAAAAGCTTTGAGATTCAGGCAAAGTTTCTGCACTGCAAAGCTGAGCTCATCCACTCCCAGAATTAACATGATTCATGGGTCTGACTAGGAGCTTCAGGGACTGCTGCTTCCACAGGACACTGGAGCAGACCACGTCCTCTTGTGAAACAGCAGAGGTAAGAGGTGAACTGAGTTTGAAACAGTATTGCAACTCTGAATTAACTAATACTCACACCTAAAAAGAGATAAGGATCTGACAAGGTAGCCCTTTAATCTCAGCTTTTGAGAGACAGAAAGATCTCTATGGGTTCTGGGCCAGCCTGAACTATATATCAAGTTCTAAGTCACCCATGTTGCATAGTTAAACCCTGTCTCAAACATTATTAAGTAATTGATTAATTAAAATAAAATAAAATTATTAAAGCAATTCTCATTGAGACCAAACCCAAAGAACTCTGAACACCTCCAGCCAATAGAGACTTTGCTCATTTCATGAAAACCAATTTTGAGCTATTTCTTCTGAATGCTGGGATTACAGAAAAATAAAAACAGTTAACCACTCAGAACCAGCCAAGTGATTTATCAGGAGACTTATCAACAGAACAGAACTACTGCAAATAAGTTCAACACAATTTGCTCAACACAAGCCTTCCCTGAAATCCCTCCACAAGCCCTGAACTGCTTCTGGTTTGGAGCTGCCTGGTCTACAAGGTACTCAAAACTCTCCATACACACACAGTGCCTCAGCCGGTCTCTAGAAATGTTATGCTGAATCCAGGGTTCACCTCTGGACTCTTGTTTTGCTTTTTGTTTTGTTTTGTTTTGCCTTGTTTTTTTTCAAGACAGAGTTTCTCTGTGTAACTCTGGCTGTCCTGGACTCCATCTGTAGATCAGGCTGAACTCACAGAGATCACCTGCCTCTGCCTCCCTGGGTGCTGGGATTAAAGGCGTGCGCCACCACCTAGCCGGTCTAGTCCCCACAGAGGGCTAGTAAGTGATGAGCAAGACTGAAGATGTAGCTCCGCTAGCAGAGTGTTCACCTAGCTCACACCAAGTCATGGGTTGGATCTTCAGTACTGGATATAATGAATGCACCAGCACACGCCTGTAATCACAGCATTCAGGAGATAGAGGCAAAAACATCAGAAATTCAAGGCCAACCCGACAACATCAACACCGTGACATTAAGGCCATGCTAGGCTAAATGAGACAGTGTCTCAAATAAAAGAAGGGATAGTTTGAGCCAAACCTCTGTGGGAAAAAGGAGCCGGTAATTAGAAAGCTAGCTGCCTGACATCCCCCACACAGAAAAGATTAGAAAATCGAAAGCAAAACTCAAACCAGAATCATTGAAAATATGAAATGAGCTTGTGAGGACTTCCTGCTCAGTAACTTGGTGTAACTAAAGGAATAGACACAGATAGAAAAAGAAGTGGTCACCTTGTGTCACTCCGACCACATGCACATTTCTGGGCAGCACTGTCAGAACACATACATCTGCATAGATGGCCTCCACTCTCTAGAACTGAAAAACTGAAAAACTACTGAGGAATCAAACGAAAAACCTGACACAAGTTTCATGCTCGCACACTATTGGAACATGGCTGAAGAATGGAGTTGTGTGAGATTTCTGAGTGCTTATGAGAAAACTCCAAGAAAACAAGGAAAGAGTCCAGTAGCCCCAGTTTCTTTAAAAACAAAGACCTGTTCCTTGGAATGTGCTTTTGTGCTGCTTCTGGGAGTAGCAGGCAGAAATGCGTTTACCTCAGATCATCTATTACAACGGATTGTTGTTATTTGTTTATAAGACTCTATGGAGCATGTGGCTCACCTGATACATGTGATAACACACACGGCCTGCCTTTGTGACTGTACACTTTACTCACGTGACTCCTCTCAACTCTCAAGAGGATAAACTGTCTAATGCTCTAAATAAAGCTGGCTACTGCATGAGACTTTGGTCTACATCATTTACTGGTTCCAGCCAGGTATAGTGGCACACACCTTTAATCCCAGCACTCAGGAGGCAGAGGCAGGCAGCTCTCTGAGTTCGAGGCCAGCCTGGTCTACAAAGTGAGTCCAGGACAGCCAAGGCTACACCAAGAAACCCTGTCTTGAAAACAAACAAACAAAAAAAAAAAACAAAAAGAAAAAAGAAAAGAAAAAAGAAAAAGGAAAAAGGAAAGCTTTGTACTCTACTTGCGAGAAGAAAATAAAATCATTCTTGGAACAAACCCAAGATTCATGTGGTTTCTTACATTACTAAATTACAAAAGTAAATCACAGCTTCCTAAGTGTTCAAATTCTTAAAAAGCTATGTATTTGTCATTTAACATTAAATCCCTACAGTAAATAGTATAACTCTATGATTTCAAAACCTGAACCAAGTGTGAACAGCTGTGGGGTCTTACATTTCCCCTTCAACTATTTGTTTCACAAAGATTTTTAAATACCATTATTTAGTTTTCACTGCTAGAAGGTTTTTAAGTGATTTAAAGAAAGGGGAGCAGGCAAAAAAAAACTGAGAACAAGCCACAATGACTCAGACACATGGAAGATACAACTGCATCTGTGACTGGAGGCTGTCCTTTACTGCAAACACGCAGGAGCAAGGTGAGCTCAGTAGAAGCCAGAAGGCAAGCTACAACCAACCAGAGCTAAAAATCAAAGATCGCTCAAAGACACACTGCACAAAATATATAGCCCATTACATCAGTGAAAGGTGGCATTTCTTTGTCAAGGACTCTGTACACAAATGAGTGTGACTCACAATTGGGAGAACATGGTAAAACATAACTACTGCCCCCCAAATTTGGCATAAGGCATCTGCTCTTAGAGGGCTCTCACACTTTCTGCTTCTCATCTGAGCAGTCAGTGACCTGGCAAATATATTTGCATCATGTCTATTCAGTCACTTTTAAATAACCACTTTATCAAATTGCCCATTATTATCCACCAGGGGGCATCAGGCTAACACAGAGAACCAGGCCGGCAAACAATCAAGATGGTGTAGACATACTCCAACACCAACCTTCATTTTCCGTCTGGGAAGACAGAATTCCTCTGACACGGAGATCCAGGGAATCCAGAGAAACTTCCATATAGCCGGCGCTGTCTCCCAGAACTGCCTGCTCCATGCTTCCTGGAGATGACTTACAGGCCTCGGAACCTATACACAGAACACATGCATCATCAGACTGCCCAGCAGCTATATCCAGAACGTTCCAGGGAGACTGGAGAGGCGGCTCCACAGGGAACAGTGCTTGCAGTCAAGTTCAGTCCACAGAACTCACATGTTGAAAAGAATCAACTCCTATAAACTGCCCTCCAACTTCCACACCACACACACACACACACACACACACACACACACCAACAACATTCTAATTAAGAGGCCAGTTCCCAGGAAAAGAACTAATGATCTCTGATGAATTTAAATAACTCTACCTGGGCTACTTCAGTTTCTAGTATCATTTAATTTCCTATACCCAGTTTCCTTTTAAAAAAAAAAAAAAAAGGGGGGGGGGGGGGGAGAGGGTGACCAAGAAAAACTGAAAAAGCCAGTACTGTGGCTCATACTTCTAACCCTAACACTTGGAAGAATGAGGCCAGCATGGGGTACATAATGAATTCTAGGCTCCCCTGGGGTACAGAATGAGATTATACCACCACCCCAAAACCAACCATGAACATGTTACTACTTTCTTTTTCTTTTTAAAGATTTATTAAAAAAAAAAAAAAAAAGATTTATTTTTTAATATGTTACAGTGTTCTACCTGCATGTAACGCTTACACACCAGAAGAAGACATAAGATTTCATTATAGATGGTTGTGAGCCACCATGTGGTTGCTGGGGATTGAACTCAGGACCTTTGGAAGAGCAGGCAGTGCTCTTAACCTCTGAGCCATCTCTCCAGCCCCTACTAGATTTATTTAATCATTTTAGGCTTATCAGTGTTTTGCATTTATGTATGTACATGCCCCATATGTACATATGGTGCCCTCTGAGATCAGAAGAGGCTGGCAAAAGTCCTGAAACTGGAATTATAAACAGTTATAAGCCAATATGTGGACACTAGAAATTAAACTCTGGTCCTCTGGAAGAGCATCCATTGTTTTTAACTACTTAGCCACCTCTTCAGATCCAATTAATACATTTTCATCCAGATCTGCTAAATAAAAACTGTTAAAATAATCAAGAAAATAAATTAAATGTGGTAAATGGGGGGCTGGAAAGACGGCTCAGCAGTTAGGAGCGCTGACTGCTCTTCCAGAGGTCCTGAGTTCAATTCCCAGCACCTACCATGGTGGCTCACAACCATCTATAATGTGATTGATGCCCTCTTCTGGTGCGCAGGTGTAGAGCACTCTCATACATAAGATAAAAATAAATAATAAATCTTTAATAAAAAAATACTCAGAAATCTGACTGCTGTTGGAATTAAAGAGAAAAATTAATGTTATGAATGAACGAGGCCTTGCAGTACATGCCTCTAATCCCAGCACTTAGGAAGACAATGACAGCAGGCTCTTTAAAGGATAAATGCATGGTAAGACCATATCTCCAAAAAAATAAAGAAAGAAAGAAAGAAAGAAAAGAAAAAGTGATAAATTTTCATGAATTGCTTAAAAGACAAAAATGCTTAATTTGCAAGTATGAAAATATGCAAGTATGTAGAAATCTGTGCCTGTGATGATGCCAACTTTCTTGCTGTTTCAGGCCACACCTGATGATGCCCTGGGATACAGGCAACATCTAGCCCATCAGCATACCACTAACTAACAGGCAATGATATCTAAATATGTCAAGATGGATGGATCCAAAGAGAGCTAATTCCAAAAGTTGTTCTGTAGATCATGTAGCAGGTACAGAAACTTGGGGACAAGAGTGAGCAGCCTGTCCATACTTAGTATTTCCAACCATAAAGACATTTAATGAGGAATAATACTACAAAGTGTGCTTCTGTTATATACTACCTAACATTGGCAAAGGGCAGATGAATATTAGTGTGCAGCATTATGTAAATGACTAGAAATAAGTGAATCATTAATAGAGGTAAGGTACCAACATCTTTTAATTCAAACTACAGTCTGTACCAAGAGCTTAGACAAGAAATTTCAAGACCATGAATAGCCTCTTGAAACTTTAAACATTTTACATAACACAATGAAATTCACATTATACAGCAAATATTTAAGTATGCATTTTTCACTTTGAATCCATAATGGCAAAGACAAAATCCCTATCCTGAAAGTATCTTTTAGCGTTGGATCCACAAACACTTGTGAAAGCCAACAATGAAAACCCCACAGATTTTCTGATCTCAAAGGTGGACATAATTGGCAGCATAAATGAATGGGAAGATGGGGTGCTCAGGAAGGCACACAAGCCCTCCAAGTCCTCCCCGTGTCATTCGCCATCTCATAAGCACTAGCCCACAAACACCTGTCAGTAAAAGATAAACCAACAACTGAACTATGTAACATGAAAAAAAAAGCAAATTTTGCTTTGTTTTAACTAATGGAGCAAATTAGAAAACTCTGAAAAGCCACCCACACACCATTGTTGACAAAAAGTTGAAAGCAGTAAGTCAGGTAAGAATTTGATTTGGGAGCTGAAGAGACAGACAGCTCAGTGGTTAATAACGCCTGCTGCCTTCTTTGCAGAAGACCTGGATCTTCTGGCCTCAGGGGTTACCAGGCATGTACATGTACACATATATAGACAAACACGCATACATATGAATGAAATAAGTCAATCTTTGAAAAAGTAGTATTGTGTACGATTCACTTCAGCAGGTCAACTGCATACCCACATAAGGGAGCTGAACCTTCCTCATGCATGCACATGCTCTCAGTGTGCCACGGACGTGTGTGAATCCTGAAAACTGCTGAAGAAGATGTGGACTAAATCTTCGTGACCTGGTTTACTCAAAGATTTCTTAGAGCAAAAAAGCAAGAACCACAAAGAAAACAATTCATAAATTTGACTTCAATAAAAATGTTTGCTAGCAGTTCTTACCTAAATATACTGTTAGAAAAATGGAAAAGCAAGCCACAGACCAGGTAAACATGTAAAACACACATATGATTAAAATTCCATTTACAACAGTTCAATGAGCTAAGTGGCCTAACTTTAGACGTGAATGAAAGACACAAACGCACACTTCACAAGATGAAATACACTCAAGGAGAGACACTCCATTTCATTACTGCTCTGGTAAAAGCAAGCCTGAAGTTAATGAGAAGCACTCCTGTGCGCACTTCGGAACCAACTGAAGTTAGAAAGATGGATCCCCACAAGCATTAGCAGGGACAGGGAATTTAAGCTCTAAACGCTGTAGGTGAGTGACAAACAACGCCCTGAACACACTGCGTGTGACTGAGGTAGGCCAGTCAGAGCGATGTGAAGCTGCATACAGACATTCAGATCAACTTCCTTTCTGGCAGCCTAACCCAGCAGAGACCGTGGTCCACACACAAGAAAATGACTAACAGACGACAGCATCCCACACTGCTGGTGCAGTTCTTAGCACTGATACACTCCTCAGGAGGAAGGCATACAAACTGCTTTGGCCATATACAACAGGAAGGTACCCAAAACAATTATCTCAAAGGAGCCACAGCAGGAAAGAAGTCCACCTTGAGCAATTCCGTTCCCACAGAATTCTATAAAGTACTAGCCTATCAGCAGGACAGTATCAAATCCTTGAGTATCAAATCAAGGGCTGCCTACGCATGCATGGAAGGTGGCCGCAGGATCTGAGGGGAGGCTCTGCAGCGCAGCAGGAGTAGTGAGACGCAGAGGGTGAGGACAATGCTGAACTAATTCTGATGAGAGCGCTATACTAGAATACATTCCATCTTGTGGCAAGCACAACTCAACCAAGCTAGACAATGAACTTGGCACACTAACCCTTTGTCACTCTTATCTTCATGAACTCACCTTAACAAACTACTGCTAAGGCCTATGAATGAGGCACAAACCACTGAGGCCACGGAGGCACCCAGGGACCACACAGCCTTCCTTCCTTCCTCTTCTTCTTCTTCTTTTTGGTTTTTCGAGACAGAGTTCCTCTGTGTAACAGCCCTGGCTGTCCTGGACTCACGCTAGCTTAGTACTAACTAATGAAGCCAAATCAACTAGGTTTGCTATAAAGAAACTACCTGAGGATTACTGAGTTTTTCTAAAAAGCCATTTCAAACATTTTTATAGGAGACCCTGTTTTCAAGTGAAATCCTTCACAGAAACCAGCCCCAGCCAGCTTCCTGCTGACACACCCGCATAACCTGTAGCAATCACCAGCTCCACTGTGCTCACCAAGCATGCTGCTTGGCTTCTTTCTACTTCTCCGCCTCCTTTTCCGAGCAGGCTTGATCCAGGGGCTGTCAGTCTTCCCTCTCCTCTTGAGAAATTTCTTCTTGATACTGGATTCAGAACTCTGGAGAACCAAAGGGCAAGCATATCAGAGGCAAAGTAGGAAGAGCTCCTAAGAGCAAAAAAGAGCATGAGTGGCTTGCCTCAAAACTCAAGTACTTGCTATACCTTGATCTTCCTCTAACAAACCCACTTCACTTTTGGACATGTTTCGGGATTACAGGCTAAAGACATCTGTGCTCTTCTTAAACATCTCACTTAAGTCCAATCCTTCTAGAGGCAACAGGACAAGAAAACTAAAATAGAATATTTTATTTTATTTTATGTGAGACAGGGTTTCTCTGTGTAGCCTTGGCTGTCCTGAACTTGCTTTGTAAACAAGGCTAGCCTCGAACTCACAGAGATCCACCTGCCTCTGCCTCCCGAGTGCTGGGATTAAAGGGGTGCGCCGCCACCACCCAGCTTCTAAAATAGAATTTATAAGTTTTATTTGAGTTTGGCACAATGGCAAAAAAAAATAAATTGGAAATTTCTACTCAAGGCTAAGTAAGTAAGTTCATTATGTCACCTACTTTTCATTACACATATCCATTCATCTTGCTCAAGGAAAAACAATCAATGTTCAATGTGCCCTAGAATCCACACAGGCACATACTATATGGAGAACAAGAAAGAGGTATAATCAATTTATAACGCTCGATGTTACATTATCTGTTCCTATGTTGCAAATGTAGAAACAACATCTAACTACCACGAATCACAACTGACCTACAGCACCAATTCTACTGCTAGGAGACAGTGGGAAGTGGTCATGTGAAGGGGGCACATGGGTTCCTCAATCCTTCCCAAGGACACATATAAAGACACCAGGAACACTATGGTGACACATAGGTAGCGCCACATGGCACAGCATGCCAAGCCACCACAATATAAAAAAATTGTGTCCACTTGCCTAAGCCATGGACTGGATGTCACCCCAATCACCCAGCAAAATGGTGCTGAGGAAGACCCTGCAGCACACACGTTGCCCAGGTTCTTTGCTACAAACCACCCCCCACTTTACCTATGTTTTCACACAGAAATGCTTCTCAAAAAATTTCAACAAGTACTGCAGAACAACGTTTTCATGTCTGGACCATGTGATCATACCCCAGAAAATAATGCTTCCTCGGCAAACACAGGGCTCCTGTGAGTGTCCTCTCTCCTTCACCACAGCAGCCTGACACCAGGGTACACTTTCTCCCACTTCAATTCTTGATCTACTACTTTATCCCACACATACAACTTCTTCCTCAGGCTCCAAGCTCTTTCTCTTCTCTATTCAGTACTCACACCTGGGCTACTCCTGAGACTCCACTCCAGGGATTTCCCTATTTCCAACCTACCCAGCTCCTATAAACCTCAGGCTCTACCTGCCAGGTTAAAAAAAGAAAAAGAAAAAAAAATAGACTCCACGTCAACACAGCGCAAATTCACCTGCTCCTCTCTCAGCAGCAGCGCAGCCAAACTCTCCACTGTATAAAGAGCCAAAAAGGGAACCACAGCCTTCCCTAGGGAGGCCTGGCCTTCTGCTGTCCTGCCTGTTCCTGGGCTACAACTCTAAGTGACCTCCTTCACCACTCTCCCTTCAGGCAGGACCCTGTGACTCTCAGCACACACACGAGTGCTCTCAGTGGCCTGAGCTACAGAGCTGAGCTGTGGGAAGAGAATACATGTCAAGTTACCAAGTCAGATTCGTCTCCGCCATCTTCATCCTCCCCTGTGTCGGGTGACTCCTGCTCCTCCTCTGAATCTCCATCCATCTGATCAAGCCAAATAAAAAAAACAAAAACAAAATAAATCTTTTAGTAGAAGACAGATGGATCCAAAACAAATGTTAAAAGAAACACTGTAGGACAGGGCTGGAGATGACTCAGCAGTTAAGACCGGCGTTCATTTCCCAGCACCCATGTGGCAGCTCACAACTGTCTGTAACTCCAGTTCCAAGGGATCCAACACCTTCACACAGACATACATTCAGGCAAAACATCAATGTACACGAATAAAAATAAATAAATTATTTTTTAAAAACAAAACAAAAAACAGTGTAAGACATACATGGAAAGGACCTCAGTCTGCCCCAACGTAGAGATAAGCTGACTGACTGGTTGGTTCTGGCCAGTGAATTTCTAAGCAAAAAACAAGATACCCTGAGTTCCTGCTCCCACTTTCTCCTAATATATTCCATCCCAAATAGAGTCACTCTGATGACTGATTGAAATTCATTAACTACACCTTGGCGGTTACAGGGCATGCAAGACATGCCAGATATCTGTAAAAAGCGGTAATATGCACGCACACACGCACGCACGCAGAGAGACAGAGATAGAGAGCACAAGACTATTCTCCAGAAGTATAAAATAATACACAACCTGTCAGCCATGGTGGCGCATGCCTGTAGTCCCAGAAGTTAGGAAGTCAGAGACAGGTGGATCTCTCTGAGCTCGAGGCCAGCCTGGTCTACAGGACAGTCAAGGCTATACAGAGAAACCCTATCTCAGAAAAAAACAAAAACCTACTAGCAAACCTACCTCAACTCACCCAAGAACAGTCTAGTCCCAAGAGCCATCGCTGCTCTGCTGCCTGGCTACTTCTACTTACACTGTGCCTATGCCTAAACCTGTTTCTCTGCTGGACACACTTCAGTAAATTTGTTCTTTTCCAATTATAGACAAGTTTTGGAATTCTTTCTATGTCATAACACCGAAGACACCTTGTATTTATCTTTTCTGTATTTATCTTTTCTATCTACACTGTGAATGCATGAGTATGTGTCCACTTGCCCCAGATCTACTCATTCCAAGTCAGGGCTGTGATCTCTCGTGTGCTGTAGTCTGACTCTCTGTAGGATGCACTTCTCTTGATGGTCCCAGCTCAAAAGAACCTGTAGGGTTCATAGTCAAGCTGCATTCCAAAGAAGCTGAGGTCCTCAACATGAAGGCAGATGAGGATGGAAATGGAGCCCCTCCCATTAACACCTATGCAATGTCTCCTGCTTTGCCCACTCTCCACACTGCTGGTTTCTCCTACAGTCTCTCACACAATTCCCACAACTCTTCTTGCTCTCCATAGTCCACTAATGTCAGAATATGCAGCTCTACAGAAAGTTCTGAATAGATTTTGAAGGAACTGTTCTGAGCCTACAGATAAACCTAAAGACGATGCATTTTTGATTTGCACAAATGATAGGTCTTTTGTTTAGCGTCCTTTAGCAAATTCCTGCGGCTCTCTTATACTACACTATTGTTGAATATGTTACCCTAGGGAGAGAGAGAAAACTGCCCTGCCTTCTAGTGCTGGGATTAAAGGTGTGTGCCATTACGGCCACACAATGTTTAAACCTGATGTTTAAAAAGCATGCCTAGCGTAAGGCATTAGTCCCAGCGCCAGGGAGGCACCGGCAGCCAGATCTCTCTGAGTTGGAGTTCTACAGACCAAGTCCAGGACAGCTAGGGCTCTGCTACATAGAGAAACCTTGTGCTGAAAAACCAAAAACCAAAACCAAAAACCATGCCTGGTCATTTATGGATGTGCTGGTGCTTTCTACAACTTTACACGGGAAAAAGAGATGTCAATGCCATGATCACATAGAAGTGTAGTGCAATGGCTGCAATAGCTTTCTGTGATTTTTCCAAGATTTTCAGGTGGATATTTAAGTTTCCCCCCTCTCCTTTTAAATATTAAAGTTTCTTTCTGGCTTTTCTCTCAGTCAAAACAGTGTTAAAGCTAAAAGCAGCCATCTCACCCTCATTTTATGACTGATATTAGAAATGCTTTCAACTTTCACCAATAAATATAACCTTCACTGCAGGACTCAGGTACTTTGTTAGTGTTATTTAAGTTTTCTTTTAATTCATTGGGCAGTTGTTTTGTTTGTCTGTCAAGTTTTAAACAAGACTGTGTAATGCAACTACCAACTAGAAAAGGTAATACATAAAAAGGATAAAATCACTTTTTGAAAAAACGCTGCTTAAGGGGAATGGAGAGATGGCTCAGTGGATAATAGCACTGGCTGCTCTTCCAGAGGTCCTGAGTTCAATTCCCAGCAACCACATGGTGGCTCACGACCATCTATAATGAGATCTGGTGCCCTCTTCTCATGTACAGGCATACATGTAGGCAGAACACTGTCTATGTAATAAATAAATACATCTTTTTTTTTAAAAATGCTGCTTAACAATTAGATATATGCCACATGTAAGTGGCATGGTAGCGCACACCTATAATTCCAGTGCTCTGATAGGCAGAGACAGTGGATCTCTGTGAGTTTGAGGCCAGCCTGGTCTCCAAAGTGAGTCCAGGTTAGCAAAGGCTACATAGAGAAACCCTGTCTTTTTTTTTTAAAGAAGAAGAAGAAGAAAAAGAAAAAAAAAAAAAAAAAAAAGGCACAAGTTGAAACCTGAAGGCAAAGGGAGAGTAAAGAGCACTAGTACCAGTTGCTTGTCGGGTAGTGGTGGCACACACCTTTAATCCCAGCACTCAAGTGGCAGAGGCAGAACAATCTATTTGAGTTTGAGGCCAGCCTAGTCTACAGAATTCCAGGACAGCCAACATTGCACAGAAAAACACACCGGTCTTGAACAATACCAACCACCACCCAGCCCCGGAAAAATGCCACAAAAACCAAAACCAACAACAAAGAGAGTGCTAGTTGCCAAACAGTAAATTAGAAATAAGGAAGCAGAGTGTAATGCTGTGAGAGCCTGTGTTCTGTAGCAGAGGGCACTGCCCTTAGTATATGTAAATTAGAAATAAGGAAGCAGAGTGTGATGCCATGAGAGCCTGTGCTCTGTAGCAGAGGGCGCTGTCCTTAGTACATGAACAGCAAGAGACAGCTGCGGTCGGCAGGGCCAGCTCCCCAGCTCACAGGAAGACACTCCACTGCTGTGGCCAGCGGTGCCTTCTATGAGCTTCTATTCCACACAGCTAGATGAGAACATAAGTCTTCATGGCTCACAGTAGAACATGACAGTGTACTGACTACATAGACAAGGATCATTTCTCAATCAAAGAACTTTTACAAAATAGAGAAAAGACAGGCAATCTAATAAACAAATGGCTGATACTTGATCAGGGTCTTCACAAAAGAAACCATCTGTTGTAGTTTGAATAAGAATGACCTCCATAGGCTCATAGGTTTGAATGCTCAGTCACCAGGGAGTAGCACTATTGAAAAGAACTAGAAGGTATGGCCTTGTTGGAGAAAGTGTGTCACTGGAAGTGGGCTTTTGGACCTGCACACTGCTTGCTACCGCCAGCCCCTCCCACCACTCCCACAGCAGCCTTGGAAACCCCAAGGGAGGGATCTCTCGCTCTCTTCTCCCTCCCTTTATTACAAAACCTGGCCTCATTGAAAGCCCAAAACAACCAGACAAATGATCCCCAAATATCTAAACTCTGTCCTAAGTCCCAAAGTCTCTGATCTCTAAAGTTCTACTTCCCAACTCTTGAAAATCTTTTCTGGTTTCTTTACTCTCAAAAACTAAATCCAAACCAAACAAACAAATCTTGAGATTATGCTATAAACTCTTACCTTTGTATAATTTGCTTATTGGGTATGATGCTTAAAAATCTAAGTTCAGAGGTCATGGCAGCACATGCCTTTAATCCCAGCACTCGGGAGGCAGAGGCAGGAGGATCTCTGTGAGTTTGAGGCCAGCCTGGTGTACAAAACTAGTCCAGGACAGCCAAGACTACACAGAGAAACCCTGTCTCGAAGAAAGAAAGAAAGAAAGAAAGAAAGAAAGAAAGAAAGAAAGAAAGAAAGAAAGAAAGAAAGAAAGAAAGAGAGAGAAAGAGAGAAAGAAAGGGAGAAAGAAAGGAAGGAAGAAAGGAAGGAAGAAATGAATGAATCTAACTAAGTTCTATTCTTGTATGTGCATATATGTGCCAATCACATAGCTTACAATCTGTCATGTGACTCTACCATCTTAATATGACTACATGATATAAAGCAACAATTCTGAAAATTCTTAGTCCTAATGAACTTTCTGTTTATTATTTTTATCTCCTTTTAGACTAAGAAAGCAACAAGTCTCATCTTCAATTGGTGTGAATTTTTATAGAAATTCAAAGTTATATTTTTATAACATGCTATATACATAATTCAACCCTGGTTCAAAATATTCCTTAAATGAAGGCCTATTCAAATAAACAAGTGACTTTAAAGGGTATGTCTAACTACTTATGCCTTTACTAGTTCTTGGATGCATGAATGAATGAATGCTGTTTCTCCTGCCACCAGCTGCATCAAGGTTCAACTCCAGGCTTCCTGGCCAACAGACTTGATACTACAAAATCAAATGTAATTTTAAAGTTATTGTATAATGTTCTACTGTATTGCTGACTCTGAAAATGGCTGACAATGTTAGAACTTGGTTATTACGCTCTACTTTCACTCTCAAAGGGTTAAAAACCACTGCCTTAAAATGTTTATCTTTGTTTTGCTAATGTTACTTTAGCCTTGTTACATTGGCTTTAGATGTCTATGGACATTTTGCAAGCTAAATCACAAAGGAAACTGTTATACTCTCTCTTAACAGGGATGAAACCTAAAGTCCTAGTCTTTGGTGACTAAGAAATGCAACTTACCTGTCACTCATCTTATAAATGATCAAATACTTTAACATGTCCAGAAATATATTTGAAGTCATGTTAAGAACCAATGTGATTGATTGCAAGATTAAGCTTTATTTAGACTCCTACACATGCTTTCAAAGTTGAACAGAAAGTAACTGGAAACAAGCAAAGTTTGCCTATTTAAATCTATTTACAATAGATGTGGTCCTCAAATGCTTATCTGCAGAATATGACACAATTATTGATCATTACATTCTGTTTTATGTCTGCAAAGTGTAGTTTAAAGCATATAACAAAAGACAGACAAAGTTTAACTCCAATATGCTAACCCTGAAGCTTGTCAGACACCTGCTGAACATGGCATTAAATACAACACAGACTCCCAAACCCTAACAGTAACTCCCCAACCAAGCTCTCCGAAAGACAACTTCAGCCGCAACTGTGGTACTCTAACCACTACACAAGCACCCCCGATGCCTCGCCTGCTGCCAGGGCCCAGCCTAAGCTGTGGAGAAACTGAACATCTGGAGAGTTGTTGTCTCACATCACTGAAAATGAGGTGAGGTCAGTCTCTCTCATCTTCTTCCACAGAAAAAGCCTCTCATCCTCTGTGCCTAATGGCCACACTGTCTCTGTCCACATTGCCATAAAGCCACAGGAGCCTGGGACAGTTGTCTAGGCAGTGAACTATGGATTGACTAGTCACCTCTGTCATTTTAATTGATACATAGATTCACCTAGGTGACAATGTATCCTTCTCAGGTCTCTGATCACACTGAAGATAAGCTAATGGTAGCTTGACCACTAAAAAACAAGTAATTCCCTCCTGATCGCAAAGTAATCCATTAGCTAATTAATATTACTGACCACCAGATCTCATATTTGAAAAGGCAAACAGGTTTACCTTACTCACAGATTTCATGTTAAATAGGCTTCAGATACCTTCTCGGTCCTCTTCACGTGTAAAAACCAGCCCTTAAGCCTCATTATCCAAGAGATGCTACCACTAGGTCTAGACACAATCTACTTTGTTACCAGACTCAAAAGGGTCTCGGATATAACCTCTTACCATTCCTTTAGCCAACAGTGACTGCTCCCAGCAGTCTCATCCCGTCTCATGGTATATAGGAAAAAAGCTTAAGGATATTGACATTTAAGTTGTGAGGGCCTAAGAAAGTATTTTAGGGCCTAAGAAGCTGCCTTATGGTTAACAAGTACAAGTGAAAATCTAGGTTGTTATAACAAGGGGATGCTTCAGAATCCTTCCTGTTGCTATGCTACTGTGGTTTAAGACTGTTCAGAGCTTTAACATTAATCAGTAGAGCTCTGATTTATTAATCTCACTCTGGTTTAAAAAAAAAAAGAAAATCCAAGACCCAGTGATGCATGTCTACGGCCTTCTTGTACAGTGCATGTTTCACTGCAGACTACAAACAGTGGTGACGCCAACATGTCTAAGATGCATCTTTGTAAAATTAAAAAGGATTCTTGTAAGCTAAAGGGAATCCACTCAAATCCACTTCTCAGGTCAAATGGACTCCAGGTAAGTGCAACCTGAGTTTCCCACCTATCGCCTATTCCAGAGGGTTGGATTCCTCTCCTTTTCCCTACTTTGGGAACCCCTGTCCCCAACTACCAACACGATAGGTCCCAAAGTTTCAAATGTGCACCAAAAGAGAATTTTCTGTCTAACCTACTTAAATCTGTCCAGTAGCCTGTCAGGTCCAGGACAGCACTGAATCAGCGAGCTACCCACAGGTGCTCCAGTCTAACCTCACAGGCTTGCAGTGGGCTGGACCTGCACTTTCCCTCCTAGCTGCAGATGTTCTTAAAGATCCTGGACAGCAGCAAAGCAAAACAGCTGGCTCTCCCAGGAGTGCACCAGCCTACCCCAACTCCATTCTCTTAGGATCCCCTAAGAGACTCCCAAATCCTAACAGTAACTCCCCAAGCTCTCCGAAAGATAACTTCAGCCCTCAATTGTGGTACACTAACCAAAGATGTCTTTGCCCCCAAGTCAGAAGGAAACAGTCATTTTTTAAAACAACATATTCATTCCTGCCTCACCACCCCATCCTAGTTCCTTAGTTTTTCAATTAAACAAAAAGGGAGGAATGTTATGTTGGTGTGCAGGCAATTCAACATGCCAGCCCTCAGGGGCCTTTAGAGTCCTGACAATATCCTATGTCACCACCTAGCCAGGTGTGCAGAAGATAAGAACCCTCTGGCCACCCAGCGGGCTCTCTCTGTCCTCCTATGCTCTCTCACTGTCTCTCTTTCTCTCTCTTTACCCTCAGGCCTCACTCAGGCCTCGTTCCTCTCCCCTTCTCTTCTCTCAAATAAATCTCCTTATACCAGATATATTGTGTGGCATCTTATAACACTAACCATCTGAAATTGTAAGCAAGCCCCAATTAAATGCTTGCTTTCATCACAGTTGCCGTGGTCATGGTGTATCTGCACAGCAATAGAACAGTGACTAAGTTAGCATCCAAGTGGAAAACAAACATAAAGAACAGCACTCAATCTTCTGAAAATCAGGAAAATGTACACTAAAACTATAATGTTCTAGCACTATGTACTCCCTGACTGGATAGTGGTGACGAGCCTGCACAGCAGACAGGTTACTCAGAACCTACAACCCTCTTCACACTTGTCTAGCAGTGTCTGTGGATTAATAGGAACAGTGACTGACTCCCAGGCTGCATAAAGAAATTCCAATGCTAGGATATCGATGGGTACCCATAGGGAGCAAAACGGAGATCTAAGTAGGGATAGCATCCCATGACACAGAACCCTGACTGTACATGGTGGTCCTCAAGCACAGAGTCTAAGGATCCCTACAGTCTCTATAAGGACTACTAAGAACTAGGAGCACTTCTGTTAACTTTCCTACTGATATTTATTCCAGTAGTTCCAGGTTAAGAATGCTCAAATTATTAAAACAGTTAATTATGCACCAGTGTAAAATAACTCTCCAAGGACGCAAGAGACAGGCCACGTGTCAGCACAGGATGATAGTTCCAGTCTTACAGACCTCTTTCAGACCAGTTTCAGAGATCCCCAGGCCACCTAGATCCTACAAGAATGAAAATTTTTAAAAATCCAAATATAGTGGGTGAGATAACTATAAGGCAAGAAAATCAAACAAATAAAAAGGGCACACACTGTGTGGCTCTCCTTACAAAAGAACAGAACTAAACACAACAGCTTTAGTGCTGGCAGCCAGGCAGGAGGCATTTCTTGCCTACTTAGTTGTATGATGGGATCTGGGGATCAAACTCTTAGGCTCAATTAATACTACTGCTTCAATCCCCCGAGCATCTGGACCTACCAGTACATGCCTCATGCCTGAATTATTATTGAAAACACCAGCTGGAAGATCAGCATTGGTGGTGCTCGCCTTGAATCCCACTGCTCTGAGTTCGAGGCCAGCCAGGACTATCTACACATAGAGTTCCAAGAAAGCTCAGGCTGAGGAGATGGGGGTAGGGAGAATCATTTATCTGTACATACATTCTGTGGCTTTTCTTTGTTAATTTAGTAAGTTGAGTTAATTCCAATGAATGAATCAATCTTTTCTGATCATTACTGTTTTAGCACATAGCTGTATTTAACTACTATTAGGGATTTTAGGGGACTGTTCTCTAATAATGAGCCACAATACTTTTTTCTTCTTTATTCTTCAAAATAGTTTACATAACAAAACCACTACTGACTCGATAAGATTTACTCTAGCCTTCTTATTCTTTTGTTGGCTGACTTTTTTTTTCCCTTCCTTCTCTTGAAGACGAGGTCCTACTATGTTCTGGCAGGCCTGAAACTCACTATGTAGACCAGGCTGGCCTCGAACTCAGGGATCTCCCTGCCTCTGCTTCCTGCGTGCTGAGATTAAAGGCGTCTATCACCAGTACAAAACCGTGGCCAGAGCACTATCTGTTAGAACCTACAGTCACCTTCATGATTTCTTTCCCTAGTGCCACCACCTAAGGAGTGAGTTGTACCTTCACGGCGCGGTCAGTCTCAGACATGCTCTCTTTAGAAGTCCTGCTGTCCTCAGTGGGAAATGCAGCAGCCTGCTCAGCTCCATGGTCCTCATCATCCTCCAGCTCATCCGAGTCTTCATCTTCTGAGTCCATCTCCAAGCTCTCCCCATTGACATGCAGGGCACTATCGTCTAAGGCTTTCTCACCCTGGAACACAGCAGCGCAGAGTCCTCAGAAGTACTGTTGCCCAGTACACAAAAACTTGACTCATTGCGAACTTGCATGATAGAAGACGTAAAGGTCTGCCAGCACTAGGGGTAGAATAGCAACTAGCCCCTGGAGAAGAAGCTAGTAATAACCTCAATAAAATGTTCTTTTGGCCAAAGAAAAGACACTTTGGAACCAAGAGCACATTTCCAAAACCACGTGGCACACAAACCGCACACGCTCTTACCTTGGCGCCCACAGTGGAATGAGTTATGCTCTTAAACATCTCAATCACTGTCCTCTGCTTTAATACTTTGGTCTTTTTCTTGGGAACTAAACTATAGGTTCCCATTCTTCGTTTTTTCTTCCGAGATACTGCAGCTGCTAAAACAAAAGGCAAGCAAGCTAAAAAAAAAAAAAAAGTCAAAAGGGGACAAGAAAAGAAATGCCATTCAAATGCTTTTAGAGGTAAAATACAGGATATAACATTTATCAACAAAATCATCAGTCAACCCTGTTTCTTTAGACATGTTTCTGTCAACATCATAAACACAAGAGTATAACAGGCATTTCCTACCTGGGACAAACTGAAGGAAAAGCTGAGACACTTACAGGAAGATCAGGAACCACACAAATCATCAGAAACAAGGCCTCAAAACCTGCCTGCTAATAGTCCCCATGCCTTGACTACAGGAAGCTCTGCCCTGAACAGTCCTCTCCTTCAGCACATGCCTAAAAGGAACGTGTGCAGCAGGGAGGACCCACTGAGAAGGAAGGCCACTCACCATGGAGCGGGCCCTGGTAGCTTCCCAGGATTTAGACATCTCATTCCTAGGTGGCATCTCTGATATCCATCTTCTGGGACCTTTCCCCAACCACCCAAGCATTAAACTGAATACAGATCCCTGAAATACTGTACAGCTCATTGTAACAGTAGGCTCTGTGGGCCTGAAGTGATGTTTTTTAAAACAAAAGGTGGCGACAAGAAAATAGAAAGGGTTTGGGCGTGGTGGTGGTGGTGCACGCCTTTAATCCCAGCACTCGGGAGGCAGAGCCAAGAGGATCCCTGTTGAGTTCGAGACCAGCCTGGTCTACTGCTGGTCCAGGACAGCGAAGGCTACATGGAGAGAGAAACCCTGTCTTGAAAAAAACAAACAAAAACAAAAAAACCCCAAGAAAATAATAGAGAGGGAGTCTCAGGAACCCCAGACTCTTCTGAAAAAAAGCAGTACCAGGATGAAGACTTTACAGAAGGAGACTCTGTGAAGTTTTTTGTTTTTTATTTTTCCCCACTTTTTAATTCCAAAATCAAACATCACCACAGTAGCATAGAGTGGCCAACTGGAGGCCTGGGTAAAGGTGCATGTTTTAATTTTACAACGAAGGAAAAGAAAGAAAGGAGAACATGCCCAAGCGCATAGGTGGGTCATGTGATATGCGCGTAGCACTATCTGCACAGCCAGCAGGGAGCCGGGCTCCCTCACGGACAGAAGGCATAAACTCTAAGCACTTATTCAGTAGTATTTCATTTTTTCAGTAGTCTTTTTTTAACTCATCACAGTAACGCACAGTTAACGTAACAGACCAAGGCACTATATCTGCTCATTAATAGGATCTACGAAGCACCAGGGCATTTGTGAAAAGAAAGGCAGGCAGGAAGGGAGGGAGGGGTAACCTGTTGGAGGAGATATGTCATGGGGACAAGCTTAAAGGTTTCAAAAGCCTTAAGCCACCCCATCCCCAGTGCACCATGCTCTCTGCTTGTTTGTAGATCAGGATGTGAGTTCTCAGCTATTCCAGTGTCATTCCTACCCGTCACCAGGATCCCTATCATTATAGGAACCATAAGTCCAAAATGAATTCTACCTTATCTATAAGCTGTCTTGGTCATCGCGGTGTGTAATAGCAATAGAAACATAATTAAGAAACCCAGTAAATAACTTCTGGCACTAGCCAGCACCTCCAGAACACTTTAATATATACAAACACATATCAGGAGGAAAACACAAGCAGGGAAGGATAAGAGAAAGGTTAGGCTACTAGAATGCAGTCAGTGTGGTAGTGGGGTGGCATTGGGCTGTCAACAGGTAAAGTGCTCTCTCTGGAAGCCTGATGACCCGCGTTTTATACCCAGAAACGAGGTAAAGGTGAAAAGGTGGAAACCACCTCCACAAAGCTTTCCTGCGGCTTCCATATACACACTGGCACATATACACAACAATAAAGTATTTTTTTTTTAAATAGGGAAAAGGAGAAAGAAGGAAGAAGAGGAGAGCAGCCAGGCAAGCAGATAAGTTGGCTCCAGTTTCCAGAAAGTGAAGAAAAACAGCAGTTAGGTGCACAGGAAAACACTCTCCCTATGACCACCACAGTTGCTGTTACAACCTTCAAATGATTAGCTGCCTTAGTCAGACTTATGCCAGGCCTGGGCCTATCCCTGGAAACAGACCTCACAAAGTACTGAATCAGTCCACCTTCCTCTGGTCTGTCTGACAAGCCCATGCATACTCCATGCCTCTCTGGCCCCAACCAACCCACACAGAGCCCAAACACCCAAACACAGAACTTCCCATCTGAGTGTCCAAAGATGACAGGCCACATGGTGCAGGGGAGTTTGTCCCAGAAGGTTCAACTGCAGCAAAGCAATAATCCATAATGTCCACTTAAGACTGGAAACTCCAACTAATCTTTGGAATTAGTTCTTTTCAGGGACTATGTTTAAGAAATAAATAGCATAAGGGCTGGAGTGATGGCACTGCCTGCTCTTCCAAAGGTCCTGAGTTCAATTCCCAGCAACCACATGGTGACTCGCAACCATCTATCATGAGATCTGGTGCCTTGTTCTGGTGTGCAGGCATACATGCAGGCGAAACACTGTATACTTACTGTATACTTAATAAATGCATCAAAAAAGAAATATACAGCATAGAACATATCTTAAGTTATAGTTACTATTTCTGTGAAGAGACACCATGACCAAGGCAAGTTATGAAAGAAAGCAGTTAGCTGGGAGCTTGCCAATGGGGGGTGGAGGGGGGGTAGAGAGAGCCTATGTAGGCTTTTGAAACCTGAAAGCCTATCCTCAGTGACATGCCTCCTTCCATGAATGCCACACCTCCTAATACTCCCTACACAGCCCATGGACTGGGAACCAACTATTCAAATATATTAGCCTAAAGAAGCCATTCTCATCAAGCCAACACAGAACTTACCATCTTAGTCATCAACTGTAAAGTTCACTAACATTAAAATGGTCCCCAATTTTGAAGACCCATCCCCACATCCATCTCCACAGCTCTTTACATCTTGTAAACTAAACTCTGTTCCCAATAATAGCAACTCCATAATCTCCAGTTCCTTAGCCAACAGCATCTAATATTGACGGTACTGTCTTTATGATTTTAACTACCATATAACCCTATATAAATAAAATCATATGTTTGGCCTCTGGTAATTAGCTTGTCTCACTGCACTCAAGGTTCACCCATGCTGAACCATGCTGCAATGGCACAGCCATATGTGATGGCAACAACAAAAGTCACAAAGCCAACACAGCTGTTTGACAAAGCTCCAGGAGAGCTGAGGCAAGTAATGCAAAAACTGTGATGCGGTCTTGCACTCTTTGGCCTTGATCTCTACTTGTCACGTGCTTGGGGGGCTTTTATTATTTGAGGGTATTATTGGGGATATTGATGAAATTCTTCTTACGAATCATTGCTCCCTCCCCCAGGAACACTACTTCTAAGCTTCCCTAGGAACATCCTGACCACACCACCCCTCCTGCTTTTAAGAAGATCCCCTTACGTGGGCCTGCTTGAAGGTCTTCCTTATGTCCTGGAACTTGGGATTCACATAAATATGCCAGAGACCTCCTTATGATGTTCTGACTCAAAGACCCTCTTAACACATCTACCCATGCACTTAGGAACAAGATAAGCAAAACAAGGTAAAATTAGTAAACAATATTCGTTATAAACTAGAGAAGTTGGCAGCAGATCAAATTAAAAGCCTCTTCTATACCGACGGACAAAGAATGCTGGGGGATAAATGATAAAAGAATAAAGTCTTGGGGCTAAAGAGATGGCTTAGAAGTTAAGAGCACTGAGTGTTCAATTCCCAGAAACTACATAGTGGCTCATAACCATTTATAATGTGATCTGATGTCCTCTTCTAGTGTACAGGTGTACACGTAGGCAGAGCATTGTATACATAATAATAAATAAAATTTTTTAAAAAGACTGAAATATTAGCCGGGCATGGTGGCGCACGCCTTTAATCCCAGCACTCGGGAGGCAGAAGCAGGCGGATCGCTGTGAGTTCAAGGCCAGCCTGGTCTACAAAGTGAGTCCAGGCTGGCCAAAGCTACAGAGAAACCCTGTCTCGGAAAAAAAAAAAAAAAAAAAAAAAAAACAAAAAATCAAAAAACAAACAAACAAACAAACAACAACAAAAAAAAAAAACAAAAAAAAAAACATGACTATCTGCCCAGGCTGGCTTGGAGATTTTCTTTCTGTCTAGTGCCCTTGAAACCACAGTTACCAGCAGCCTGAGAACAGGATGTCAAGTTTTGGCAAAATACGCCCTCGAGACTTTATTGTTAAACGGTGGGTTATGAGGTTGATGAGAAAAACAATGATTATAAAGGATAATTCTGTTCTGTCCTGATTAATCAACAGTGACTAAACTTATGACCAAGCAGAAGTTAAAATATGTGCCCTGGGACAAAAATGATATGATCTATGTTTTACAACAACATGCATCTACTGCTGCCCACTGAGTTCTGTATAAACAAGACCTCTGGCTGCCGATCAGCCAGACTGCAAACTTCCTCCTGACCCCCATGCCTAGCTCACTGGCCCCTCGCCGCTCTTGCATCCACCCGTCTTCAGGCCCTGACCTCATCTGAGGCTGGACCCGGAACTGCAAAACTTGCTCCCTCTTTAAAGCAACATTCCACTGTGTGCATAGGCTACATTTTGTTTGCCACTCATATACTGATGGGTTGTCTCTACCTTTTGGCTATCGTGACGCTGCTGCTATGCATGTAGATGCGCAACTGGGTTTGAAATCCCTGATTTAAGTGCACGTAAGAGCAAAGCAGTGACTCCTGGCACAGTCAGGTAATCAAGTGTATTCCTTCTCAAGTCTCTGATGGAGTTGACGACCAGGTAGCTTAGTTTTACAATGAAGCTTAGTTGTTTAGGGGTTAAGATATTTTTAGATCTCGATAGATGTTTTAAGTTGAGAATGACAAGATGTGATGGAGATTGATTTACATTCAGAATTTTAGATGCACCGAGATAGGAAAGATGTTTTCTTCAAGGCAGTCAAATACAAATAGCCAAAACACTACGAGTTTAACATTTATATAATTCCTGACTGTGTCATGGTTCTTCTTGCTATAGGCAGTTTGTTGTATAATGTGTAGTAATATAAATGTCTATGTAAAAAATAAAAAATGTTTTTAAAAAAAGAGTAGAGCTATGGAATCCCATGGTCATACATATTCAATCTCTGCATGAGCCCCTACACTATTTTCCAAAACAGACCCATTACTTACATCCTAACCATGGAACACAAAGGTTGCAGTGACCTCTCAACACCAACACACTGCTTCTTCAACATCTCAATATGTGAGGCAATATCGTAATTTGGTTGATTTGTATTTCTGCGGAGCATGTGACTTCTGGCTGACTGTACAGAATCGTTAAAGGAATTGTCTATTCAAACTCTTGCTCCACAGGAGCGGAAGCGTTGCTTAGCAGTTAAGAACACCTACTGTTCTTCCAGAGGACATGAGTTCAATTCCCAGAATCAGCATCACACAGCTCATAACCACATGTAATTCTAGCCCCAAGGCCTTCTTCCAACTCTGTGGGCACCCACCCACACATGGCATTGACACACATATACACAAAGTTGAATACAAAGTAAAAATAGATTTCTATTATTATTAATTCCTTTCACCCAGCAGTTAAGAAAATCTGCTGTTCTTGCAGAGGGCCCAGGTTCAACTCCAAGTACCCACATAGTATGGTGGCTCAGAAACAAGTGTAACTTCAGTTCCAGGGGATCTGACACCCTCTCCTAGGCTCCATGGGCACTGCAATCACACTGTGTGACAGAGAGGGTGACAGTTTCAGTGCTGTTGCTGTTGCTCATATAATATGAAGTTTCCAAATAATTTTGCTCCATTCTATAAACAGACTTTTATTCTCTTCATGATGTCTTTTGACATATAGAGCTTTTTAATTCTCACCGTTCAATCTATCGCTATTTAATTTTTTCTTTTTTGGTTGCTTGTGGTTTTGGCACTGTATTAATCAGGGTTCTCTAGGGAAACAGAGTTGATAAAAATGAACATATGTGGGATGTGTTACTTAGATGACGTGGTCCAGCTACTCCAACACAACAGAAGGCCCTAAAACCCAGTACTTGTTCATTTCATAAGACTGGATGTCTCAGCTGGCCTTCAGTATATGCCAGACTCCCAAAGAAGTATACTCTAATGCCAATGAAGGAATAGATTGGCCAGCAGGAGAGGCAGCAAGCAGGCAAAGAAATAGAGCAAGCATCCTTCAACCAAGTCCTTTATATATGCCGGCAGCAGAACATGTGGCCAAGATTAAAGGTTATCTTCCCATCTCCAGGATCCAGATTAGATGCAGGTCTACCCACTTCAAAAGACTTAATTAAGGGGAAAAAAAACCCTCACAGCTGAGCTCAGCCATTTAGATTTTAGGTAATTCCCCATTAGCTAAGTTGATAAGCAAGAAAAGCCATCACAAGTCCACCCCTTGTCAGCTAAAAACAGAATATCTCCATGGCATGCTTAATTTCAAATTAAAACAAAAAACTGGTAATAATTATACATATGATATACCTATCCCTTCTACAACCATAAATACATTATATATTTAAGATAGCATTCTTTTACTATGTCAATTATAATCCTCGTTCTGAGGCACAGGCCTGTAATCCCAGCACTCAGAGAGGCAGAGTCAGGCAGATCTCTTTGAGTTCTCGTATGGTCTATAAAGCAAGTCCAGGACAGTCAAAGCTACACAGAGAAAATAAACAAAAAAAAATCCAGGTTCTGCAACTGGTCACATGGCCTTAGCTGGTATTTATAACCGCCTTGTCCCAACCTCAGCAAGCACCTCAAAAGGTCTTGGCTCTTTCCCTAGAGGAATGACCTACACCTTCACTCCCGAAGACTCTGTGCTCTTGATCATCCTGCATAGATTAGGTTGCTGTAGTTTCCCACTGACTTGACTCACAGGTCACTGCAGCACTGAGAGATGGCCTTAAAGAATCTCCTGGACTCCAGGCATGATCTTCTTTACCTCCATTGTAGAGAAGCAATCCAATAACCACCACTAACACTGCTGCTCCTTTCTTGGCCTATTCCCTTAGGAATATAAAAAGCCCAAAAGGGGCAGGGGGAGGACTGAGCTTACACTTCCATGGAGTGTTGTGAGACAGGAACAAAACTTCAAGGCCAGCAGAACTTAAGGTCCTGGGAACAGTAAGAAAAAAATGTTCCTAATGGGTCACTAGGGGTAACAGTGAGTAGAACTACTCCAGGATGCCATGGATCCTGGCTATAAAAGAAATGGTATCATACATTAGATACTGATTCAAGCCATATAGCACCTTCTAGAAAACCCTGCCCCACCTTTCTAGGTTGAGCTCAGTTGGTGCTTTAACTGTGTCTTCAAAAGGCCATCTCATGTTTCTGTCAGCTGCTTCAGGATGGTGGAGAACAAGCTAAGACCAGTAAATCCCATGGCTGTGAAGGGAGTTCCTTGGTCAGAAGCGATACTGTGTGCAATGCCGTGATGGCGGATAAGGAATTCTGTAAGTCCACTGATGGAGGTTCTGGGAGAAGCATTATGTGCAGGAAAGGCACATCCATAACCTGAGTATGTATCTACTACAGTACACAGTGTTGTCCTTTCCATGGAGACAGTCCAATGTAGTCAAGCTGCCACCAGGTCGCTGGATGGTCACCCTGGGAAATGGGGCTGTGTCTGAGGATCAGCGCTAGTCTCTGCTGCTGGCAGATCAGGCTCTCAGAAGCAGCTGTAGCCAGGTCAGCCTTGGGGAGTGGACGCCCATGTGGTCAAGTCCATGCATAACCACATCTCTGCTGCCATGGCCACTTTGTCCATGGGTCCATTGTGCAATGGCAGGGATGGCTGGGGGAAGGGGATCCACTGCTGCCCATTACTTCGGGCCCAGTTAAACCCACTGTGCTTAAGTCATTCCACTGAGTAGCAGCGTCTCCAACCATAAAGTCTGGCAAGGCTCTTCAATGTGCTGCTGTCCCTCTCGCCATTTTGCATCTCGTAGGGTTAGTGAAGGGCTTCTCTTCGGGCCTTCCTACTGTGAAGGGTTAGGTTTTACAGTGTCTCCACTATAGCGCTCAGTGTACCCACTGAGCCTGAAAATCCCTTCATCAACACTAAGCCAAAGGGCACCAGGCATCTCCATGTCCTTCCCAGTCAGCCATTCAAACAAACTTGGTGGTGGGAGGGACCAGATGTAGTAATTTATCATTCACCTTAAAAATATGTCTGCATGCCCCACATCACTGGAGTCCTAAGAATTTCACTGCCCTGAATTCTTGTTGGGATTTATTTCCCATCCTCTAATAAGCATACATGTTACCAACAAGTACCAACAAGTGGTTGCTACCTACTGCTCACTTAGTCCAATCAGCAGGTCATCAATACAGTGCACCAATGTGATGCTGGCTGGTGATCCTGGGGAATGAGCCATACCTGAGACTCGGTGTTTGTCTCTGCTGCTAGCAGAACTGACTATAAGCACAGTACGGGAGAGGCCAGGTGACTTCCTCCATTAATTGTAGTATACTTTACTTAGAGGCAGGGTCTCTAGTTGAGCCCAAAACTCACTAATTGAGCTGATCTAGCTTGATCTGGAAACCCTGTCTCCTCGGGTTGTGTGTGAGGCTTGGGGGTGGGGGGGGGAGGGCTATCTGAACACCTGTGCAAGCACTTTATCCACTGAGCCATCTCCTCAGTTTGCTTCCCACAATCACTGCCTGGAGTATGCTCCACTGAATGGGATACAGAGGGTTTCCATTCTTGGCCCACCCACCAAAGGGTTTCTCACATCTGACACTGAAAATCAAAAGGGTTACTGGTACCATGGACTTCTATCTTCCTGAGATAAAAAAGAACTCCGATAGATAAGCTGTCTACAGTTTCAGGCTAACAGTGCATGTTAGCCAAGGAGAACCTGTTCATCTTCTCTGGCTGCACTAAAGTCACTGGTTCAACAGGAGGAAAAAGAAGAGAGCCTTTTGTGATAGTCATATAGTAATGCTAAAGATTGATATCCAGAGACAGACTGCTCTGATCCCTGTGAACAAGGAGGCAAACAGGAGGAGGAGGAGGAGGAAGAGGAGGAGGAGGAGGAAGAGGAGAAGGAGGAGGAGGAGGAGGAGGAGAAGGAAGAGGAAGAAGAGGAGGAAGAGGAGGATGGAGACTGTTCCAGCACTGGATCTGCATACTCACTTTTACAAAAATACGACTTCTCTGTGCCACACTAATAATGGCAGCCTTACATGCCTCCTTAACTTCTGCCATTTTCCCAGAAGCCTGCTGTAACAGCCTCAGGGTTGAGCTTCTACATTCCCAGGGACAACAGAAGGTGCACCGCTGACGGTAAGGTGGCAATGCAGAGCCATAGTTCTCTCTGTCAAACACACGCCGACACCGACATTTGAGGCTACTTCAGAAAGCACAAACTAACACACTAATTATCCACTGCCTTATGTGGAAAAGAAAACCTAAAGCAAAGGACAAGAAACAGTATGCGGAAGGACTAGTGAACACACAGGGCATCTTGTTTTTAAAAGCTCTCATCAAAAAATAATGAAAACACTTTAGTATCAAAAAAATGTCAGGGAAATGGAGGGATGGCTCAGTACAAGTGCTTGTTACTTTTGCAGAGGACCTGCTTTTGGATCCCCAAATCAACCAACCATCTGTAACTCCAATTTCTTAAGATCCAATGCCCTCTTCTGGCCTCCTTGGGCACTGTAGGCACATGGACTTAAGAGTGCTTGCTGCTCTTGCAGAGGATCCAGGTCCAATACCCAGCATCTAAAACCACCTGTAATTCCCTTTTGCCCTCCATGGGCATCAGGCATGCATGTAATGCTCCACACATACAGGCAAGCAAAACACTCACATACATACATACATTTATTATTGGGTTTGTTTTTTTGTTTTGTTTTTTTAAGTCCAAGGGGGGAAAAGGACCAGCAGCCAGGTAAGCCTATCTAAAAATAAACCTTGCAAGTCAAAAACACTCAACACAATAAACCCTTCCAACCTAAAATTCACCACTGGTTCATGATAAGAGGAGCAGCTCTCCTCACAGGAACATTATATGCACATATGCCAAGCACAATAGTAGAAAATGCCCTGTTGAGTCTGCGCATCCCTCATGAAGAGACAAAGAAGAGATCTATGGTTTCCTGTGGGGCCTTGTGCTATTCCACCTCCAATAAAATACTCTCATCAGTTAATCACATGTATAGATAGTTCTTACAGGGGGTCCATAGTTTGATTCCCAGCATCAAGGTCAGATACCTCAAAAGTGTGTGTAATTCTAGTTCCAAAGGCTCCAATGGTCTTTTCTGGCCTCCTTGGGCACCCTTACTCAGGTGCACATATCCAAACACAAACTTAGACATAATTTTAAAAATTGAATAAAGAACCTGGGCATGGTGGAACACGCCTTTAATCCCAGCACTTGAGAGACAGAGGAAGTAAGAAGCCAGCCTAGTCTACAGAGATAGTACCAGGGCACCTAGGGCTACAAAAAGAAACCCTGTTTGGACAAAAACAAACAAACCAAAAAAATCAAAACAAAATCAATACCAATAATAAAATAAAAATAAATAAATGAGAGCCCGCCCCCCACTAATAATCAAGCCCTAGTCCACTCCTCTCACTGACAAGGCATGTAGTAGGCATAAAAAAATGAGGAGAAAAGGCCAGTTATAGCTGGAAACAAAGCTAGAGCCCAAGGACAGCTCTCTGTACGTAACACACCTTAGTGCTTCCCTCAGCACCTCACAGAAACTCAGTCTTCCACTCATATCCCATAAGATTTCAGTAACAAACAATGTTCACCTTGAGATTGAAGGAGAGCAAAGTAAGCATCATAGAGACTTGAGGGCAGAGGGCGCCTTAGCCATGCATGGCTATCATGGATCTCCAAACATGCCTGAGAACAACAAGCTCCAGACGCACAATGGAGTCCGGGATGGGGTCGGCTGTGTTTACCTGTCTGGGACTTTGTGGTGGCCATGTAGCATTGGTTCTGAGGTAGCGACTGGTGGAGGGCTGGGAAGGTTGGTAAAAGCTGCTGTCGTCCACATTCAGAAAGGTTTCTGTTGATATCTTCTTTTGGTTCCTTATGGTCTTGAACTTCTCTGTGGTCTTTGCTGGCTGCATGCTTTAAAACAAAGGCAAGTAATTACAAAGACTGCAGAAGCAGATGGTGATGAAAATAAATGTGGCCAAAACTCAATTCTTTTTCTCCCTAACTCCCATTTGCTAAAAGACAGGTCATGTTAGAGGAAGGTAGGAAGTCCACAAACTTGCACAGTACAAAGAAAGACCTAACTCTAGAACACAGGTGTAGAACTCTCAGTCCCACCATCCTGCTGAATCAGGTATGGGAGCTGAGGTCACAATTTAAGTGTCTATCTAGTAAGCAGGTCACTTAACTGTTCCCCGTTGGCACTACAGTGATGGCTCTATGCCAGGTACCAAGTGAGGCAAGTGGAAGGAATGTGGAGACTCACAAAGATAACTCTAAGGGTGGATGGTCTAAGACAACATACAGTCTCCACTGCTGAGGAGCAGTGACATGGAGGCACTTGGATAAGCCTACAACAATTTGTCAGTCGATGGTAGCACACACCTTTAACCCCAGCACTAAGGAGGCAGAAGCAGGCAAATCTCTCTAGGTCAAAGACAGGCTGGTCTACAGAGCAAGTTCCAGGATGGCCAGGGCTACACAGAAATTCTGTCTTGAAAAACAAAAAAGAAAGAAAGAAAAAGAAGCTCCAGCTGTAAAGGTAGAGGAGGAAGCCTGGTTAGCGTGCTGCTGCTGTAACTACAGGAGAGAGGGAGACCGGGCTCCCAGGAGACAAGGCTAGATCCCCCCCCCAGGCTGCCCTGACTGTAAGTGTAAAACGGGCAGGCCCACTCCCCAAGCTCCTAAGTGGTTTTCAGTCTAGCTTCCTGGACGCAGTTACCTGTGATACCAGGAACACACCCCGTATTTAACACCCTGCCTTTCCCTCTAACTATGCCCATAAACTCCAATGATTCAGAAGATAGTCTCACCTTTCCGTTTAAGCTACATCAATTCAGCTTGAACTAAATTTTCTTTTGCATGCAAGTAACTGCCTAATAATGTAAGATATTCAATGACAATGCTTTCTTCAGCATATATGGTTTCTGAGAACACAGGATATCCACCTATAAAAGAGTATGACGGGTGTGGTGGTATAGAACTTTAATCGCAGTACTCTGGGACACAAAGGCAGGTGCATCTAGACCAGGGCTATATAGTGAGAATCTGTCTTTAAAAAAAAAACAAGAAGCCGGGCGTGGTGGCGCACGCCTTTAATCCCAGCACTCGGGAGGCAGAGGCAGGCGGATCGCTGTGAGTTCAAGGCCAGCCTGGTCTACAAAGTGAGTCCAGGATGGCCAAGGCTACACAGAGAAACCCTGTCTCGAAAAAAAAAAAAAAAAAAAAAAAAAAAAAAAAAAAAAAAAAAACAAGAAGAAAGGCTGGAGAGATGGTTCAATGGTTAGAGTACTGGCTGCTCTTAAAGAGGATCCTGCTTTGATTCCTAGCATCCACATAAGGAACATACAATCATTTCTAAGTCCAGTACAAGAGGAATTAAATACCCTCTTCTGGCCTCTGTAGGTACTCTGTGCATATGGTGCGCAAACATATACACATAAAATAAAATTAAAGGTTAAAAAAAAAATTAAAGGGCAGGGCGCGGTGGCACACACCTTTAATCCCAGCACTAGGAAGGCTGAGGCAAGTAGATCTCTGGGAGTCTGAGGCCAGCGTGGTCTACAGAGTGGGTCCAGGACAGCCAGGGCTACACACAGAGAAACCCAGTATCGAAAAACAAAACAAAAAAATTAAAGAAAGATAACTGAATATCTTAGCTGGGTATTGTGGTACACTCCTTTAATTCCAACACTAAGAAGGCAGAAGCAGGTGGATCACTGTGAGTTTGAGGCCAGTTTGGTCTACACAGCAAGTTCCAAGACACACAGAGCTATGTAGAAAGACCTTATCTTGGATGGATGGATGGATGGATGGATGGATGGATGGATGGATGGGAGGAAGGAAGGAAGGAAGGAAGGAAGGAAGGAAGGAATAAAAAGTAAAAATAAGGAAGAGATGGAAGGAGGAAACTTCTTACCTCATATCATATACAAAAAATTCTCTCATTCATCTTCTCTCCTCTCACCCCTCTCCTCCCTTCCCCTCCCCCCTCCCGCCCAAGCCACATACAGACACATCCGCTTCTCCTCCACCTACTAGCATTAACTGCTCAGATAGAACTTAGGCAGCAATGTGAGTTCTCAGACTGACAATTCCTTGCAGTCAGACTTCAATGCTGAACTCCGTCATTACCAAGAACCAATCTCTCTCATGAGCAGGCACAGACGAGACCTATTTGGGGAAAAATATGTGTGCCTCAGAACTGACAAAGGGCCTCCCTCATAGTTGATGAAGGGATCTTACCAGAAAGCCTAGAGCTGAAGATTTATCTGAAAACCAGCATTGAGTATGTAAAAGGAAGGAAAGAGGAGCAACAGAAATCCTTTTTTTTTCCCCCCATGTATACAGTGTTCTGCCTGTATAGGCCAGAAAAGGGCATCATATCTCATTATAGATGGTTGAGCCACCATGCTGTTGCTGGGAATTGAACTTAGGACCTCTGGAAGAACAGTCAATGCTCTTAGCCTCTGAGTCATCTCTCCAGCCCAAATCTATACTTTGTTTTTGAGACAGGGTTTCTCTGTGTAACCCTGGCTCTCCTGGACTTGCTTTGAGGACCAGGCTGGCCTCAAAATCAGAGATCCGCCTGCCCCTGGCCATGCTAGGATTAAAAGCGTGAGCTACCACCGTCCAGCTAGCAACAGAAAGCTAACAAAATACTTTATCATAAAAGAGTAAAAGACGTGAAAGGTATTTCTCCATCAAATTAGTTGGCAAATGAACAGAGAAGAGGCACATCACACTGGTAGGTTCAAGAACATTCAAACAAAATCATGACAAGGTGCTGACACTGACCACCAAATAACAGCAGCAGCACAAATGCTTGCAAGGACATCGGACACCAGGTAGCTCCAACAGCCAAGCCTCCAGGACCCACATTATGAAAGAACAGAGCCAAGTACTGCAAGTTGCCATCTGACTTGGACCACATGCAGGCTATGGCACGTGCACACTGTGTACATGCATAAAAGCACTCACTCACATAAAATAAATGAATAAATAACTAAAGAAAACACAATTTTACAACTTTTTAAATGTATACCTTAATACTATTTTTGAAGCTTTGAGTTAACTTTTTTTGAGGCCTTTTTTCTATTGGCATATTTTAATCTATAATTATTTTTAACAGCCTCGATTTTTCCTTTTTCTATCAGCATATCTTAATCATACATAATAATACGATTTGTTCTGATACTTTCATACATGTATACAATATATTCTGAGTATATTCACCCCTCATTCTCCTCTCTCTGTGTTGTTTTGTTTTGTGGCATGGTCCCTCTGTGTATCCCAAGCTGTCCTGGAATTCACATCATCCACCTCTGTCTCCTGAGCACTGCACAACACCACGCCCAACTATCCTTTCTTTTTCCTTACAAATTTATCATTAATTTTATGTAGGTGTGTTAGCCTGAATGTGGGTATGTGGAAATCAATGCAGGTGCCTGGCATCAGGAAGCATCACAGTTCATGAAGCTAAAGTTATAGGTGGCGGTGAGCCACTTGATATAGAGGCTGGGGACCAAATTAGAGTCCTCTAGATGAGCAGTTGTAGAAGGCACAAGGCCTTGGGGCTCACAGATGCACTAGGGAAACCAGGAATGTTAAATGTATAGCCTGTTTTCAGTCCAGAAGGCTGAAAGTAGCCTGGTGACCCCTGTGCTGTGTGTAGAGCCAGGCTACCCCTGGTTTCCCAGGCTCTCTATTTATCTAAATACTCCTACTCCTTAGACCTTTACCTGAATCACTGTTTCTCAGTCAATAGAATCCATCTTTATGGGAGATGTCACACATACTTAACAAATGGAGTGGAGGTACTTAATAGCCTGGTGACCTCTTTGCTAACTGTATGACCAGGCCATACAGGCTCTTCTGTTTATATACCTAGGCAAGCTAGAAAGTCCCCTCAGGACAAAGTGACCAGCGGGTGTTCTGTAAGGCTAAGCCAGTATGCCTGTCAAGAAGGCTGTGGGACTCCATACTACAAGGTGGGCTGGTGGCAGACAGCTCCAACCTATACCCAATGCAGTGACTTCTTATCCCCATAATCAGTTTACTGTGTGGGATAAGATGAAATATGAATTGGGGATGGTGACACGTACCCACAATTCCAGAATTTGGAATGTAGAGGCAGGACTATCAGTAATCTGAGTCAGAGTCCTGCCTGGGCTAAGACCCTATCGCAAACCAAAAAACTAAATATAATACGTAACTTCCTAGAAAAAATTTTAAAAACTAACCAGGCACTTGCAGTGAAAAACAAAACAAAAAAACAAAACAGATATTAAAATTTAAAGACACCAACATAAAGGATAAAATGTAAAGGATTAAAGCAAAGAGCAGGAAGTAGAAAGCAGGCAGAGAACCACTATGCAAGGACACAAAGACGTCACACCCACAACACAGGGATTTTATGGGAAGGAAATCAACAACCACACCTTATACACTACAAGTTTCTGGAGTTGACATCACACACCCACAGACTGGCAGAGTCTGGGGAAAGGGTCCAAGCATGAAGTCCTAAAGGCTATAGAGGAAACAGCAAACTGTCTGCACATGAAGGGCACTAGAAACCACAAGGTAATGTGATGAATGTAAAATCCACCCAAGCTAAATCCGCAATCAGCAAACAAAGTAACAGTGCTGCAGACATTTTGAAAACATGTATCAAATGCATGTATAGCTGACTGAAACAAAGAAGTCCAGCAAGCTGAGTGTTACAGGGAACCGCTGTTGCTCAGCGCTGGAGGCCAGCACTCACCTTGTTCTAGTAACCCTTAGCAACGCAAGCAGTTCAGAAATGGCAAAAGAAAAAGTAGTGTTCCGCCAGGTGGTGGTGGTGGTACATGCCTTTAGTCCTGCACTCATTAGGCAGAAGGAGGCAAATCTCTGAGTTTGAGGCTAGCCTGGTCTACAGATGGGGTTCCAAGACAGCCAGAGCTATACAAAGAAAGCCTCTGTCCCCCCGCCCCTCCCCGCGGGAAGGTGTGCTAGTTTTCCTGACACAGACTGACCCATCTTCATAGCACAAAGAGAAGCCTTCAGGAAAAACCATTTAAAAAGGTTTTGTTGTTCGTGTATCTAGGGTGTCTAATGATGACTAATGCATTTAGCTGGCTTTTGCCTCTATTTCATGAAAAGTCTATTTGTTTTCATTAATACAAAGGAGGAGAAAGATAGAAAAGACAAAATTACCAGGCCCAGGATGGACTTCGGCATGGTCTTGCGGGCCCTGTGAACCCTGACATCAGTGCCAGACGATGTCGGCTTCCTGTCCTCTGTGTCTGCACTGCCTTCCCCAGGCACAGTGGGTGCTGTGGCTGGTGTCTGAGGAAGTGCACTTGGAGTCCTGCATTTACTGGCTCCTCCAGGAAGAGTTTTTGCGGCATGACCAGGAAGCGAGGAGGCTAGCGTGTTGGAAGTCCTCAAAGGCTGCCCCTGCAGGGCTGGTTTATTTAAGAAATATCCATTGCTGCCAATGACAGAAGTCTGCATGAAGTCGTCAACTGTGACATGGTTTTGCTTCCCCACTTCTGTGATGTCTCTTTCTGAAACCCCATTTTCTGCCACCCGAGATGCTCTGTTGGTACCTTCCTGTGGGCTAGCGCTTGTGTTTTCCTGAGTATGTTTGGGTGCACTTGGATGGCTGGTATCACCACTCTTTTCACAAGACCCATTTGTTTCTCCATCTGCAGCCATAGGAGTCTCTCCTGCCTGTTTCTCTGTGGAACTTTCATCAGCAGCCATAGGTATATCTGTGAACAGAGAAAGGAGTGTTAGAACTTCTGGGATCCATAATTCTGGGCTGTAACTCTGTGGGAAAACTCTTGCCTAACACAAGCATGGCCCTGCACGCACATACACAAAACCACACCTATCTACAAAATCATTTATCTTATATACAAACATTTAAATTCTAATAGATTAAATGCAAATTTATTTTATAAAACATTAACTTTTGGTTAAGTTTGAGAAAGCCTATTTTAAAAAACAAAAGCCTTGTGTTGGGGATTTAAAAAGAGGGGAGGATCAGGAATGAACAACATTAATTGAGGCCTGGAGAGATGGCTCAGAGATTGAAAGCACTGGCTGCTCTTCCAAAGGTCCTGTGTTCAACTCCCAGTAACCACTTGGTAGCTCACAACCATCCATGATGAGATCTGGCATGCTCTTCTGGCCTGCACGTATACAGGCAGGCAGAATATTGTATAAATAATAAATCTTTTTTGTTTGTTTTTTAAAGCACTTATTGTTCTTACAGAGGACATAAATTTGGCTCCCAATACCCACAACTGGGCAGTCCAAGGGATTCAACTCCCTCTTCTGGCCTCTGAGCTCATGTGTGCTTATGTGCACGGAACTACCCTGAGACACGTGTACACAGTTAAAATGCTTGTTCTTGTAAAGGGCTTAAGAAGCAACATCACAGAGGCACAAAGGGAATGGGGGGTGGGACATACTCGGTATATTTTGACTCCTCAGCTATCTATCACAGCCAGGATGGTAAGAAATCAGAGCCTCTACAAGAAGACCTCCCAGGGGGTGAAGAAGACTCATGACCACAGCCCTGGAGGCAGGAGGCTCCAGTGACATGCAGGCTCACCTTTACCACCTGTCCTCTGCTCTCCCCTTTACTGTACCTATCCCCTGACACACAGGATTTACCATTCATCATAATTACCTGCCCTTCTCATGAATGCAGGTTTACAACAGTGGAGATTGTCACTCCTATTCCTCTCAGCACATAAGCAAGGTCAGGGAGCAACAGATGCAATACAACTTTTCTGAATGAATAAACAGCCATTAGTAAATTTTTAACCCTTAGGAAAACAAAGTATTGTAAAACATTTTCTTGGGGGCTAGAGAAATGACTCAGAAGAGGTTAAGAGCACTGTCTGCTCTTCCAGTGGCCCTGACTTCAATTCCCAGCAACCACATGGTGGCTCACCACCGTCTATGAGATCTGGTACCTTCTTCTGGCCTACAGGTGTACATGCAGGCAGAGTACTGTATACATAATAAATAAATAAACCTTTTTAAATTTTTTCCTTAACTTGGAAGCTATACAGCAAATTCTACAGCTGATGTATACTTAGTCAGAAATAGCAGATACCCATTAATGCTTCTACTATTTTACACATAAAGAGTTAGGTGACAGCACCAGGTAAGAAAAAGAAATGCAAAGGCAGTGATGAAGACACAGGATATTTTCACCTTATCTGATAGAGACACAAGCACAAAGTCAGATTGCTGGCGTCAGAATTAAGTGACATGGCTAGACTGTAGCTCAGTGGTACAATACTTGCCCAAAATGCATTAAGTGTCTGTGTTTATTTCCAAGTGCTTTCAGAAAAAAAAAAAAGGAAAAGAAAAACTCTACAAAAATGTCATTTCTCGAGCTGGGCGTGGTGGCACACGCCTTTAATCCCAGCACTCGGGAGGCAGAGGCAGGCGGATCGCTGTGAGTTCAAGGCCAGCCTGGTCTACAAAGTGAGTCCAGGATGGCCAAGGCTACACAGAGAAACCCTGTCTCGAAAAAACAAACAAAAAAAAACAAAAACACAAAAAAGGTCATTTCTCTATACCAACATTAACTTTAAAATACAGAGCAAGCGCTGCTGTGGTGCATACATTTACCCCCAGCACTCAGGAAGCTAAGGCCAGCCTGGTCTACATAGAGTTCCAGGACAGCCAACGCTGCATAACAGAGAAATCGTGTGTGTGTGTGTGTGTGTGTGTGTGTGTGTGTGTGTATGTGTGTGTGTGCATCTTTTGAGACAGAGTTTCTCTATTATATATAATTGTATTTTCCTCCTTTTGTAAGCATCCTATTCTATACATTGTATATGTGTATATATAAACGTTTTCCTCTGTGTAGGCATTAAGTAATTCAGCTTTAAATATACTTTTCTTTTCCTCCTTTTGTGTGACTGTTCTCCTTTTATAAGTATGCTACTATATACAATATATATTATTATATAACTGCTATATATTATTATATGACAATATAGAATATAATTATATATTTTTAAAGCCAAAATACTTAATGCTTATGTATGGAAGAAACCACTAAGAGAGAATGTTCTGGAACCAGGTAACAAAATAACAAAGCTGTCACATTTAGAAATTCAATGATTTTAATCAGACTTTTATTTAATGTATTAAAAACTCCATGACCATAACCTAAAATATATCAAAAATATAAATTTTAAAAACTAACAAAGTATACCATGAAAATGAACAGTAAAGGTAAGGAAGACAAGCTCCCCAACAGAAGAATCACATGACCCAGCCCTAGTCACAGCATGGACAACAGAGGCAGTACACTGAGGACAGGACAAAGGTACATTTCTCCACAGACTGTAGGCCAGCATGTGAGCCTTAGTCAAGCCCTGAATGTTCTCACCTCATAGTTCATAGAAAAAACGTAGAGAAACAATGGTGCAAAAACAGAAAATTCATAAAACATCACAAAGTCTATAAATAAATACAGACTAAAGACTAATGATACAATTACAATAGGAACTTTTTGTTGCAGTATAAAAAACTGGACTATGTGCTGGGGAGAAGACTCAGCAGCTAAGACCTCTGGCAACTCTTTCAGAGGACCTGAGTTCAATTCCCAACACCTACAAAGCAGCCCACAATTGTCTGTAACTCTAGTCCCAAGGAATCCAATGTCGTCTTCTAGCCTCCACAGAAATGTACACACACATACAGAGATATACATTCAAGAAAACAGTCACATAAAAATTTTTTAAATTAACTGTCTCAAAAAGAAAAAAAAAAAAATAGGACTATGTAGACGAGGCTAGCCTCAACTCATAGACATCCACATCCACTTGCCTCTCCCTCCCATGTCCTGGAACTAAAGTATACACCATCATGTGTGTACACACACACTAATCCACCCAACAAAACTAGATATGCAAAAGGCAGTAATTTATAAAATCAGCTGGCTTAGAGGTAACTGGTAAAGTGCTTAACAGGAAACATACTTGTGGGGAAGCCAAGACAGTTTTCTGTATCTTTCTATAACCCAAACAGACCTACAGAGATGAAAACTACTGTGTGAAGAAGCACTAATGGCAGATCAGACAGAAGACAACAAAGACCCTCTCCTCGTGGGGGAACTGGCCCTTACCTTCCCTTAGCAGCTCAGTTTTCATGCAGCAATCCTGCTTGGTCTCTTGCTTGGCCAGAACTGCCTGCTGGACAAGAAAGAAAAAAGACAACTGGCATCAACCAGGGGCCAATACATTAGGGGCATCTTCAAATCAAATCAGTTACAAAGGTCATCATCATCTTTCCAAATGGGGTTTCCTGGCCCATGGATTAGCACAATCACCTCTAAGAGGAGGACTTGCATTCCTCATGACAGTCCACAGGACAGCATGCCTCATCTGCCACTTCTGAGCCGCATGTTTGTTTGTGTTTTTGTTTTTCCAGACAGAGTCTGTGTAGCCTCGGCTGTCCTGGATTCCCTTTCTAAACCAGGCTGGCCTCAAATTCACAGCAATCCACCTGCCTCTGCCTCCCGAGTGCTGGGATTAAAGGCGAGCGCCACCATTCCTGGCTTGAGAGCATTCTTAAGGAATTCACATCTATCCTGCTCACATAGTTAAAAATATGAAATGCCTTGACTCTATTACAGTAATTTACTTTGATATGCAACTGTTAACTCTTTTCGTTTACTTTAAAATTCATTTTGTTAACTCTTTTTGAGACAGGGTTTCTCTGTTTAGCTCTGGCTATCTTGGAACTCATTTTGTAGACCCTGATGGCCAGGATCCACCTGCCTCTGCCTGCTGAGTGCTGGGGTTACAGGCGTGGGCCACCGCTGTCCAGCTTGTTAGCTCTTTTTAAGTACTTCAAGTACCTGGCACCTATCAAAAAAAAGTTATAGAATGGGCGGGGGTTGAAGAGGTAATTCAATGGTTAAGAACACGTGCTGCTCTTCTAGAGGACTGGAGTTCAGTTTTCAGCACCCCGTGAGGTGGTTTATAACTGCTCAAAGTCCACCTCCTGGGACTCTTCAGGACATGAAAAATAATACATCCAAGTACACATAACCGTACACAGCCACACACATATATACATAATTTAAAAATAATAGGTCTGGTGTTGTGGCAAACATGTTTAATCCCAGCACTCAGAGGGCAGAGAACTCTGTGAATTAAAGGCCTCCTTGGTCTACAAATAGCAAGTTCCAGGCCAGTATGGGTATACAGTAAAACCCTCTCTCAATAATAAATTTTTTAAGTGACAGAAACAGATAAGAAAATTCAATTAGACACTTAAATCATATCTACTTGATCTTAAGTATCCAGCATATGGAAGGATAGAGTATAGTTTCAAGGCTCTGAACACCAAAATCCCACACTCCTCCTGAAGCTTTCAACTTGTAGTGCCTAAAGGTATGACCCCCACTATACTTCTGAGAGAGAAAGGCACAATTTCACAAGGTGAAATCCTAGGATAAATAAAAAGAAAAAAAGCAGACAACCAGTATTCATCTCCCTGCTTCTTGATGGACTGCCGTATGAACAGCCACCTCAGCCTCCACTACACTTCCCTACTATTATGGGCTGTCTCCTCAAATTGTTCAAAATAAAGCCTCGCTTCCTTCTTTTGTTATTGTCAGGTATTTTGTCCTCACAGTAAACAAAGTAACTAATACACTCCTGTTCTTGCTAGAGGAAAAGCAGCAATGACAAAACCTTGGCAGACACACAGATGCCCAGTTGGCACCCCTGTCCCTTTACCCTGACTTATTGTCCATCTGTCTGGTTCCATGAGACAGCAATGGTCATGTACCTCTAGCATGTCCATGGAGATCATCAGTAAGAAGGAGGACAAGGAGTTGGCAGGGAAGCCTCTACCTCAACTTGCCTATCTGCTCTCCATAGACAGAGTCGATGGCATTCTAGGAACACCCCAGAAACATCAGCAGTGAGGAGTCAAAGCATGTTATGGTCTGGATATGAAAGCACCCCTGTTCTAAAACACCCTGTTCTAAAATGGTTCCTCATTTGTGGCATTACTGAGACCTGATAAAAATCAGAAGAGCTTTAGTCTAATCAATGGCTAAATTCAGAGGTGTTATTTAATTGGAGGAAATAGATAACTTGATGTGTATACAAAATATAAACTGTCTCTAGCTTTTTCCTGTCTCTTTGCTTCCTGGTTCCATGGGATGACCAAGCACAGGCATGCAATATCCAAGAAAGGTAGTGCTGAAGAACAGCAGACACATTACAAGAACACAGCAATACCTGGAAAGCTCCTGCTACTAAAGTCTAGAACACTTGGAACATCAAAAGAGATGGATTATACCCCTCTAAGTTCATATGAATACTAAATAAATTCATGTGTAATAAACAAATGAAGGCAAAATTCATACAAGAATTCCAAGCAGTGAACACACAAAAAAAGATGAGATTTAAAAGTCACCACTTCACAGCACCTCCAAAGTCACCAAGCTACCAACACCACCATGCTCAGATCTGATGCATTAATGAATACTAAACCTACTGAGTCGAAGCTTGGTTTTAAAAATATAATGAGGTACTTATAAGCCACCAAGTATAGTGGCCTACACCTGTGATTCCAACATTCAAAAATGGTAAAAATTATTTTGAGTTTAAAGGCAGCCTGTGTTCATAGCATGACCGTGTCACTGAGAAGAAAAGAAAAAACGAGGGAGGGGAGGGGAGGTGAGTGGAGGGGAGGGGAGGGGAGGGGAGGGGAGGGGAACAAAATAAAATTAAAGTGTATTTTCATAAGGTCAGAGGGATGGCTCAGAGGTTGGGAGCACTGGGTACTCTTCCAGAGGTCCTGAGTTCAATTCCCAGCAACCTCATGGTGGTTCATAACCATCTATAGTGAGAGCTGATGCCCTCTTCTAGCATGCAGGCACCATTTTTTAAAGAAGTATTTTCATTATTTCAGAGCATCCGTAATTGCAAAAACAAAAACAAAGAATATGGAAAATTGTACAACTAACCTTGAAAAAATCAGTATCTTATACTTGAGGAACACATCCTCTACACAATTGCACTTGTGTAGTTTCCTAAAGATGTATAGCCTGGAACCAATTACACAAAAGCATATGGCAAATAACCTATAGAGAACAGGTGGCCTATACTTTTCAAAAACACTCATCCAGAAGCTGGAGCAGTGGCTCAGTAGGTAAGAGCACTGGCTGCTCTTCTGGACAAGTCAGGTTTGATCCCAGAGGACCTGGGTTCAATTCCCGGAGCCCACATGGTAGTTCACAACTGTCTGTAACTCCAATCCCAGAGGATATGACATTCCCTTCTGGTCTTTGCACACATGTGGTACACAGACATACATAAAGTAAATAAATAGACTTTTATTTTGTTTACTATTGTGGTCTATGCGTGTGTGCTTGAGTTCAGGCACACATGTACGATGGCACACTTTCAAGATTCAATTTTCTTCCTCTACAGTAGATTCCAGGGATGCTGCAGCTCAGGCCATCAGGCTTGTGCAGCACGCACTCTCAGCCAGTGAGTAATCTCCCTAACTCAGCTCTCTCTTTAAAAGACCTTCCAGAGATTTTCCTAACACTAAAATGCTGCTTTTTCTTTTTCTTTCTTTTTAACACATATATTTTTAGTATGTATACGTAAGTGTGTGGTTCACATGCACAGATGTCTTCAGAATCAGAGGACAGCATGAAGGAGTCAGTCGTCTCCTTCTACGATGAGTGAGTTCCGGGGATTGGTCATTTGTTGTTGTTTTAATGTGTATTGGTGTTCTGCTTGCATGTGCATCTGTGTGAAGGTGTCAGAACTCCTGGAGCTGCAGTTACAGACAGTGGTAAGCTCCCACGCTGGTCTTCCGGAAGAGCACCCAGTACTCTTGCCGCCTCTCCAGCTTCCTGATTGTTTTTAAACAGACAACATATACACAGCATTTCAACTGAATAAACTTCCCTCATGAATGACAGAAAAACATTGCTTTTCATATATATGTAGCTCTTTATCCTTTGCCACTCTAACATAAAATGACTTTGCATCAAATACAATTTGTCATTAATACAGTTAGCCTAAATTTCACGACAAGATGCTTTCCTATTTAGTTAGTATATATTATTAGAAGTTCATTATAAACTTCAAATTTACTGAAGGGCCAACTGCTAACTTTCCAGGAAGGTGACCAAGCACTGCTGGCACTTAATTGCCTGTTCCTGCCTAACTTCATTGCCTCTGCACATCATGTATACCTGACATCACCTAACAAACATGACCCCTTCCTGCAGCGAGGGAAAGGCAGGGCACAGCTTCAGGTAAGGTTCCCTCCCCGTGTCAGCATCCCAGGAACTTGCCTATTTCTGCCAAACTGTTGATTTTGGAGTTTACTTTAAAAGTCTAAGGAAGAGAAATATAGAAACCCAGATGCAATCTGGGCATGGTGGTGACACGCGCCTTTAATACCAGCAAGGGCAGAGGCAAGTGGCTCTATGTGAGTTCAAGGCCAGCCTGGTCTATAAAACCAGTCCAGGACAGCCAGGACTACACAGAGAACCCCTGTCTCAGAAAAACAAACAAACAAAAAACATTAAAAAAGAAACTCAGATGTTGCCTTTTGTATGGTTCCTAAAATTCAAACAATGAAAAATAAGGAATAGATGTACTTTGGATGATGTGTATTAAATTTACTCAAGACAAAAGACTATGGAATTATTATTTATATATATTACCCATACACACACATTTTTTTTGTTTTGTGTTTTGAGACAGAGTTTCTCTATACAACAGGCCTGGCTGTCCTGGATGTGCTATGTAGACCAGGCTTACCTCAAACTCACCTACCTCTACCTTCTGAGTGCTGGCATTAGAGGAGTGCGCCACTGCGCCAGGCTTGAGGCAGGGTCTTACAATGTCGCCCAGGGCTACCCTTATACTTGCACTCCGACTTCCTCAGCCTCCCCAATACTAGAATTAGCTGGTCTCCATTCGTGCCTAGCTTATCTTTTGTAAACAGACAGGGAAGAACTAATGGAATTATTTCACCTCTAAACTGGGTAAAACAAAGGCCTTTGGTATGCCCCGAAGACACCAGCCCTGCACCTACCCATGTGTCTAACACACTTGGGGACTTGGACTGGGTAGTGACACTCCAGGCAGGTAGAAGTACCCTCTAAGCCTCCAAGAACATTGCCCTGGGTGGCGCACGCCTTTAATCCCAGCACTCGGGAGGCAGAGGCAGGAGGATCACTGTGAGTTCGAGGCCAGCCTGGTCTACAAAGTGAGTCCAGGATGGCCAAGGCTACACAGAGAAACCCTGTCTCGAAAAAACCAAAAAAAAAAAAAAAAAAAAAAAAAAAAAATACAGAAGCTTTGCTACACTTCCATGTTTGGCTGTCACAGAAGAACTAGCATACTTAAAATGTGACAACTGATCCTGCTGCCCACAGTACACTGTGGCATTTTGTAATCTGCCTTGTCAACAATCCACAGGAAACAAGGTCTCAACATCTCCAGAAACTTATCTAGAAGAGAAGTTCCTATGAGTCTTCTCAAAACAAAGATGAATAACCCTCCAAAAGGTTAGTATTCTATAAAACCTTCCCCATCCTGTGAAATTCTTTTTTTTAAGATTTTTTTTTTTTATGTATATGAATGCTCTATCTGTGTGTACACCTGCACACCAGAAGAGGGCACCAGATCTCATTGCAGATGGTTGTGAGCCACCTTGTAGTTGCTAGGACTTGAACTCAGGACCTCTGGAAAAGCAGCTCTTAACCTCTGAGCCATCTCTCCAGCCCTCCTGTCAAAGTCTTGTGTTTCTTATGCCTGTATACCCAATCCCCAGCCTAGACATGGCTTTCTTCTGTCACTTCCTTTTGTGCTGATTATGAATTAGTCGATCGCTTCTTACTAAGAGGATGAGCCCACCAAAGAAATGAGACAGTCATCAACCTACATCAGGACAAAAGCTAAATGAATCTCCTACTTAAGTTACTTGCTCACCAGGTTTGGATTACTGGACACCCTTTGCAAAAGTCAAATTACCTTGCCAAATTACTTCCATTGTCTCTTTGACACCGGGAATACTTTAATATTCTTTTCCAACATACCCTCAATGGAATCATTTTATTCTTCGTTTTATTCGCTTATTTTGTGTTCTGAAATGTGACTAACAATGTTGGCTGAACCTGGCTGTATGTAAGACGACACGAATGGCGTGAGTGGTAGAAATATCCCCTTGCCGTTCTTATTTGCCCTGCCAAGCACACAGTACACAACCCAAAAGAAGAATTTTTCATCTCATTATCAAGGTTTTAACCACAAAAGGTATCCTTACATGAGAGTAGAAGTTAAATCCTACCACATATGGTGACACATGCCTTTAAACCCAGGACTCAGGAGGCAGAGGCAGGAAGATCTCTGTGAGTTCCAGGCCACTCAGGGCTACACAGTGATACCTATCGCTAACAAACATAATGTGAAACCTTTGAGGGAGTAGGAGGGGAAATACACAGACAGCGCAGGGGGTAGAGGGCAGGTAAGCACCAGAGCTAGAAGGAATGAGGATATTTTCAAAGATATTTGTGCCCCTCGCTCTGCCTATTCTATCTAGACTATTGAAACAAGAGACATCAGAAAGTTAGAACTTCCTCTAGGAATCTCATACTGGCAGAAGGAAAAGCTAAAGCCTGATGTTAACCGGGGGTCAGGAACTTGCAAGCAGGAAAAAGAAAGACTTTACACAGTACCCTGCTTTGTAGGAAAAGACTAGAGCTAAGACAATGTCAGATCACTCAATAATAACCCATCTTGGCCAGGGCCACGCCTTGACTGCTTAACTATGCATCTCTTGTCTACTTAAACCGCACATTCACCATAGGAGCCTGGGCCACTAGATCTCTTTGTCCATCTTCCTAATGTTACCACACCGAGTAATTTTTTTTCTTCTGTTTTTTTACTATTAACTTGGCTCTTCTAAGATGGATGGTCAAATCTAGCATATTCGGACTGCCAGGGCACAAGCCCTAACTCAAACTCCAGTAACAGTCCCAAAACTAGCTCTGTCCACTGGCACTAGAAGTTCCTGCTCTGTAATGCAGAAATCAAACTGAAAACTATAACCCATCTCATGGATTCAACCGCTACTGTTTCAAGACTCAACTCTGGTATCTGCTGCCCCTGGCTAAGGCTTTCCAAAAAGTGGTAGGACTCACAAACAGGTGTGCACAAGACTACAGGCCAGTCTCCACCTCCAAGCTTTGTCCTGCCCCTTCACATGTGATTCCTCACGTTCCACCTGAAGCCACTGCCACATCTGGCTACTTTAAGACTGTGCAAATGCAGAAGGCTAAGTGTTGAACAGGTCTTATGCTTAAAAGAAGTCTAAGCCAGTGAAGGAGACATTAGGAAATAGGACTCCTTGTCAGCAGTGCAAGGCTGGAAGATAAATATGGCTGAATAACTCTCTTATGAAAGGAAGAGAGGGAAGAACTGGGGGGAAAGTTTTGCAAGTATTGACACCCTTTGCACTTTAGCCTACAAGTATTTCTATCTGTGTTGGGGACCAGGTCAGCTTTCACGTGTCAACCCATGCTTAAAGATATCCCCAGAGGGAATCTTCTTGCACTTTGTGAAAACTTGTCCTGAGGATTTTACAGCAGAGTGTAATCTCAGCATTTTACAGTGAGTGGGGAATCAAGAAAAAGAGTCTTTTCCCCAAGCCAGGTGGTGGTTGCACACACCTTTAATCCCAACACTCTGGGAGGCAGAGATAGGAGGATCTCTGTGAGTTCGAGGACAGTCTGGTCTGCAGAGTGAGTCCAGGACATTCAGGGCTATTACACAGAGAAACCAGGAGGGGAGGGAGGAGGGGTCCTCTCCCAATATAGAATGCATTATTAACCAGCTGAACTTTTCTCAAATTCGACATACAAGGCAAAGATCAAGGTGCAGACTCTTAAGTTCTAGTCAAAATTAGAAATATGTCACATATTGATTTGAATGAAAATGGCCCCCATAAGCTCATAGAAAGTGGCACCATTAGGAGGTGTGTCAGGAGCGGTAGGCCCACAGACTCTACCTGCTGCCTGTCAATCCAGATGTAGAACTCTCAGCTCCCTCTCCCGCACCTTGTCTGCCCACAATCAGCCATGCTTCCCACCATGATGATAACCAGCTAAACTAAGCCTCTGAGCTGTAACCCAGCCCCAATTAAATGCTTTCCCTTATAAGAGTTGCTGTGGTCATGGTGTGCCTTCAGAGCAATGAAACCCCAAATAAAACAGGCAAATTCTGGCTTGCCACTGACTTCTGCCTCAGGATAGCTGGGTACTCAAGGGTTAGGGTCAGCACCTCCTCAAGAACTAAGAATACAAGGAAATGCAAGATATAAACAGTTCTCAAAGACAGAAGCATCTTTAGCTCAGCAATCACAGACTCAAAGCACTGTCCTGTCCCTAAGTCGCCACACACCAGTTTTAACAGCTAATTATCAAAGGGGTGGGGAGAGGAATAAAGAGCCCTTTCGATGTCTGAGATTTTCCCCCTTTTGTCTTTTCCGTTGGCAGGAAAAGAAGAAAAAAAAAGAGTCCATTACTAAATTTGGAATATGCAATTAATATCCAAAGTAGCCCCCAGAATTTACATTTAGGGATTTCAAAGTCCAGAACAGATTTTCCATTAACCCTTCACTGGGCCTCTCTACTAAAAAAGCAAATTAAAGTCTCTCCATCCCTACTACCTCTAACAAGGTACCTTCAGCCACTGCACTTTCCCAAAGAAGGCAGGACTAAGATATATCCCACTATGGGTATCACACCGCAACAATCCTACCCAGACCTCACAACTGCCTGAACCAACAGACTTATGGTGCAGTAACTCTCATGGACCTGAACCAGATCATGGCATCAGCACTGCTCTTCCACCATATTAGCTACCACAACACGGCCCAGCCACCTTGGGTGAGGAGCCCAATTCAAACAGGAGGCTTCAAATGTTTAGATCTATAGCATAAACAGTGAGCACAAGAGATGTGAGCGTAAACAAACCTACAGATGAGCTCAGCCTAGTGTCGAAGGCTTCCAAGCCCAAATGTTGACTCACAAACCAGAAAATGCCACATATACCAGGTACCATGTCTGAGTGTTATTGTTCTTTCAACCACTAAACTAGGGTTTTAAATGACAATGTTCTTTCTACCCTCTTGCTAACTCCCAGTGGGAAAAGGGAAGCCATCTCTATTGCCAGCGAAGTTCTGGAACACAGAATTCATTTGACAACCCAAACTCTATGGGTGGCTGCCAAGGCCCTGGGCTAAACAGCCTTTATATACCCAGAAAATATAGCTACAGGAAAGATGAGCAAACCAAGAACTCAAGCAATCGAACTGGTCATTGTTACAACTGAATCTGAAAAGAATAGTCACTAGACAGGAACAAAGCAAGAACAAGTCTTCAGCCCTTCCAACTAAAACCAACCTTCAAGATGAGGAAACAAAAACAAAAACCATGTATTTATGGTGGCACAGGCCTGTCATTCCTAGCACCAGAAAGGCTGAGACAGGAGAATCAGTAGTTTGAGGCCAGCCTGGGCCACAGACTGAGACTCTGCCCCAAACACAATCTCTAAGATTCAGCTGTGACTGGAAGGAGCATGACTGGTAGGCAAAGGAATTTGATCTTTGATATACTGGATCCAAATGACTTGGCAGAGAGTTAGGTGAAACGTGTATGTGTGAGTTTGATTCTCCCCTAAACTTGCAAGTAAAAACATATTTCCAGCCACCAAGTACATGACAATTGTGTTCTGGAACTAAAAGATTGAAATTTGGACCTTGCCCTTGCTAGACAAGGGCTCCACTTCTGAGGAACATCTATAGCTATCTTTCTACATTTAAAAAAAAAAAGTCTATACAGCCTCACTAACTGCCCCGGCAAGCCTTGAACAGTGGCCCTCCTGCTTCAGCTCAGGCCTTTCTAAACTAATAGCTTTCTTCCCAGTTGAGTCTCTATGTTATCACAGCATAGTGAATTCTGCCTGCTCACCACGTCAGCCAGTTATGAAGTCAGTTCCTGACCCCACAGTATGTGAGGTGTGTGCATGCTGTAGCAGCAGGCTGCTCCGAGATACCTGTACAGACTTGCATAAACAGCTGTGACCAGGCAAGCCCATATTCCTCTCTCTCCCTTAATTTAATATAGAACAAATAAAATGAAAGTTCATGAAATTCAGTGGAAGCCACAAGGCCGCTGACCACCAAGAATGCATCAAGGGAGGCTACGGGGCTGGACAGATGGCCCCTGCTCTTCAAAAGGTCCTGAGTTCAATACCCAGCAACCACATGGTAGCTCACAACTATCTATACTGGGATCTGATGCCCTCTTCTGGCATGCAGGTATACATGAAGACAGACTACTTACATAATACATTTAAATAAATAGACAGACAGACAGACAGACAGACAGAGGAGACTGCGTTGATAGTTCATTCAGTAAAGTACTTGCTATGAAGGGTAAACTCCCCCAGCATTCATATAAAATGTTTTGGGTGGTAAAGGATACTTATAATCCCTCACAGACAGATCTCTGGGCCCTTTCTGCCAACTAGTCTAGTCTAATAATCAAGGTTGAGGTCCCCATGAGAGACCCTGTGTCAAAAAACAAGGTAAATAGTTGTTGGGTGGTGTTGCTCAGGGTTTACCTCTGGCCTCTACAAGAGGCTGAACTCCACACCCAGCATGCACGCACTGAAATACACACAGACATAGATAGCGACAGAGACTGCACAGATAGTAACTGCACAGCATGGGCAAACCCTGGGTTTGATTCTCATTGCTACACATACAAAATGGCTCTGAAAGAAGTCTGAACATTTTGATATCATACAATGAACCTAGATAGCTCAGATCTGTGCCAAAGATCTACTCATTAGCTTTTGGGTCTCAGCTAAAGTTTTCATAATGAAAACCTATTACACAGAAAGAAGACTGCCATGTGCCAAATAATGCATGTTTCATGAAAATCAGTACCAGAAACAGTTCCATTCTACAGGACACTGATGCGCTGCTGGCCAAGTCAGTGTATAAGAGACCACAGCGGGGAAGAGAGACTGCATCGTGAAGACGCAAACATGTGAGGAGCCTGCTAAGGACATGAACAACAACAACAGAAAGGTGCTTTGAGCGAGGCGCGGTGATGCACGCCTTTAATCCCAGCACTGGGAGGCAGAGCTCTGTGAGTTCGAGGCCAGCCTAGTCTACAAAGAAAGTCCAGGACAGCTGGGGCTACACAGAGAAAGCCTGTCTTAAAAAACAAAAACAAAAAAAAAACATTCTGAGATATTTAGGAGCGATCTCCTACACTTGTTAGATACTACCAACAAACTATTGGTCATTTTATATTTTGCCAAATGTAGAAACCACCATAGTGAATTTTTTAATTCACTTACTTTTGTATAATTGTGTCTCTGTGTGCATGCACGTGTGCCACAGCATACATGTAGAGGTCAGAAGACAACCTGGAGGCGGGAGGGGGGAGGAGGAGTAAGTTCTCTCCTTCCAACACGTAGGTCCCAGCAACTGAGCTCAGAAGCAGTGAGGCATGGCAAGGGGCTCCTTTGCCCCTGCGCCTGGTTATCTCACCAGCCTGGTTATCCTTAAAGTTTGCATTTTCAGACTCTGCACTGTTTCAGTCACTGTTCTTCTGCTGTGAAGAAGCTCCATGACTAAGGCAACTGTTATAAGGAAAATCATTTAATTGGAGGCTTGTTCCTGTTTCAGAGGCTTAGTCCATCATCATCATGGCAGGGAGCACGGCAACATGCGACGGGCCCAGAGCAGTAACTGAGAGCTACATTCTAATCCATAGGCAGAAAGATGCACTGGGCCTTGCACGGGCCTTTAAAACTTCAACACCCACCACAGTGACACATTTCCTCGACAGGGTCATACTTGCTCATCCTTTTTAAGTAGTGCAACGCCCTGATGATCAAGCATTCAAATATATGAGCCTATGGAGGCCACTCTTTTTTAAATATATCTTATTAATTTATTCATATTACATCTCAATTGTTATCCCATCCCTTGTATCCTCCCATTCCTCCCTCCCTCCCATTTTCCCCTTACTCCCCTCCCCTATGACTGTGACTGAGGGGGACCCCCTCCCCCTGTATATGCTCATAGGGTGTCAAGTCTCTTCTTGGTAACTTGCTATCCTTCCTCTGAGTGCCACCAGGCCTCCCCATCCAGGGGAGGTGGTCAAATATGGGGCGCCAGAGTTCATGTGAAAGTCTCCACTCTCCACTCAACTGTGGAGAATGTCCTGTCCATTGGCTAGATCTGGGTAGGGGTTCGAAGTTTACTGCACATATTGTCCTTGGCTGGTGCCATAGTTTGGGCAGGAGGGAGCCATTTTTAAGAATTTTTATTATTTATTTATTTTACATATGAGTGCTGTTTTCATGCACACCAGAAGAGGCAATCAGATTCCTTTACAGATGGTTGTGAGCCACCATGTGGTTGCTGGGAATTGAACTCAGGACCTCTGGAAGAGCAGCCAATGCTCTTAACCACTGAGGCATCTCTCCAGCCCAAGGGGGCCATTCTTAAACTACCACAAGCACTAAGAACTTGAAGGTGAAAATTTCATGACACCTCTGATACAAGATCCCTGATGCAGTAACAGCAACAGAAGAGAAGGTCCAGAAGGAAAGAATATAGTGGTAAAATACTGCAATCATCACAAAACCTCTCAGTTTTCCACTTCCTATATTATTCAAATAGATTATTCATAAACTATTAATTAAAAACTAGAGCTAACAGTGGTTAAGAGCACTGTCTGCTCTTCCAGAGGTCCTGAGTTAAATTCCCAGCAACTACATGGTGGCTCACGACCATCTATAAGGTGATCTAATGCCCTCTTCTGGCCTCCAGGCATACATGCAGGCAGAGTCATCTATACATAATAAATAAATAAGTTGTTTTTTTTTTTTTTTTAAACGGAGCTAAAACACAAAATATATAAGTGCATTCTTTGCATCAAAAAGAAAACTGGGCCAGGCATGGCGGCGCACGCCTTTAATCCCAGCACTCAGGAGGCAGAGACAGGTGATCAATGAGTTTGAAGCCAGCCTGGTCTACAAAGCGAGTTCAGGACAGCTAAGGTTACACAGAGAAACCCTGTCTCAGGAAAGAAAAAAGAAAAAAAGAGAAGGAGGAGGTGGCAGCAGCGGCGGCAGAGGAGGAGGAAAGAAAAGAAAAGAAAGATGATAACCACCAGGTCAGTATGGCTCAGCACTAGAAAGTGCCACCAACATGACAGACCAAAACCTGAGCTCACAATCAGACTACCTAGACTGAAATCTCAGGTCTACTGTTTGGTAGACATCAAGCAACTACAGAAAACCAGGGTGGAAGGCTATGATGAAGCAACACAATAGGATGCTGCTGCTGAGACACAAGCATTCAATAGACACCTTTCATTATAATAAATCAATATACTTAAATAATAAAAAATTAAGGTGTACACCATTAATCACAGTACTTAGAGGCAGAGGCAGGAGATTCCGTGTGAATTTAATGCCAGCTTGGTTCCAGGACAGCCAGGGCTTCACAAAGAAACCCTTTCTTGGGGGGGGGGGGGGGGGGGGGGGGGGGTAAGGATTAGAATTCTTTAACATCTGCCAGGTACTAAACAGAAACCCCATCTTATTATCTCCCAAACCAAATTGCTCAAAATCAAGTCCAATCTCTGCAATCTGGCCTCGCTTAGCTATGTGGCCCTCATCACATGTGCCCATAATGAAAACAATACCTACACTCTTTGCCATGAACTCTTTTTTGGTTTTGCTTTATTGAGACAGGGTTTCTCTGTGTGGCCTTGGCTGCCCTGGACTAGCTTTGTAAACCAGGCTGGCCTCAAACTCAGAGATCCACCTGCCTCTGCCTCCCAAGAGCTCCAAGAGCACACCAGGTCATAACCTATTCTTTTGATGTACTTTCTTCGCTGCTTTCTTTTTTGTTTTGTTTTCCTTATTTTGAGGTAAGTTGTAATGGAAGTTTTGGGTTTGTTGTAAACTCAGTTATATTATGTAAATATGTTGTTCTAATCCCAACCTGTGGGATTAGTTTGGGCTTTAGTTTGTCCAAAAATGATAATTGTCTCATGTGGGACAGGATCTTGGCCTGCATTGTGTGGCATGGAGAAGGGCATGACCTAGGGCTCTGAGGAAGATAAATAGGAGGGCACAGGGAGAGAAGATATGGCATACAGTTTGTAGCCGTTTGAAGACCAGAGACGGGTGTTGTGAACAGAGAGAAACATTCAGCACTCCGAGGAGACTGCTTGTTGCATTTGCTGTTGATGGAGACTGCACCGCCCCAAAACACCACAACTGCGGGCTAAGGGTAAGCATCACATGGGTTCTCACGGTATTACTCAAGCTGGCCTCAAACTCTTAGGCTCAAGGGATTCTACTATTTCAGCTTCCCAAGTGCTGAAATGACAGGTGCATTCCAGCATGCCCAAACACTCTCTTCCTCTTTAGGAAACAAGATAAAACAAAACAAAAAACAAAGACCTCTGTAGCTGATACGTTTAAAAGCTATCAAAGGAGGACTGGATGGATATATCAGCAGAGGACCTGGGTTCAATTCCTGCATCACATGGAGGCTCACACTATCCAAACTGAAGTCCTAGGAAACCTGGCACCTTCTTTTCTGGCCTCTACAAATACCAGGCACATACAAGGCACACAGCATACGCAAGTTGCGTCCTTGTTTTCTACAGTGTAGAGACAGTATGAAACCCAGACAGAGAGATGATTCCCAGCCAATTCCAGTACCAAGGACAATCTTCCCTGGATACTCCACCCAGGAACATCAAATCCGGACTTTTTTATGCCTTCACATGTGTCTATACACATCATTACCGCCCTCCCCTCTTTTTTTTTCTCCTGAAAATAATGTCTTTGCCTGCCCTACCTTGTCTTCCTCCATCCATTCCTCTTCCCATCAGCCAACTATGATGTTGGCTCCACTTCCCATAGCCCCACAACAGACTGGGTTGGTATGGCCATGTCCTTGCTGCTCAAGACCCGACTTCAAACCACAGCACCTACATGGTGGATCGCCACCATCTGTAAGTCTATTTCCAGGGAATCCTGTGCTCTCTTCAGGGTTCTGAGGGCACTCCACATATGCGGTGCACAGACATACATGCAAGCAAAACACTCATATACACATAATAAAATAAAAATTTGGGAAAAATTTTACTAAGTCATACACAATGTGAACATCACAATGTTTTAATGACATAAATAAATATCTCACAAGTCTTCAAACATCTTGTAGGATCATGGACAATTATGTTCATGAGTCACAACTGGAGAAGAAAATCCCTAAAAATTCTAAAATTTCTCATGAAACGTTGACAGACTAGAAATACAAGTAAAAATTAGAATTAAAATACTGAACAGAAACAAGTTCCTGGCAGGGGATGAAGGAATGGGTTTTTTTTTTTTTCCCTTCAAGATGGCAGCAAAATTTTACCAAGGCTGCTACTGCTGAGATATCCCCCACTATGGGGGGTGGGGGGGGGTCTGGTTTTTGTTGAGATTTTGTTTTGTTTTGTTTTTGTTTTTCTTCTTTGTAAATTTTGTTTCAAAAAAAGGCTGGAAGAAGTTTCCTGAGAAGGGAAGCAATTAGAGACTGGAAGAGGATCTTGAGAAGGATGATGAGAGAGGAAGAGGAGGAAGGAGGTGGCCATGGCTAGGTGGAGGGTGGCCAGCATAGATGGAGGATCTGGGCCCAGATGAGGAACATCAACAAGTATTTGGGGTCATGGGTGGGAGGCAGCCTGACAGAAGCAGATGACGTGGAGCTGGGGCAGGAGATATGGGAAGTAGTATGGAGGATTAATAGCCGCTCTGCCCCAGGTGAACCAGGGCTATTTTAAAATATAACAGGTGTCTGTGTTTTCACTGATTGCTAGTGGGTTAGAAAATACCTCTGTGATAATATTTAGCCTAGTAGCAAACATTTATTGGGCCATATTTTTAAATTACCCGCAACTTATTGGCTCACAACAAATGTATCCACACCATGCGCTAAAAAGACCAACCAGCCTATCTCTTTAAGCATGAGATATTTTCACAGAGGACAATGGTGATCATGCCTGAGGCAAGAGACACAGCGGAACTACACAGGTGGAAAAGTACACACAAGCCTAGTGAGGTCCCAAACACTCAAAGGCTACAATTCACATGTGTTAAAGGCAGAAATGTCCATCCCATATGGAGAGAAGGGGTAAAATGAAAACAGCCACAACAAATGTAAACGCCCAGGTACAAGATGCCTACGGTATACTGCTGCTACTGCTTTGCCATCAGAACAGTTACTGTTACTCCCACAAGACCATCACAAAACAAGGTCAATGAGACGTCATCAAACACCTGAAATTGCAGTCACACTCTCTAATACAGCAGTTCTCAACCTGTGGGTTGAGACCCCCTTGGGGGTCTCATATCACATATCACTTACATTATGATTCATAAGTTATTATGAAGTAGCAATGAAATGCTTTTATGGTTGGGGGGGGGGGTCACCACAACATGAGAAATTGTATTAAAGGGCTGCAGTGTTAGGAAGCTTAAGAACCATTGCTCTAACGCCTACCACTCAGATGTATGCAATCCTGCCATGATGTAATTTCACATGTGATCTTAGGGGGTGTTTAGACTGGCTTCCGCCCCCCCCAGTCTCAATTGTGTGTGATTTTGTGTGTGTGTGTGTGTGTTACATTACTTTATATTATATTTATTATACTGTACCATACTGGAATGTCTGGGAGTAGGACATAATTTTGAGACAATGTCTCACCCTGTAGCCCAGGTTAGCCTCCAACTCACGATACTCTTAAACAGAGATACACATACAAGCACACATACAAGATACACACTCACATGAGTGAGTTTCAGGAAGCAGCTGCACTGTCTGCGCTATTGGTGGTAAGGCAGGAAACTGAAGCTACAAAACTAGAAGAGTGGCCCAGTGTGCTCTTCTTCCCCGTGTATTTGAAATGGCAGCTGTGAAACATGACTATGGCTGAGATGTCTGCCCCGAAACAAAAGTCAAGGTAACATTTGCAGGAAAGTCTAAATAGGGTTGACTTCCTCTGTGTCTTATGTTATACAATGCCTTCTTTATGCCTGTGACCTTCCAGAGGAGACAGTATCTCAAAAAATGACTGACAGAGCAAGGAATACATTGTAATTCCTAAAGTAGCATATAAAAAATGAGATAGAAGAAAACTGCAGCAAGCCGGGCATGGTGCTGCATGCCTTTAATCTCAGCACTCAGGAGGCAGAGCCGGCGGGTCTCTACAGCTCACGCCTGCCCTACAGAGTCCTAGGACAGCCAGAGCAACACAGAGACCTACCTCAAAAGAAAAGGGGGGGGGGGGGGAGAGTGTCAGTGTGGGATTGGCAGTTCACTAAGTCAGATAGAACTGTGCTCAGCCAGGCAGAACTCAGGAGGCAGAGGCAGGCAGATCGCTCTGAGTTTCAAGCCAGTCTGGTCTTCAAAGCAAGCCCAGGACAGCCACAGCTACACAGAGAAGCCCTGTCTCAAAAAACAGAAACAAAAAACCAAAACAAAACAAAACAAAAGGATTGTGCTCACTGCAAAGAAAGTTAGCTCAGTGGGGATGGCACTGCTGGTGGGGGCTCCTGTAGCCTGACCGGGCCTCGTGGTAGGATCTGATCTTCACCAGCAGAGAAGTTCTAGTGAAGGAGTGAGTGAGATCAGTGTGCAGTTCATGTTCACAAAGAGCTACGGCAATCAGGAGTCAGTGAGAAAAAGACAAAAAGGACTGTCTAAAGTCACTGAAGCTCAAATCTGGCAAGACATGGGTTAGGATTGGGGAGCTAGCTCAGTGCTTGCTCTGCGAACAGAGGACTTGGATCCCTAGCCTCCACGTAAAAGCCTGAGTGCAGATGCCTGGGCCTGCAATCGTAGTGCAGGGGGCAGCCAGCTAGCCTATCGGTGAGCTCTAGGTTCACTCAGAGACCCTGTCTCAAAAAACTTGTTTGAATTAGGTGGAGAGTGATAGAGGAAGAGAGCCATGTTGACCTCTTGCCCCACACTCACATGTGCACGGGTCCAGAGACATTCCTACAGGCGTGTTGGGATGGAAAGGCGCCTGGCCTGTCACAGCACTGCTGGCTCCTCCAAGACACAACTTCAGGGCCCAAAACCCATGTCAGCCTCTCACAACACCTGTAACTCAAGCTCTAGAAGATTCAACATCTTCAGGCCTCCCCTGGCACTGCGCATACGCGCACACACACACAGAGCACGGGTGCTGTTAGATGGGAGGAGACAGAAAGAGACATAGACTTTATTTTTTAATCGTTTTTAAAGGGATTTGTGAAAAGCTGAAGCTGCCAGGGATTTTTTGAAAGACAGCCAACTACTGTGTTTAATAGCATCTAGAAAATTTTAAGGTGCAAATAACAGTTCACTAAAGAAGTAGAAGGCGTGCAAGTAATCTTCATTGTACCAGCTATTGTGAAGGAAGTAAACTGTGTGAGCTGGCTACGCCAGCTGCTTTTCACAAGACTGCCAAGGGTTGTTTGCAAGCGAGGACGAATCACAAAGACTTGATGCTGTACGCCAACTACAGATTTACTGGTCTTCTAGTGAAAAATGTGTGCTGGGTGGATGATGGGGCCAGGTGCCCCTTGGTTTCTGGCAGGACTTATGAGCATCAAGGGCAGTGGGCAACAGTGGACAGACAGGGAGATAGAATGGCGCATTTGAAAAAGACTGCACTGAGCTTGTCTTGGTAATACTCTCCCCAAGAGTATGCTATGTAAGCTTCTTTGGCGGGAGGGCCAAGTGGCCCAGCTGTGAGCCCTTTCAACAGCCAGTTGTAGCCAAGGGGGGGCAATGGCAAGCCACAGCCTGACACAAAACCTATGAGACCATAGAAGCTGGAACACACACAGGAAGAGAAGCGTGTGCATAACTCTAGTTCCTTTTTAGCACGGCTACATTAGCTCACATTTTTGTTTCGTTTTGTTTGTTTTTTGAGAGAGTATTTCTGTGTAGTCTTGGTTGGTCTGGACTTTTTGTACACCAGGCTGGCCTCGAACTGAGAGAGACCCACCTACCTCTGCCTCCCAAGTGCTGAGATTAAAGATGTGCACCACCACTCCCGGCACTAGCTCAAATTTTTTTTTTTTTTTTTTTTTTTTTTTTTTTTTTTTTTTTTTTTTTTTGGTTTTTCGAGACAGGGTTTCTCTGTGTAGCCTTGGGCATCCTGGACTCACTTTGTAGACCAGGCTGGCCTCGAACTCACAACGATCCGCCTGCCTCTGCCTCCCAAGTGCTGGGATTAAAGGCGTGCGCCACCACACCCGGCTGTGCTCAAATTTTTATTATCCTCTCATCTGCTGAACCCCAAGACCAAATGATACTTGCTTGAAATGGACATCAAAGAATCTTCATAGGTTGTTCCCAACCTTTATTTCAAAAAAGTCTCACTGTGTAATACTAACAGCTGGCCGGATTAGACTTAGAATGGCGTCTGAAACATGTGCAAACACATCTAAAGGAGCAAGGATGGGAAGTCAGTTCAATGGGGACCAGGAACCAGACAATTGTTAAACGCCCTAAGTTTTATGGATGTGTAAGGCACAGAAGATAGCCAATAAAGTGACTGATCAGTTAAAACTGATTAAAGGTTGAAGACACCTCTAGAAGCCATAAGGAGGGAAAGACTGTAGCCCTGAATTATTGGCCAAAGAGTCCCTAAAGGCTTCACATACCCAACAGACTATTGCCAATGAGTTAGTAACATGCCAAATCCAGGTGGTAAGACCCTGTTGGGGCTAAAGACTGCACAGAAACATAAATAAATCACATTAGGACTGCTGATGGGCTTTTGCAGTCACAAAGGGCACTGTGCAGGCTATTCAACTATGTGTTAATGCCATCAGCAGACCAAGCATGATGTTCCCGATGATGTAATAAAGGCACAGCTATTATGGAAACAATCAGTTTCTTCCAGTTCAATTTAAGAGTCACCCCAACTGAACCAATGTTTGGTGCTGTAATCTAAGACAAAAACCTGTGGATGGGGAAGATCATAGACCCTAGAAAGAGAGATACTGCTGTTCTGTTATTAAATGTGCATAATATACCTTTCAATTGGCCTTTTATGTTTACGTGCACAGATTTCTGCTGCAGTTGGCCTCGGGCAAGAAGTTTGTTTTTCCAGGGGTGGCATTACACTGTGGAGATTCATAACTGGTTAAACTGCTCAGCCCTAAAAGGGAGAAGATAATCACATATCTACATCACCCTCTCCAAAGCTCAGGAAATATCACAGAAAACAGAATGTGAAGAGCTAGAGGGGACTGAGCTTACAGAACACTGGGCATGACCTGGCCATTATTATCTTGATTACCCATGAGACTCTCACAAGATGTCGGCAAGCGAACATTTCCTCGTGAAGGGGTGGGATGTCAGATTCTCGCACTCCAGATTACAACTACTCTCTCCCTCCTGCCTCCCACCCATACATGTAATCCTCCTGAAGCTGCACAGAGTGTGGTGGCACACACCTTTAATCCCGCACTCAGGAGGCAGAGAGGTGGATCTCTGAGTTTGAGGCCAGCCTGGTCTACAAAGCAAGTTCCAGGACGCTGGAGCTCTATATAGAGAATCCCTGTCTCTGGAAGGGGGAAAAGAGTACACATGAAAATGAAATTCAGTGTCTGCTTTCCTAGGAAGGCACCAACTTGAATCAAACTGCTTAGAAGAAGGCCACCATCTTGTGGTTAAAAAAGTAAGTGCAGGCTACAAAAAACAAAATGTCTACCAACTCCTTAACCACAATGTTAACAAGCTCTTACTCTTTTGTTGTTGTTGTTTGGTTTTTGGAGACAGGGCTTCTCTGTGTAGCTTTGGCTGTCCTGGACTTGCTTTGTCAACCAGGCTGGCCTCGAACTCACAGAGATTCGCCTGCCTCTGCCTCCTGAGTGTTGGGATTAAAGGTGTGCGCCATCATGCCCGGTTCAAATTCTTACTCTTGCTCATACTGGAATGGCTTTAATCTTTACAGGATAGTGTTCTGTATCAAGGTTGATATGGCACAAAAACTCGTATCTCTAGATGAATTTCATTCATATTCTAAAAAGATGGACCATGCTAGATACATTTAAGTTTTATGTTAAAATGTCACACTCAGTGGCACAAGCCTGTAATCCCAGCACTCAGGAGGCAGAGGCAGGCAGATCTCTGTGAGCTCACGTGCAGGCCAACCAAGGCTACACAGAGAAACCCTGTCCCGGGGGGTGGGGGATGGGGAGGGAGTCACTTCCAGCTGGGCGTGGTGGCACACGCGTTTAATCCCAGCACTCAAGAGGCAGAGGCAGGCAGATCGCTGTGAGTTCAAGGCCAGTCTGGTCCACAAAGTGAGTCCAGGGCAGCCAAGACTTCACAGAGAAACCCTGTCTGGAAAAACCAAAAAAAAAGAAAAAAGAAAAAGAAAACCAAACAAACAAAAAGCTGTCACTTCCTTTAAAAATAACATTAGCTCTCCTGGAATTGGAGTTACAAGTAAATGTTGAGAGCCCCCGTGTAGGTTCTAGGAACTGAACATGGAAATGTCTGCCTGCATTATAGCCTATCTATCGCACTTCCTCATATGCCCAGCGGAAGCCTCCAGCTGTGCCTGCTGACAGGGAGAGCAGACAGAACCAAGCAGGTGCATAGGGTACAGCTTCAGTATGCCCGGAGAAACAGTTTTACCAAACATTCTATTCTTGACTCAGAAAAAAAAAATAGAATGTTTAATCCCTTAATTGTTGTACGATAAACATTAAATACCATTAAATCTTATGGCATAGATTGTTTTTATAAATCCCTGGCACCAGCATGCCCTATTGGACTGTTCCTCTCAGAACCACCAAACAGTCACTTTTGAGTACACAACATCCTCACTTCTTTGCCACTGCTAGGAACACTTGAGTGATGGCAGTGAATAGGCTTGCCAGTGCCCGCACCTCAGCTTCTTTTCAAGGGCAGGCACAAAGGAATCATCCCCATTGTTCCTGCTTCCTCATTACAGTGCTGTGAGCTGCATTTCCTCAGAGCTGAGAGAATAACCTACCTACCCTCCCCCACCCTTTTGTTCCAAGAACATGCTCAGAAACATATTACCAACCAATCTGTCTAATCTGTCATTTGCAATAAATCAATAAATAGGTAAAAAAAAGTTCCAATTGGGTCTCTCTCCAAAAAGTGGTCAGCACTTGCCTATCCGTCGTCTTATTTTTCTATTAAATCACTTTTAAAAGCCAGGTGTGCTCTGTTGCCCTGGGTTTCTGCATTTCTTTACATAGTCCTGTCATTCCAAGGAAAATGGAGTAGCCTAACCTACAGCCAGGCCAGGCAAAGGAAAAAATGTAAACATGTGGACTAAATGAACTTTGAGCAGAGCAGAGAGATCGCCCCATCTACCGATCCAGCCCAGATCTCTAGTACCTGTAGCCAAGGTCCCTGAACTGGCTCACCTGGCAGGGTCTGCCTCAGTAACTAGCAATGAAACTGTCCTTGGGACAGGGAAGAAGAATACAAAACTCAGAGTTAGCAACAGGGATTTCTGGGAGGTTTTTTTGTTTTGTTGCTGCTGCTGGGTTTTGGTTGGTTGGTTGGTTGGTTGGTTTGGTTTGGTTTGGTTTGGTTTTTCAGAACAGGGTTTCTCTGTGTATCCTTGGCTGTCCTTGAACTCACTCTGTAGACCAGGCTGTCCTCAAACTCAAGAGATCTGCCTGCCTCCCAAGTGCTGGGATTAAAGGCTTGCACCACCACTGGCCAGCTCTTGCTATCAATGTTTGAAGAAGAAAATAACTGATTTATCATCCACATAAGTGAAAAAGCCATAGCCAGGCACTGATGGTACACACCTTTAACACCAGCACACTGGACACAGAGGCAGGTAGATCTGTGTGAGCCTGAGCCTGTTAAGAGACAGTTTTCCGGGCTGGAGAGATGGCTCAGAGGTTAAGAGCACTGGCTGCTCTTCCTGAGGTCCTGAGTTCAATTCCCAGCAATCACATGGTGGCTCACAGCCATCTATAATGAGATCTGGCACCCTCTTCTAGTGTGCAGGTGTACATGCAGGCATAAAACAGTATATGTAATAATCTTTTTTTAAAAAGAGAGAGACAGTTTCCTAGCTGGGCACAGTCCGAATACCAGCACTCAAGGAGGCAGGGGCAGGAGGATATCTGTGAGTTCAAGGCCAGCCCAGTCTACAAAGTGAGTCCAGGACAGCCAAGACTACACAGAGAAACCCTGTCTCAGAGGGGGGGAAAAGACAGTTTCGTGGGTCCAGCCATCTCAGGAACAAGTTCCATCTTGCTGGCAGGGTCAAAACTGAGCTCATATTCCCAGGCCCCGGAACCCAACTCCTTCAGATGTCTCATGTTTGCTGCTAATCAGCAAAGGATGCAAAGAGGGAAGTAGCCGTTATCTAAACTAGGGCACACAGGTTGTGACTGTGTTGCCTGTCTTGATTTAAAGCTTGCCCGCCCCTTTGTTCCCCTATCTTCTTAGATTCCCGGTCAGAGTCCAGGAGAGAAACAGACTGCAAAAATCGGATTCAAGAGTCCTGAAACCAGGTGCCCTGGAAAGGCCCAGTCACCCATTTACTCCCTTGCTCAGCCCCTTGTGTCAAAATGATTGGTCAATACAACAGCTCCCCCTGCTCCCCCTTCATGTTGTGTTCCTATCCTTTAAAAACATTGTGCAACCAGGAGGCAGAGGCAGGTGGATCACTGTGAGTTCAAGGCCAGTCTGGCCTACAAAGCAAGTCCAGGACAGTCAAGGCTACACAGAAAAACCCTGTCTCAAGAAGAATGAATGAATATATATATAAAACAATCTTCTTTGTGGGACACAGTTCATATCCCAAACTGGCAGCCTCCCTGCGTCACAGAAAATAAGCTTTCATTTAAGCTTCCATCTCTGAAATGAGTCTCCTACCTTGAACCCAACAAGGCCAGCCTGGTCTACAGAGAGAGTTCCAGGAAAGCCAAGACTACACAGAGAAACCCTGTCTTGAAAAGCCAAAAGCAAAAAGGAGAGAGAAAAGTCATGAGCTTCTTCCTGCCATAAAAAACTTAAGCAATTAATTTCAAGTGTTCTTCAAAGCTTTCAGGAAGGGAAGCCACTCACTCCACTTTTTAAGAAGTGTACATGGCCAGGTGTGGTGGCGCACCCCTATAATCCCAGAGGCAAGTGGGTCTTGGTGAGGGATTCCTCTTTAGTACAAGAGCACATGTTCAAGTGCAAAAATCATAATGTAGTTAATTCACCTTAAATTAACAACACACCAGGTGTCCTGGCACACACATTTAATCCCAGCACTTGGGAGACAGAGGCAGGTTAGTGAGAGGCCAGCCTGGTCTACAAAACGAGTTCAGGACACCCCAGATAACACAGAGAAACCCTGTCTGGAAAAATTAAATTAATTAATAAAACAAGATCTCTTACATACCTACCTGCTACCCACACAGAAACCAGAGAACCCTAGCCACTGCCTTATCATAGCTCCCTCTAGCAAAATAGACAAAGTTTAAAAAAAAAAAAAACTGAAGGAAAACAAATTTATATAGCCAATAGAAATTAATGAGCAGGGGTCAGAATGGCTCAGAAGTTAAGAGCACTTGCTCTTGGCCTAGGTTCAAATCCCAGCACCCACATGGCAACTCACAACCATGTGTAACTCCAGTCACAGGTGATCTAACACTCTATTCTGGATTCTTCCAGCACCAAGCATGCACACAGTGTACATACATACATGCAAGCACAATACTCATACACATAAAAAATTAAAACAAATAAATATAATAAAAACAAATAAACAGAGCTGGGCGTGGTGACGCACGCCTTTAATCCCAGCACTCGGGAGGGCAGAGGCAGGCGGATCGCTGTGAGTTCGAGGCCAGCCTGGTCTACAAAGTGAGTCCAGGATGGCCAAGGCTACACAGAGAAACCCCCTGTCTCGAAAAACCAAAAACCAAAAACAAAAAACAAAACAAACAAAAAAAAAAAAAACCAAACAAACAAACAAGAAAGCAAATCCAGAACAACCAGGACTGACAGGCTATACAGAGAAGCTCTGTCTCGAAAAACCAAAAAAAGAAGGAAGCAGATTAAGGGGCTGGAGAGATGGCTCAGAGGTTAAGAGCACTGGCTGCTCTCCCAGAGATCCTGAGTTCAATTCCCAGCAACCACATGGTGGCTCATAGCATCTATAATGACATCTGGTGCCCTCTTCTGGTGTGCATGAAAAGAGTACTCATATACATAAAATAAAAATCTTTAATCTTTGAAAAAAATTCAGTTTGTGCTGTGAAACCTCAGTATTAATTTGTGATAGCCAGTTCTTCCAGCTCTTTGTCACATACCTACCCTATGTTGAATTAAACCACGAGATGTGGATTTCACTTCCCACCAGCACCTGCGACATCTTTTTCATGCAACTTAAGGCTCTAATATTTATTTTTATGTTTTCATATATGCCTGTATATGAGTGTTTATAGGTGCACAAAGTGTATGCAGGTGCTGGTGGAGGGCAGAGGATATCAGATTTGCTAAAACTGGAGTTACAGGTGGATGTGAGCCACCTGACATAAGTGCTGAGAACCAAACCCAGATCCTCTTCAGCAGCAGCCAGAACTTTCAAGTGCTCAGACATCCCTCCAGTACCCTTGAAGTTTGTAAAGCTCTGATAGCAGCTCTGTCCCTGGAAGTGCTCTGGAGATTCACCCTGGAAATGTTCCTCCAGCCTTCCTCATCCCACCTCATTCTCACGGCATCATCACTTCTTTTCTTAATGAAACCCCTCTCCAGATTTTAATTTTTGAAACAGGGTCTTTCTATGTAGACCAGGCTAGCTTCAAACATGGGAGGTCTGCCTGCCTCTGCCTCCTGACATTTTATCTTTTTTTTTTCTTTTTTAAATATATAGGCATTTTGCCTGTATGTATGTCTGTGCACCACCTGCATGCAATGCCCACAGAAGCCCAAATAAATCATCCACCCTCCTCTAGGACTAGAATTAGAAGTAACTGCTCTTAACAGCTTAGCCATCTTTTTTTTTTTTTTTTTTTTTGGTTTTTCGAGACAGGGTTTCTCTGTGTAGCCTTGGCCATCCTGGACTCACTTTGTAGACCAGGCTGGCCTCGAACTCACAGCGATCCGCCTGCCTCTGCCTCCCGAGTGCTGGGATTAAAGGCGTGCGCCACCACGCCTGGCTAGCTTAGCCATCTTTCCAGCTCCTGATTTTATCCTAATACTGCAGGACAGAGTTCCTCTGTGTAACAGCCCTGGCTGTCCTGGACTTGCTTTGTAAACCAGACTGGCCTCGAACTCAGAAATCCAACAGCCTCTGCCTCTCGAGTGCTGGGATTAAAGGTGTGCGTCCCCATGCCCAGCTTGCATGATTCTCGCGTGCGCGCGCGTGTGTTATGTGTATACAGTTTTTTTGTTTTGGGGTTTTTGTTTTGTTTTGTTTGAGACAGGGTTTCTCTGTTAGGTGTTTATCAGCAAATGAATAAATAAAAGGTGTGTATACCAGTGGGCATGGTAGCACATGCCTGTAATCCCACTGCTCTGGGAGGCAGAGGCAGGCAGGTATCTGTGAGTTTGAAGCCAGCCTGGTCCACAAAGCAAGTCGAGAAGAGTCAAGGCTACACAGAGAAACTGTCTCGAAAAACAAACAAAAGAATTAGTATCCGGGACTGGAGAGATGGCTCGGAGGTTAAGGGCGTTGACTGCTCTTCCAGAGGTCCTAAGTTCAATTCCCAGCAACAACATGGTGGCTCACAGCCATCTATAATGTGATCTAATGCGCTCTTCTGGCAGGCAGCATACATGCAGGCAGAGCACTGTATACATAATAATAAATAAATCTTAAAAAAAAAAAAAAAGAATTAGTATCCACAGTATTTAAATTTTTTAAAAAGGAGGCTAAAGCAGGGCAGTTACGAGACAGAGAATTACCTGGCTACAAGGGGGAAGTAACTGAAGGCCAACATATGCCATTTAGTGAAAACTTGTTTCAAAATAAAGCTGAAAAGGGCTGAGAATGTAGCCCAGTATACACAAAGGTCTGGTATACAGGATATAGCACTTGCCCAGTATGTATGTACAAGGCTCTGGGTTCAACCTCCAAAAGAACAAAAAATATAATCAGTAAGTGGACAAATGAAATGGACACAGATGAAAAAATAAATTAATGAAAAATATTTAATATCTCTAGTCATCAGGCAAATGCAAGAGAAACTATGGATGGCTGACCAGATAGCTCAGCCAATAAAGTCAGTTGCCCCAAACCTGATGACCTGAGTTCAATTCCTAAAACCTACACGGCATAGGAAATCAACTCCTGCAAGTTATCCTCTGCAGGACACCCATGTCTGCAGTGTAGGTGTGCACGTCTACACACACAATGTACAAATACACATACAATGACCAATAAAATTAAAAATTATATTAAGGAAGTCAGGTGTGGTGGTTCATGCCTGTAATCCCAGCACTCGGGAGGCAGAGGCAGGAGGGTCACTGTGAGTTCAAGGCCAGCCTGGTCTACAAAGCTAAACCAGTAGACCCAGGGATACACAGAGAAAGAAAACCTGTCTCTGGAAGAGAAAAAAAAAGAATGAATTAGAGAGGCCAGAGAGATTAGCCAGTTATGGGCTCTCTGCAATGGCCCCAGAAACAAGCTGTGACCTACAAAAGCTGGAAAAATGGCTGGATTCCTGCTACACTGAATCTCTGCTCAGGCGACTCTTGGTTCACTGTCATGACAGGCCTGAGTGAGCAGGAGCCAGGGAAGCACTAGACAGACTACAACATGCAAGACCCACCCCCACCACCCACCTGAGTACTAGCATAGCCGTGAAGGCCTGCTCTAAACGCTCCCGACAGCCATGCAGCCTCCATTCTTCCTACAAACACCCAGCCAGGACCTGCCCCAACCTAAACATTCTCACCTAGATGTCTGCCAGGCTATCTCCCACCAGACAGAACCAAAGTAAGTCCATAGTGAAGGCTCATCAACGTCCTTCTGCAGTTTAACAGAGTACTGGTTGAGAGGATACAACTGAAACTGTAACCAAACCTGACATCATGCTTCCAGAAAAATCTCAATGCAAAGTATACAAGCAAAAGAATAGCTGTGGGATCAGTTACCAAAGGACTTGTAGATGGCAAGGATTGTCCCCTCCCCCACCCACCTCCTCCACCCCAGAGACAGGGTTTCCCTTCCTAGCCCTGGCCAATCTGGGACTCAATCTATAGATCAGGCTGGCCTTGAACTCTCTCTGCTTCCTGAGTACTGGAATTAAAGGTGTGTGCCACTCTATCTGGCAAAATTTCCATCTTTTTTGTTTGGTTGGCTTTTACCCACAACAGAGTTTCTCTCTGCAGCCCTGACAAGGCTAGCCTTGAACTGACCACCAGCCAGCCAAGGACTCTTTTTTTTTTTTTTTGGTTTTTCGAGACAGGGTTTCTCTGTGTCGCATTGGCTGTCCTGGACTTGCTTTGTAGACCAGGCTGGCCTCGAACTCACAGCAATCCGCCTGCCTCTGCCTCCCAAGTGCTGGGATTAAAGGCATGCGCCACCACGCCCGGCTGACTATTTCTTATTTAAAGATGCTGACGTTCTTGTAAAGTCTATGGACTGAGGTAACTGTTGAAATGAAGTCACAGGAAGGAACCCATTTCACTCACTAATTCGTATGAAGAACTTTCACACCTCCTTTTTAGAATAAACTGATACCTAAAGAATTCATCAATACATCAAAAGCAAGGTCTGGTGTGATGAAGCAAGCCTGTAATTCCAGCACTTGGAAGGCAGAGGAAGGAGTTCAAGTCAAGGCTAAACCATGAGTTCAAGGCCAGCCTGGTCTATAAAGTGAGCCCAGGACAGCCACGGCTGCACAGAGAAACCCTGTCTTAAAAACCAAAGTAAGTATCACTAGCCTAACTCAACACTTTTCATTTCCTACCAGTTTTTCTATGTATGTGCATGTTTTGCTATATGAACAAATTCCCTTATGCATTTAATCACACATTCTCATGATTATTACACTATGACAACAGAATATTTCATTAGGCCCAAAGATCAGCTGGGCCTGGTAGTATTAGACTGTAACAGCAGCTACTCAGGGAGCGCAAAGAGGAAAGACCTAACTAGAAGTTCAAGGTCCCCCTGGGCCACAGGTGGATACAAGGGCAGCCTGGACACTGCACTGAGACGCTGTCTTAAAGTGAACATGAAGAAGCTGGAGTGGTCTCAACGGCACGCCTGCCTAGCGTCCACCAAATCCTGGGCTGGCTTCCCAAAACTGCAAACACAGAGGAGGAAAGAGAAGAAGAATGGAGAATCACAGGAAGAGTCAATTATTTTTAAAGCAAACTTTGAAAAGTACTATTAGTTTCTCCATGTAAATGAAACAACTGCTGTGTATTTTAGTTTCTTCTCTCCAAGTAAAATGCTCTATACCATTACTGAGCACATAGGTGAGGACATCTGATCTTCTGTTTTGGTTTTGTTGTTGTTGCTGGTTTTGGTTTTTTGAAACAGGGTTTCTCTGTGTAGCCTTGGCTGTCCTGGACTTGCTGAGATCCACCTGCCTCTGCCTTGGGAGTGCTGGAATTAAAGGTGTGCTGCCACCACCACCCAGCTACATCTGATCTTCTGAACAATGAGGACATCTTTGCTACCTCTAAGAGTTTTGTTCTATTTTTACTGTTGTTTGTAAGATTTGTTCTTATTTTATATATTATGCACCTGCAAGTATGTAAAGGCACCACATGGGTGTCTGAGGCCCAAGGAAGTCCCAAGGAAGAGTGTGTTAGATCCCCTGCAACAGTAAAGACAGCTGTGACCATAATGCTGAGCCACCTCTCCAGCCACTGTCTGTTTTTTTGGGTTTTTTTTTTTTTTTTTTTTTTTTTTTTTTTGGTTTTTCGAGACAGGGTTTCTCTGTGTAGCCTTGGCCATCCTGGACTCACTTTGTAGACCAGACTGGCCTCAAACTCACAGCGATCCACCTGCCTCTGCCTCCCGAGTGCTGGGATTACAGGCGTGCGCCACCACGCCCGGCTCGCCACTGTTTTTGAGATCTCACCTAGTAGCTGCATCTGGCCCAAAGGTTTCATGTACTCCTACCCACCTACTTGTGACACTCCTGCCACCAGAGCCCTGGGGTTATAAATGTGTCAGCAAGAATTTTTTTACCAGCCTGTACCAATTGAGTACCTGCAAACCCACACTGCATGCCTTCTGCGGGATCCCTCTACTCAATACCCATATCTGTCCTTGTGGTGGCACATATGACCCAAGAGCATCAAAACCCCAACTTGGATGCACCCTACTACCTAACAGAATTCAAGTGCTCAGCTCGTGTTTTGGGTTTTTGTTTGTTTGTTTCTGTTATGCTAGCCACGTGTTCTGCATTCCCAGTTCTCCACTTCATTTCCCACTTACAACCCCACGCCACACCTGACTTGAGAGCTCAGTGTGCACTCAGGTCTCTTGGTCTGAGCAGCTCTGTACAACTCTCCATCTGTCCCATCCTACCACAGCCTAGATAACTTCCTCAGAAAAATGGTAGACTAAAGCCAGGTATGGTGATGCTCACCTTTTAATTGGGAGACAGAGGCAGGCGGATCTCTGTGAGTTTAAGGCCAGCCTGCTCTACAGAGCAAGATGCAGAACAGCCAGGACTAAACAGAAAACATTGTCTCAAAAAAGAACCAAAAACAAATAAAGCAACAAACAAATAAAAAACCACACCCAACTCAATCCTCTTTTTTTTTTAAAGATTTATTTATTTATTATTATGTATACAGTGCTCTGCCTGCATGTACACCTGTATACCAGAAGAGGGCATCAGATCACATTATAGATGGTTGTGAGCCACCATGTGGTTGCTGGGAATTGAACTCAGGACCTTTGGAAAAACAAGTGGCGCTTTTAACCACTGAGCCATCTCTCCAGCCCATCAATCCTCTATTTAAAGTGATCTCACTGGGCATGAATCTCTGTAAATTCCAGGACAACCAGGACTGCATAGAGAGGCCCTGCTTCCAAAAACCTAAGTACGCTGGGTGTGGCACACCCACTTTATGTAGGTTTTTGTTCAGGGTCTCTCTCTACTGCTCCTTTTTTAACTTAAGTAATAAATCTGAATACCAACAGGGCATTTATTAACTGAAATAAAATGTCATGGATTTTTTAAAAATGCCTGAGAAAGGCTTCAAAATAATTGCCAATGCAGCCGGTTGTGGTGGCGCATGCCTGTAATGCCAGCGCTCGGGAGGCAGAGGCAGGCAGATCTCTTTGAGTTTGAGGCCAGCCTGGTCTATAGAAGGAGTTCCAGGACAGCCAAAATAACACAGAGAAACCCTGTCTCCAAACTGGGGGGGGAAAAAAAAAAAAGCCAATGGGCAACAGGACAGGATGCTGGAAGTTCAATTTAAGTAGACTAGTCAGGAGAAGGGAACTGTTTAGCTGGGATGTCAGTAATGTTGTCCAATGCAGTGCTGGCTCTACTCTGTGCTTTTTGTTGTTTCTAAGACAGTTGTTTCCGAGTGTGGCTCAAACCAACCTGGAATTGGCTATGTACTCCAGGCTGGCCTTGAATTCATGATCATCTTGCCTGAACCTGAAATCCAGATGTCCACTCACACTTTAGCTACGTTACACCTTATCTACTTGAGTAAATTTGAAAGTTTCCATAATGAAAACCTAAAACTCCTGTGTCTTTGTTTCTACACTCAAGAATCAATCTCTCAATATGCCCGCCCCTTTCCCTCTCTCTTAAAAAAAGATTGGGTCGGGGCTGGAGAGATGGCTCAGAGGTTAAGAGCACTGACTGCTCTTCCAGAAGTCCTGAGTTCAATTCCCAGCAACCACATGGTGGCTCACAACCATCTATAATGTGATCTGATGCCCTCTTCTGGCCTGCAGGTGTACACACAGGCAAAGCACTGTATATATAATAATAAATAAATCTTAAAAAAAAAAAAATGGGGTCTTCTGGCTGAAATTCACAAGAGACCTGCCTGTCTCTGCCTCCCCAGTGCTGAGATTAAAGGCATGTGCCACCATGGGGCTCAAGAATATCTTTAAAGGGATGCACATTAAGTATTAACAACCTATCAAAATGGAGGGAAGGTGGTAAGGGGAAGGAAGATACAAGTGAGGGATAACATTCAGAATGTAATCTGAATAATAAATTAAAAATTTTAAACTTAAAAAAACAACCTACCAAGACAATAAAATGGTTATTGGACAGAAGAAGGATGATGTTTCACCTTTCAACTTTTTTTTCTTTCTTTCTTTCTTTTTTCCCCTGCAACAGGGTTTTTCTGTGCAAACCAGGCTGTCCTAGAACTCAAGAGACCCATCTGCCTCTGCCTCCCTGAGTGCTGGGATTAGAGGCTTGCACTACCTCACCTGGCTTTCACCTTAAAGTCTTAAAAAGATTTGTATTTATCTTTATTTTATGTGAGTATTTTGCCCACTTGTGTGTATGTGCACCATTTGTAAGCAGTGCCATGGAGTCCAGAAGGGGTAGCAGATCCTCTGGTTGCGAGCCACCATGGGAACTAAACCCGGGTCCTCAACAAGAGTAGAGTAATAAGTGCTCTTAACCACTGAGCCATCTCTCCAGTCCTTGCTTTTTTAATTTTGAACCACTTGTTTAAAAAAACTGAAGCCTGGTGGTGGCAGTGATAATCCACGCCCTTTTATCCCCCCGGGGGCAGTGTTTCTCTGTGTAGCCTTGGCTGTCCTGGACTCCCTTTGTAAACCAGGCTGGCCTCGAACTCACAAAGGTCGATCTGTCCCCGCCTCCCAATCAATGGGATTAAAAGTGTTCAATCTTTTTTTGTTGTTTGGTTTGGTTTTTCTTTTTTATTATTATTTTTATTAATGTATTCTTGTTACATCTCAATGGTTTTGGTTTGGTTTTTCAAGCGTCTCTGTGCACTTTGGCTGTCCTGGATTGCTTTGTAGACTAGGCTGGAACTCACAGAGAAGCCCCGGCCTCTGCCTCAGGAGTGCTGGGATTAAAAGCATGCAAAACCACACCCAGCTCAAAATAAATCAATCTTTAAAAGAAATAGTAACAATTGCTCAGGCTAGGAATGGAGCTCAGTTGGGCAGAGTGCTTGCCTGCCATATCCCAGGCTCTGGGTTTCGTGCCCAGCACCACACAAAGCCTATCCTGGGGGTATACATCTATGACTGAAGTACTCGGAAGGCGGAGGCAGAAGGATCATAAATTCAAGGTCATCCTTAGATACACATGGACTTCTAGGCCAACCTATATTACATGAGACTCTGTGTCATAAGTTTAACTGTCCTCTGAGACAAGAAACTGTCATCTTGGGGCATCCAGCTGTGCTCTTACAAAAGACCAACTGGGTTTGTTGATCGTTTACACCCTGGAATAGGTGGGCAGAGAGGGATACCAGATTTTCACACAACTCTACTTTAATTGCACGTGGCATGGGGGAGGGGCTGGAGTATATACAGGTAGAAGACTAAGGCAAAGGTCTACATCTAAGCAGCCATCAAAAGCTTTCATCCCTGCTGGGTAAAGGCTCTCCTGTCATGGCCTGTTTAGGGTAGAGAGCAACCACACCGCTGTCAGCAACCCTTCACCCATGGAAGCCCAATAAAAGTCAGTGGTTCCCCAAAGTGGATACTGGCAGGACCATATCTCAGTCTGTTGTTGGGACCTTAGGAAAGGGGGTGGGTGTTATTTGTCTCCTCCTGTGCTGGGGGGGGGGGGGGGGCACAAAGGTCCTTTCACCCACAGAGCATTAGAGAACCAGGAGTGTTAAATACCAGAAGGCCTCTCCTAAAAGGAGGAATGACCTGTTTTCCTGCTAGAAGGCTGTGAGTAGATTTTTGTGGGAGGGTAGGAGGGTGGGGGGTGGGGGGTTGTTTTGGTTTTGGAGACAGGGCTTCTCTGTGTAGCCTTGGCTATCCTGGACATACTCTGTAGATCAGACTGGCCTTGAACTCACAGTGATCCACCTGCTTCTTCCTCCCTAGAGTGCTGGCATTACAGGCATGCTGTGAGTGGATATTACTAAGGGCCTGGTGTCCTTCTGTCTGTAGAGGCAGACCTCAAACATCATTTGCTATAGAGGCAGATTTCACACAAACAGCCTCTTCCTCCCAGTACTCAGGAGGCAGAGGCAAGCAGATCACTGTGAGTTCAAGGCCAGCCTGCTCTACAAAGGGAATCCAGGATAGTCAAAGCTACACAGAGAAACCCTGTCTCGAAAAACAAAAACAACAAAAAAATGTTTTAATTAAAAAGCCATACATGGTGAAACAGTTTTTAATCCCACCAGAGGCAGATGAATGTCTGAGTTCAAGACCAGGAGCAAGTTCCAGGACACCAGGGCTACACAGAGAACCCAGTCTCAAGGTAAAGAGTAGTGATGATGATGACGACGACCCAATCACATGGAGTCTGGGCCTATAGCTGAGTGCCAGAGAAAATGCCTAGCATTAGGAAAGCCTGTAGCCCTAGGTTTGATCTCCAGAGCACTAGGGGTGGGGGCACCAAACTGGACTTCTCTCTCAACAGCAATAATAGAATGGTGACTCCCAGAAGGCTAGGGTGCAGCTCAGTGGTAGAGTCCTTGCTTAGTATTCATGACATTTTGTTGAGGCAAAAGCCCTATGAACCATACTGGTCTCAAGTCCTCACTAATCCTGGACATATATATAAACCCTACATAGAATCCATGCCACCAATACCAACACCCCCCAAAAAAATAAAAACACTTCAAAATTGTCTTCAAAGCAGGTATTTCATGTTTAAGCAAACTTTTTCTTCTTCTTTTTTTTTTTTTTTTTTTTTTTTTTTTGGTTTTTCGAGACAGGGTTTCTCTGTGTAGCCTTGGCCATCCTGGACTCACTTTGTAGACCAGGCTGGCCTCGAACTCACAGCAATCCGCCTGCCTCTGCCTCCCGAGTGCTGGGATTAAAGGCGTGCGCCATCACACCCGGCCAAACTTTTTCTTCAAGTGTAATAGTAGTGAGCTAAGCACATCTATATTTTCAGACACTGCAATAAGTTCGATGCTACTGGTCCTTTTTTTTTTGAGAGTCTCCTAGAACCCACAGTTGCCTTGAACTTGCTACATTGCTGAGGATGAACTAAACTGATGTCTCTGCCATGACCTAGGAAAGTGCTAAGATTACAGGCTGGCACTACCACACCCAGTTTAACCTAGACCAGCCAGTCTATCCATTGTGCTATCTCAGCCATGCTGTCCTTTACTTAGACAGCTAATAGAAAATGCATTTCATCCCAAGGGGACAGTGAGAGAGAGCAAGGAAGGTAGGCCAAATTCCTAGACAAAGCTGCACACCAGGCCAAGAAAATGTCTATTTTAACTAACAGGTGAACATAGAGTGTGAAAGAATTAAATTCCTCATTTTTTATTATTGGAAGTACACACAAATAATCCCTATAGCTGGTGAGTAAAGACATGACAACACCAGTATATATGCAGAAATAGGAAGTAAACACTAAAGAATGAAAAGTTGTTGCTGTCTTTGTAGAAGACTAAAGAGCTTCCAATAATGTCTCTTAGCTCTGACTTTTTAAATTATGTGTGTATATATTATTCTAAAAAAACAAAGATTTTTGTTTTGGGGGCTGGTGCTCAGTTTTGGGTAATGGTAGAAGCTTTTTGTTTTGTTTTCCAAAACAGAGTTTATGGGGGCTGGAGAGATGGCTCAATGGTTAAGAGTACTGCCTGCTCTTCCAGAGGTCCTGAGTTCAAGTCCCAGCAACCACATGGTGGCTCAGAAGCATACAAAATGAGATCGGGTGCCCTCTTCTGGCCTGCAGGTGTACATGCAGCCAGAGCACTGCATACATACTAATTTTTTTTTTTTAAATCAATCTTTGGTTGGTTGGTTGGTTGGTTGGTTTTGTTTTTCGAGACAGGGTTTCTCTGTTTAGCCTTGGCTGTCCTGGGCTCAAGAAATAAATCTTTAAAAAAAAAAAAAAAGGACAGGGTTTATTTCTCTTGACTGTCCTGGAACTCCCTCCATAGACCCAGGCTTAGAAATGTGCCTGCCTCTGCCTCCAGAATGGCAGGACTAAAGGAGTGCCACACCACGCCTGACTTTTTATTTTTTGAGACAAACTCTAACACTATACCCCATGCTAATTCAATATATGATCTTCCTGCTTCAGCTTCTATATGCTAAAATCATAATTATGCAATTCTAAACTCAATTAAAATGTAAGAGTAAAGGAAGAGAAACAAAACCAGGCATGATAATACACACCTGTGATCCCAAGAGGGTCAGGAGCTCAACGCCAACATTACAGGGCATAGCAAATCAGAGGTCAGCCTGGGATACATCAGGAAACCTTGTCTCAGAAACAAAGAGAGGAGGGGCGGCAGGAGAGATGGCTCAGATGTTAAGAGCACTAGCTGCCCTTCCAAAGGTCCTGAGTTCAATTCCTGGCAACCACATGGTGGCTCACAGCCTTCTGTACTGTACTGTGGATCTGGTGCCCTCTTATGGCCTGCAAGCATACATGCAGGCAAAACACAATATAATATACATAATAAATAAGTTTTGGTTTTTTGGGATTGGGAGAGATAACCCCAAAGTTAAAGCACTTGTTGCTGTTTCAGAGGACCAATGTTTATCTCCCAGCACATACTTGATGGTTCACAACCACCCTAACTCCACTTCCAGGGCTTCCACTGCCTTCACTGGCACCAGACATGCAAACATAGAAAGTAAAACAGTCATACACATGAAATTATACATAAAGGCAAAATATTCATATGCATAAAATTAAATAATGTTTGGGGAGCCATATTTTTGAGACAGGGCTGTCCTGAACTTGCTTTGTAGACCAGGCTGGCCTTGAACTCAGTGATCCACTTGCCTCTGCCTCCCAAGTGCTGGGATTAAAGGTGTGAACCACCACAAAAAGATACATATTAACCACCCTATACAGTATAAATTTTGCTTTGGAAGACCCTCCGGCTGCAAGATAACATTTTGTTTGTTTTTCAGAAACAGGGTTTCTCTGTCCTGGCCTCACTTTGTAGACCAAGTTGCCTTCAAACTCACAGAGATACAATTGCCTCTGCCTCCTGAGTGCTGGCTTCATGAAGGGCATGTGCCACCAAGCCCAGCACAAGATAACATTTTTGCTGACACAAAAGCTCCATGTATCATACTCCCAAGAAGTGGAGGAGCACACACCAATCTACAAAATAGATAACAGGGCATATATTAATAAACCTCTCTATTACTTCAGTAGTTCCCAATGTGATAAGTGTTGGGAACTGGCATAGAGGGGCAGATGGAGATACACATACATACATACACACACACACACACACAGTTAAGTGTCAACTCTGATGCACTTATCATCCCACAATCTGTGAACCCCAACTAGTAAATACTTCAAGATTCAGTGCGGATGAGCTCATACCTACCCAATTCCACAGGACCAACAGTACTGTACTACAGACAAGGGCCTCTCACCCTGTCATGTACCTACACAGTAAACACGTAAAACCATAAATCCAGACAGGTGTGACGTATGTTTAGCAAGCATGGGCTCTGCAGTCATCCGTATCTGCTGCATCAAGCCCTCCTGGCCCTGTGTACCTATTGCCTCACCTGCAAAAGGAATACCGAAGGACTCACTCCAGAAGACTACTGTCGTGTTTATGTGCTCCAATCAGAGGAGCTGCCAACAGGCACACACTCAGCAAACACACACTGTATGTAAGCTGCCTGTGGCATCAAAGATATGGAGGCCACTGACCCCCCCCCCACCTTACTTTGACAGTGAGGGGAGCAGGTTTGAAATAGGGTCATACTAAGCAGAGCAGCAGTGGCGCACCCAGCGTTTGGGAGGCAGAGGCAGGTGGATCTCTGAGTTTGAGGACAGCCTGCTCTACAAAGTGAGTCCAGTACAGCCAAGGCTACACGGAGAAACCCTGTCTCGAAAGACAAAAAACAAAAATAAAAAAATAAAAATGGCCAAGCTTGGGGCTAGAAAGACGGCTCAGCGGTGAAGAGCCCTGGCTGCTCTTCTTGAGGTCTTGAGTTCAATTCCCAGCAACTACATACTTACTAGCTCACAACCATCTATAATGGGGTTCAATGCCTTCTTCTGTCATGCAGGCATACATGCAAATATAGCACTCATATACATAAATAAGTCATCAAAAAAGAAAAAAACAAATGGCCAAGCCTACAATTGACCAGGCAAAGTTACTTAACCCCTGCCAAGTCTTATTTTCTTCATCTGCTGAATAGGAAGTAACAGTATCTGCTACACGGAGCATTAAAAAAAACAGAACGAGGTAATCTCTTGAAGGACTTAAACTAACACCTGGAGCATAGAGTCACTATATAGCTCCTTCCTTACAAGCCTGGAAATGACTTAAGATTGTTTCATATACACTTGTGTTCCTGGTGCCTAAGTCAGTTTTGGAACGTTGTAATACTCAGCAAATCCTCCTTGCATTAGACCAGAAAACTAGCCGTTCACTTATATGGATACCCCTCCTCAAAAAGGCAAGGAAAAATAAAAGAAACGAAACGACCATACATTATCGGAGGTAAAATGTACTGCTAAGCCTGTTCAGCATATTTTCACTACACCTTCACTTCCTGAGGTCTGGAAGTCCCAAAAGCTAACTATTCCCGGCTAATCTCGGAGGAAGACAGCTACGGTATACTTTCTTCCAAACCAGCCCCGCACTTCGGCCCTACCAACACGACACTAGTGCATTCTGCCAACCCCCGACTCCGGCTGGCCTTTCCCAGCTGGGGGAAGACAGCGGTCCCTCTCGCCCGGGAATAACGTTTTACGCCGCAAAAAAAAAAAAAACCAGGAAGCAAACAAACTATCCCGCAGAAAAAGCAGAGGGGCAGGCCACCCCGCGAACAAAAGAACGCTAATTCGCCGTGCCCCGCCGCGTTAATGCCATCGGTGAAGAAATAAACTTGGGTCCGCAGACACTCCACTGTCGAGCGTGCTGCCCGTGGTCACCCAGCTGCACCGGCTTTGTGCGCGGGAGACGCGCGGGACCGGCCAACTTTTCCTTAAAGATGGTGCCACGCTCTCGCGGCGAGTGAAAGGTCACGGCGCGGGGCAGCAGGCGCAGGCCGGCCTCACCTCCGCCGCGCACAACTTGGCCCGCTCGACTTTGCCTTTTGTCTCCGCCACCCCCGCTCCGACCCGCCCGCAGTCTAGCTCCCGGCTGCGGGATGCGGAGCCGCGGCCTCCTACCGCCCGCCGCGCTGCCGCCGCCGCCGCCGCCGCCGCCGCTCGGGCCCGCCGTGCACAAAGCGCGCCGGCGGAGCGCGGGCCGGACGCTGGGGCCTCGGCGCTGCCTGGCCCGAGACGGCAGGGGCGCGCGGCCCCACCCAGCTCGCAGGACGCTAGGGTTCCTGTCCCCTCGCCGCGCCCGTTGCCATCGTGACCGTGGCCCGCGCCCCGGCGCCGAACGCCGGCCCCGCACCTCACCTCAGCATCCGCGGCGGCCATGGCCCGGGCCCGCAGCGTGGCCCCGCCCCTCCCGCGCGCCATCGCCCCGCCCGCGCCTCGCGGCCTAGGGCCGGGGCGGGGCTGGCCGGCCACTCGTGCGCCTGCGTGAGCCTCCGCGCCTGCGCACCGGGACCCAGCCGTGTGGCGTCTGCGTCGGGAGGCGAGGCCAGGTAGCGCCTGCGCGCTGAAATTCAACCTGTGCTCCTGGAGCTGGTCATCACGGGTGCGAGCTGCTCCGCTTCCCGTTTCCTCGGCTTCGCTCCCTTTCATTTATCAGCAGTCCAAAACTATTACTTGGAAATAAGCAAGTCCTAGGTTTCGAGTGAGGCGCCGTCCTGAATAGCCGAGGAAATCGCTTGATTCTGCTGGGGTGCTGATCACCTTGTTTTTGGTTCTTCGAGACAGGCTTTCTCTGTGTAAAGGTCCTGGCTGTCCTGGACTTGCTTTTATAGACCAGGCTGGCCTTGAACTCAGTGATCCCCCTGTCGCCGCCTCCCGAGTGCTGGGATTAAAGGCGTGCGCCACCACGCCCAGCTCTTGATCACCCTTTAGCACCGCCTGTGTACAATTGGCTTGTCGACTGTCACACACTGCTTTTTTTTTTTTTTTTTTTTTTTTTTTGCGAGACAGGGTTTTGTCCGGACCCGCCGGACAATCAACTGGGACCTTCGGACTCCTAGGGAGAGAATGGGGGACAAGAGAGGCGAAGAACGGACAGCAAGTCAAGGAGTCTGATCAAGCTGACCTTTCGTTTCTCACAGGCAATTATATACCATTGAAGCAGGAGGCTGAGTGGGGTGACCCGGGTGGGGGGTTTTCGCAAGATATCAGGAAGTCAAGAAGTTTGGCAAGGCGAGGGCCCCTGTGGTTCTGGGGCTGGGTGGAATTGTTAGGCATCTGGAACCACAAGGTATTATCTATAGACTTTGTTTCGCTTGGTCCTCTGGAGGCCTCTGTAATTCCGGGAATACTGAGAACAGCTGGAGCATACCTTGAGGGAGGGGAAGAGGTCGCAAGGCAGCCTTCTGGAATGTACCCTGAGGCAAGGAGGGAAAAAGGTCACAAGGCAGCCTGCCCCAGGTCCACTCAATGTGTTATGCCAAGGTCCGAGATGCTTGCCGGCTATGGTCTTGGCTCCCCCACAGGGTTTCTCTGTGTAGCCTTGGCTGTCCTGTACTCGCTTTGTAGACCAGGCTAGCCTCGAACTCAAAGAGATCCTCCTGCCTCTGCCTCCTGAGTGCTAGGATAAAAGGTGTGTGCCACCAGGCCCTGCTACCATACTCACTGCCTTTTAACTTGGGTCCAGACAACCCTTATTCTATTTAATAGTGTCCCCTATAGTGCAAGGATAGAGATGTTTTGACTTTCCAAAATGCCAGAGAACCATAGAGTGCTCCCTTTAAGAGAAAAGGTGGGAGATGGCAATAAAGAAAAAACTTAGCTGGGCTGTGGTGGCGCACACCTTTAATCCCAGGACTCTGGAGGGAGAGGCAGGCGGATCTCTGTGAGTTCAAGGCCAGCCAGGTCTACAGAGTGAGTCCCGGGCAGCAAAGGCTACACAGAGAAACCTTGTCTCAAAAACAAAAATAAAAGAAGACTTGTTCTTATGTATATTGGTGTTTTGCCTCCATTTATGTTTCTGTGAGGGTGCCAGGTCCCACTCTCCCCAGGTCCTCTGGAAGAGCAACCAGAGGTCTTACCAGTGAGTCATCTTTCCAACCCCCACTGTGTAGTCCATGCTGTCCTGGAACTCGTGATCCTCTGCCTCCGCCTCCTTCAGCAATCCTACTGGCAAGCAGCACCATAACTGGCTTGTGTCACTTTTTTTTTTTTTTTTTTTTAAGATTTATTTATTTATTATGTATACAGTGCTCTCCTGCATGTACACCTGCAGGCCAGAAGAGGGCATTAGATCCCATTACAGATGGTTCTGAGCCTCCATGTGGTTGCTGGGAATTGAACTCATGACCTCTGGAAGAGCACTCAGTGCTCTTAGTTTCTGAGCCGTCTCTCCAGCCCTTCTTTTGTTTGTTTGTTTTTTCTGTTTTGTTTTGTTTTGGCTTGTGTCATTCTTGAAGCAGGGTCTCACTACATAACATGGATGGCCTCAAGCTTTCATTGTTCCTCCAGACTCTGCTTCCTGAAGGTTAGGATTCCAGGGATGTCTGTCCCACATGGCTAAATTTTTTATAAAATTAAATTTTTCACCTGCACAATCACCAAAAGACTATATTCTGCCATAGTCTTTGAATTAAAGAATAAAGACAGAGGACCTCCAATTACATAGTTTTTGTGACGCCACCCCCGCCCACCCCCATGGGGAGTGGGAGTGACGGATTCAGCCTACTATTGAGGATCCTTAGTTATTTTTTGCTGGGTCTTTTTTGGGGGGGAGGGTTGTTTGTTTGGCAATGGTTGTTGTTTTTTGGGTTTTTTTTCCAAGGTTTTTCTCTGTATCCCTGACTGTCCTAGACTTGTTTTGGTAGACCAGGCTGGCCTCGAACTCACAGAGATCTGCCTGCCTCTGCCTCCCAAGTGCTGCATTACAGGGCTCTCCTTAGCCACTTGTTATCATCTGCTACCAACCTCAAATCTTAGAAACGGCTCGGCATCTGATTCTCCAGGCGTAGTGCCGAGCAATAGTAACCTGTGTTGCAGTGTCTCTTCCATTCCTCCTCGTCTTCTCACGTAGTCACTGTAAGCCACCACAGAACGAGGAGAGAACAAGACAGTGCGATCGTTTGAAAGGGAGACCAAGCTCATGTAACTTTGTTAGTCTCATAATGGAAGTAGTGTTATGAGTGGGACTAACTCTTCTTGTGCCAAATTTATAAACTTTCATCATATGTATAGATTTTATATATATATATACATATGTATACACAGAGAAAGAGACAGACAGAGAGTTCTATGTTGTGTGCAGTTTTGGGCACCCTCACGGCAGTCTTAAAACATACTCCTTACAGATAAAGAGACATGGCTGTGTCTCCTTGCTTAAATTAGTTTCTGGTAGGCTGGTCAGAGGAGCCTGCCTTGTGTGAAGAACACAAGGCTTTGTATGTTTTGTTTTTAAGGCAGGGTTTCTCCGTGTAGCCCTGCCTCTTCTGGAAACCCATCTGTGGGGAACCATGCTAAATTCAGCCATGTTAGAAATCCCGTGCTTAGGTCACACGCTGTGACCTTTGAGTTGTTGACCCTTGCTGAAGGAGGTCTTGTGTTCTAGGCTATCTTTGGATTGACTACCCAGAGAAATAGGGAAGTTCTTACAGGGAGCTATTCAGGCGATTGTACTGTTGCCTGGGGGGCTAGGGAGAGTGGGATTAGACTAGATCCTGTTGACCTTGCTATTTAAAGTCTTACTCATCTGCATTAAAGTGAGTCTTGATCAGAGATCAGAAATTTCCAGATTTGACTCAATTTTCTGCATCTCTGTACCCCACCTTCAATGCCTACTCCCTCTTTCAGGTGAACCCTGGTTCAATTTGTCCTGTGGGCTGGGACAGTAGACCAGCCTAGCCTCAAAGTCACAGAGATCTGACTGCTCATGCCTTCCAAATACTGGGATTAAAGGTGTGCAGCTAAGGCTTTGAGTCTTAGCCTGCAGTCACTTTTTCTTTCTTTCTTTCTTTTTTTTTTTTTTTTTTTTTTTTGTTTGTTTGTTTGTTTGTTTTTCAAGACAGGCTCTTTCTGTGTTAGCCTTGGCTTGTCCTGGACTCCCTATGTAGACCAGGCTGGCCTCGAACTCACAGCGATCCACCTGTCTCTGCCTCCCCAGTGCTGGGATTAAAGGCGTGCACCACCACTCCCGTCAGTCACAGGCATTTTCATTTCCTTGGTTTTCCCAGGAAGCAGATACCCTGAGTTGTAGCCTAGGGTGATGCCTCAGTAAAGGGCCCAGGGATGGGGCTGCTGTGCTTTGTGGGGTGCACCAGGTAAAGGGTGATGCTCTAGCTGGAGGAAGGTCCAGGCTGGAAGACATCCCCAGTAAGGAGGACGGTCATAGCTGGGAGGAGAGATCCTAGTTGGGGGATGTCCCAACTCTGTAGGGAACAATACGTTTAGCAAAGCTGTGTCTACAGGTTTGAGAGGGTACACGATTAGACAGTCCCTTGTTGGGAGGATGATCCAACGGAAGAAAAGTAATCTCCTAAATAGGATGTCTGTCCCCACAAGAGGGGGCTATTCCAACAGGAAGGAATGTACCAGCTGGCAAGCCCCTCCCCCTCCCCCATTAATAAGGACACAAAGAGATGCTCTGGGTAGGAGCGTATGTCTGCCTGGGACCTGTGCACCAATAAGAAAGGTCATCCTGGGCTGGAGAGATGGCTCAGAGGTTCAGAGCACTGGCTGTTCTTCCAGAGGTCCTGAGTTCAATTCCCAGGAACCACATGGTGGCTCACAATCATCTATAATATGATCTGGTGCCCTATTCTGGTGTGCAGGTGTACATGCAGGAAGAACATTGTATATATAATAATAAATGAATAAATCTTTTTTAAAAAAAGAAAGGTCATCCTGAGTGTGGAGGTTCCCATCTGGGGTGATGCTGACCCCAGTTAGCATGCACTGTTCCAGTTAGGAGGTGTGCCTTCCCTGGTTACCCCAATCTTCCTGCGTACAAGGCAAAGCCTTTTCTGCAGACCAAGAAACCCTCACTGGGCTGAAAACCTAGAGCCACATGAACTCCTTTAGGCCACCTGACCTTTAGGAACAATTCTCATCTCTTGAGACTTTAAAACGAAGCTCAAGTAAAGTCTCACTGACAGAATTTAAGAAGTCTTGAGCCTGGACAACCAGTCCAAGTCAGTATCATGATACTGCCGTCAGTATCAGGAGACGACAGACTCTGGAAAATGCCTCTGTGAGTTCTTACACTTAACAGAGGAGGCTCCAGGGACTCTCTAGGGCAGCTGACGTGTTGTTAAGGCTATGTATGACGGCGTGGCAAACAGCCTTTCTGGGGATCAAGGGAAACAGTCACTCACAGCCTTCTGTAGCTCATAGCCTAGAAAGAGAGCCATCTTCCCCAACCTGCCTCTCCGTCTCACCGGCTAAGGTGGAGCCTCCTCTCTCTCTTCCCCGAGACTGTTTAAGACAGCTACATAGTTTTTTGTTGTTATTGTTTTGCTTCAGTTTTTTTGTTTTGTTTTTCAAGACAGGGTCTCTCTGTGTAGCCCTGGCTGTCCTGGAACTTTCTTTGTAGATCAGGCTGGCCTTGAACTCAGAGATTCACCTGCCCCTGCCTCCCGAGTGCTGGGATTAAAGGCGTGTGCTCCCAACCAGGCTACATAGCTTGCTTCTTTCCTAGCCTTTGTGCCTTAATTATTGCTGCCTCAGAAAAGCCTTCGCTTCTCTCCTACTCATTTCTCACCTGTTATCCTTGATGTCTTTGTCTCTGCAGCCCCATTCCACACTTTCTTAGTTTAGGTGTTTTGTTTTAAGACAAGGTCTCATCATGTAGACCAGGCTGGCCTCGCACTCATAGAGATCTGCCTGCCTCGTCCTCCAAGTGCTGGTTTTGTTTGTTTGGTTGGTTGGTTTTGGTTTTTTTTTCAAGACAGGGTTTCCCTGTGTAGCCTTTTCTGTCCTGAACTTGCTTTGTAGACCAGGCTGGCCTCGAACTCATAAAGATCCGCCTGCCTCGTCCTCCAAGTGCTGGTTTTGTTTGTTTTTGGTTTTTTTTTCAGGACAGGGTTCCCTGTGTAGCCTTTTCTGTCCTGAACTTGCTTTGTAGACCAGGCTAGCTTCGAACTCACAGTGATCCGCCTGCCTCTGCCTCCTGAGTGCTGGGATTAAAGGCGTGCGCCACCACGTCAAGATCTGTAATTAAAGGCGTGTGACACTATGCCGGGCTCCCCATACTTTTATGTGATATTAGGTGTATGACCACTGTTTTCTGTGTCATACTGCCCACAATAATACTCTCTGGCGTAAACAATACAAAAAACAAAAACGAAACCTAAAAACCCACTTGAAATGTTTAAATGAAGCTGCTAAAACACAGGGAGGGAGCCCTTTGCCAGGTAAATGGGATGTGACGGAAATGGGTAGAAGGCTAGGGGCTCTTCTACATCCAATTGGCGGTCAGCCGGTCACACTACAGCTTAGTATCCACTGACTACCTGCTTAGCTGCCCCTGCTCCAGGCAGGTAAAGTGTGTCCACAGCGGCATCAGTTCTGAGACACAAGCCTGTTCCCCATTCCCATTTTATAAGTGACAAACCAACCTAGGGGGTTCGAATTTATGCAGCCAGGATGAGACAAGGTAGGATTCAAATCCTAGCTTTTCTTTCAACCTTGGGCGCCGGGCGTGGTGGTGCAGGCCTTTAATCCCAGCACTCGGGAGGCAGAGGCAGGCGGATCGCTGTGAGTTCGAGGCCAGCCGGGTCTACAAAGTGAGTCCAGGATAGCCAAGGCTACAGAGAGAAACCCTGTCTTGAAAAACCAAACCAAACAAACAAACAAAAAAAATCAACCTTGGGCTGCACTGCTCTCAAGAGGCATTTAGAGACCTGTGGCCTACTTCCTGCCTTTCTCCAAGACCCACCTGTCCCACATAATCAAATGTCAGCCAGATATCTGCCCACCAGTCATAGAACACATTGCAAGGGGTAGACAATGATGTGTTCCAGAAGATACCAGCCACCTCTAGCCTCTGACACCGGGGTGCAGACCCAGTTGGCTAGATGATGTGAAGATGAGACTGCCACCTGGGAATCAGAGTGGCACCAGAACTTGGGGAAATCAGCTGTGCACGGCCAGTATCCTGCTCTCCAGTGCACTCTGCTCCCTAAAATTCTGTGGACTGGCTCATTCCACAGGCAAGGTGGCCACCAAGCCTAGCAAAGCAGCTCTCAGGCCGGGCGTGGTGGCGCACGCCTTTAATCTCAGCACTAGGGAGACAGAGGCAGGTGGCTCGCTGTGAGTTCGAGGCCAGCTTGGTCTACATAGGGAGTCCAGGACAGCCAAGGCTACACAGAGAAACCCTGTCTCAGGGGGAAAAAAAAAAAAAAAAAAGCAGCTCCACTTCTCCACTTGGCACTGCAGATGGCGTTTAATCAACTCCACGGTAACTCCTTCCAATGCAAACATTACATGTGAAGGGCCAACAGGAGATTAAGGTGGCTGTAGGGTGCCTCTGAAATGCTGTTCCAGGGAACCCTTGCCTTTCATTTTTGCTTTAGGAACCTAGATCACAGTTCCAAGGTCTTGTGTGAACAGCAATGGTAAATAAGGAGAGACACCATGCCCATAGCTGACAGGGACCTCATGGCCCAAGGGTCAAGGGTTCTGCCTCAAGCAGGTTCCTGGCAAATCTTCTCCCCATGAAAATTTATAGTGGCCAGGCATCCAAGCATTCCACCTGGAAAATTGGTTTGGAGTGCAAGCCAGAGTGTACCCCAGAGAACACAAGGGACACCCTTAAGCAGACGGGGGTGGTGGGATTCGAAATAAAATATTTAAAGAATAAAGTGGACAGGAAGTGGCTAGCATAGCACTATCCTGGTTGCATCCTCAGGCTCCACAGAGGAGCCCAGAGGCAGGGGAATAAGCAAGACAAATTAGGCGGGACCAAAGGAGAAGCTCACAAGATGCCTCCTTCCGGTCCTGGAAACCGGAGGAGCTGGGGGGCGGAGAGGTCTTTCAGAGGCGGGGTCAAAGGAGGAGCTTGCAGGGCTGTGGTCTTCAGGGTAGAGTCTGTACAGCAGGGGACACTCTAAGGCTAGGCTGTCAAGGGCAAAGGCCAGCTACTTGCCAAACTACAAATAAAGCGCTTTATTCATACAGTCTCTCCAGGTCCCAAGTCTCTGCCGCCCTACCCCAACCTCTGGAGAAGAGGACTGATTAATTCCAGAGGAGCCAGGAGAGGCTGATCCGACAGCTGCAGGTCCTGAGTAGCTGGGCCAGGTAGAGAGCGAAGGCACGAGGCCCTGGGCATCCCATGCCAGGGCGAAGGCCAGGCCCACCGAGCAAGGTGGCACATGGTTAGCTCACCAGGGTCAGCTCCCTGGGATCAGGGCAAGGTCTGTACCACCAGCACCACAGCTCTGCTCATAGGATGGTGGAGCCTCTGTGGGGAGAAAGCAGGCTCTAAAAGATGGTCGAGCCACCCTCATTTCCTCGCCGGAAGTCGCTGTCATATTCACTCACCGTAGGGGTAGCCCCATGAGCTGTACTCTGGAGGGAGGATCAAGGCGCTGCTGGTGGGTACCGGGCCCCCAGAGCCTTCTGCAAAGTAGGGGACAGTGGCACCTATAGAGATGCACAAGGGGGGATGCAGAGAATGCCTAGCAGGGCTTCCGATCTGAACACAGGGCTCGATGGTGGTGACAGACATGGAACCTGATGCAGCACACGGTGGCTGCTGCTGAGAATGGCTCTTGGTCGAAAGGGAAACTGCGTCTGAGAAGTGGGGGCCGCTAGCCACTGCCTCCGCCTCTTCCTGGGGTGGTGCTGAGGGCACCACGGGGGACAAGGCCCCAGGAGAAGACCCTGGGCCTAGACAGGGGCTCAGTGGGGTTTGGTTCACAGCAATATTGCCAACAAAGAGTGGGAGGGTCACGGTGGCTTCGGGTGCCTTCATGGAGACCTGGGAAAAAAAATGTAGGTTTTGAGGAGTCAGGCCAAGGTCACCTAGCTTCAGGCCACCCAGCCCTGGGCAACACCAAACCTGAAGGTAATAGTCGATGTGGATGAGGCTGCAGCCAGGCAGGGCTGACTGGGGCAGAGCAGGCACCAGGATCTGTTCTTGCCACTGAGCGCGCCTCCAGGCCTTGACACCTGTACCCTCCACCTCTGCAATGGTTCGGACATCGTAGATCCAGCGTTTGGCCTTATATGATACCTTCTAAGGAAAGACCAGACTATGGGCTTGGGCAGGCCAGCACCCACCCTCCTCTGTCCCACGGGAAAGAGACAGGTTCAGGGAGCCAGAGGGCTCTGACCTGTAGCAAGCTGGCCATCACAGGGCTCGTGTCCTTGCCTGACTGGTTCTCAATGTCAGCCTGCAGCCGCAGCACCTGTCCCACCACATAGCCACGAAGGTCCGTGCTGGCTGTGAGAACCACGCTGCCGGTCTTCACCAGCTTATAGGAGAACTTCTTGGTAGTGGAGGCCACGTTGGGTTGCTGGAGGAGGAAAAGGGGAGGAGGTTAGCGAGCAAGCACAGAATGCATTCCTGTGGTACCCAGACAGGTCCTTAGCCTTCCCTAGGCACCAGCAACCAGCTTAAGGCAGAGAGCCCAGCTTCCTGGCCACCCGACCTAAGAAGAGTGAAGGAAACCAAGAAAGCCCCTGCCCCACCCTCACCTCAATATCTGGGATGCTGTTCAGGTTCAAGGGGCTCAGGATGTAGAACACGAGGCTACACTTGTGATCCTTGGAGAAACGTGGAGTGTCGATGGAGGCCCTCACCTGGTGCACAATCTTCCCGAAGGGTCCCTCAAAAGATGTGGGTGCCGTGGCTACGGAGAGAACAGGAATTGGCTGGCACCCAGCACCGCCCACCTGTAGGTCCCACCATTTCAAGGCTGCTGTCCCCACAGGCGGTCCACTCACCAGGAAGCAGGAACTGAAAAGGGAAGCTGTGCTCTCCAGCCGGCAGACTTCCTACAGAGACAAGAAGGAGGTGGGAGCGAACAGGAGGAGATCCATAGTGGCCACAGTGCCAGAACAGAAGCGGGCACTACAGCCCACTGGTCCACACTACCTGAGTGTGACCAGGGCAGGAGCTAAAGGCTACCTACAAGGGCTTGCTTTGAATGAGGCTGGTGGCTGGAAACGTAGCAGGTAGAGAGTGTTTGCCTAGCACACATACAAAGCGTTGGCTCAAATCCAAGAACTATGTATACCACATACGGGCTATAGCACACCCCTGGGAGGAGGAAGCAGGAGAACCCCAAGTTTAAGGGATTCCTCATACAGCATAGCAAGCTCAAGTCCAGCCTGGGCTACATTTCAAAAACAAAGAAATGCAAATTTAAAAAAATAAGAATAAAAGAACAGGAGGGTGGCTGAGGCTAGAGCATAGGGATGAGACAGTCAGACTAAACTAAGAAGGGTCAGAGCCCACCCAGCCCCAGTGCCAGATGCAGGATCCAGTGGGAATCCAAGAGGCAGTTGCTGGAAGGGGAAGGGACAGACTGAGCCCACTCCAGGCAAGGGCTTGCCCCTGTGATCACTGCTGGCTCCCACACTCACCCTTGTCAGCCAGGGACAAAGAGCTGTTGAAGTAGCTTTCCTCCACCACCCATGCCCCTTCGTTGGCCTTGTTGGAGACCCCACAGGAACCCATGCAGGTCACCCGGATAGCTGTAAGGGGAAGGGTGGCATAAGCCTAAACCAGCTGATGGCATAGACTCCTCCCTGTCCCCAGCACAGGAATTCAAGTAGGGCTGGAATTATCCATGGGTCAAGCAGCCTTGCTGGCAGAGAGGTTCCTGCATCCTGCCATTTCTCATAGAATGCCTCCTGGCCACCCCCAATCTTGGTGTTCTCCCAGGCAACCAGGCTGGTCAGGAAACTGACAGACTGTGTTCCGTCTGCCCTACAGACACAGTGAGAGGCCTATAATCTCCTAGAAAACCCCTGGACTACCCCCAAATTGGTTACCTCAACCTCTAGCCAGACTTATAAAAACCCAGCCCCTCCCCTCCTTTTAAGATGTAAATCACTTAGGCTAGGAGCTGCCCCTTTAGTCCCTTGAAAGCTAATGCCAACCCTCCCCCTGCGGGAATGCAGTCAGACCTGCCTGAGCCAGTCAGTAATCTACCGCTGGAAGGCGAGCCTTGACTTCCGTCCTGAGCCGGTGTGCCCAGGAGGCTGACTTTCTGCACCCCACCCATGCGAGTAGGCAGAACAGGAACCACTAGAGACAGAGCCCGCGCTCCTCTGTTTAACAGACACATCCTGGGCCCATTGTGACCAGGTAGCCACAGATGAAAGAAACTGGTCACAAGGGAGGCGGCTCAGGCTAAGTGGTAGGTAGGAGCCAATGGGAGGCACCCTGAAAGCATGGTTGCAGCCCTTTTCCCAGACTTACTTGACCGGACTCTTTCATCTTTGTGATAAAGCCACCATGCTTGAGGAACAAAGATAGCCTAGTACCTAGGAAATGATCACCCCTGCCTCATCTATAGTCTCCCTATCTCACGGTTCAGGCATCTTGGTCCATCCCCCACAGGACACTTAGCTTTATCCTATAAACCTTTGGCTCATCCTCTACCCATGTAGCTCTCCACCAGAGCACCCCCTAACCTGATGGCAGCCAGCATCTGTTCCCACTTTTTTTTTTTTTGAGACAGGGTTTCTCTGTGTAGGCTTGACTGTCCTGGACTCGATTTGTAGGCCAGGCTGGCCTCAAACTCACAGCGATCCACCTGCCTCTGCCTCCCAAGTGCTAGGATTAAAGGCGTGCGCCACCACCGCCCAGCTCTGTCCCCACTCTTGAGGTGGTCCTGCATTCCTGCTGTACCACTCTCTGCTCCCTGGAAGCGCCAATGACTACCCCAAACCCTCCGTGTCAGCCCAACCTCATCACTCTTAACTTCTAACCTGGTTTGAAACCGACACACTCCTTCTGCCATGACCTCTGAAATCAAACCACCCTCTATTCCCACCCTGGGATTTGAACACCAGAGGCATCTGTGGGCCCGCCAATAGTTTTTTGTTGTTGTTGTTGTTTTGTTTTACTTTTTTATTTATATTTTCTCATTTTTTACAATTTTTAAAAAATTTTTATTAATTTATTCATATTACATCTCGATTGTTAGCCCTTCCCTTGTTTCCTCCTATTCCTCCCTCCTTCCCTCCCACTTCCCCCCTTCTCCCCTCCCCTCTGTCTGTGATTGAGGGAGACCTCCTCCCCCTATATATGCTCTTAGAGTCCAGCCAATAGTTCTTGAGCTTACATGGTTAAGAGGAGGTTCAAAGAGCTGCCAGACAGCTCAGGGTGCCTCACAAAGGGCACATCTCCCTAAGGATGACTGGCCCCCATTAGATACTAAAAGCAGTTTGGAGCCGCTGCCCTAGTGCTCTCAGGGTGCCCACAGTGAGTGGCACAGAGCTGTTCAAGGACTTCGTGCTGAATGTATGAGCAATAACAAACTGTTTGCTTTAGCTACTCAGTTTAGGGTGGTTTGTTATTTGAATGACCTGATACCCAGCCGCACTGGAAATCAGGGAAAACCCAGGTGACTCACACGCTCGCTCATCGGACTGACAGGGCTTGAGTACTTTGACCCATGTTGGAGAGGGGATGGAGACACAGACATGCCCCATGCCACCAACCATAGACTGACAGGGTCAGCTTCTCGTGCTTGCACCTATAAACTCCAGGACGCACATCAGCTCTCAAGCCCTACACTAGTTCATCAGGAGTCTCTCCTAGCACTGCTTATAACAACAATGAAGCATCCGGTCTGGACTTCCTAGCAGTCTGGCAAAGGAGCATGAGACCACCAGATTCCAGCAAAACAAGCAGCACCCAAACTGGCAGTAGGGGAGGGTCCCAATCCCAGGCATTTCCCCACACAACAGGGCTCTTGGGAGGCCCCCCCGCCCCCCCCCCCACCAGTGAGAACAGCCTCTAGCCACTGAGATAAACACATCCTGTGTCACTTACTCTCTCATCAGAAATGACTGGGGAGGGCTGAAGAGATGGCTCAGTAGTTAAAAGCACTGACTGCTCTTCCAGTGGACGGGATTTCAAGTCCCAGGACCCACATGGCAGCTCACAACTGTGACTCCAGGATTCAACACCCTCATACACACATACACGCAGGCAAAACACCAATACACATAAAATAACAATAACTAAATAAATTTAAAGATTTCATTAAAAAGAAATTGATTGGGGAAAAGGGCTTGCAAACAGAATGTTGCTTCCCCAACAAAACACCTGAAGCTGCTCCTGTGCCTCAGTAGGATCATAATCAAGATGTAAAAATTGGCCCCAGGCTTGAGCTGGAGAGATAGCTGAGGTTAAGAGCACTGTCTGCTCTTCCAGAGGTCCTGAGTTCAATTCCCAGCAGCCACATGGTGGCTCATAACCATCTATAATATGCTCTAATACCCTCTTCTGGCTTGCAGGTGCACCTCCAGGCAGAGCACTGTATACACAATAAATAAATATAAAAGGTGGGGCAGTGGTGGTGCATGCCTTTAATCCCAGCCCTTGGGAGGCAGAGACAGCCAAGGCTACACAGAGAAACCCTGTCTCGAAAACCAAACCAAAACAAATCAAATTGCCCCCAGGAAACGTCTTAGAGATCCCAAGTTCACTGTCAAGGGCAATACCAGCAGCCAAACATGTACCTTCTCAGATCACTGGAGCAGGAAAAACCGTATACTATGTAAATACATACATCTTGAGAAATGAGGGACTTCTGAGCATACTAGGTGGTCTTTACTGCTGCTGCTACTTGAAGGACACTGGACACAGCTCTCTTTTACAGTCAGCACATGGCTGTAATGGCAAGACCAGGCAGGTTGGAGGCCATCACCTGACAAGAGATCCTGACTTCCTCCATTTTCTGGCTTTTAATAATGTCCCTGCTGCCTTTCAGTAATATCCCTACAGACCTGTCCCTCTGCTCTCATGCAAAGGTATCTGTTCTGGGAGGCAACCATGGGCCTCTTACCAGCTCATACTCTGCAGCATAGCCAGAAACCCAGGGCAAGTGCATTCTAGCAAATCCTCCACAGAGCGTCAACTGGCAGCCTACAGAACAGTATATACTCCAAGGTGCCATCCATGCATAAAAAGCACTTCCTGGCAGTGTTCAGAGCAAGGAGAAAAGACAGGCACCAAACTGACTAGGGTACACCAAACTATCAGGTGTTCACCATTGGAGACTGGAGGTTGCTTTTTGTTTGGTTGGTTTTTGTTTTGTTTTTCTTTTGGTTGTTCTTGTTGTTTTGAGACAGGGTTTCTCTGTGTAGCCCTGGCTGTCTTGGACTCACTTTGTAGACCAGGCTGGCCTCGAACTCACAGCGATCCACCTGCCTCTGTCTCCCGAGTGTTGGGATTAAAGGCATGTGCCACCACGCCTGGCCCTTGGTTTTCAAGACGGAGTTTCTCTGTGTAGCCCTGGCTGTCCTGGAACTAGCTCTGTAGATCAGGCTGGCCTCGAACTCACATAGATCCACCTACCTCTGCCTCCCAAAGTGCTAGGATTAAAGGTGTGTTTCTGAAGAAAATGCTGGTGTGTATTTTGTTCCACAGAGACTTCTGGAACTCTCTTCCCTCACCGGTGGGTCTACCTTTCCAGTAGATTCCTATCATACACCTTGATAATGAAGACCTTTCCAATCTTCAGGTCCCAGAGATCATGAACCTGACCACCCCCACCAGCTACCAGATTCCACCACTAAATCTGTGCTTCTCCTACTTCCAATTGTACCACAAGAGTAACAGGAGTGGCTACCACTTGAGGTCCTATGAAGACATAGCTGGTCTATGAAAAACAGAGAGAGGGCTGGAGAGAGCTTAGGAGTTAAGCGCACTGGTTGCTCTTGCGGAATACGCAAGCTCCATTCCCAGAACCCATATGGTGGCACATAACCATCTTTAACTCCAGCCTACTGGCATTTGATGCCCTCTTCTGAACTCCAGGGACACACAAGCCAGTAATGCGTGTACACACACACACACACATGCAGACAAAACATGTATACATGTAAAACAAAATGCATAAATCTAATTTAGAAAAGGAAAAATAGGAGACCTAGGAGTGTTGGTGCATAAATGTAATCCCAACACTCAAAAGCCTAAATCAGGAGGATTGTAAATTTGAGATCAGTCTGGGCAGCATAGAAAGATACTGTGTTGGGGCAGGAGAGATGTCTCAGCAGTTAAGAGCACTGATTTCTCTTCCAGAGGACCCAGGTTCAAATCCCAGCACTCACCTGGCAGCTCACAAGTGTCTGTAACTCTAAGATCTGATACTCTCACATAGGCATACATGCAGGCAAAACACCAATGCACATAAAGTAAAGGTAAATAAATTTAAGCCAGAAATAATAATAAAATAAAAATTTTTTCAACAAAATCATAAGGCTGGGAATATATCTCAATGGTGAGCAAGAGGCTCTAAATTAAACTCCCAGCACCTGAAAATCAGAAGAAAAAAAAAAAAAAAAAGAAAGAAAGAAAAGTCAGTAGGAAAACCTCCATCTGATCCAGCATGGGGTGTAGTGACCCATAAGTGACTCATAAGAGGAAAATACAGTGGGTTTTGCCACTCCCCGAGGTCTGGAACTCTGCCCACTCCAACTCTGAGGCAGGTAGCATCCTCGTGGATAGGTGCTAACCACTGTTAGTCATTAGGCAAGTAGAATACACGAGTGGGGCCGGTCTACAAAGTGAGTCCAGGACAGCCAAGGCTACACAGAGAAACCCTGTCTCGAAAAACCAAACAAATAAAAAATAAAAGAATACAGGAGTGGGGATGGGAGGGCGGTCTCCTCTACTGGACCTAGCAGAAACTCAACAAGTGCCCTTTGAATGAAGGAAGATATAAGAACCATGGTTAATTCCATCCCAAGCAGGACTGGGGAAGTTCCAGAACGGCCAACACACAGACACACACACACTCAACTGCCAGCAATGTAAACAGTCAACCTTCAGCCCCAGCCCAATCCTGGGCACTTCTGCAATTCGGACCATCGGCTTGGGCTCTCTTGGCCCCTGTAAGGTCAGCTATCCACTTACTCACTATTTATCTGCTACAAGGAGGCCAGGAGATAACTTATCCTTATGCTGTGCTTTGCCATAGTTGTTCAGCCCAAGTCTAGTCAGGAAAAAATAATAGAAAAAGGGGCTGGAGAGATGGCTCAGAGGTTAAGAGCACTGTCTGCTCTTCCAGAGGTCCTGAGTTCAATTCCCAGCACCCACATGGTGGCTCACAGCCATCTACAATCTGACACCTTCATCTGGCCTGCATGTGTACATGCAGGCAGAGCAGTGTATACATAATAATAAATAAATAAATCTTCTTTTTTTAAAAAAAGAAAGAAAATAACAGAAAATAAAAACTGAATATCTAGCTCAAAATAGGACAAGCCAGGAGGTGGTGGCTCACACCTTTAATCCCAGCACTCAGGGAGGCAGAGGCAGGCGGATCACTGTGGGTTCGAGGCCAGCCTGGTCTACAAAGCAAGTCCAGGACAGCCAAGGCTACACAGAGAACCCGTGTCTTGAAAAAACAAAAACAAAACAAAATAGGACTGCACATGCCTGCGGCCTGCACAGTATTCTCCTCAGCCAATGTGCAGTTTTCTTCAGATTTCTCATACTTTTCTTGGGTCCAGGAGGTGCTGACTTATCATTGCTGTAGCCTCTACAAAATCAATGTCTGCTTTCATCCAGACCACAAACTCTAAACAGAGACAGATAACGTGATCATGACCAAGAAGCCTTATTCCTTACAACCCAGCTTCCTTCTAGACCTGGACACAACACCAGGTCCAGGTCCAGGGTTTCAGCTGGGGCCTAAGATGGCTGATGAGGATAGCTATCCATCCTCAACGGTCACCAGAGGTGTGTATGGGCATCTGTGGCTTCGGCCAAGCAGACAGGAAGAGCACCAAACAGGGACCAACCCATATAATCTTGCAGTCAGTGCCAGTAGCTAGGCAGAGGCCACAGGAGTGCCCACCTGACCCTGAGAGCTCAGTCATCAAATCCCACACGCGGACCCTATGTGCGGATCCGGCACAGAAGAGGCTACACCTGAGAGTGCCGGGTCAATGGCAAGGCAGCAACTTGATCCTCAGCCTCAGAGTCCCTCCTGATCTATGCATCAGCAGCTCAGCTCCCACAAGGCCTTAGGACAGGAGCCAGAGGTGGGGGGGGGGTAGGGGTGGGATTGCCTGGGCGAAAAGGCCCCCATGCCAGCAAGGGCAAGCTTTAAGGAAGTGTTAAACAAGCTTTAAACTGAAAGCAAGAGGGTGTCCTGTGCATCCTGTTGGGGACCTGCTCACTTGGACCCAGACTGTCTTTGAAGAGGAAGGTCCAGCATAGGAGGGAGGGAGGGAGATAGAAAGGAAGGGAGGGAGGGGAAGGAGGGGGGGGGGACCCAGCACACACTAGGCTCCAGGTAGGGGCTCAGCAGGTGCAGAGTGCCGCGGACCTTGGACACCTGAACAGAGGAAGAAGACTGGAGGCCTGCATGCTTCTACCGCCAGGCTCTCCTGGGCATAGTGAACAAGCGCTTAGGCTCTGGCACAGACTCCGGCCGCCCCTAGGCGGAGAGCACAGGATGGGACAGATGCGGAAGGACTGGGCCACCGAGCTGCCTTGCCCCGCCCTGGCCTCCGTGGGCCTCCCAAGAACAGCCAGCCCCTGGCGCCCGTAGTTCCGTCGTCACCCAGGGTGCCATGGAGACTGAGAACCCAGACTCAGAGCCCCCTGACCGCAAGGTTTTCGAGAGCCCCGCCCCACCGCAGGTGAGAACGCGTCTACCCGCTCCCCCAAAAGCGACCCCGCGCCCACCTCGGAAGGGCATTGGCGCTCCCAGGCGCAAGCGCACGGCCCCAGCCAGCGGTTCCCCAGGACTGTAGACGACGCGGCCCTGGCTCAGGCGAATCTCGAAGAGCTGCACCCTCCCCATACCGCGGTCTCCCGCGCCGCGGTCTGACGCCTGCTAGGGCAGTGGCTTCGAGGCCCGCCCCCTTCTCCACCCCCCCGCCCCCCGAACCCCAAAAGAGGACACGCCCAGGCCGCCCGACCCGCCTGGGCCGGAATACTAGCAGATGCCCCCCCCCAAGACCCACCCTTTATCCAAGGACCCGCCCCTTTCCGAACCAAGGCCCGCCTTCTCCAGGGCTGGTCCCCGACCTGAGGACACGCCCATAACTGGGACACGCCCCACACGGACACGCCCATTTCCCTTGACTTGCACACAAGTACCTGCTCACACCAGCCCTGTCCTAGTCCTACCCTGAAGGCCATCCCAGACCGGCGGGGAGGGCTACGCCGTCCGCTTTGGGCTCAGACCTTCACGGGACCCTTGAGACCTCTGCTACCTGGGGTGAGGCCTGGCGGCGAGGGCTGGTCGCCAGGCTAGGTGGTTACTACGAGAGGTGCTTCCCGCTCAGGCGGTATCCCAGCTGTGCTTGGCGGCCATCCGGCTCTGTGCACTGCGACCTGGGGCGTGGTCCAGAAGACTAGCGCCTCAAGACTAGCTTTCAGGACTTGGGAAGTGGAGGGAGGCTGCTGAGACAGAACAGAAGGAACTCTTCCTGAAACATGTTTTCCCCTGCAAGACAGGGTTTCTCTGTGTATGCATGGAACTCACTCTGTAGACCAGATTACCCTAAAGTTCACAGAGCACAGAGATCTGCCTGCCTCTACTTCCCAAGTGCTGGGGATAAAGTGCGCACCACCACTGCCTGGCCTGAATCACCCCCTCCCTGTCCCCACATACACACCATTTTTTAAACATATTTATTTATATCTATACAGTTCTCTACCTGCAGGCCAGAGGAGGGCATCAGATCTCATTATAGTTTGTGAGCTACTATGTGGTTGCTGGGAATTGAACTCAGGACCTCTGGAGAAACACTCAGTGCTCTTGACCTTGAGCCATCTCTCTCCAGCTTATTTTCTTTCTTTCTTTCTTTTTTTTTGGTTTCGAGACAGGGTTTCTCTGTATAGCCTTGGCTGTCCTGGCCTCAGTCTGTAGGCCAGGCTGACCTTGAACTCGCTGAGATTCGCCTGCCTCTGCCTCCCGAGTGCTGGGGTTAAAGGCGTGCACCGCCACTGCCCGGCTTTTTTTTTTTTTTTTTAAGATTTGTTTATTTATTATGTATACAGTACACATCAGATCACATTATAGAAGGTTGTGAGCCACCGTGTGGTTGCTGGGGATTGAACTCAGGACTCCTGGAAAAGCAGTTGGTGCTCTTAACCACTGAGCAATCTCCAGCCCTTTTATTTATTTATTTATTTATTTATTGAAACAGGGTTTCTTTGTGTAGTCTTGGCTGTCCTGGACTTGCTTTGTAGACCAGTGAACTCACAGTGATCCACCTGCCTCTGCCTCCCAGAGTGTTGGAAATACAGGCATACGCCACCATGCCCAGCGGTGTAGGAAGGCTTTTAAATCCATATGTTCACATGGAACATAGTGGCACACACCTGTAATCCCAGCACTTAGGAGGCAAAGGCAGGTAGATCTCTGTGTGTTCCAGGCCAGCCTGATCTACAAAGTGAGTCTAGTACAGCTAAGACTACACAGCGAAACCCTGTCTCAAAAAGCCCAAAAAGGAAAAAGAAAAATCATGTGTTCACAATTTACTGTTCTATTTTACTATGGTGCCAAAAACAACTTGAACAATCCTGTTTTTTTGTTTGTTTGTTTGTTCTTTGTTTTCAGTTTGGTACTGTATTAAATAAATTAAATCAGGTACTCAGTACTGTCTTTTTTTCTCCCCCCCCCCACCATGTTACCCTTGGCTGTCCAGGACTCGCTTTGTAGACCAGGCTGGCCTTCAACTCACAGCAATCTGCCTGCCTCTGCCTCCTGAGTGCTGAGATTAAAGGCATGTACCACCACCGCCCAGCTAACTTTTTCTTCTTTTTTAAAATTTATTTTTCAGGAGGCAGAGGCAAGTGGATCCCTATGAGTTTGAGGCCAGCCTGGTCTACAAAGGGAGTCCAGGACAGCCAAGGCTACACAGAGAAACCCTGTCTCAGAAAAAAAAATTATTTTTATTGGTGTTTTGTCTATATGTGTATGTGAGGGTGTTGGATCCTAGAGTTACAGGCAGTTGTAAGCTGTCATGTGGGCACTAGGAATTGAACCCTGGTCCTCTGGAAGAGCAGTTAGTACTCTTTTTTTTTTTTTTTTTTTTTTAAAAGATTTATTTCATTATTATTATGTATACAGTGTTCTGTCTGCATGTACACCTGCAGGCCAGAAGAGGGCATCAGATTACATTATAGATGGTTGTGAGCCACCATGCGGTTGCTGGGAATTGAACTCAGGACCTCTAGAAGAGCAGACAGTGCTCTTAACCACTGAGCCATCTCTCCAGCTTAGCACACACTCTTAACTCAAGAGCTTTCTGTAAGCAAGAGCTAAATAAAGCCAGCCATACATAGGTGAAGAGGGGGAGCAAGCGACTACTGACAGGGTGTGAACACAAGTAAACACAGGAAGGAGGGATGTGAGCTGAAGGGTATTTAACACAGTCTGGAGAAGGAAAAGGAGTTTTTTTCCTTTTGGGATGCCGGCGAAGGAGGAATGCCTTCTCTGCCTCTGAGCCACCAGGTTTTCACCCCAGCATCTGGCTCCTGGGTCTTTATTAGTAAAATGGACCAAGTGGGATTCTCTTTCTTTATAACAATAGGTCATAGTGGCTGGGGTGTGGCTCAGTGGTACAGCACTTGCTTAGCTCAAGCAAAGATCTGGTCCCCTAAACTACAAACATGTGTATAGCACTTCACATCAGATAACGGTTCCCCATTTGTAGGCTGATGTGACTGACCCAAGGCCATTTTTAGCATGGGGCTAATATCCTAAGAGCAATAGATGCTTTTTCTCAACTTAGGGTATTTTCTATTTCTTACTCTGTGACCAGTTCACCATAATGTAATGTATGACATACAATGATGTGGGTGCGGAGGGACAATGGTGGGCTCATGCCAAGGCGTGCCCCTGAGAAATTATACCCTGCAACAGAGCTGCTCTAGGGAGGTTTATTGGTGGAAGGGAGAGGAAGGTCTGGAGAAGGAGTAGAGGCAGCAAGCAGACCATGAGAGCAGAGAAGAAGAGAGAGAGAAAAAATGTGGTGAGAAAGACAGAGAATTGGGCTGGCAAGGTCCTTTTATCCAATAGCCCACACCTGGTGAAGGCAGGTGCAGGTGATGACGTAAGATGTTGCTGAATTGCCTGCACACTAGCAAGTAACCCCTTCAGAAGTCCAGGAGAGGCATATGCCTTTAATCCCAGCACTCGGGAGGCAGAGGCAGGGGGATCTCTGTGAGTTCGAGGCCAGCCTGGTCTACAAAGGGAGTCCAGGACAGCCAAGGCTACACAGAGAAACCCTGTCTCAGAAAAAAGAGAAAAGAAAAAGAAAAAGAAAGAAAAGAAAGAAATGGAGGACATAAGTGGCCCAAAGATGCCATAGGATCCCTGCTTACTGGTTAACAGTGGCGGGGGGTGGGGGGGGGTGGCGGGGGGAGTTAGTTACCAGAACAGTTGGCAAAGAGTTCCTCAATAGAAGTCATTTTGTGGGTAGAAGCCGTAACATGGAAACACCGTAGTCCTGCATCAAGGCTGGGGCTGCGTCCCGCAGCCAGCAGGTCAGTCAGGGCGCTTCTGCATGGGAATGGATGGACTGCAAGCTCAGCGGGCCCATTTCTCGCTCAGAAACGCCTAGAGTGCTTTAGGGGAAAGCTTGTGGCTTGGGCACAAAGCCAAGTCTCCAGCCTCTCTGGGGAGGAGGTGGGAAATGAGGTCCCACACCTGGTGTCACCACAGTTAGCTCTTTTCAGAATGAGACCATAGGTCTCATAAGGTAGAGGAGACTAGGGAGCTCCACAAGTGTCAATAGCACTTTGTCTTCACACCAGAAGCGGCAGGGGAGGTGGGTGATCCTCTGAAACCCACTGGCAGATAGATAGGCTGAGACACAGGCTCAGCTGGTGCTTCCCGGGGTGGGGATGGGGGTCAGCACTACAAGCTATCAGCAGTAGTTGAGCAGGCCCCAGCAGCTGCAAAGGGAGTTCTGCCATTGCTGTCTGAATACCAGACATCCAGTGGCAGTTCCCCCTGGGATAAATGGAGTCTCAGACAGTCATGGTAGAGCGAGAAAACAAGCTAAACTTTACTTGTGAATCAGGGATGCCCTAGGCAGTGGGAGGTGGGAATTCTGGGAGGGTGAATGTGTCTGATTCACTAGGGCTAAGGGTGCCAGGATACTTCATCTGCATACAGTGCCTTGCTTGCTGTCAACACCACAGGAGCCTATCACAAGAAGGAGAAAACAGTACTTGTGAGGAAATGACTCCTAGGTACAGTTAAGGGCCATTTGCTGGAGGCTAGGATCTCAGCAGGGGTGGGGTGCTCCCTTGCTTGTTATCAGGAAAGGGTCTGGGCATGTATTTTCTTTTAGGACTGTGTGACTCCCCCTTACAAGATCTGGGGTTACCTGTTCAGGTGGAGTGAGAACCCCTCGCTGAGAAACGGGAGAGCAAAACAGCAATGGAGACAAGTCAGGCTCCAACCTTACCCAGCATAGTCCCACAAAAACGAGGTGCCCCAGACACCCCCATGGATTTAGGATTGTCAAAGGGTAAAACAACAACAAAAATAACCTGTCTGCAGCTCAAGTCCGAGCTCGATGGCGGGAGGGGACAGTATTGAGGACCTAGTGTGATGTGGTGGTACAGGTTAGGTTTCCAACTTCAGACGCAAGGCTAAGGTGTCTACTTAACATATTAATGCAGGCCTGGCCTCCAGGTTCTCCCAGCATCCCTCACCCCTTTATTTTTATTTTTTTTTTCTTTTCTTTTTTTTTTTTTAATATTTATTTAATTATGTACACAGTGTTCTGCCTGCGTGTACACCTGCAGGCCAGAAGAGGGCATCAGATCACATGAGCCACCATGTGGTTGCTGGGAATTGAACTTTGGAACAGCAGGCAGTGCTCTTAACCACTGAGCCATCATCTCTCCAGCCCCTTGGTTTTGGTTTTTTCGAGACAGGGTTTCTCTGTGTAGCCTTGGCTGTCCTGGACTTGCTTTGTAGACCAGGCTGGCCTTGAACTCACAGCCATCCACCTGTCTCTGCCTCCTGAGTGCTGGGATTAAAGGCGTGTGCCACCATGCCCAGATCATTTTAAGAAATTTTAAGTTGTGTGTATGTATGTGCCTCATTGTGTGGGTATGTGTACATTCAAGGTGTTTATGAAGGCCAGGTGTTGGATTCCCTGGAGCTGTGATTACAGAACATCACATAAGTGCTAAGAACTGAGCCTAGGCCCTCTGAAAAGCAGCAAGTGTTCTGAATCACTAAGCCACATCTCCACCCAACCCTTTTTTAAATTTAAGATTTTATTTTAAGCTGGGCGTGGTGGTGTACGCCTTTAATCCCAGCACACGGGAGGCAGAGGCAGGCAGATCGCTGTGAGTTCAAGGCCAGCCTGGTCTACAAAGTGAGTCCAGGACGGCCAAGGCTACACAGAGAAACCCTGTCTCAAAAAACCAAAAAAAAAGATTTTATTTTATTTTATTTATAGTTTTAGTTTTTCAAGACAGGGTAGCACTGGCTGTCCTGGACTCACTTTGTAGACCAAGGTGACCTCGAATTCACAGAGATCTGCCTGCTTCTGCTTCAAGATTTTATTTTTAATTATGTATATGCACTTGTATATGGGTGCCCACAGAGACCAAAAGAAAGTATCTAATTCCCTGGAGCTAGTTGTGTGCCTTCCAACATGGGTGCTAGGAAACAAATTTGGTCCTCTGTAAGAGCAGCAAATTTTCTGAACCACTGAGCCATCTTTCTAGCTCGTTTTTGCTTTTGCACTTATGGTCTTGCTCTGTAGCCTAGACTGGCCTAAAATGAGAACCTTCTGCCTCAGCCTCCCAAAAAATAAAAAAGAAAATATGTGAGTTCTATCCCCTTGTATTAAGTCTGGGTTGGCCCGGTGACTTGTTTTAACAGAGTTACAACAAACAAGATGCTATGTCACTTCTAGATTAAGCTTGATAAGTCCTGAGCTACCAAATAAAAATATCTAATTGCCCTATGGAGAGGTCTTGAGACTACACAGACATGAGTGGAGCCGAGCAAGCCTCAGATATACCCAGATGAATGCAGGGGTATGGTGATGTGGCTGTTTCAGCATCTGTTGTCACATGAGCAGCCATGCCAGTCTCAGGAGGAGGCTCTTGTACACTGGTTGGTATCTGCTAAGGATGGGATGACCAAGAAATTTATGGCACTCATGCATTTGCCACTGTTTCCAGGGCTGATCACAAAGTCACCTTTGTGGCCTTTTGTTGTTGTTTTTCGAGACAGGGTCTCTCTGTGTAGCCTTGGCTATCCAGGACTTGCTTTGTAGACCAGGCTGGCCTTGAACTCACAGCGATCCACCTGCCTCTGCCTCTCCAGTGCTAGGATTAAAGGCGTGTGCCACCACCACCTGGCTATTGTGGCCTATTTTTGTTGTGGGGTATCTATCAGAGAAGACAGCAGAGACACGGGTTAAGCCAATAGGCTTTGTGAGCTGACTGGTGACTACACTGGGTGCTTGGGATCCCAGGATAGCTCTTGAGTTTTTCTCAGGGTAAGCTTCTAAGCACAAAAAAACCCTATTCTGGGTTGAGCAAGAATGGCTAGCCATGGGCTAGAGAGATGGCTCAGAGGTTAAGAGCACTGATTGATCTTCCAGAGGTCCCGAGTTCAATTCCCAGCAACCACATGGTGGCTCACAACCATCTATAATGAGATCTGGTGCCCTGTTCTGGGAATGCAGGCATACGTGCAGGCAGAACATTGTATACATAATAAATCAATTTAAAAAAAAAAAAAAAAAAAAAGGATGGCTAGCCAGAGCAGAACTATTAAAGCCAAAAAGCAAGGTTCATACGTTCAGAGACTTTCCCAGAAGTATGAACTTTGATGGATTAGGCCTTTGTTTTCATTTTGGGAGGTAGTGCTGTCTATGTACTGAGTTCTATGGTCTACTTGGTACTTCCATCGTAGAGTCAGTTGTGCTAAGGTGTGGAGCCTGTTCCATCTTCAAGACTAGCTGGGGGCTCTACAGAGAACATTGGTTTTATGATGATGCGAATGACTATCACAAGATGAAAGTGCTATTACTAAGGCGGGTTTTTTTTTTAAGTGCTTATTTATTTATTATGTATACAATGCTCTGCCTGCATGGACCCCTGCACACCAGAAGAGGGAACCAGATTTCATTACAGATGGTTGTGAACCACCATGTGGCTGCTGGGAATTGAACTCAGGACCTTTGGAAGAGCAGCCAGTGCTCTTAACCTCTGAGCCATCTCTCCAGCCCTAAGGCTGGGTTTATAACACCCCAATTTTTCTAATCACCCCTTTCCTTTTTTTTTTTTTTTTTTTTTTTTGAGACAAGGTTTCACTGTGTAGCCTTGGCTGTCCTGGACTCACTTTGTAGAGCAGGCAGGCTGGCCTTGAACTCACAGTGATCTGCCTGCCTCTGCCTCCAGAGAGCTGGGATTAAAGGTGTGCGCCACCACGCCTGCCTCACCAGGCCTGACTTCTAATGCCTGCCTTCTTTGACATCTCTCTCACTGTGTGGTTCTGGACTAGGCTTTTTTTTTTTTTTTTTTTTTTTAAAGATTTATTTATTTTGTACGTATACAGTGTTCTGCCTACATGTACACCTGCACGCCAGAAGAGGGCACCAGATCTCGTTATAGACGGCTGAGAGCCACCATGTGGTTGCTGGGAATTGAACTCAGGACCTTTGGAAGAGCAGCCAGTGCTCTTAACCGCTGAGCCATCTCTCCAGCCCTCTTTTTTTTTTTTTTTAAGATTTTATTATTATATATACAGTGCTCTGCCCACACATACAACTGCAAGTCAGAAGAGGGCATCAGATCACATCATAGATGGTTGTGAGGCACCATATAGTTGCTCGGAATTGAACTCAGGACCTCTAGAAGAGCAGTCGGTGCTCTTAACCTCTGAGCCATCTCTCCAGCCAGCCCTCAGCTAGGCTCATCTTAAACGCAGAGGTCTACCGGCAGCTGCCTCCCGAGTGCTGGGATTAAAGGCGTGCTCCACCACACCCGGCCAGCTAGGCTCATCTTAAACGCAGAGGTCTACCGGCAGCTGCCTCCCGAGTGATGGGATTAAAGGCGTGCCACACCCGGCCTGAATCACATTCGTTTCATCAAAGTAGTCATAGGATCTGTATGAGGCATGGTAATCCTGGGGGAAGAGACAAGTGGATAAGGGTGAAATTTGTTCTGTTTATATATTTTATGTATATGGGTATAACATCTGCATGCACAACAGAAGAGGGCATCTGATCCTGTAGATGGTTGTGAACCACTATATGGGCGCTGGGGATTGAACTCAGAATCTCTGGAAGAGCAGTCAGTGCTCATAACTACTGGGATGTATCATATATCACAAACATATAAATGTAGCACTAAGGCCAGGCGTGGTGGCGCACGCCTTTAATCCCAGCACTCGGGAGGCAGAGGCAGGCGGATTGCTGTGAGTTCGAGGCCAGCCTGGTCTACAAAGCGAGTCCATGATGGCCAAGGCTACACAGAGAAACCCTGTCTCGAAAAACCAAAAAAATAAATAAATAAATAAAAATAAATGTAGCACTAACTTTGAAACCAGCAGCACAAAGATGAAGGATAAAAAGAAAACTGGTGGCTGTGTGTGGTGGCGCACACTTTTGATCTCAGCACTTGGGGAGGTGGAAGAGGTGGGTCACTGAGTTCAAGGTCAGCCTGGTCTACACAGTGAGTCCCAGTACAGCCAGAGTTACATTGTGAGCCCTGTCTGAAAAACACCCACACAAAAGACACAGCCCCAATGACCTTTCTATAACCAAGCCCTACCTCTAACCATCTCACAAAAATATCATCAAATTGGGCTGGAGAGATGGTTCAATGGTTAAGAGCACTGGCTGCTCTTTCTAAAGATCCTGAGTTCAAGTCCCAGCAACCACATGGCGGCTCATAACCATCTGTAATGGAATCTGATTGCTTCTTTTGGTGTATGTGAAAAGAGAACACACACACACACACACACACACACACACACACACACATATATTAAATACATCTTAAACAGTAAAATTTTTTTCACCAGATTGTAAATCCATCAGCTGTTTCATTGATGAAATCATGATTCAATCACCTGTCAATAATTCTCTTCACTAGTGAAGGACCAAGTTTTTCACACGTGAGTCTTTTGGGGATTTTAGCAGCACTGGGACATAAGGCAGAGACACAGAGCAATGCTGTCATCTCTAACAACCTGAGGAGGCTGGGTTTTGTTTAGAGAGCACCTACTTATTGGAGCCAATCCTTTTTTTTTTTTTTTTTCCTCCTCTTCATTTTTTTTTTTTTTATTTTTTTTTGTTTTTGTGTTTTTGTTTTTTGTTTTTCGAGACAGAGTCTCTGTGTGTTAGCCTTGCCTGTCCTGGACTCACTTTGTAGACCAGGCTGGCCTCAAACTCACAGCGATCCATCTGCCTCTGCCTCCCAAGTGCTGGAATTAAAGATGTGCACCACCACCGCAGGGCTCCCTTCATCATTTTTTTTAAAGATTTATGTATTTATTATGTATACAGTGTTTTGCCTGCATATACAACCGCACTCTAGAAGAGGGCACCAGATCTCATTATAGATGGTTGTGAGCCACCATGTGGTAGCTGGGAATTGAACTCAGGATCTTTAGGAAGAGCAGCCAGTGCTCTTAACCTCTGAGCCACCTCTCCAGCCCTCTCTTCTTTATATTAATTGTGCATTTGTGCCTGCTTGTGCATGTGTGGTAAAGTGCCCACAGAGCTTAGAGATATCAGATTCACCTGTGCTGGGAATTGTGTGTGTGCGCGCGCGTCTATGTGTGTGTGTGTGTGTGTGTGTGTGTGTGTGTGTGTGCGCGTGCTGGGAATTTAACTCAGGTTCTTCTCTTTCTTGTGGTTTTTCTTTCTTTCTTTTTGGATCCATCTGAATTTTTGGATTGGTTTGGTTTGGTTTGGTTTTTCGGGACAGAGTTTCTCTGTGTAACTTTAGCTGTCCTGGTCTCGCTGTGTAGACCAGGCTGGCCTCCAACTCACAGTGATCCACCTGCCTCTGCCTCCCAGAGTGCTGGGATTACAAGGGTGCACCACCACACCCGAGAGGATCCGTCTGAATTTTTAACAATAGGAATATAAATTACTCTGTACCCTAATCTAGCACTGGAGACGTGGAGGAATGACATGGGGACAGACAGAGACAGAGGAGAGAAAAGGCAGCCAAGTCCCAGGTGGCTTTGCCAAGAACATTCAAGGTTTAGGGACATAGAGCAGAGCCAAACTCCTTTACAATACTTTGTGAGACCCCAGCCACAGGGAATGCTTCAACGTCCACAGACCTGGAAAAACAGTGCGTTGGGGTCACAGTAGCAGCATGGCGGGTGGTGTGGGCCACCAGTCTCTTGGCCATCTTGCCCTGGCCATGGCCTCGCGACACAACAGCTGTGTCCCCAGAGTTCTCACAATCTGCCTTGTGATCCGGTAGGAGGAGGAGCAGATGTATGTATGAATCGGGACCTTCGACAGGCCCAGCTGTGTCCTCTCTCATGGCCCCCAGATGTGCTTGGCTATCAGTGCTTGTGGCAACAGCTGATGTCACCCTCTGCCTGCTCCAGGACGCATCTCCTCAGTGATGGCCCATAGTGCCCGGCCTAGCTGGTTGGCGTTGTACGGCTCGCCCAGTGGGGGCACATGGACAAAAGCTGAGCAGCCTCGGCCCTGGTAGAGCGAGGTACCTGCCAGCATCATCCTCGGAGATGATAACAAACGCATCCATCCCCAGGGTGGTCACCCGTTTGCACACAGCATCCATGTCAGTGATGGAGTCGATGCTTTCAGGGCTGTCCTCCACACGGCACTGCAGGTTGGGACAGAAGTGGCAGTTATCCAGTCCTTTCTAGTATCCACATTTCTCCAGTGTCACTGTGGTGGCCATGGCCTGACACCCCGACATGTACCATGGGCTGGGGCTGTGTTTCTCCCACGGCGCAGGGATGAGCCTCTGCACAGTCTGGTATTCCCTGTACACATGCAGGTCCTTGCTGTCCCCAAGGCCCAGCTTCTCCAGCTCCTGGACAGCGATCCAGCTGGCATTCACAGTGTGCTCCCCAAAAGGGCCGAACCCGGTCACCACCACCACCACCGCCGCCGCCACCGCCTTCTGCGGCAGCTCCATGGCAAGACGCACTCACCAGTAACATGGTGGTGGAGCCTGGAGTGAATACTGGACACCCCCCCACACACTTTTTCTAGATTTTTGACATAAGGTTTCTCTGTGTAGCACTGGCTGTCCTGGACTCCCTTTGTAGATTAGGCTAGCCTCGAATTCACAGAGATCTGCTTGCTTCTGCCTCTTGAGTACGGGATTAAAGGTTTGAGCCACCACTCAGGTATTATTAACCACTAAGCCATGTCTCCAGCCGCGGAAGTCAAGATTTTTGGGTTTTGTTTGTTTGGTTTTTTTGTTTTTTGTTTTTGTTCTAAGATAGGGTTTTCTGTGCAGGCCCACCTTACTGTCCTGGAACTCACTCTGTAGACCAGGCTGGCCTAGAACTTGAGATACCCACCTGCTTCTGCCTCCCAAGTGCTGGTATTAAAGGTGCACCACTACCATCTTGCTTGCCAAGAGTCTTTTAATTTAATTTAATTAATTTATTTATTTGTTTTTCGAGACAAGGGTTTCTCTTGTAGCCCTGGCTGTCCTAGAACTCACTTTGTAGACCACGTTGGCCTTGAACTCACAGAGATCCCCCTGCCTCTGCCTCCTAAGTGCTGGGACTAAAGGCGTGCACCACCACACACACTCCTTGCCAAAAGTCTTCAACTGACTCTAGAAAAAAGTTTTAAAGCCATTATTAAGAGGAGGCTAAATTTATTTATTTATTGTTTTGTTTGTTTGTTTTTTGTTTTTTCGAGACAGGGTTTCTCCGTGTAGCCCTGGCCATCCCGGACTCACTTTGTAGACCAGGCTGGCCTCGAACTCACAGCGATCCGCCTGCCTCTGCCTCTCAAGTGCTGGGATTAAAGGTGTGTGCTACCTCGCCCAGGAGACAGAGCAATTGTTTTTTTCTTGTTTATCTATGTATCTATTTGTTGCGGCATGATCTCTTTATGGAACTCACTATGTAGATGAGGCTGGCTTTGAACTCATAGAGATCCACCTGCCTTTACCTGGAGTAAAGGCATGTACAGCACACCTGGCTTATGGATATTTGTTGGGGAAAGGTTTTCAGACAGCACTGCTGTGGAAATCAGAGGACAACTTTCCATGAGGCTCAGGGGTTAAACTCAGGTCATAAGGTTTACCTTGATTTAGAATCCTGGGACCACAGAGAAACCCTCTGGAGAAACAACAATAAAATACAAAGTTACCTGTTTGGTTTTTTTTTTGCTTTTTTTTTTTTTTTTTTTTTTTTTTTTGGTTTTCCAAGACAGGGTTTCTCTGTTACACAGAGACCTGGCTGTCATGGACTCACTTTGTACACCAGGCTGGCCAGGAACCACCTGTCCCTACCTCCCAGATGCTGGGATTAAAGGTGTGAGCCACCACACCTGGCTACAAAGTTAACTCCTGTGCAGGTTTGGTGACTGCAGGTTTGGGCTATCACTCTCCTATGGGTGACGGTGGCTAAGATGGCTGAGCCTTCTCCAAAGCATTCCTTCCACCTTATGTAAGCCTTAGGGAATCAGCTCAGGTCACCAGGCTTGTATGGTAAGTGCCTGAGCCACCTTGCTGCCTCATTCCCAGTGGTGAACAGACGTGACACTTCTCTCCCACTCAACAATATTTCCTGGCTATACTCTTCTTGCTACCTATGACCCTAATTCTCTTCCTTTCTTCAGCAAAATCTCAGAGCTGTTTCTCACTGTCTCCAATTCTCTCTCCTTTTAAAACTGTTTTTGAAACAGGTATCAGGAGGCCCAGGCTGGCCTTGAATCTCCTATAAAACTAAGGATGACCTTGAACTCCTGATTCTCTGCCCTCCACCTCCCAGATTCTGGGGTTACAGGCCTGTTGGCTTTCTTTTTCTTTTCTCTTTTTTCAAAATTTATTTATTTATTGTATATGAGTACTTTATCTGCAGAAGAGGGCATCAGATCACATTACAGATGGTTGTGAGCCATCATGTGGTTGCTGGGAATTGAACTCAGGACCTCTGGAAGAGCAGGCACGTCTCGTAACCACTGAGCCAGCTCTCCAGCCCCTGCTTTCTTTTTCTTTAAGAAGGTGTCAGCCGGGCGTGGTGGCGCACGCCTTTAATCCCAGCACTTGGGAGGCAGAGGCAGGTGGATCGCTGTGAGTTTGAGGCCAGCCTGGTCTACAAAGTGAGTCCAGGATGGCCAAGGCTACACAGAGAAACCCTGTCTCGAAAAACCAAAAAAAAAAAAAAAAAAAAAAAAAAAAGGTGTCTCATTGTATAGCTCAGATTAACTTGGAACTTGCTATGGATCCCACGCTGACCTGAAATTTACTACATACTCTACGATGACTTCAAACCTTCTCACTTCTGCCTTGATCACAGTGGGATTTCAGGTATGCGCCTCAATGCCCAGCCTTCTATTCCTTAACACACTGACAGCTGTTCATCAACCAAAACTATACATCTCAAGGTAGCCAGTGACCCCGGGATGCTAAATCCATTGTTTCACTGTCCATTGCTACCTTACTTGGCCTATTGTAAATGCCTGCTGCAAACAGCCCCTTCCTGGCTTCTAGGCCAGCACCCTCCAGGCTTCTTTCCTAGCTGACATCTTAGTTCTCCTTGCTGAGTTGGGGTCTTTCCAGTGATTTCCACCCTTTTCTGTAAGTGTGGCCAAGGCTCCACCCACTCCTCTTTCCTGTCATTCTCCCATAATGGGTAGTTTTAGGCCTCACTGTGGTTTGAATGTTTCTGGTCCTCCAGAATTCATATTAAGATGTGGGTATGAGCCAGGTGGTGGTGGCGGCGGCGGCGGCGACGCATGCCTTAAATCCCAGCATTCAGGAGGCAGAGGCAGGCAGATTGATGTGAGTTCGAGGCCAGCCTGGTGTACAAAGAGAGTTCAGGACAGCCAAGGCTACACAGAGAGACCCTGTCTCGCAAAACAAAACAAAACGGAGCTGGAGAGATGGCTCAGCAGTTAGGAGCACTGGTTGCCCTTTCAGAAGCCCGGGGTTCAATTCCCAGCACCTACATGGCTGGGACTCCGGTTCCAGGGGATCCCGCACCCCTCATAGACATATATACAGGCAAAACACCTATGTACATTAAATAAATAAATAAATCATGTTCAAATTTAATCCCCAACGAAACAGACAGTACCCAAGGATGATGAGGTAATCAGAGTTCTTCCCTCATGAATGGGATTTGGCTTTTTCTGTTTTTCTTCTTGTTCTTATTTTGAGACAGGTTTTCTCTGTGTATCGCTGGCTGACCTGGGACTCTCTTTTTAGGTTATGCTGGCTTCGAACTCACAGAGATCTGCCTGCCGGATTTGGTTTTTCAAGACATGGTTTCTCTGTTTAGTTCTGACTGTCCTGGAACTCACTTTATAGACCAGGCTGGCCTCGAACTCTGAGATCTGCCTACCTCTGCTGAGGGGAGGGAGTGTACAGACATGGACAGTAAAATAAAACAAGAAAAACAACAAAAAGAAAGCAAGAGGGCTGGAGAGATGGCTCAGAGGTGGGGAGCACTGGCTGCTCTTCCAAATTCCTGAGTTTGGTTTCCAGCAACTGCATCCTGACTCACAACCATCTGTAATGAGATCTCCTGCCCTATTCTGGCATGCAGGCAACTATGTAGTCAGAACACTGACTACATAGTAAACAAGTAAATAAACAAATTACTCAACCTTAGGTATTTTTGCTGTGTTTTTGTTTTGTTTTCTCTCTTTTGGTCCCCCCCCCCCCCCCCCCCCCCCCCCCCCCCGAGACAGGGTTTCTCTGTGTAGCCTTGGCTATCCTAGACTCACTTTGTAGACCAGGCTGGCCTCGAGCTCACAGCAATCCGCCTGTCTCTGCCTCCCAAGTGCTGGGACTAAAGGTGTGCGTCACCACCGCCCGCCTGTTTTGTTTTCTCAAAAACAGGTCCTCACTATGTAGCTGTCTGCACTGGACCCCACTATGTAGATAAACTAGGCTGGCTTCAGATTTAGAAACCCACTATCAATCTCTGCCTCCCCAGGGGTGGGGTTAAAAGCATGTGCTTCCATGCCTGGCTTCCAACTGGTGTTTTCAGTAGTGAGGATTATCTAGGTTGGGTAGAAAGACTTACTGAAATGAATTCAGGTGACCAGGTGCAAAGACAGTAGTTAGGAGCTCCTGGCCCTGGAGTCAGTTCCCAATAACCCCATGTGGCTCACAGCCATCTGTAATGAGATCGGGCGCCCTCTTCAGGTGTGTGGGCACACATGCAGGAAGGAAGAACAGTGTATACATAATAAATAAATCTTTAAAAAGTATTTACAAACAAAATAAAAATAAAAAATATTTACATTAGTTATGTTTCCTCTCCCTCCTCTCTCCCCCTCTTCAAGACAGGGTTTCTCTGTGTAGCCCCAGCTGTTCTAGACTCACTTTGTAGACCAGGCTGGCCTCAAACTCAGAGAGATCCACCTGCCTCTGCCTCCTGAGTGCTGTCTTCTCTTGAAGAGGGAAAGTCTTTGAGCTCAGGGGATAGATATTTTTGAGTTTAGATTAGTGAAGGCACTAAATAGGTTGCAAAGCCATAACCGAGGAGCCAGTCTTATTGCTGCACCCAATTTGGGGGCTACCTCATAATCAGTTTAATGAAGGTACTTATGATAGGGTACGTGGCCTCTTGGATCAACAGGTGTATCCTCGGTCTCCTTTACGTCATGCCGATGTGATGATTTACTGTTTTGGAGGAACTTGCATTAAGGCAAATGGTTTTATTACCACGGAACACACTCTGCTCCATCCCATGCTGCCCATCATCTCTCCCTAAAAAGCTTTCTCTTAACCGTCACAAGCCTGAAAAGGCTGATGGGACAAGTGAGTTTTTAGCAGCAAAGAAAGCATCCATAAGTACCAAGTGTTGAGAGTAGGAGACAATCCTTTGCTCTTGGTAATTCCAAAACTGAACAGTGAGAGCTAGAAACTTCTGCATGTCCTCAGAGGCTTGGGGTCACCTGGAAGCGGGTGGAGCTTAGCCCTGGGCTTGAATTCTAGGCCTTAGCAGCTAGGTCAGGATTAGACTCCGAAGTCTCCCTTTCCTGGAGACTCCTTCTCCTACCCCAGGCTCCTTATGGAAGGTCTTTTGTTTTGTTTTGTTTTTCGATACAGGGTCTTATTATTCCTAAGGCGCATGGCATCCGGGAAGCACAGAGTAGTTTCTATCCGCTGCCTCAGGTAGGTTCTAGAGACCTGGGCTACTCTCCTACGGCATCTGCCAGCCTGTAAGCAGCAGGTAGGGACAGGCGTTCCACGCCGTACACAGCTCAGAGACGCGAACGCAAGCGGCAAGTATCACCAAGGAGCCGCGACCAAGTGCGCCCACTCCCGCCGCTCCTGCCGCCGCCGCCGCCACGAGCACAAAGCTTCCCGCGAAATTGACGTTGCGCCGGCCGCCGCGCAGGCGCCGCCCCCGGCCCGCCCCTCCCCCCGCGCTTGGTTCATTTTCATTGCGCCTGCGCCTCTTTTCTATTTGCCATTGGTCCCTTGGCCTCGGCGCGCCACGACCGGCGAAGGGCGCGTCCCGCGATTGGTCGGCCGCCGCCGGTCGGGGGTGTGTCCCGCTCTCGCCCCGCCCTCTGCTCCGCTCGCTAGGGTGCGCGCGGCGGTAGCGGCGGCGCGTGGCAGGTCCGGCGGGCGCGAGGCGGCGGCGGTGGCCCGAACCTGGCCCAGCCTCGTCCGCCCGCGGCCCGCCCGGCCTGACCCACCCCCCCCCCGTCCCCCGGCCCCGGCCTGACCCGGAGTGCCGCGGCCTCCCTTCGGCCCGGCCCGGTCGGGAGCCTCCCGAGGGAGCGGGGCTCCGCCTGCCGAGAGCGCAGGCCCGGCCATGACCGACTTTAAATTGGGCATCGTGCGCCTCGGCCGGGTGGCCGGGAAGGTGAGCGGTGTGGAGCGACGGCGGCGAGGCCTGCGCGGGCTGGGGCACACGGGCGAGCAACTGCGCGGGCCTGCTGGGTCCGGGCGGGCGCCGCCTTCCTCGCGGGAGCCTTGCCCCCCCTCCCGCGGCCGGGGACGCGCCCCTCGGCCCTCAGGACTCGTGTGGGACTGGGCTGGCGCGGAGCAGTTCTCGCCGTTCATCCCGTGCCTCCCACCGGCCCTCGGGGCACCTGCGGCGGCGGCGGCGGCGGCGGCTCGGGCGGCCCGACTGCACCTGCGGCCCGCCGTGACGCTCTCGGCCCGAAGCCCTGAGGCGAGCGGGGCCGGCCGGTCCGCAGTAGCCCTCGGCGACGCGTTTTAACGTTGCCCAGGGCTTGGCCACGTTCGGTCCCTCCCGTCGCAGGCTCCCCTGGAGCACAGACGAGGAGCCAGGGCCCTGATGTCGCTAGGCTCCGTGGCTCTCCAGAGCTCCTGGGCTGGGCCACCACCCACCACATGTTGAAGCTGGCCTCCGGGTCCTGGTGCTTTTCAGGAACTGTGGACCTTCGTTCTGGTCTTTAATTCCCTGGCTGCAGTTGCTAGTGGGGGAGAGGAACAGACAGAAAGTAGAGGCAGGTGACTGAGCTCCTCCTAGAGAGAGCTTCCAGGAAAGTAAAAACAACTTGTCTTGAGACTGTTTTTCATTATTGCCGCGGGAGCTCGGGGAAGAACTGCTAGAACTTTCTAACTAGGGAGGGGTGGGAGCCTTTCGACTCAGGAACTCTTTGCAGGAGCCTGGGCCTCTAAAGCTTTTTATTAGGAATGTTTGAGGCCAGACGAAGACGGGCTAGGCGGTGGGCAAGTGCACCCAGCCTACTGAATAGCTCAGTCTCTTTCCTTGCTCTACTGCACTAGACTGAGTGTGAGTTTCTGGGTGCAGTAAAAGCTCGGTGCAGGCTCTTAGAATAGTGGGTCCAACTTTATTTTTTACTTCTTTTTTCCCCCTACTTTTTTCATCTCCATTTTTTTTTTTTTTAAATTTCAAATGATTTATTGGATTGGTGTTTTGTGTGAGCGTGTTGGGTCCCCTGGAACTGGAGTTACAGACAGTTGTGAGCTGCCATGCGGGTGCTGGGAATTGGACTCAGGACCTCTAGAAAAGCAACCAGTGTGCTCTTAACCGCTGAGCCATTTCTCCAGTCCCCTCTTTTATTTATTTATTTATTTTCTTTTGGAGACAGGGTCTCACTTTGGGGTCCTGGTTTTCCTTAGAACTCTAGAGTTTTGGTGTGAGCTGTGGCAAATGAGTCTGAGCAAAGCCCCGCATGAGATGTGGTTACTTTCTGTCTCATTGGAAAGGATTTCAGATTCCCTCTGCTACAAGTTATGTTACTGTTTCTTAGGTCGATCTCAGTTGTAACTTTTGAAACGTTTACTTTCAGACCAAATACACGCTGATAGATGAGCAGGACATACCACTGGTGGAGAGCTACTCCTTTGAGGTAAGGATCACTGCTGTTGGGTGTCCAGGAAGCTGCACACATTGATAGCCACTGATGTTTATGAGCCCTCAGCTCCAAAACAATAGCCATTTCACCCCAATTACTAATGTTTTTGGAAACATTGTTTTTGTGATTAGATATTTATTAAACCAAATGAGCATACTTTTTGGGTGTAGCTCCAGCCTTCCCTGAATCTTCTTGGTAAAGAATTACCAGCATCTGGCCGCAGTGGCACTCGCCTTTAATCCCAGCACTCGGGATCTCTGAGTTCAAGGCCAGCCTGGTCTACAAAGTGAGTCCAGGACAGCCAAGGCTACACAGAGCAACCCTGTCTCCAAAAACCAAAAAGGGGGGAAAATTACCTGCTCTGGATTGTCCCCTTTTGGGGGCGCAGAGGGGAGAGCAGGACAGACCAGCTATAAACACTCAATCTCCCTGTCTCTGTTTCCTGAGTACTGAGATTTCAGATGTGGACATCACAGCCAATCTTAATGGGCTCTCCCCTTTCCCCCCAGTATTATTTTCTTGGCTTTAACTTGTGTGTTAATGTTTACCTAAATAGCTTGTATATGGCTGTGAACCACCATGTGGGTGCTGGGAATCAAGCCCAGGGTCCTCTGAAAGAGCAACCAGGGCTCTTAACTGCTGGGGCATCTCTCTGGCCTCTTCATCCCTGTTCTGGAATTTTTAAAATGTATACAGTGTTCTGCCTGAATGTACACCTGCAGGCCAGAAGAGGGCACCAGATCTCATTATAGACAGAGCCACCACGTGGTTGCTGGGAATTGCACTCAGGACCCATTGGAAGAGCAGCCAGGGCTTTTAACCTCTGAGCCATCTCTCCAGCTCTGTTGCAGAGATTTATTATTTTTATTTTTCCTTCTTTTTGTTTTTTTGTTTTTTTTTTTTAAGACAGGATTTCTCTGTGGTTAGCCTTGCCTGTCCTGGACTTTGTAGACCAGGCTGGCTGTGAACTCATAGTACCTGCCTCTGCCGGATCAAAGACATGTGCCACCATGCCCGGCCTCTGGACTTTGTTGTTTTTTTGTTTTTTCGAGACAAGGTTTCTCTGTGTAGCCTTGGCTGTCCTGGACTCCCTTTGTAGACCAGGCTGGCCTTGAATTCACAGAAATCCCCCTGCCTCTGCCTCCGGAGTGCTGGGATTAAAGGCGTGCGCCACCACAGCCCGGCTGAACTTTGTTTTAAGAGTGGGAAAGTTTACTTCATGATGTCCACAATATTTTACAAGTTGTTTATGAGGGTGCCTTGCCTGAGGGGTGCAGGAAGCCCCTATACTTTGAAGTCCTAGGAGCAGGATATAACCTGTACCTCTGGCAGTTTTCTAAGCTGGATTTGAAATGCTGCTGAGAGTTGAAGGCTTTCCAACAGACTACTACCCTGCTTTCCTTCTCAGGCTCGAATGGAAGTAGATGCTGATGGAAATGGTGCTAAGATATTTGCATATGCCTTCGACAAAAACCGAGGAAGGGGCTCGGGCAGGCTTCTGCATGAGCTGCTATGGTGAGTATTTTCCAACTGATAAGTCTCCCCACCTGTGCCCCATGTGACCTGTGATATGCTCAGTATGCCTAAAGGCGAGAGAGCGTTCTGCTCAGTGGACCAGACTCAACCTTATCTGCCCTATCTCTGGGAGTCTGTTTTGTGACCTTTGCCACTAACCCAAAGGAGTGACTAGTGGGATTCTGGTGAGATGAGGCCTTGTGGAGTGAGAGCTTCTGCTCTTTGATCCTTCTTAGAAAATGGGCCATTGATCCTGGGTGAATAAGGTGGGATTTGAAATGTTGAGGCCATCCAATTGGGAAATTTATGGCTAGACCATTTTGTTGGTTTGGGGAGTTTATCTATTGCCCTCAGAGCCAAGCCCTTAAATCCAGGGGGAGAATCGTTGTTATCCTGGTCCCTGTCTGCGTGACACAGACTGATATGCTTAGTTTCCTCCTGGCGTGCCGCTTCATCAGGATCAGGGCCTGGTTCAGACCTAAAAATAACTGGCATTTTTTGTGTGGTTGGACATTGATAGTTGAGTAGAAGTGCTTGAGGGTCTTTCCCTCAAGGCAAAAATTGTCTTTCCCTAGGGAACGCCACAGGGGCGGCGTGGCTCCCGGGTTTCAGGTGGTGCATCTCAATGCTGTGACTGTGGACAATCGCCTGGACAACCTGCAGCTGGTACCATGGGGCTGGCGACCCAAAGCTGAGGAGACCTCCAGCAAACAAAGGTGGGTCTTCCCTGGCAACGCCTCATACTTAAAGGACCATCCCATAGTTTTATGTTCCTATTTTGTTCTTTTACTATGAGTGCTTTGGGACCTTGCTATCCTTCTGCCCCTGCGGCTGCCAGTGTGTAGGGATTTTTCTTTGTTTCATTGAAGAGGAAAGAACTTTTTTTTATTTATGTTTTGTTTTGGAAACAGGGTCTTTACGTAGCCCTGCCTGTCCTGGGACTCATTATGCAGACCAGGCTGGCCTCAAACTCACAGCAGTCTGTCCGCCTCTGTCTCCCAGGTGCTGGCATTAAAGGTGTGCACCACCATCTTTTGGTACTGACCACCCTAACAGATGCTAGTGATATTGGTGAGGTTGGTGTCACAGACAGTGGGTTGATCTTTGTAGCAGATGTCTTTTTTTTTTTTTTTTTTTTGGTTTTTCGAGACAAGGTTTCTCTGTGTAGCCTTGGCCATCCTGGACTCACTTTGTAGACCAGGCTGGCCTCGAACTCACAGCGATCCGCCTGCCTCTGTCTCCCGAGTGCTGGGATTAAAGGCGTGTGCCACCACGCCCGGCTCTGTAGCAGATGTCTTTTGCGAGGGCCCCATGTACTGTAGAGAGGGGCTGTGGGAGAGCCCAGCCTGCTATACTTGGTATTTAGTGTTGGCCATTAGGTCCTTAGGGGACAGTTGGCCAAACTGCTATTTTATTCTTGCAGTGTGAAGACAGCCCTGTGAAGGTCTCAAACTTTGAATCTGCTTTGTTCGCCTCCTACTCTGATACCAGAGTTTTTTGAGTCTTCAGTTCTGTCATAACCACTTCCCCCACCCCACTTTTTAAAAAAATTTAAGGTTCTTATGTCTTATGCTGGCTTCAACTTGCTATAGAGCTGAGAAGCTGAGAGTTATCTTAAACTTCCCATCCTCCTGTGAGGTATACATCCTAGTGTGTAGGGACCCCACAGGGTCCTGTGGCTGAATGCTATCTTTAATCTTGTGAATACACTTTATGTTCATGAGATACAACAACTACTGTTAAGAGCTGTGTTTGGAAAAGGACAGCTGCAGTTCTGGGGGTAGAGGGCTGACGTTTGTGGTCAGATGGCCTGTTGGCCCTTTTCCTCTGCCAATTTTGGGAGACAAGTTAGGTTGAAGCTGCCCTTCAGGTAGATGGTTCCTCTTGCTGGCAGAGGCAGGTCCATATTAGACCAGGATCCATGAAGCATGTCTGGCATGTCTCTAAGTGGTTGTAGTCGGGGAGAGTGAGTCCGTGTTGGAGGGGAGTGCTTGATACTGTGGGCACATGTGTCCAGTGTCCTGGTGTGCTTGTGAGTGAGAGCAGGCTCCCTGTAAGGCTCAGTTAAGCAGCACGCCTCCAAAGCCCTACACAGTCTGATGTACTCACCTATGGGCAGCCACCAATCATACTAGGTTTCTGCTAAATATAAAATACCATGACCAAAATCAATGACACAATCCATCATTGAGGGAATTAAGGGCAGAAATTGAAACAGGAATCTGGAAGCAGGAACTAAAGCAGACACCTTGGGAGCTCAGCTGTCTTTCTTTTTGGGTGGTGGGGGGTGTGTTTGTCTTTTGAGACAGGGTTTCTCTGTGTAGCCTTGGCTGTCCTGGACTCACTCTGGAGACCAGGCTGGCCTTGAACTCACAGCCACCTGCCTCTGCCTCCCGAGTGCTGGGATTAATGGTGTGCCACCTCTTCCCTACTCAGCTTGCTTTGTTACACAGTCTAGATCAGTGATTTCTTCTCTGTATCAATAAATTCCTCCCACCCCCACCTCTGATAGAGGAAATTCCTCAGCGGAAGTTCTACCTGTACAAGTGACTGGTTTGTGTCAGATTGACAAAAACTAACAAGCACAATTGATCATTGTTAACTTGACAAACACACATCACTTTAACCCATACTCTTGTTGTCTCCAGAGTCTGATGTTGGTATCATAATATAAAACCAAAGCCCAACAGTATAAATAATCTCAGTTTTGAGCATCTGAGACTAACTCATAATTTCTGGTTTGCACAGGGGGCAGCTCTACCCCATTCCTCTAGCTCTGCCATTGACAGCATACCACAGCTTATCTTTTAAAAAAAAAAAAAACACAAACAAGGCTTCTCTGTAGCCTTGACTGACCTGGACTTGTAGACCAGGCTGGCCTCGAACTTAAAGAGATCCCCTTGCCTCTGGCTTCTTGAGTCCGGGATTACCACCACACCCGGCTCCACAGTTTACTTTGTCTCTCATGCTAGGTTTATGCCACACATGCAGCTGTCCTTGGTGCTTATCCTACAGTCCTGGCATTTATTTCCAAATGCTGGGGTTTCCAAGTGAGGCTACACCTTACCTAGCGCCCTCTCCCATGTCTCAGCTGCTCTCCATGCTGCCAAAACCAATGTCGTGTGAAGGACTTTCACACATTACCAAGTTTGGCTATTAGCTTGAGAAGCAGCCTCGGCCCCTTCTGAACCATAACTCTGTGCTAACAGAAAATATTTCCCACAAGATTTCACACTTTTGCTAATCACAGCTGATTTGTTAGCTCCAGCTAATCAGAAACCACAGATCCTTAATTCAGATATATACATGGATATCTCTTAATAGTCTTTGAGGAACTCAAAGTTTCCCAAGCTAGGCTTCCATCCTCTCCATTCCTTTCAACATGTTAAGAATATTTGTCTTTATTTTATGTGCATTGGTGTTTTGCCCGCATATATGTCTATGTGAGAATGTTAGATCTTGGAATTACAGACCCTTGTCCTCTGGGAAAGCAGTCAGTGCCCTTAACCACCAAGCCAACACTCTTACCTTTTAAGCTTCTCCAGAACAGCCCATTAAAATTGGAGCGCTCAATGGCTTTTGGATTTCATTTCTTGTTTTTTGAGATAGAGTTTCTGTGCAGTCCTGGCTGTCCTGGAACTCTAGACCAGGTTGCCCTCGAAACTCAGAAATCTACCTGTCTTGGCCTCCCGAGTGCTGAGATTAAAGGTATGCGCCACTATACCCCGCTCAGTGGCTTTTTTAGTCTAAAGTTCCGAACACTTTTACTGTCCTCTCCAAAACAACCTGGCAAAGTCTGTCACGGCAATCTCCGATGCTGTATTAGTTATTTTTCTGTGGCTGTGAGGAGATACAACAAAAACCAACTAAAGATGGGTTTATTGGGGATATAGTTCCAGATGGATAATTGTTGACTCTGTTTCTTAACAATTAAACTTTATTATACAACCCAACTAGCTTATACAAGAAGGAAAAAGGTTAAAGGGACAAAAGAGTGAACCTTCCGGTAGCCCTTCCACGGGAAGGGTCCTTAGGTGTCTCTCTGGCCCGCGTGTTGGTCCAGCTGGTCCGCTCTCCCGCCCAGCTGACTTTGTTCTCTCTTCCCAACTCTCTGAGTCAGGTGGGAAGGACCAGCTTCTTCTCCCCGTGAGGGTCCATTAGAAAGACAATAGACCAGGTGGGGTTCCCAGGTCTGCTTCCTGAATTCCAGACCCAGGATGGCTCCACTCAGTCTGTCACAAGGTATTCATGGGGTGCCCCAAGGGTAAAGCCCGCCAAGACTGCTCCCACCTGTGACAAGGCTTATTCTTTCCCACAGATAATGATCTATTATGACCAGGAAGCTGATGGTTTACATCCTCAGCCACAAAAAAATTAAGCTGAGAGCACAAAGTTTAAGTAGCCCAAGGCTTTAGCCTGCCTCTAGTGACGGGCTTCCTTCAGCTAGTCTATACCTCCTAAATAACTCTGAACAGTGCTGCCAACCAGGGACCAAGTGTTCAACATGAGCCTATGGGGCATTTCTCATTTAGACCACCACAGGGGCCGCCTCATGCAGCAGGAGTCTCATACTGCAGTTCCTGTTGTAACATTCAGTTACTTCAGCCAGACGTGGTGCCTACCTTTCATCTCAGCACTCTTGGAAGCCAGCACTCTCAGTTGCAGGCCAGCCTGGTCTACAGAGCTAGTTCCAGGATAGTCAGGACTACACGGAGAAACCACCTCGGAAACAAACAAAAAAGCCCATTCAGTTACTTCTGGCTGGCTCCCTTGTTCAAGAGGAAGGATAGCTATAACCTTAAAGGGGAAGTAGTAGGCTAACAGTAGTAGTGGTGCTTCCTATGCTCAAGGGCAGCATGAAGGTCTTACTGGCAGCACTGAGTAGCTAAGCTTGCTAAACTCCATGCCATGGTGCTATGTGCCTTACTGGGAGACACCAGTCCAAAAAAAAAAAATGTGTGGGGGGGCCAGTGAGACAGGTCTTACTGTGTAGCTCTCTTTGGCTGTTCTGGAACTATGATGGACTTGAACTCACAAAGACCTGTCTGCCTCTGTCTCCACAGTGCTGGGATTGAAGGTATGCAGTGCCACACCTTGTTAGGATTTAAAATTTTTTAACTTTTTATTCATTCTTTGTGATTCACGTAATGTACCCCAGTCCCGTTTGTCTTCCTGGCCCCTAGGATTTAAATTTTCTAATGTGGAGTGATAAATTCATGCAATAGTGATGGGCAAGCAAAACTCAAGTTGCCAGAACTAGGCAGAGCCTACTTGTCTTGGGACCATAGCTTCTTTTTCTTTTTCTAAAGATTTATTTACAGTATTTATGATGTAGTGTTCTGCCTGCATTTACACCTGCATGCCAGAAGAGGGCACCAGATCTCATTGTAGATGGTCATGGAGCTACGCTGGGAATTCAACTAGGACCTTTGGAAGAGCAGCCAGTGCTCTTAACCTCTGAGCCATCTCTCCAGCCCTTTATTTTGGTTTTTGGAGACAGGGTTTCTCTGTTAAACAGAGCCCTGGCTGTCCTGGACTCTCTTTGTAGACCAGGCTGGCCTTGAACTCACAGAGATCCGCCTGCCTCTGTCTCCTGAGTGCTGGGGTTAAAGGCCTGTAGCCTCTTTTCTTGTGCTGTCCTGGTCCAGCCAGAGTGCACTGAGGCCTCTGCTTTCTTTCAGGGAGCAAAGCTTATATTGGCTTGCAATCCAGCAGCTTCCCACGGACCCTATAGAGGAACAATTCCCTGTCCTGAATGTGACCCGGTACTATAATGCCAACGGGGATGTGGTGGAAGAGGAGGAGAATTCCTGTACCTACTATGAGTGTCATTACCCTCCTTGTACGGTGATTGAGAAGCAGGTACAGTATGCACATTGAGTCCTCGGCTCCTGGCCACCGCTGCCTAGCACTCTGGATGTTACATGGCAGCTTGTCCCTGTTGACCTGGGTAGCACTGAGTTCTCACTTGGGTGACTCTTCCTTTGCTATTGTTCCTGTCCAGACAGTGCCTGTATAGTTTTTCTTTTTATATTTGTGTATGTGTGACTTTTTTTTATTTTAGGGTTGATTTATTTTATGTATATGACTACTCTTACCTGTAAGTACACCTGCATGTCAGCATAGGATATCAGATCCCAGTATAGATGGTTGTGAGCTACCATGTGGTGGCTGGGAATTGAACTCAGGACCTTTTGAAGAGCAACCAGTGCTCTTAACCGCTGAGCCATCTCTCCAGCCCCATGAATGTGACTTTTCTGCCCCACAGGGGCAAAATTTCTCTGTGTGTAGTTTTGACTGTCCTGGACTCACTTTGTAGACCAGTCTGGCCTGGAACTCACAGGGATCCATCTGCCTCCTGAATGCTGGGACTGAAGGTGTGCACCACCACGCCCAGCCCTCAGCTTTTAAGACAAGATCTTATTCTGTAAACCAGCGGGGCTAGGAATTCACTCTGTCTCTCTGTCCCAACCCTCACCCCACCCCACCTCACCCCCCGGGGTGTGTGTGTGTGTGTGTGTGTGTGTGTGTGTGTGTGTGTGTGTGTGTGTGTGTGTGTGTAATATGTCTCAGACTGGCTCATATATCACCACAGTCTTCATCAGGGATTACAGGAGTAAATCACCGCACCTGCCTTTTTTTAGGGGTAACAAATGCCTTGCATGTAGACCATATGCTGAACTTGATTCCCACATAGGGTTTTATTGAGGTTCCAGATGCTGAAATACATTTCTGTGCATTTCATTAGTGTGATAGTGAAGCCACAGTGCTCTGTGTTTCAGCTTCGAGAGTTCAACATCTGTGGGCGTTGCCAGGTGGCCCGATACTGTGGCTCTCAGTGCCAGCAGAAGGACTGGCCTGCCCACAAGAAGCACTGTCGGGAGAGGAAGCGTCCCTTCCAGCATGAGCTTGAGCCAGAGCGATGACGGGCTGAAGAGCTGCCACTGCTGCAGGTTCAAAGCTTCCAGCTCGTCGTGAGCACAGAGGAAGACAGACTGGCAGTTGAACCTGGAGGTGCCAAAGAAGCCAGCAATGGATCCAGAGCAGCCGCCATAGACCTCACAGCAACAAGCAGCCTGTGGGGACAGTGCCCCTCCAGTGTTCACCTCCAGCAGAGACAACGGGGAGGCTCCCTAGGACCTTTCTCATTATTTATATGTTAATATGTTTGTAAACTCATGTACAGTTTTTTTTGGGGGGGGGAGGCAAGGGGAAGGGTTAGCAACTTCAAATAGAATCATTTGTTGTATTCCTCAAATGGTAAACAGTCGCCACTCAGCTAGAGACTGTCATGTAGTTGAGCCTCTCTTCTGGGCAATGGGGGTCCCACCAAGAGGCTTGCACAGAGTCATGTCTAAACAGGCAGAGTAAAGGGGTAGAATCATCCTTGTTGTGGCCAGTCTCTGCTCCTCAAACCCCTGCTGTCCAGCCTTTTTATTTTTTTAAGTTTTTTTTCTTTGAGACTGGGTCTCTTGTTGTTGTGGCAGTCTTGGAACTCCATATGTAGACCAGGCTTCCCTTAGCTTGGAGATCCAGCTGACTCTGCCTCCTGAGTGCTGAGATTAAAGGTGTGTATAACTCAGCTTTATTTTTGAGAGGAACTGGTTATAAGGAATGGATTGGAGGACCCACCATCCTTCTGTTGGTCACTGAGTACCAAAGTATGTTAGCTAGAGTGCAAGGGAGGCTCTGACTTTTCTAGTGGCAGATGTTATGGAATGTTCCAGTACACCGATTACTGCTTTAGTTACTGAAGGGTACTTGTTTTGGTTTCTGTTGCTGTGATAAAACATGACCAAAAGCAACCTGGGAAAGGGAGTGTTTCAGCTTGTTAGTTCCACATCACAGCCCATCACTTAAGGATGTCGGGACTGGAGCTGGCACAGAGGCCATGGAGGACTGCTGCTTACTGGTCTTGCTCACCCTGGTTTCATATAGCACTCAGTATTGCCAGCCCATGGGTGGCACTGTCCAAAGTGAGCTGGGCCATCCCAAATCAATAGTTAAGAAAAATCCAGACAGACTTGCCCACAGGCCAATCTAGCAGGGACATTTTCATAATTTCCCTCTTCCAAAATGATTCTAACTTATATCAAGATGACATAAAACTAGCCAGCAACATTGGTAAATTATCACTTTTAAGCACAGACCCTGGGAGTCAGTAGTAAACTGCTGCCCCAGTTGCAATTGTGGGGTGAAGTAGATGGGTCGGTGTCTAGGCAGCCAACAAGGCCATGGCCTTATTCACCACAGAGCTGTGGTCCCCAAGATAGCCCAGTATTTTTGGGGGGAGTGAGTGACAGGTGTCTGAGGGCTACTTGGGATCTTGCTCACTTGACAAGAATGAACCCACCTCTATGGCTGGAATTTAACTATCTCGGGGTGTGGTCCCTTCTGCTAAAAGCTTCCTGCCTGACTGCTGACCTGGGCAGCTCCCTGGCCTTGGGGTTGGTCTGTAGGCCCCTGTTACACACTTTTCTATTGCAGCATATCTGTCACATACTTGGTTGTGTGCTCAGTGCTGTCTCTGCCCAAGCACAACGCTTTGATGGCCTTAAGGTTATGAAGTAGAGCTGCTGTGGCTGCTTTTGCTTCTATGGTACACAGTGGCCTAGACGGAAAGATGATTGAAACAGTGGCACTGTCCCTGAGTTTAAGCTTGGAGAGGTGCCTGTGTCAGATGTATACCCAGAAACTTGCCCTTCTCTGTTCTGAAGATCATGGTTTTAGGTGGCGTAGTTGGGATCCCTGCTCAGATCCTAGCTTAAACATCAATCTGTGATACCATTGGGAAAAGATGTGTCTCTATATTGTAAAACATTGCTATAGATAGCAGCTGATTCACGCCTAAAATGCCTCCACTTGGATAAACTAGGTCTATTGTAGTAAAGGACCCTATGCCATGCAGGTGGGTCACATTTCTTGGGATGAATCATCTAGACTACAAGCTGTGATATTTATACCTTTAAGAAGAATGGCCAAGTTGGCACTGTATCCTGACCAGCGGGGGCTGCTTTACTCTTGTCAGCTTTGCCTCAGAAAGTTCCACCTAGAGAGACGGCCCCAGGCTTGGATAGGTAACCTGGAGGCACTACTGCTAAAGATGTTGGTACACATTGGGCTTGCCCTTGGGTTCTTCAATCAACTCTCCTACAACTGCTAGCACAGGTGCTGTGTAGTGAGATGGGGTATACCAGGCCACCTCCCTGATTTCTTTCTGATTATCCCTGTCTTGTTCCTTGTAGCTGTTTGTCTAAGCTGTTCTGTGAATGTTCTAGTGGTTCAGTTATGGGGCCCTTTCTCCCTAGTGTAGTGTGTTGGGCTACTTGACCTTGGAACAATCTAATGCTGGAGGGTGCCACCTCTGCTTCAGCTGCTAACTGCCTGCAAGTTAGGTATATAGCCATATTCCTGCTTCAGTTCCCAGGCTGCATGGATACCCAGGTGTCCTGTGAATTTGCTTCCTGGAGCTGCTGTAACTAAGTGCCAAAAACTGGATGGACTAAAGTGAGAGATTACTGTCTGCTGGGTCTGTTTCGTGGTTTAATCTAGCTGTTTGCTACCACAGACACTGCAAGTGCTGGGTAAAGGTGCTGCAGGGTCAACATCTGGTCACATTCTGGGCTCACTTACGCATTGTTTCAGACTGCAGAGGGCACACATTAAGTCCTCTGCATGTTTCCAGACTTCCTCTTACATGAAGAGCTCTGTAAAGACCACATATCCAAAAGTCATGAGTTACTGGGAATTGAGTTCAAATACACATATTTTTGCCACATAGTTGGATCCACAAGGTCTTAAAAATCTGAAGCCTGTTACAGGAATTTTCTTGAGGGCTTCTGCATCTATTTGAGATCGTGTTTTTCTTTCCCTAAGCCGAAACTTCTTGGTCCCAGTACTTAGCCTGACTCTATCGGGGTTTTTGCGGTCCTCCGGTCGGTAGGGGGCGCAGAATCTCGGAACCGGAAATGTCTTTCCGAGGGTGGGCCGTGTCAGGGAAGTGGAGAACCTGTGCAGTGGAAGCACCTTTTAGTTCTGGTTCAATGGCGGGCAGCCGCGTGGGCACCCTGCGGGCGCTGCAGACAGTAGACACTGAGCTTACTGCGGACTCCGTGGAGTGGTGCCCAGTAGAAGGCTGCCAGCATCTAGTGGCCTGCGGAACCTACCAGCTGCGAGCGCCGCAGGACCAGGTGCATGGCTGGGAGGGTGAGGGCCGGGCAGGCGGAGAGGGGCTGCTGACTGGGCCCAGAACTGTGAAAAGTAATGGGAAGGGTAAAGTAGGACCTTCAGTACCGTACCTGTTTCCGGAAGGTCTCACAAAACCAGCCTGTGACCGCAGGCACTGTCAGGACTGTCCTGGCTGCACTGGGTCTGGATGAGGTACCTTGTTCAGGAAGAGGTTTTTTTTTTTTTTTTTTTTAATCAGAACTGAGAGTTTCTACCTTAGACGCTATTCTCTGCCTTGGCCCTCCTTTTTGTCCTAGTTAGGTGGCCCATTCTTTGTGGTCTCAATATCTGTTAAGGTAATCAGGACTATATATGTGTTCTGTAGCCGGCACCGGACGCCAGTGAGCCTGCAATTCGCTTAGGTCGTCTCTACCTGTACAGCTTCAGGGCGGACAACACGGCTAAACCTCTGGCTGAGGTCCAAAGGAGGGATTCTTCTGCCATCCTGGACATGAAATGGTAGGATTTGGGTAACCCCTCCTGGTCCAAAAGCCCGGTGATGCCCCAGGGGCCTGCAGTGAAACAGGCAGCAACTGGACTCTGGGTTCCATCTTTTGCTGTCCTTGGGAGGTAGTCACTCGGCATTTCCCTGGTCCGTTTCCCAGCTCCAGAGTCAGGATTAGTCTGGGAAGCAATGTGAGTTCTGGTTTTATAATCTAGAAAGCCTTTGTGTTGAGACAACTGTTGGCTCTAGCCTCGTTTCGGAAATGAAATATAATAAATCACTTGGATTCATGAGGTGCTTCCAAGCTGTGAGTGAGTGCATACTCTTCTGTGTTCTCCCATCAGGTGCCATATCCCAGTGTCTGGCCACGTGCTTTTAGGCTTGGCAAATGCCAGTGGATCTGTAGAGCTGCTCCGACTGACAGAGGATGAGGTCAGTGATGGACCAAGCTTCATGAGAAAGGGACTGCAGTGGAGAGTGTTGGTGAGGAGGCCATGCTGTCTTCCCTGGCAGACTTTGTCATGCAGTCAGCTGGGCGGAGGTAGCACACCTCTTCAATCCCAGCACTCTAGTGGCAGAGCTAGGCAGAAGACAGCCTGGTCTATAAAGCAAGTTACAGTATGGATGGTGCTGACTGAGGGCAACTGAGCACCTGGGTAGAAAGTTAGTTGTCTTTCAGGTCTGTACAGTGCAGCAGGAGGACTTGGCCCAAGGATCAGATTTCAAGGCAGGAGCACAGTAGTGGCCTGTTGAGGAAGTCAAACACTGTTCAGGTGGTTTAGATAATAAAACTCACAGCGATCCTTGCTTTTGAAACAAGGGTTTCTCTGTGTCACGCTGGCTGCCGTGGAACTTGCTCAGTAGACCAGGCTGGCCTCGAACTCACAGAGATCCGTCTCCCTCTGCCTCTTAAGTGCTGGGATTAAAGGCGTGCGCCGCCACCACCTGGCTGAGAAGCAACATTATAATCGCTGTTTTGGCTTCTGAGGAAGCAGTAGAGTGTCTCTGTTTTCCTTCTCTCTGGGAGGAGAATGTACCAGGATTCTGAGGGCACGAGCGATGCTGAGCGTGTCCCAGCCGCAGCTGTGGAGTCCACAAAGGTGGCTGATGTGTCTAGGAGCACACAGATGCAGCACTGAGGAACCTTTGCCCAGAGGTTACATATATGGCGAAGTTCTTCTTATGGTCTGAGCTCCCCATGTCCTCAGGTCCTGCCCTGTGCTTGACACATAGCAAGGGCTCACAGTTAGACGAATTGTTCGTTGGGGCTGACTCGTGGCAGATTGCTTGCCTAGTGTATATGAGGGAGGCCTCCAGCTCCATCTAGCACTGGTGGCACATGCCTTTAATCCCAGCACTCGGCAGGCAGATCGCTGTGAGTTCGAGGCCAGCCTGGTCTACAAAGCGAGTCCAGGACAGCTGAGGTTAACACTGAGAGACCCTATCACGAAAAACAAAAACAAACAAACAAACAACTATAAAAGCATAAATAACAACAACAAAAACCCAGACCAGGTCAAGCCCACCTCTACTCCCAAGTACATGGGGATCTGAAGTCAAAGGACTGTTTGAATGTAAAGTTCAAGGTGAATCTGAGCAGCTTAGGAGACCCTATCTCAAAGACCAAACATTAGTAGCTATCTGAGCAAAGTCCCTGTTCATATAGGGAGCACCTCAGGGAACGGTGGCTGCCCAGACAGTAGTCTCCCTTTTCTTTCCAGTAGAAGGACAGTTATGCCCTACAGCCAATATCCAGCCTTACCCTGGAGGAGAGGTGCTTGTCCTTGTCACTGGATTGGTCCACTGGGAAATCTATAAGGTAAGGCCAGGTTTGGTGGGGATCTCAGTCTCCTGAGGAACAGTTCCTGTTTCTGTTCCAGAAAGGATTAAAGCTACCTTCTGCTAGTTTGGTTCCTCAAACTTGTATGTCACTGTCAGTCCTAATCTCTCTCTCTCTTTTTTTTTTCTTCGAAACAGAGTTTCTCTGTGTAGCCCTGGCTGTCCTGGACTCAAACTCACAGAGATCTGCCTGCCTCTTCCTCTCAAGTGCTGGGATTAAAGGTGTGCGTCACCACCCAGTCTTCTTCTTTTTTTCCTGGCGGGGGGGGGGGGGGGGGGGGCAGGGAGTGGTCAATCCTAATCTTAAAAACATTTTAGATAAGTTGTGATGATGCTATTATCAAAAGAGGCCAACCATGCTTTCAGTGATGAACTGTGTGATAGTTCTGTCCTTTGCTAGATACCCAAGAGGCCATCTTGGAAGCTTGGTTACATGGAAATATCTCCCGGGACGTATATAGGAAGTAGAAAAAGATGGTTGTGATGTGTTACAGTAAAATGTATTGGTTCGGCCTAAGATGGCTAATAAATGACACAGAGTCTGAAGCGTACTTTAAAGCCGCGGGCACTACGCTGGGCAGAATCTAAAGTGATACAAATCTACTCCTAAACTAACGTAAACAAACTACTCTAAACCTCATAACATACATATACCCCGAGCACTTGCCACTATGGTGATCTCGCGCCCTTTCCTGCCCCCCCACCTCCCCCAAATGCAAACTGTCCATCCCTCCCAACTCCTCTCCAGGAAGTCCTGCCTTCCCCCTCCTGTCCTTCTGCCCAGCTTATTGGCTAAACAGCACTTTATTGACAGTTGTTACATTCATTCAAGACATTCCTCCACAGGCTCTTGTAGTGCCATCATGCAGGAGGCTGAGGAAGGTGGATTTCATGTTTAAGGCCCACCTGGTCTGCATGGAACCTGCCTCAAAAACAAACAAAAAAACCAGGAAAGTATGGTAAATGGAGTTTAACAGCCTTCCCATTGGCTCCTTGTTTCTAGGGCCAGAGGCCAGCCCTTGAAGATCATTAGCAGTGACTCTAAGGGGCAGCTGCACCTCCTGACGGTGAGTGAGGGAGCAGCTGAGCTGCAGCAAGTGGCCTCTTGGCCAGCCCATCACTTTGAGGCCTGGATTGCTGCCTTCGATTACTGGCAGACAGAACTAGTGTATTCAGGTGAGTACTCCTGGACATCAGTGTAGTCATCTCTGAGGAAGACTAGTGAAGGCTGGGAGAGAATGGGGCTAGGTCCAAGTTAGGGGGCCGCAGAAGGGACACCCTCTGGCCAGTAGCACAGCCTACTCCTCAGGGAGTGTGTGCAGTTGGCCTTCGGCACTGAACGCTTGTGCTGAGTAGGTGCTCTTGCTAAGCTGCCCTGCTTTGTGTGCTCTCACCGTGATATCTGTGACCCCTGCTCACACTTTTGCTCACTCTCTGGAGACTTTGGCACGTTGATCTCAGGTCTGTCCTCCCCAGAGCAAAGGAAGCATGAGGGAAATAGGCAGATTTCCAAAATTCTGAGGTTTATACTTTGGAGCTATTTGTATGGGAAAGAGAAATTAGTGAGATTGGCCATTTTGGGTGACTTTTCTCCCAGGTGGAGCTAAATCATGTGAACTGGGGAGAGCTGGTCTTAGAAAAGACAGGATAATAAAATTTAAAATATTTTATACTTCCAAGGCCTTGTGTGGTCTGGTCCCAGCTTCTCTTTGTTTTTTGTATTTTATTTATTTATTTATTTTTTTTTTGAGACAGGGTTTCTCTGTGTAGCCTTGGCTGTCCTGGACTCACTTTGTAGACCAGGCTGGCCTCGCGCTCACAATGATCCACCTGACTCTGCCTCCCGAGTTCTGGGATTAAAGGCGTGTGCCACCACTGCCCGGCTCTATCTTCTTTTTGGACCTTTTTGCTTCATTTTGTTTTGGTTTAGAATTTATTTTTATTTTATTTGCATTGGTGTTTGCTTACATGGGTGTCTGTGCGAGGATGTCAGATCCTGGAATTGACAGTTGTGAGGTGTCATGTGGGTACTGGAAATTGAACCCAGGTCCTCTGAAAGAGCAGTCAGTCTTCATCACTGAGCCATTGTCTTTTTTTTTTTTTCCAGACGAGGTCTCTCTGTGTAGCTTTGCCTGTCCTAGACTCACTTTGTAGACCAGGCTGGCCTCGAACTCACAGTGATCCACCTGCCTCTGCCTCTCAAGTGCTGGGATTAAAGGCGTACACCACCACGCCCGGTGAGCCATTGTCTTTTTGAGTCAGGGTCTTTTTATATAGTCCTGCTGTCCTGGAACTCACTATGTAGCATGGCCTTGAAGTCAGAGAGATCCACCTGCCTCCGTCTCCTGAGTGCTCGGGTTAAAGGTGTGCGCCACCACACCTGGCTTTTGGCTCTGTCCCTAAAGAGGGGCCTGCGTCAATGTGACCTTCACCAGCTCAATCCGTGTATTAACTCCTGATAGGCAGCATTCAGCATCATTATTATTATATGTGCAACACTTATTTTTATTTTTCAAGGGTAGGGTCCTTACCTGTGTTATTTTCTTCATACTCTTGACTGCCTTTTTTTTTTTTTTTTTTTTTTCTCTCTTGACTGTTTGGTTTTTTGAGACAAGGTCTCTCTGTGTAGCCTTGGCTGTCCTTGAACTCACAGCGACCCACCTCTGCCTCCCGAGTGGTGTCGAGGGTTAACACTTTCGGAAAAGACGGACATGGAGATGCAGGCTGTTCTCCTCTAGTATGTCCAGTGAGTAGTGTGGGCCTGCGTGAGACAAGAGCAGCCAGACGGGAGGCAACAGGGCAGCCGCAGGGCTTTGCAGGCTCCAGGACGCACGGCAATGAAGTGCAGTGACTTCAGGGAAGAGACATTTTCTGATCCGCTATCTTACATTCCCCTCATATCCAGCACCTGCACCCATCCACTTATTTTGTTTAGTTTTTCTTTCTTTCTTTCTTTCTTTCTTTTTTTTTTTTTTTGATTTATTTATTTTATGTTATGTATACATTGTTCCACCTGCATGTAACTAACACCTGCAGGCCGGAAGAGGGCACCAGATCTCATTATAGTTGCTGGGAAGTGAACTCATGACCTTTGAAAGAGCAGGCAGTGCTCTTAACCTTTGAGCCATCTCTGCAGCCCCTATTGTTTAGTTTTTCAAGACAGGGTCTCTCTGTGTAGCCCTGCTGTCCTGGACTCGCTTTGTACACCAGGCTGGCCTCAAACTCACTGCAATCTGCCTGCCTCTGCCTCCCAAGTGCTGAGATTAAAGGTGTGCACCACTATCCCCAGCTACAAATTATAATTTAAGAGGCTTTCTTGTTGGCTCTGTTTTTTTTTTTGACAATTAAACTGTATTATAAAACCCAACTAGCTTACACAAGAGGGAAAAGAGGTTAAAGGGAAAAAAGAGTGAACCTTCTGGTATCCATTCCACAGGATGGCTCCCTTGGTGTTTCTGGCCTGTGCGCTGGTCCGGCCTGTTCACTGATCCTCTTCCTGATCCATGTGTGCTCAAGCTCGCTCTGAACCTGCTGCTCCTCTCTGTCCTCTCCACCTGCCTGTCTCTCACTTGCAAGAGGCGGTCTCCCTCTCCCATTGAGGGTCGATTAGAAACACAATAGTCCAGGTGGAGTCCCTCTGGTCCCCTTCCTGAATTCCAGGCCCAGGATGGCTCCACCCAGTCTATCTGAAGGTTAATCTCAGGGAGTATCCGTGGTATGTCCAAGGGCAAAGCCCGCCAAGACTGCTTTCACCTGTGACAAAGCTTACAGTCCCTTCCCACAGTCTCTGGTTAATTATAGATTATAAGACAGGAGGACAGAGAGCCTGGAGCCTGTTAGCCAGCGGAGGATAGGAGTGGCTAGTGCTGGAGCCTGGCAAGATGACTGCGTGGTTAAAAGTACTTGCTGCTCTGGCAAGAGGATCTGTGGTCAGTTCTCAGCACTAACATGGCAGCTCACAACTGTCTATAACTGTCTATAAGCCCTTTTCTGGCTTCCATGGGCACTAGGCCACAGTATGTACACACATACTCACATGTAGGAAAACACATACATAAAACTTTTCTTTTGTGAGACAAAGTTTCACTATGTAGCTCTGGCCATCTTGTCCTGGAACTCACTATGTAGACTAGGCTGGCCTCAGATTCATAGAGCTCTGCCCACTGTGACTCCCAGTCCTCTTTTGGGATTAAAGGCATATACCATCAAAGAGAAAAGAGAAAGCGTGGTTCATACTAAGTTGGAAGAAGTGGGATCCATGTGAAGGTAGATCTAGTTGGATATTTTTGATAAAGATGGGATGCGTGTCTGTGCTAGTGTATAAATGTAGTAGAGCAAGGGCAGAACATAGTCCTCCATACAGCAACCATGACTTGTACCTGACGTTCACCTGACTTCATGCTTAGCTCGGCTTCTCTGCTGTTCCACTTAATGACAGACCATGTGCTTGCTCCATACCTTTTGTGTTTATTACAGAGATCTACAGCATGTAAAAGCCTGTTCATTAGATGGGTATATCGATGGTGGGTGGGTGGTAAGTGGGTAGGTGCTGGGTTTGTGGGGAATAGATGAATGTAAGATGGCAGATGCTGCATGGTGGGTAGACTGATGTGTGGGGGTGATGGGTGGGATCCTGGGTGGATAGTGGATGGATGGGTGAGTAGTGAGCAAACACTGCCCAGCATTTTCCCTCTGCTCTTCCTCACCCTCCTTTTGGGCCCTGCTCTTGAGCCTTTCTTCCATGCTTCTATCCAGGCACCATTTTTTTTACCTTCTTCTTTGGCATTGCTTTTCTTGAAATGCTACTTAGTTGTTGATCAAGAAGCAAGTTGCCAGCCGGGTGTGGTGGCACACGCCTTTAATCCCAGCACTCGGGAGGCAGAGGCAGGCGGATCGCTGTGAGTTCGAGGCCAGCCTGGTCTACAAAGTGAGTCCAGGATAGCCAAGGCTACACAGAGAAACCCTGTCTCGAAAAACCAAAAAAAAAAAAAGAAAAAAAAAAAAAGAAGCAAGTTGCCTGGGCTGGAGAGATAGCGCAGAGGTTAAGAGCACTGTCTGTTCTTCCAAAGGCCCTGAGTTCAATTCCCAGAAACCACATGGTGGCTCATAACCACCTAGAAAGAGATCTGATGCCCTCTTCTGGCCTGCAGGTGTACATGTGGGCAGAACACTGTATTTATAATAAATCTTAAAAAAGAAAAAAAGAGGCTAGTCATCCTGTTGTTTCTTTTAGTTTTCCTAAGACTAGCAAAGGGTTTGGTTTTTTTGTTGTTGTTGTAAGATTGTAATGTGTGGCCTAGAGGTGGTGGTACATGTCTTTAATCACAGCACTCAGCTCCTGGGAGGCAGAGGCAGGCAGATTTTGTAAGTTCAAGGCCAGCAAGCCAGAGCTATACAAAGAAACCCAGTCTCAAAAAAACAGAAAAAAAAAAAAAAATCGTGTGTGTGAGCATGTGCAGGCCCTGTGGCGGCTGGATGAGGACATGGCATCTCCTGGAGCTGATGTCACAGGTGTTTTTCAGCTACCTGCTCTGGGTGCTAGGGATTGAACTTGGGTCTTCTGTAAGAGAAATGTATGCTCTTTTATTTTTGCAGGGTTGGGTGGGTGTTTCTCTGTGTAGCCTTGGCTGACCTGAACTCAATTTGTAGATCAGGCTGCCCTTAAACTCACAGTGATCTGCCTGCCTCTGCCTCCTGAGTGCTGGGATTACAGGTGTGCCACATCTGGCTGAGATACACATGCTCTCTTTTTTTTTTTTTTTTTTTTTTTTAATATTTACTTATTATTTACACAGCATTCTGCCTGCATGTGTGCCTTCACACCAGGAGACACTAGATCTCATTATAGATGGTTGTGAGCCACCGATGGTTGCTGAGAATTGAACTGACAGACAGTGCTCTTAATCTTTGAGCCATCTCTCCAGCCCCTGAAATACATGCTCTTAACCACTGAGATACCTCTCCATCCCCTAGGGTCTTTTTTTCCCTTTCCCCTTTTAAACTCGAATAGAACATTTCCTTTTACAGCCCATAAGAGTGTGCTGAAGGATCCAGAAGGAACTACTGCTTCTTTCATGCTGCTTCTTGGCAGGAATCTTGGATATGAACACGCTGGCCGTTGAGGTCATGATACTAGAATCTTCCTTGAAAGTGGTATGCCCGGGCTGGAGAGATGGCTCACAGGTTAAGAGCACTGACTGTGCCTCAAGAGGTCCTGAGTTCAATTCCCAGCAACCACATGGTGGCTCACAATGTGATCTGGTGCCCTTTTCTGGCATGTGGGCAGAGCAATGTATACATAATAATAAATAAATCTTTAAAAAAAAAAAGAAAGTAGTATGGCCAAATAGAACTCAGCAGTCATTCTCATGATTAGGACACCTGTATCGTACCACCTTTTTGTTGTTGTTTTTTGGTTTTTTGAGACAGGGTTTCCCTACGTGGCCCTGGCTGTCCTGGAACTGACTCTGTAGATCAGGCTGGCCTCGAACTCACAGAGATCTGCCTGCCTCTGCCTCTGCCTCCCGAGTGCTGGGATTAAAGCCATGTGCCACAACTTGGCTAGTCCACCTCATTTATGGGAACCCTTATCCCAGGTCCAACTGCCTCTAGAGCAGTAAATAGCACTTTGATCTTTTACCCAGGTCCCCTCAATTAGAAGATCGAGTGCTTGGTGACTGTTCTTGATGTCCTCTCTGGGGCTTTCCTAACTAGTGCTACCACACAACCACACGAGAAAGGCACATGCCTTAAGAGACTTTCTTGCAGATTCCTTATCATTAATGTTTTCTTTGATGACATCTGTCTTTCCACAGGGGGAGATGACGGTCTTCTGAGAGGCTGGGACACTAGGATGCTAGGCACATCTGTCTTCACTAGCAAAAGGTAGAGGTGCCAGGGTCAGGGCTTGGGCGTGGCCCCTCATGCTCCTGTCTTCAGATACTTCCTTGTTTGTACCCTTTTGCCTGCAGACACTCCATGGGTGTGTGCAGCATCCAGAGCAACCCCCATCAGGAGCACATGCTGGCTACCGGCAGGTGAGTCCCTGGCGTGCGCTTGCTAGTCTGTGCATTTCTCACCTCTCCATGAGGACTCCAAAATTCAGCCTACAGCTCTCAACCAACCCAGTCCAGAAAGTAGGCTCACCTATGTCCTTAGAGATAAAGGGACAGACAGGTTGTGTAAGACTTTAACCTCAGGGCCACTAGGGAGGCAGAGGCAGGGGGATCTCTGAGTTGGAGCCAGCCTGATGTGTATATAGTGAGTTCCAGGTCAGCCAAAGGTACATAGTAAGAGCCTGTCTTTAAAAAATAAACTTAGTGGGACAGGACTTGCTGCTACCATGAGGTCTTGGGAGAGGTGGGAGCATGAGCTTTCCTGTATGCCAATGTCTGGGTCGTTCCAGTTATGATGAGCACGTTCTGCTGTGGGACACCCGGAACATAAAGCAGCCACTGGCAGATGTACCCGTGCAAGGAGGCGTGTGGAGACTCAAGTGGCACCCGGTTCACCACCACCTACTTCTGGCGGCCTGTATGCACGAGGGCTTCAAGATCCTCAACTGCCAGAAGACCAGTGGTAAGTGGGGACAGGAAGCTGACTCCAGGGGAGGGAGCTAGGAGATTTTCTCCACAGGCCACACACACAACTTGGCCTTGTGCCTGCTGCATTGGACCTCAATTTCCAGAACCCACTTTCACCCTGGCTCCCCTGTGCCCAGCTCACTCGTAAAGGTCTTCCATATTTTGCAGTTCTCTAGCCCACTGGGACCCTGTCCAGGAGCATTGCCACTTGTCACATGACCCTCCTTGCCCTGCCTTCTCTGATTTTCCTGCCTTTAAACAGCTTGGACTCTGGTTAAAGGCCTGACTCGCACATGTTGTCTTCCCCGGTTCCTGCTCTCATAGAACCTGGCATTAGTTAAGCCCAACTCTACCTGTGGCTGTAGGGTGTGCTCTAGGATCTTCTTGGATTTGCTTGGTGACCCACAACTGAACTCACATTTTCAGAACTCTCTCTCATCCCTCTCTTTCCACGCCCTAACTCCTTTCTCTCTGCAGTCTCAGATCAGTGTCTCTTGTGTATCCCCTCTGCTTCTATTCTCCCTCTGAAAAGAAGCAATTGTCTACCTCTGCCTCCCGAGTGCTGGGATCACTGCCATGAGCTACCGCAACCTGGGTTCCTTATATCTTTTTAGTTGTCTTTCTTTTTCCCCCATCCATCCATCCATTTATTTATTTTGGTTTTTCAAGACAGGGTTTCTCTGTGTAGCCTTGGCTGTCCTGGACTCACTGTGTAGACCAGGCTGGCCTCGAACTCAAGTGATCCACCTGCCTCTGCCTTCCGAGTGCTGGGATTAAAAGCATGCACCACCACGCCCAGCCCCCCTTTCTCTTTTTAAAATAGGTACATTTTAAAATTGTGTGTGTGTTGCAGACAGGGTCTCATTTAATACAAGCTGGCTTCAAATTTGATAAGTATTTGAAGCTGCCTCCTGAATGCTGGGATTAAAGGTATGCGCCACCATGCCCGGCAGAATGCATAATTTCTTTTTTTCCTGCCCACCTGTCCACATCTCCGCTGTTCTTATAGTCTTGCCAGTTACGCAGGGAATGTGTGCTGACTGACTGGTGACGTTTAGGAAGCCACAAATGGAGGCTGATTAGCTTTGAGTAATGCTGTTTTTCCTCTTGTGTCTCTTGCTGCAGAGAAGCAGGACGTGACTGTCTTAATCTCCCACGAAATGCCTAACTCATTAGTATATGGTGCTGACTGGTCCTGGCTTCCTTCCCATTCCATGGAGCCCACACCTACCTGGTCCTTTGACCACTATGACATGGGAGCCAGAACAGCAGACCGCTACAGCTTGAAGGTTGCAGAGGAGCCACCAGCACCTTTCAGTGAACAAACAACAGTGGGCCACCATGTGGAAGGGCCTGCTAAAACTCACAGAGTTGAATCTAAGGCCTCTCTCCTTCCATTAACTGAGGACATGAAAAACAGCAGCCAGCTGTACTCCTCAGCCAAGGCCTGTCATCTCAGCCTCAACTCTAGTGGACACAACTTTGACAACACCCTCCTGGCCACCTGCTCCTTTTACGACCATGTTCTCCACCTCTGGAAGTGGGAGACAAAGCAAGCTTGAGGCTCCATTCTTTGCAGCTGTACTAGACTGTGACTTGGCGAGTGCTGGCCACTGAAAACAGGCAGTAAATGGGGGTTTTCCAGCTCTACAACTAAATGTCTTGAGTATATTTTATCTTTCAGTTCATTTGTATTTAAATCTGTTTATATTAAATAACTTCTCAAATTTTTTAATTTTTAAAAATTGTAATTGTGTGTTTGCGTGTAGTGTGTGTAGATGCTGGAAGAGGCCGGAAGAGAACCCTGGATCCCCTGGAGCTAGGGTCAAAAGTGTTTGTGAGCCACCATGGGCGTTCTAGGAAACAAATTTGGGTCTCTCTGCAGGAATATATGCTCTTACCTACTAAGCTCTTCAATCTTTTAGTTTAAAAAAAAATTGTGCCAGGTAGCTGTGGTACACACTTTTAATCCCAGCCCTTGGGAGGCAGAAGTACAGGCAGATCTGTGAGCATGAGGCCAGCCTGGTCTCCAGAGTTCCAGGGCTGAACAGAGGAAACCCTGTCTCTAACAAAACAAATTATTTAACGTGGATAAGTGCTTTGTTGTGCCCATGTGTGCCTGGCCCTTTGGAGTTGTAAGGATGTTGGATCACCTGGAAGTAGAGTTAGCTGTAAGCCACCTGTGAGTGCTGGAAGAGCAGGCAGTGTTCTTTTTGTTAGTTTTTCAAGACAGTGTTTCCTGTATAGTAGCCCTGGCTATCCTTTATAGACCAGGCTGGCCTGCCTCTGCCTCCCAAGTGTTGGGATTAAAGGAGTGGGCCACCACACCTGGCCGCAGGCAGTGCTCTTAACCTCGAGAACCATCTGTAGCCTGTAGCCCTGAGTCCTTCCTAGAGTCGAGACTACCCGTGTGGGCCACCTGGCTCTTCACGATTGCATGGCAAGAACTCTTGAGCTGAACTCTTCCCCAGTGTTCCTGGTATTTTCTGATGAAAAAAAAATAAAATAAATTTTTTTGGGGGGGTGTCATTAAAGGGATCAATTCTCAGTTACTGGCCCAATTGTTTTCAAATAAAAGGTGTTAAATGAGGGTTAGCTACGTTTTATAAACGGCACATATAATGTCACAGGGATTGTGACAATCAGGTAGACAGCTCATGAAAAAGCAGTATGGTACTAAGTGCTCTTGTGGCTTCCATCTTTACGTTTTCCTTGGGTATAGTCACTTTCACCAGACAGGAACTACCCTCTGCCTTGGAGCAAGAGAGGCGTTTTCCCAGACCTGACTTGGTTGAATTTGTTATTGACTCTAACGCTACTGCAAGGAGTCTGCCTGCCCTACAGAACACTCGAATGGCTTGATTAAAAACACGCATTGTACGTGATACTAAAGACATTTAATATGAATGAACAAGGGAGCTGCCCCTACTCTTCGAGACACTCAAGAGTCCAGGCCTTGGTCAGTACTGTCCCCACTTTGTAGGCAAACCTTCGGTTCCTGTTTTCTAGCGCGGGAAATTCTTAGGATACAACTGGAACAGCTTGCCTTCCTGTGTGGGCTCAAAGCCGTATTTCTCCAGGTTGTTAGCATCAAAAGTCCCTTCTTTAAAGTCTTTTTCAATAGCAGGTGCAACTGTTTCTAGGAAGAGCGCTTTGGCCGTCAGGGGTGTGTCTATGCCTTCAGGAGCTCGGTAATTAACGTAGGGCTTGAGCTTGAAGCCGGTCAAGTCCGGGACAACAAATTCCGGGACCATTTCTTTTATCAGCACAAACTTCCTGTCGGCGGTATAGATGCCCGTTCTCTTGGCACCCCGGCCCTTATTGAAGGTGCGTGGGCCCCGCTTGCTTGTCCACTTGCTCATCCTGTCGGCTCCCCGCACAAGGCCTTGAGTCACAGCAGTCAGGAAACCCATGCTGGGCTCTGAAAGAACAAAGCAGCTAGAAGAGGCAATCAGAGCCGGGGGGGAGTGGGGGACTCAGCACCCTAAAGCCCACGAGCGAGGAGGTTGTAGGCGCTGTGGGTGCAGATGATCGGAGAAACGAAGGGCGCAGAGGACCCAAGACTTTACAAGAGAAGAGACCCCTGGCCCCCGAAAGATCCCGGACCCCGAATAACCCCGCGCGGGGGACGCCAACCGGAAACGCTCAAACCGACCTGGGCTGATGGCTCTTGAGCTCGGCCTGCCTGCGCGAGCCTCTTCTCGCTCTTGACCCGAGACAGTTGAGACACGGATCCCGCGGCCAGGGCCGTTTAAAACTCCACCGCAATGTCCTCACTGCATTTCCGGCTGCCGGCCGGGGGAGGTCAGTGACTCCGCAGCAAGCGCTTCGCGGACTGGTCGCCCAGGCGCCCAATGCCCAGCCCCAGCAGGGCGGAGCACGTCGGGGCTAAGCCTATGGGTGCAGCCGCGCGGAGCCGGACCCGGCGGTGCGCGCGCAGCCGGATGTGGGCGGTGAGCGCGCGACCGCGCACGGTCGCCCAGAGCCACCGCGAGGTGGCGGTCTAGGTGTGGCCCGTGGAGAGGCGTCTCGCAGGAGGTCCGCAAACCGCTGCCCCGTAGGCTGCCCGCGGGACGGGCGTGGGGGCTTGCGGGGCCGTCCGCGTCACTTCGGAGCCGTGGCTTCCGGGACTTACGTGCTATCCCCCACGATGTGGCGCGTGGCCAAGTCTACTTGGGTCCCAGTGGTCCTCTAGTTAATCACCTTTGGTCCCTCCACACCCGCCATGCCTGCGCTGACGACTGTCCACACGCTGCCTGCTGTGGCTGGGCCCCTCTCCGTTCCCTCCCTTTCTGTCACAGCTCGCTCCGGCGATCACTCCTCGGCTGTCACCACCTCCTCCTCCTCCCTCACTCCTAATCGAGACCCCTTTTCTGGGCTGTGACCCCCTCCTGGCCCAGATCTTTGCTGAGCCTCTATGTCGCATTCCTCACTTCTCCCCTTGCCCCACATCACGCCTCCGGGCTGAGGCCAGCCTGTCACCCTTACCCTACTGTCGCCACTATTCCCCTCGCCTCCCGCCTCCGCGCCTGTCGTCCCGCCTCCGCGCCTGTCGTCCCGCCTCGCTCCCGAACCACTGTCGTCTCAGCTGCCCCGCCTCCCTGAACTGTCAGCCTACTTACACGTCGGGTCTCCTCCCACAGTCCCCGTGTAACAAGCTTTATCTCTGGCTGTGCCGCTCAACTCCCCTACCCCACCCCACCCCCACCCCGGGCCACAGTTGTGGGTTCCCCTTTAGACCACGTGGGGGTTGTTTACAGGAGACGGAAGCACGGAGAGAAAGCACACGCTTCTGGGAAACAACTTGTTTTGGAGCACAGAGTTCTGGAGTCCCTTCCAAATAAGAGCGATTGACTTGGAAAGGAGCTGCCAAGGCCGGAACTACAGCTGTCCTGCTGTAAAGGGTCTGGTAGAGCAGTTTGTCTCAGCCTGTCTCCTTTTCGACCTCCACATTGCTTTGCTTTCAGTCATGCAGAAAGAGGAAGATGTCTGCCCTGAGGTAGGTAGACCAGGCATGGGTGAGAACACTCAGGCCAGCTTTTCTAGAGAACAGAAGGATCCTTTGCCTCAGCTTTCTACTGAGGCGTCTTGAAGACCCAGGGAGCATGGGAGTGGTGACTCAGTCTATTTCCCTATCAGAGCTCTGACACCTGTTGCTGTTCAGTGGCTCCTCACAAGTGTGGACGATGGAACCTGGTTGTTAGGTCGTTCCCTTAAGGTCACAGTTGTTACTGCCTGTTTTCTCTTAGGACTTTAGTATTTGAAGAGTCTTTTTCTCAGTCCAACACTAGCCACATTACTATTATTATTATTATTATTATTATTATTATTATTATTATTTTGAGACAAGGTCTCTCTACATATCCCTTGAACTCAAAGAGATCTACCTGTTTCTGCCTCCCAAGTGCTAGGATTAAAGGCATGTGTCACCATACCCTGTGCCTTTATTTTTAAGCCAGAAAAGTAGATGCATTAAAATAACTGTACTAAGCTAGACAGGCTGACACAGTCCACGGTGCCTTCCCTTAGATAAGCTCAGAACATAGAAGGTGCGGTTGCTGTGCTCTTGTGCACCCACCCTGTTGATACAGTCTTGAGAGCTGAGCTGGGCCAGGGAGGAAGGGAGGTTGAGTGCCTCAGTTTTGAAACCAAAAGGATACCGGCTATCTATACACTGCACAGCAGGGTTCCGGTCAACAGCAGACCACGCGCAATAGTGACCCCTCAGATTTTATCGCTTGGTCGGGTAATGGTGCTTCTATAGATGCACTCTGTGACATTCACACCATGATGAAGTCACCTAAGAACACACACACAGGCCAGGCGGTGGTGTCCCATGCCTTTAATTCCAGCACTGCCAAAAAAGCAAAACAGCCGGACAGGGTGGCGCACGCCTTTAATCTCAGCACTCGGGAGGCAGAGGCAGAGGCAGAGGCGGGCAGATCGCTGTGAGTTTGAGGCCAGCCTGGTCTACAAAGAGAGATCCAGGACAGCCAAGGCTACACAGAGAAACCCTGTCTCAAAAAACCAAAAAGAAAAGAAAAGAAAACAACAAAAACACACTTTTTTTTTTCTTTTTGAGACAGAATTTCTTTGCGTAGCCCCTGGCTGTCCTGGAACTCACTCTGTAGGCCAGTCTGCCCTTGAACTCAGATCCATCTGCCTCTGCCTCCTGAGTGCTGGCAGAGCATACTTTTTGGAACATGTTCTTCCTAACCCTTAAACAATACTCAACCATTTGCCTCCCGAACTAAGATCACAAGGCTGAGTTTTCTAGGCAATCCACTTATTTTGTTAAACTGCAAAACTATGCCTTTGGGGTTCTTATTTTGCATTTTTGGTTTTTTGAGGCAGGGTTTCTCTGTGTAGGCCTGGTTGTCTTAGAACTCGCTCTGTAGACCAGGCTGGCCTGGAACTCACAGAGATCTGCCTGACTCTGTCTCCAAAGTGCTGGGATTAAAGGCGTGTGCCACCACTGCCCTGCAGAGATTATTTATTATGTATACAATATTCTGCCTGCATGTGTGCCTGCCTGTGAGAAGGGGGCACCAGATCTCATAGATGGTTGTGAGCCACCATGTGGTTGCTGGGAATTGAACTCAGGACCTTTGGAAGAACAGCCAGTGCTCTTAACCTCTGAGCCATCTCTCTGGCCCAGAGTTCTTTCTTGAGTGGGCTTTGGTTCTTGCGTTTTCTGGCAGGGATTGCTGAGTCTGAGTCAGGTTTTTAGGTTATGCACTTGCTTTTAAGGCTAGGCCTTGGTCCTTGGCAGTTAGCTAGAAACTGCGAAGGATGAGTAAGTGGGCCCCTGTCCTGTTGAGTTCCTAACTGCTTGGGAGAAAGGGGTGGGTGGGTACTGGAGGATGGAGAGACAGCTGCAGGTCTGGTGAACCAGCTTCCCCTGTGGGTTACCCACTCACCCTTGCATCCCGAGCCCTTCCTCATTGCCTCCTTTGCTCCTCTGGGTCTGGTCCTTGCACATCTGAAGTCCTGTCAGTGCCTTCCTGAAGGCAGCGGGGCCAGGGACAGAATGCTCTCTGCCATTTCTTCCTTGCCATGTGAGCTGGAATTGGACGTCTCCAAATCCAGGTGGATCTTCCCTTGGGATTTCTTTTGGTCCTTTGTCGTTTTTTTGTTCTTAAGACTGGGTCTCACTGGTTGTCTAGGTAGGACATGGACTCCTGAGTGCACATGATCCTCTCGCCTCATCCTTTAAATACTGGGTGTCAGTCACCTCACATACTCTTAGGCGTTTCTGTGCATTCATGTGCAGATCCATGTGCTCTCATGGATCTTGGGGTTTGTGTATCCGGACGGTAGCAAAAGATGGCTTTGCTGCCCTGCTCCCCACCCCCCACCCCAGGCTTACTTCTTGAGGACCAGTGAGCCAGAAGTCAGATTTATTAGTGTACCTGGCATTTGCCGGGAGCACAGCTACCGCGCTTGCTCATTCCAGTGTCTTTTCTGTCTTTGCTGTTGAGCTCAGAGGCTCTCGGCACCCATGGCAAGATCGTTTATCTAACATTAAAAATAAGGTGATTACATTTCTATGTGTATGTATGTAGCTGTGTAGACGTAATGGTGTGAGTGTGGAGGTAGGAGAGCAACGCACGGGAGTCTGTTCTGTCACGACCATAGGAGTTTCTAGGATTATACTCGGGTCATCAGACTTGGCAGTAAATGCCTTATCCATGGAGTTAGCTGGTAGGCCTCGTTTCTCAAAAATTGTCAGGACTGCTGACCTCCTCCCCGGCTCCTGACTTACCGCTGTTCTCTCCTCAGGCTGGCTACTCTTTGGGTACCGCCCTGAGCTCCTGGGGACTTCACTTCATGGAGGCGCATTCACAGTCCACCATGGTAACCACTAAAGGCTTCCCGGGGGGGGGGGGCCCTGAGGGGCCTGCGGCCATTTGGCCTTGCTGACCCTCCTGTTCTCTCCCATCCTGTGTAGCTGGTGGGGATTGGAATTGGAGCCCTCCTCACACTGACCTTTGTTGGCGTTACCATCTTTTTTGTGTACAGAAGGGTGAGCAGATTGCGTAAGTATCTTGGTCTGGACTCTGGCTGAGCAATGGGGGTTTTGCATCGTTTGTGTTGCTTCCCTCAAAGCCTTGTTGGCATGTAGCCACCTTCTGGGGCTCAGGTTGAGGTTCCCAGTCTGTCCTTAGCAGTTTCTGCTCTTTGCAAAGCTAGGATCCGGTAAGATGAATCAGCTCCGTTACTGCTCTGCCTGCTGTCTAGGAGGCAGCCAGGGGCAGGGCAGCTGCCCAGAGCAGGTTTATTGTTAGCGTCTTCATCTTCAGGGCTTGTCTTGTGCTCCAGCCATGTTCACTGCCCACCCATTTAATCTTGCCATCTCACCACATCCCTTCTCCCCTCTCACAGGACAGTCAGATCCCACGCCTCAGTACAGGTTCCGGAAGAGAGACAAAGTAATGTTCTATGGCCGGAAGATCATGAGGAAGGTAACTTGTGTGGGAGCCCTGGGTTGCACAAGACAGCGCTGAGCGGCTCTTCTAACCAGGCCTTTTGGGAAGGGGGGCCTGCTGCTTGCCAGGCCCTCACACTCCAGATACATGCTGCCTTCTCCTCTGGGGCTCTGGCTCCTGCCCCTGGGTACAGGATTTGGGAGGTGTTTTAAGTCATACTGGATGTTACCTGCCTCCCCAGCAGAACAAACACATTTTGGAGGCCTCCAGGGGGCCATGGTGCTAGTGGGTGTGTATCTGGCTCGAAACACCTGAACTGCTTTGGCCAATGCCAAGCACAGGGACCCTTGGGCTCTCTGAAGGGCAGGTTTGTGTTAACGAGAACTAGGATGGGAAACTGCTTTTCAGAAACATCCTGGATACAGGATGGACAGACACAGAGGGCATATGTTTGCCCCAAGGGGCGTGGCTACTGCCAGATTTGGAAGGCAGAGCCAAGGAAGGGCCCTAGCTCCTGGGGACTCTGATGGATCAGTGCAGTTCCCTAATGACCACAATTGTCCTAAGGCTCCTTTTCTGGGTGGCCTCTGTTTTGTTTGTGAGATTTCAGATCATAAATCTATGATCCTCCTGCACTGAGGGTCAGGAGCCGCTGGCTACATGAGCCGACTCATTTGAATTTTTGCTCACCTTTAGTTAATCACCACAGCTGGTCCCTTCTGCTTTCTCTCACTCCCCTCAGGAATTTTACCTGAGGCACGGAGCCACAGGGCTCTGAAGACTTGGCCACTTGAGGGCAGGGAGGCCACTGTGCAGTTTATAGGCTGTGTGGTGTGTCCTTGTCCAAATAGCATCCCTTTGTCCTTGAGTGCCGTATCTCCTTCAAGAAGACAAGCCAGTGGGGGTTGATGAGAGTGGGCCCCTAGTCACTGAGGACAAGCCAGTGGGGGTTGATGAGAGTGGGCCCCTAATCACTGAGGACAAGCCAGTGGGGGTTGATGAGAGTGGGCCCCTAATCACTGAGGTCAGGAAGGTAACAGCTCAGGGTCCAGGGGACACAGCCTGAGGCTGAGGCCTCAGACCTTGCCAGTCACAGGGCCAGCACTCCATCTTTCTCTTGGTTCTGCAGGTAACCACACTCCCTCATACTTTGGCTGGGAATAATGCTGCACCTCGTCAGCGTGTCAGAAAGAGGACCAAAGTGCTCTCTCTGGCCAAGAGGTACTGGGTATTCCCTTACGGTCCGTCATTGTCACTGCTGTGGGTTCCTCCCGTGTCAGGACACACCACGGCAGAGCCTGATCGTCAGGCTTTGGAGTGCTCACAGTGTTGGGTTGGGGCTCCTTGATTCTTCCTTAAGTGTCTCTGCTTTATAGGATTCTGCGCTTTAAGAAAGAATACCCTACTTTGCAGCCCAAAGAGCCCCCACCCTCCCTGCTGGAGGCCGATCTTACAGAATTTGACGTGAAGAATTCTCATCTGCCATCAGAAGTCTTGTACATGCTGAAAAATGTCCGGTATGTGAGTGGCTTGGCTCCAGGAGGGCCTGCCTGGGGCGTGTCGCTGGGGCCACCTCCTGAGCTCCGGGAGGGCCTGCCTGGGGCATGTCGCTGGGGCCACCTCCTTTCTGTCCTCTGTTGCCTTTGACTTAGCTTTCCTATGTCAGGGATGGTTGGCAAGGCCAAGTGGCTTCTGTGCTTCGCCGTGGTAGCAGTGTTCAGCAAGGTTGGGGTGCTTCTGGTGTGCAGAGTCCTGTGGTCAGCTCACCTTCTTAACTGTTCCTTCCTGTTCTAAAACACAATTCTCAGGGTACTGGAGAGATGGCTCAGAGGTTAAGACCACTGCCTGCTCTTCCAGAGGTCCTGGGTTCTAATCCCAGCGAGCACATGGTGGCTCACAACCATCTATAATGAGATCTGGTGCCCTCTTCTGGTGTGCAGGTGTATATGCAGGCAGAGCACTGTATATGTAATAAATAAATAAGTAAATAAATCTTTAACAAAAAAGACAAGGCCGGCTACACAGAGAAACCCTGTCTCAAAAAACAAACAAAATAAAGACAAGGCCAGGCGCCGTGGCGCATGACTGCAATCCTAACGCTTGGGAGGCAGAAACAGGCAGATCTCTGTGCGTTTGAGGCTAGCCTAGTCTTCAGATCATGTCCAGGACAGCCAAGGCTGTTAAACAGAGAAACTCCATCTTCAACTAACCCCAAACACCACCCCCAGTTTTCATTACTTCTATCCTTAGTGGCAAACTCAAGAACAAGTGTGAGAAGTGTGTGCAGGTTAAAATCTGCAAGTGTCCCCCCATCCTTTTCTTGTTTTTTTTTTTTTGTTGTTGTTTGTTTGTTTGTTTGTTTTTTGAGACAGGGTTTCTCTGTGTAGTCTTGGCTGTCCTGAACTCCCTTTGTAGACCAGGCTGGCCTCGAACTCACAGCGATCCACCTGGCTCGGCCTCCGGAGTCCTTTTCTTTCTTGACAGCATCTTGCTATGTAGCCTAAGCTGGCCTTTAATTTATAGTCCTATGCCTCAGTCTCCTGAATGCCGAAATCATAGCTGTGTACCATTATGTCAGCTTTCTTTTTTTAATGATACATTATTTTTAATTTTTTTTTTTAGGATTTATTTATTATGTATACAGTGTTCTGCCTACCTGTACACCTGTACACCAGAAGAGGGCGCCAGATCTCATTCTAGATGGTTGTGAGCCACCATGTGGTTACTGGGAATTGAACTCAGGACCTTTGGAAGAGCAGCCAGTGCTCTCAACCTCTGAGCCATCTCTCCAGCTCTATTTTTAATTTTTGAAGTCTATTATTATTATTGTGTGTGTGTGGTGTATAAGTGAGGGCAGGTATGCATGTGCCACAGCACCAGCATAGAAATCAGAGGGCAGTTTTGTGGACTTAGGTCTTGCCTTCCACCTTATGTTGTGTCATGGTTTGAATGAGAATGGCCCCTCATTAAGGGGTGGCACTATTTGAGAAGGATTAGGGGATGTGGCCTTTGTGGAGGGAATGTGTCACTGGGGATAAAGTTGAAGGTTTCAAAAGCCCATGCCAGGGCCAGGCAAGCTTGTACTATGTTTTCTCTCTCTGTCTCTGTCTGTCTCTCTAGGCAAGCTTGTACTGTGTTCTCCCTATAAATTTCTCTCTCTCTCTCTCTCTCTCTCTCTCTCTCTCTCTCTCTCTCTCTCTCTCTCACACACACACACACACACACACACACACACACACGCCTGTGGATCAGGATGTAGCTCTCAGCTGTTGTGCATGCACCATGCATGCCGCCATGCTCCCTGCCGTGCGTGATCATATGGACTGTCAGGAAGCCCACAGTTACAGTTTTCTCTGAGAGTTGCCATGGTCCTCCTGTCTCTCCTCAGCAGCAGAGCAGTGACTGAGACATGTGGGCTCTGAGGACAGAGCCTCAGGCTGTCAGGCTTGTGTTGCGATGGCTTTCCCTGCTCAGCCCCTTCCCTGGCCCACTTTCTGACGCTAGGCCACCATTCCAGGGGGCCTCTGCATTGCCGCTTACCTTAATAGTCACAGTCTGAGAAGGTTTCCAGCTGATGGTGATCTCAGAAGTTTAAAGTTCTGACTGCCTAGGATGCCAGATGAGCAGCCTGGGGAGGTCTAGGCCAGCCCTGGCCTGACTGCTGGTGGGGACAGTGACCTCTGTCCCTTACTCTTCCTTCCTCGGAGCATCGTGTCCTAGGAGCAGTGTGTATTCTGTTTGTTGCAGGGTCCTGGGCCACTTTGAGAAGCCGCTGTTCCTGGAGCTTTGCAAACACATGGTCTTTGTGCAGCTGCAGGAGGGGGAGCACGTATTCCAGCCTGGGGAGCCTGACACCAGCATCTATGTGGTTCAGGATGGCCGGCTGGAGGTCTGCATCCAAGATGCTGTGAGTCGGGGGCCAAGGGCCAGGGTGGGCCGGGGGTGGGCCTACTGTGCTCTCACTTAACCAGCCATCAGTTTAAAGCTTTGAAAAGCGCCTCGTCAAAAAGTTAGTGTAGGATTTTAAATCTTAGTTCTTTGGTAAAAATACACACTCCTACCCCGGTGTTCAAATACAGCTGTTATTTTTATTTTGGCAACACAATACACACACCTGCACCCATTGAGACAGTTTCATTCGGTAGTCCAGGGCATCTGGAACTCTCTATGTAGCCCAGGCTGTCCTGGAATTCATGGCAGCTCTCCTACATCAGCCTCCCGAGTGCTGGGATTACAGGCCTGAACCAACACACCTGACACATTAGCCTTATGGTTAGGCACACACGGGTCTCTGATTCAAAAATGTTGTAGTGTTTTTTTTTTGTTGTTGTTGTTGGTTTTTTTTTAACAGGGTTTCTCTGTGTAGCCCTGGCTGTCCTGGACTCGCTTTGTAGACCAGGCTGGCCTTGAACTCACAGAGATCTGCCTGCCTCTGCCTCCCAAGTGCTGAGATTAAAAGCGTGCGCCACCACGGCTGGCTCCTACTATGTTTTTTAAGAACAGTGTTTCTGAACTCACCAGGTAAGCTAAGGAGACTTGTCAGGGACCCACAAAGATCTGCCTGTTTTCATCTTCCCAGCACTGGATTATAAGTGCATACCACCAGACCTGACAGTTGACATTTTAAATTACTACTGTGTGTGTGACTATGCCATGGTGTGTACTTGTAAAGGTCAGGGAACAAGTTTTGGAGATCTGTTCTCTTCTTTTAGTGTGGGGTTCCCGGGATCAAGCTGCAGCTGCCAGTGTTGTAGCACTTTTAAACTGCTCAGACATCTTTTTTTTTTTTTTTTCCGAGACAGGGTTTCTCTGTGTAGCCTTGGCCATCCTGGACTCACTTTGTAGACCAGGCTGGCCTCGAACTCACAGCGATCCGCCTGCCTCTCTGCCTCCCGAGTGCTGGGATTAAAGGCGTGCGTGCGCCACCACGTCCGGCTCTTTTTTCTTTTTTCTTTTTTTTCTTTTTTTTTTTTGCTCAGACATCTTGATGGGCCATACTTGACATTTTGGGGAAGGTGGAGGATGGAGACAGAGTCTCACTATGTGTGGCAACTCAATATTATGAAAATAGATGTTACATTTTAAGAGACCGGAACTTCTTCTAGACTGTGAGGTCACTTAAGAGAATACTAATGCCTTACTGTGCACTCTGCCTTTAAGAGAGCAATGAAACAGCCAACCTTACTAGCCTTCATTCTCATGTGTCTCCAATTAAAAGCTAATGTATAGCTGTAGTCTCCCCTCCCTCCCCCCCAGACAGGGTTGCTCTGTGTAACCCCAGCTGTCCTGGACTCACTTTGTAGACCAGGCTGGCCTCGAACTCACAGAAATCTACCTGCCCCTGCTTCCCGAGTGCTGGGATTAAAGGCGTGTGCCACAATGCCCAGCCTGTCTTTTTTTTTTTTTTTTTTTTTTTTAAGATGTGTTTATTTTACGCATATGGGTTTTCTGTCTATATGTACACCTGCATCAGATCCCAGTATAGATGCTAGTGAGCCACCATATGGTTGCTGGGAATTGAACTCAGGACCTTTGAAAGAGCAAACAATGTTCTTAACTGCTGAGCCATCTCTCCAGCCTATAGAGCTATAGCTTTAAATTGTATGCCCCTGACCCACAAATAATGCTTGTTTGACTATATGTTATGGTAGCTAATGTTGGAAACAGTAAATATAGGCTGAAGGCAACCTTATAAAAATGAGTATCTGCCATAATGTTGAAGGCAACATATGAATATTACTTAATAGCATTTGTTCATTTTTAAAAAATATTTATTTATTTATTATGTGGACAGGGTTCTGCCTGCATGTACAGCTGTAGGGCAGAAGAGGGCATCAGATCACATTACAGATGGTTGTGAACCACCATGCAGTTGCTGGGAATTGAACTCAGGACCTTTGGAAGAGCAAGTAGCGCTCTTAACCACTGAGCCATCTCTCCAGCCCCATTTGTTCATTTTTCTGGGTCAGTTGGAGTCAGTGACGTCATCCCTTGTAAAACTCTGCTACAAGCTTCTGTGAGGTAGCCCATTCCTTCGCCGTGTGATGCTTTCTGTGCTGTTCAGTAAAAGAAAGAGAAGAGCCCCTTGTTGGGGACATAGAGGCCCATACAGGACGGGGACAGGCGCGTTCATAAGATTGTTCATTTAGGCTCAGATTCAGGCTCATCCAACAGACAGGAAGGAAGGGAGAAGCAGGGAGAGAGAAGCAGAGAATTGAGACTCACTCTTTGTGAAATTATAACAAGGGAAAGTGCTTTTTAATTTCTTCTCCTTAACGCGACATTGACACATTTTGGATACTCCAAGGCTATCGCTAATGTGTTCAAAGCAGTGTGTAACCCTGGCTGGCTTGGAACTCACCATGCAGAGCAGGCAGGCCTGGAATCCTCAGAGATCCACTGCCTCTGCCTCCTGAGGACTGGGGTTAGGGTTGCGAGCCTCTGCCTCTGACTGCTTGACATGTTGTAGATGGGTTCTGGGGATCTAACTCTGGTCCCTGTGCTTTTAAAGCAAACACTTCATTGGCTGAGATGTGTCCCCCACTCCTATCTCATTTGGTTTTTTGGTTTGTTTGTTTGTTGTTTTTTGTTTTTTCAAGACAGGGTTTCTTTGTGTTACCTTGGCTGTCCTGGACTCACTTTGTAGACCAGGCTAGTCTCGAACCCACAGTGATCCGCCTGCCTCTGCCTCCCAAGCGCTGGGATTAAAGGCATGTGCCAGCCCTCATTTGGTTTTTAAGACAGGGTTTCTATAGACCAGGCTGGCCTTGAACTCAGAGATATCCGCCTGCCTCTGCCTCTTGAATTCTGGGATTAAAGGTGTGTGCCTTTTTTTTTTTTTTTTTTTTTTTTTTTTTTTGAGACAAGGTTTCTCTGCGTATCCTTGGCTGTCCTGGCCTGGCTTTGTAGACCAGGCTGGCCTCGAACTCACAGTGATCCGCCTGCCTCTGCCTCCCGAGTGCTGGAATTAAAGGTGTGCCCCACCATGCCTGGCACATCATCATCTTCTTTTAAGCTTATGGCATCTCTTTTTTCTTTTAAAAGATCCATTTTTATATATGAGTGTGTATGTGTTAGGTGTGTGGGATGGAGGTCAGAAGATGGTATCCGAACCCCTGAAGTCAGAGTTACAGGGGAGTGTGAGCCCCCTGATGTGGGGCTGGGACCCAGGTGGATCCTCGAGGAGAGCAGCAGATGCTCGTCACTGTTGAGCCCCTTCTCCAGCCCTGCTCATGGCATCTCTGAGCCCTGCCGGCTCCAGCGAGGTTCTTTATCGTCCTCTGAGATGCCCACTTTATTGATAGCAACTCGAAGATGAAGTCTGGCATGGCAGCTGTCCTGCGTGCTGGCTGGGCCTCTTTGCCCTGCCCTGACACCTGCTGTTCTGTTCTCTAAGCACAGGATGGCACCGAGGTGGTGGTCAAAGAGGTTCTGCCAGGGGACAGTGTCCACAGCCTCCTCAGCATTCTGGATGCGATCACCGTGAGTACTCACACGCCTTCCCTGCCATTGGTGCCCAAGCATCTCTGGTGAGCCCTCCAGGTCTGTTCTAACCATCTTGCTGGCCAGTGAGTCCCTTACTGTCGTGTCTGCTTCTCTGCAGTGACACAGTGGGGAGGTTGCCTCGGCTGAGAACAGCTCCCACTCTCTAGCGAAGGAGGTGTCAGTGGGAACAACTTTGACATTGTGTTTAACATAGAATGTATTTAGTAAGGCTTTGCAGTCCTTTCTGTTTCTTCTTTGTCTTTCTTTCTCACTCTGGTTCTCGGATCTTACTGTGTATAGCCCAGACTTACCTCATACTCCTGATCTTCTTGTCTTGGCCTTCAGAATCCTGGGGTTGCAAGTGTGAGCTACTGTGCCTGATAGTCTTCACTCTGTATGTTTTACTGTATTTGTTCACATATAGAAGCCTGTATAGCTTTCACTAGCTGGGACTAAAGGTGTGTGCCACCATGCCTGGCTAATTACTTCTTTTGTGGCTAGGACAAAAACACCTTACAAAGAGCTAGAGAGATGGCTCAGCAGTTAAGAGCACTGACTGCTTAGCTGACCAAAGCAGTGGAAGGCCGGAAGGGTTTACTTCAACTCCCAGTTAAGGTGTAGTCCATCATGGATGAGAGGGAATGTCAGCAGGAGTCTGAGGGTCACAGTCACGCGCGCGCGCGCACACACACACACACATACACACACCTCTCTCTCTCTCCCCCTCCCTTCCTCCCCACCTCTCGATTTGTCACAGTTACAATGTTCTGCCTGCATGTACACCAGCCTGCCAGAAGAGGGCAATAGATCTCATTATAGATGATTAAAAGTCACCATGTGGTTTCTGGGAATTGAACTCTGGACCTCTGGAAGAGCAGTCAGTGCTTTTAACTTCTGAGCCATCTCTCCAGCCCCACTCCCTTTCTCAGTTACATGCAGGTCACTGAAGCAACTAAGTCCTTGCAAATATGCTGAGATGTCTTGTGTGTCTACACTGCTGCCTATCAGATAGGCAAGACTGCTTAGTCTCCTTTGGTGGCCTGGAGGCATAAATGGGATCTCTGTGTCTTACTGTGCCCCACTTGACCTGAGTTCTGAGTTGGGGAGGCCACTTGCCCAAGGGAAAAAGACACCCATCTTTGAATCTTGAATTGTCTTTGCTCAGCTCTGAGGAAGCTACCAACATGGGTGGGGTTGGACCAGAGCTGGAATCCAGGCCAGAGTCACCCTTGTGCAGCTCGAAGGGCGGCACTCATTGTTGTGTGTTCCTGGTGTGGTAGCTGGCTCTGAGGATGTTGCCTGGATGTGTAAAAGGGCTTGGCAGCCCTTGGAAGGGATAGGAGTAGCCTAGGGGGACCACGGTCTGTGTGGGGGTAGATCGCTTAGCCACGTGACGACTGCACCCTTCCTCCATCCTCCTAGCTAGTTTTTCTTTTGTTTGGTTTGGTTTTGTTTTGTTTGGTTTGGTTTTTTAAGACAGGGTTTCTCTGTGTAGTCTTCACTGCCCTGGACTCACTTTGTAGACCAGGCTGGCCTCGAACTCACAGCGACCCACATGCCTCTGCCTCCCGAGTGCTGGGATTTAAGGCGTGCACCACCATGTCCGGCACCCTAGTTTTTCTTTTAAGCAAAAGATTTTATGTAAACTGGGGCATGGACTTTTCTTTGTTGTTTGTTTTTTATCCTGATCTCACTGTGGTTTTAAACTGACCATCATTTATTCCAGCATGGGATGGATATGGCAGGAAGTAGGTTATGGGCAGTGGCCAGGGTCACTGCCTCGATATCAGGATGGCCCCCTTCTGTAGAGGAGACCCACACCTTCCCTGAGCCTGGCGGGCTAGAAGACATAGAGGGATGCCATTTGAGAGACTACTAGATTCCTAGTAACTGGTCATTTTTTAATCTCACCAAATGTTTGTATTTATTACATTTTACAATTAAATTTTTTGTTTGTGTTTTGTGTTTTGTTTTGTTTTAGACAGTCTCTTTACTTAGCTCTGGCTGTCCTGGAACTCCGTATGTAAACCAGGCTGGCTTCCAGCTCACAGAGATCCACCTGCCTCTGCCTCCTGAGTGCTGGGATTACAGGCGTGCGCTACCACACCCAGCCGTTTTGAAGTTTTAGAAAATGACACGTGCAGATATTTTAGGATGTACTGGATGGTTCATAAACAACAGTTGTCTGTTCTCCCCGAGAGCTTCCAACTGGCAGGTTCTTTTAGCACACGTTTTCCTTGCTTTGTTCACGTTCCATCTTGGATGCACTGGCTTCCGGTCTGGAAAAAGACAATAAACGCCTCTTCATGGCCCATCTTGCTTTCACCGTTCCTCCCAGACCCCTTGTTGCTAAGACATCATGCATGTGTTTCACAGCTGAGCCACATGGTGTCCTAGGGAAATTGTTTTCTTGTTGGCTTTTGTTTGCTTGCAGTTAACAATTTCTTCATTTTTTGTTGTTAGGTTTTATCTGTGCAGCCATTTAGAGGTCTGTCCTAGCTTATGCGCCATTAGTGGCACTTTTCTCTGGGAAACCCTTGCACCGTCCCATCCTGCCATCCCTTGTTCCCTGGGAGGCCGTGGACTCTGTGGGAAGGGCCTCTGGCTTCCTCCTCCAGGTCCGCTTTCCTGTCTTGGTGGAGCAAACCCTCTGTCAGCTTCCTGAAGAAGGTGCAGGAGAGCTGTAATGTGAAACCTCATAAATGTACAGTCTCTCCCCTATCTTACTACCAGATATTTTTCAATGTAGTGTCTCTGTGTGTCAGAGTCAGCCTTGTTTTCTAAATCTCCAATTTTTTTTCATTACCCTTTTTTTCATGGTTTTTTTTTGAGACAGGGTTTCTCTGTGTAGCCTTGGCTGCCCTGGACTCACTTTGTAGACCAGGCTGGCCTCGAACTCACAGCGATCTGCCTGCCTCTGTCTCCCGAGTGCTGGGATTAAAGGCCTGCGCCACCAGGCCGCCATTCCCAGCTCAAAACAGTATTTTCAAATCATGTGATGGGAAAGTTTGGCCCTGGGCTGCTTTTTGCCAGCCCTGTGGTTGAGATCAGTGGTTTCCAGTTAATGGGTTCGTGCTGACTTATTGACTTGGTGTCACGAGACATTCTGGTTGCTAGGAAAGTGCTTGCTGGTTTACACAGCAAGCTTCTTGCTAGATAAGGCTACACAGTGAGACCCTGTTTCAGAGGAAACAAAACAGAAGAAAGAAACAAAACACCCCACAAACAAACAAACAACAACAAAACTTGGACCAGGGCCAGGGAGGGTGGCTTAGTTGTACATGCCTGACAACCCAAGTTCGATCCTGGAACCCACATAAAAAGCTGGTTGTATTGGCATGACTCTAAGCCTGAGGCAGGAGGGAGAGGCAGGATGATAGGCCAGAAGCTTGAAGGCTGGCTAGACCGGAGTAAGCTGCACAGAGGCAGAAGCAAGGCGGTGTGATCAGAGAGCTCACTCCCAGTGCTGTTCTCTGACCTCCACATGCACAGCGTACCATGTGTGCACTTGTGTTCACACATGTGTGTTTGTGTATGCACTCTCACATGTTAAAAGAGAAAACTTACCTTTAGTCCCAGAACTCAGGGAGGCAGAGGCAGGTGGATTGCTGTGAGTTCGAGGCCAGCCTGGTCTACAAAGTGAGTCCAGGGCAACCAAGGTTACACAGAGAAACCATGTCTCAAAAGCAAAACAAAAACAACAACAAAAACCAAATAAAAAATAAATAAGAGAGACAAACTTATGCATATGGATGGTCCTGATTGTCAACTGGGGATTCTATTTTGGAGACGGAACAGTAAACTGGATTCTTCCTTCAAGAATTGAGAGTCCTAGCCACTGTGTCTGTAGGCTTTGGTATGTGTCTGTAGGATCTTATGTACCCACGCTGGCCTTAAACTTGCTGTGTAGTCAGGGACGGGTGGTTTGTAGCTCCTGATCTGCTTTCTCTGTGTAGCCGTGGCTGTCCTGGAACTCACTTTGTAGACCAGGCTAGCCTTGAACTCACAGAGACCCACCTGTCTCTGCTCCTAGGTGCTGGGAGTAAAGATGTGTGCCACCACGCCTGGCTTTCACTTCTTAAATGCTAGGCACGCGCCCCCATGTGCAACCTTCCTTTTGTTTTTGAGACAGTCTCACTGAACCTCTGACTGGCCTAGAACTCACTCTCTAGCCTAAACTGGCCTTGATGTGCAGCGGTGCTCATGCCTCAGCCTCTACATGGGTTACAGGTGTGTGTCACGACCGTTCTCAGCTGGCACTTGTTTCTTAAATTGCTGTTGCATTCCTCATGTACTCTTAGTTTTTCTCTTTTTCTCAGACAGGGATCCAACCTTGGGTGTTCACATGCCAGGCAAGGGCTCTGGATCCTTCTGCTTCTACTTCCCAAGTTCTGAGCTCACTGTATCCGCCATACGTAGCTGGCTTTTGTCTTAGTCCTTGGGGTTAGAGAGCAGAGATGAGCTTGGAAACAGGAGATCCTCTGCTTCTGTGCACGAGCATCTTCAAAGCTCAGGATGAGCCCTCACAGAAAGCAGAGGCAACGAGAAATAGTTCAGACTTCAGTCCAAATCTCAGACTAACTCCTCAGTGATACCTGATAGCAGAGCAAGACAGCAGAGCCAAGGCTCTAGAAACGAAGGGGTTAAAATCCACTGCCCACAGGCTTGTGCTGTGGTGTGGGCCTAAACAGACCAGAGTAAATATTCTGCCCAAGCACGTAGCCTGTGGACCACTGAGTTCATCTGGCTTCTGTGTGAGAACACGGATGACCTGTCCACCACAGACAGCTGTGTATAGTTCGTTTCCTCCCTGCTGTGGCACAGTCCCTGACAAGGGACCATCAGGGAGGCAGGGCTTATTTGGATTGTACTTTGAGCTCCATCCTGGTAGGGAAAACATGATGACACCACGAGTGGGGAGGTAGCAGAGGGAGTGCCTCTGGGCTACAAAACCTCACGGCCTACCCTAGTGATCACACCCTTCCAGTGAGGCCCTGCTGTTCTGGAGCCTGCTTTGTAGATGGATGGGGTTGACCTCAAACTCTCAGGGATGCGCCTGCCTCTGCCTCCAGAGTGCTGGCCTCACAGGCGTGTGCCACCATGCCCAGCCTCATTCAACCTTTTCTAGCCTGCCATCAGGTCTTACAGGTCTTACAATCCCCAGGACTCGGTAATTCTGACACTGAGGATACGCAGTTCATTGCTGGTGGGACTGCAGAATGGTGCAGCCACTCTGGCAGACAATTTGCTTGTGGCTTTGTTTTGTTCTGATTTTTACAGAGTTAAGGCTGCAGATACCATGCGACCTAGGAACACTCCCCCACCACACATACACCCTGATATTTAGCAAGAAATGTGAACACAGAGACCTATGTGTGTGTGTATGTTACGGCACCTTACAGTTGCTGTACTCGGGAAATAACTGAGCCTCCATGGGGATTTAGGATATGCATGGCAGGTTGAGTGTGTGGCCATTTGATGGTAATGATTTCTGCTCTCTGACTTGTTAAGAAAGTACACATGGGAAGGGCCTTTTAACCCTTTTGGCAAGGGTTTATAGACAGGGTGGGACGTTGAAGGGCCAGGCCCCAGAGTCTCAGGAAAGAGCATATAAAAGCATCACGCAGTAAGCGTACAGGTTAGTAAACAACTCCTGCCACCCAAACCTTTGCTGCTTTGTGGTGACAAACTCTGGTTTACATTAAAATGACCAGCGTCCACAGCACGCCTGGTAAGATGACAGTTGTGTGAGTAGGAGCCAGGTGGGGCCTCCAGAAACCTCGATGGGTTGCGGGAATTGCCCTGGAGCTTTCGAGGTCCTTCGCGCAGGCCTAACCAAGTTGTTGTTACAGGGTCACACTGCACCGTACAAAACAGTGTCTGCCCGTGCAGCTGTTGCGTCCACTGTCCTCTGGCTTCCTGCAGCAGCCTTTCAAGGAGTTTTTGAAAAATATCCCGAAACTCTGGTGAGGGTGGTACAGGTGAGTCTCTTCCCAGCTGGCTTCTCCATCCACAAAGGGCCCCCTCAGGCACTGGAGCTGTGCACAGGCATCGATCCACTTAGGGCTGTCTCTGGTTTATGTGTCCTCTCTGAATTCTGCAATGTGTGTGAATCCAGAGAATACAGAACTGCTTTGCTGGAAAGATTTACTGCTGGTCATATGGATTCTAGGAAGAGCTGTTGTTCAAGATTTGTAATAGAGGTCTGTGGTGGTCAAGCAAGCCTTTAAGCCTAGCACTCAGGAAGCAGTGGCCGGAGGATCTCTGTAAGTTGAAGGCCACAGCTCCATAGTAAGACTGTTGTCTCAGAAAAGGGGTGAGGAGGACATAATCAATATAATACTGCATGAGACTTTCTTTTTTCAATAGAAAAAAAGCTTTTTATTTTGTTTTTCCAGATAGGGTTTCTCTGTGTAGCCCTGGCTGTCCTGGAACTTGCTCTCTAGACAAGACTGGCCTCCGACTCAGAGATCCACCAGCTGCTGCTTCCCAAGTGCTGGGATTAAAGGCACGGACCGCCACTGCCTAGCTAGAAAAAAGTGCTTAGAAAAGCATAGCCATAAATTAGACAGAGTAGCCAGACAAGGCTGTAATCCCAGCCCTTGGAAGGCTGAGACAGAAGGTTATCCTGAGATCAAGGCCACCTGGGCTTCTTAGGATGCGCTAGGGTAGCCAGAGAAAGACTCTGCCTCAAAACAAACATACAAACCACAAGATAGGCTTGTCAACATGGCTCTACAAGTCAGAGGATCTACGTGGTGGAAGGAAAAAGCTGACCCTACACATTGTTTTCTGAGTGCCACCTGTGTCCCATGTTCTGTGCATCCTCATACAAATCCACAAAATAAGGAAAGAAGTGTGTGTGTGTGTGTGTGTGTGTGTGTGTGTGTGTGTGCGCTCGCGCGCGCACGCGCGTGCTGAGGAGGTCACTCAGTCAGTGCAGTGCTTACCTTGTAAGTGTGAGGTCTGAATTTCATTTCCAAAACGCAATGTAAAAAAGGGGAGATGGCCGGCCAGCCTGACCCACTCAGTGAGTCCCAGGTCCCGGTGAGAGAGAGCCTGTCCTAAAACGAACATGGTGACTGAGTCCTAAGGAGTGACCTCTCTGCTCGCCATGTGCACGTACACACACCTCTATCTTGTTCACACACACAGACATGCGCACACACAGACAGGCACATTTGCACAATGCCCGCAAACACACAGTAATATTAACAACACTGCACATGCTTTCAGACCTCCCATTCTCTCAAAAGAGATTTTTTAAAAAAATGTCTTACTAAATACTCCATTTTAGAGTAACTCCTATGTGTCCCACACTGTCCTTGTGTTAGCACCCTGCTCCACGGTGGGGGGCTGTTGGGCCCTGGGAAAGGTGAGCTGTGGTCTGTGGCCTGTGCTATGGGAATCAGCAGGCACTGCTGTGGCATTGCTGGTATCCGGCCTAGACCCCTCACCTCTCAGTGTCTCTTACAGATCATCATGGTGCGGCTGCAGCGGGTGACCTTTCTGGCTCTGCACAACTACCTGGGGCTGACTACGGAGCTCTTCAACCCCGTGAGTGCAGGCCGCCTACAGTCAGGACATGTGTCTCAGCACAGTGCCTTGCGTGTGCTCCTGGCTCCGGGCTGGGCCTGAGGCGAGGTGCTGGGCTGAGTTCCCTTGCTTGCTTAAGTGTGTGCACATGGTGCAGTGAGTGACTACTGACAGGCTCGGGCCCTGTAGCTGATGAAATGTTAGAGACCTTAGCCTGTCTTGTTGCTTGCCAGTAGTAGTCCTATTGTGCCCCTAAGGTGGGAATTCTAGAGGAATCCGCTGCCCAGGTACTGAAACTGTGGGCTGGTCCATAGTTCACTTCCACCTATCCCTCCTGCTGGTCCTTGGCTGTGTCCTGCCCTTGACGTAACACCAAGCTGTGACTTGGAGGGTGTGGGGGCACTGCCAAAGGTGCCAAGGCCTTAAATCCTCCTCAGTTTTGAAATTCCTGGTAAATCCTGACCAGTCAAAGCCTGTGAAACGGGGTAAAACTGGTTCTTATCTAGAAGGCCTGAGTAAGAACTGAGCCATGGCCAGGACTGGTGGTGCGCGTCTTTAATCCCAGTACTCGGGAGGCAGAAGCAGGCAGACCACTGTGAGTTCTAGGCCAGTGGTCTACAAAGCAAGTTCAGGATAGCCAAGGCTAACACAGAGAGACCCTGTCTCAACCCCCCCCAAAAACAAACAAACAAACAAACAAACAAACTGAGCCGAGGCTTCATTTGCTCCAACACCTGAAGCAAGGACAGAGGAAGTCACTGGGTAACATACAGTAAGCCCCAGCAGGACTCCTGGGAGTGAGTTAGAGGTGCTTGGTACCCGGGAGGTGTGACGTCATTTCCACGTTGGGTGACACTACAGCTCAGCGTGCTCAGCTGCTGGTGTTCTAGGGAAGGTCCTTCGGGTTGTGTGCGTTTTCCTATTACTGAAGAGCTCGGCTTTCTGAGGACATGGGCTGTTTGTCCCGTGGTATGAAGAGCTGGAGGCAGAAGCTGAGAGAGGGGTGCTCAGCCTTACTGGGCTCCTCCTCTTCCAGCTGCGTGGGTTCTGGGTTGCTTCCTACCTTCTTGGTAGTTGAGACATAGTTGACCGCTTCGGATAGCATGCTTAGAAGGAACCTGGGGATTCCTGGAGCTGACCTAATGTTCTTCTCATTCCCCCCAGGAGAGCCAAGCCATCCCTCTCTTGACAGTAGCCAGTGTGGCAGCTGGGCGGGCCAGGAGACAGATGTCATATAGCTCAGAGGAGCAGCCTGAGAGGTCCCCAAGGTCCCTGGAGTCCTCGAACTCAGGTACTCCACCAGCTCAGGACCTGCTCACTCTACTGTCCGCCTGATCTCTTCTGCCTTCAGGCCTCTTCACCTGCCCCTAGGTCTTATTACATGGCCCCAAGTGTTCTGACCTGGGGTTTCCTCACAGGCCCTCGGATCTCTCTGTGTAATCCCAGGTCTCCCCGCATGGTTCCAGCTCTCCTCACCTGCCCTCAGCTCCCATCATATATGCCCAGATCTCACGCTCTAGGATTACCTCATCTGTCCTGGGGTCTCATAAGCTTCCCTCAGGTACCTCCCATGCCCTGGGCCAGGTTGCATGTGGCCAAGAAGGTCACCTTCTGTCCTTTGGTACTTCCTAGTGGGGGACTTGAACCACGGGAATGCTGCTGTTCAGGAGAGCAAGTTATCAGCTTTGCCTTCTCATCCGCATGGCTTTTACTTCTCAAGAGCAGATTAGCCCGGGGGAAGGACCGTCCAGGAGTTCTTGAGTAGCGTATACTGTCAGCGTGGCACTATTACCTCAGCACCACTTTGTTAGTAGATACACCTTTAGTGTCTTAACAGTCAGCGGTGCTCTGAGAGGGGATCCAGGGGACTAAAACAGTGTGTGAAATTGAGTGATGCAGCCTTGGTGTCTAATAGAACAGAACTGTCCATTTGAGCCAACCTAAGACAAGGTTTGGACGTTAATGACCTTGAAACACATCCCCAGATGGCCTGGTTTCCTGAGTAGTGCTTTTCTCTCTGAAATCTTGGTTAAGTGATAGGATCTTGTCCTCTTGAAGGTGCTTGGTTCTGGGCTGTCTTCACAGAGGTGGGGGCGAGGAGGTTTACAGGCCTGGAAGTGGAGACTGTAGCAGCAGACAGTGTCCTATGTGGCAGGTGAGGCCAGGGTCCTTGAAGCTCAGGCGGAACATTAAAGCCCTGTTTTGCCCCAGGTGTGCTAATGGTCATCTCTATAGAAGAAGGCCATGGGAAGGGGACAATTGGTAGATTGCCCCACTTCAAGGTTTACTACCTTCATAGCTCAGGTGGATGGCAGCCGCAGGTAGTCAGTTCAGGAGGCCCATTGAGGAGGATGGCCAAGAGGGGTGCACATGTGGGGGAGCAGCCTGGGGCTAACATTCTTGCATCACTGTCCTGCCAAGTGCCAACAGTGTGCTTGCCTAAAGGGCCTGTTTGTGGGTAAGTTATCTGCAAGTTCACAGGGGACCTGGGAGGGCCTGGTCATGTGCTGTTTTCTGGGGACTCTGTTCTCTGAGCTGGAGTGGCTCATTCCTGTTTTACCCAGATCATGGCAGCAGCAGCCGCTCCACAATCTCTGGACCCCTGCTGAAGAGGAGCTGCTCCGTGCCTCTGCCTTCCATCCATGGGGAGATCACAGACGAACTCAGACAGTACCAGGGGAGTGGCTCTAACCCTTCAGCCTCCCAAGGTAAAGATCCCCTGTTGCTGTAGCTGGCTCTAACGACAGCTTCTCTTTGGAAGACGAGTCAAGCTGTCCCGTCCCCCAGTGTCATTTTGTCCTGACCATGCAGGTGGATATCTCAAACTTGAGACCACTTAGATTGGCACTCCTCCTGGGGCTGCCGTGCATGTCCTTATGAACTCTGCACACTGCTTCCTTCTACCAGTCCTCCTCTGCTGAGCCTGGACCTACTCACACCATCTGCCACCACGAGGCGCTACCTTCAGTGTCAGGTCACCTCTGTGAGGTTCTGGTCCCAAATTGACATGCTCTGTGTCCTGCGCAGCCCTCTGCTCATTTGCAGACTAACACCCAGAGCTGCCTGCTCTCGCTGCTCCCATCCTCCAGTCTGCCTTTGTTTTGTGTAGTTTGTTGGTGTCATGCAGTCTTCACTGGGCCTTTCATCGCCACCAGTCAGTGTGCAGCACTGTGCCTTTGCTTTCCCCTTCCTTCCTCGTCTCCTCTGATGTCGCTGCTTGTCATTCATGGATAACTGGCAGCTTTATGGCTTCCTGGTTCATTTAAAGGGCGTCAAGAGTTTATCTTTTCAGACCTGATTGATGGCTACTGTGTTCTAGTGGAGATCTCACCTTCAGGTTTTTGTTTGTTTGTTTGTTTGTTTGAGGTGTTACTACATACGTACTTACACACTGGCCTCAAACTCACAATCTTCTTGCCTCTGCCTCTTTAATCTTTTTTTTTTTTTCCGGGGTTTTTTGGTTTTTTTGTTGTTGTTGATGTTGTTTTTCGAGACAGGCTTTCTCTCTGTGTTAGCCTTGGCTGTCCTGGACTCACTTTGTAGACCAGGCTGGCCTCGAACTCAGAGCGATCCACCTGCCTCTGCCTCCTGAGTGCTGGGATTAAAGGCATGCGCCAATACCGCCGGCGTGCCTCTTTAATCTTAATTTTTGCAAACATTTTCTCCTGTGTCCATCTGTCAGCCTAGGGGGCCTTTTCTTTAGCAGGAAATGTTCCTTTACTGAAAACAAGTCAAGTTTGCTGTGCTCAGTGCCTCATGCTCCTAATCCCAGCACTTGGGAGGCTGAGGCAGGAGGATTGCCTTGAGTTTGACGCCAGCCTGCACTGCAGAATAAGAATCTGTCTCAAAAGCCTTCATCAGCTGGGTATAGTGGCATGTGTCTTTAATTTTTTGTGTCTTTGTGTTTAATTTAATGTGTCTTGTTTGTTTTTCAAGACAAAGTCTCTCTGTGTAGCCTTGGCTGTCCTGGACTCACTTTGTAGACCAGGCTGGCCTCGAACTCACAGCGATCCGCCACCTGCCACTGCCTCCCAAGTGTTGGGATTAAAGGCATGTGCCATCACGCCTGGCATATATTTGTTTGTTTGTTTGTTTTGTCTTGAGATGGGGGTGAGATCTCACTCTCTAGCCAAAGCTAGCCAGTGGGTTCCAAGGTTCTGCCTGTCTCTGTCTCCCAGCCCCGGGATTATACACATGTGCTGTCTCACCGGTGGGCTTACGTGGGTGCTGCAGCCTGGGTCACACCCGTGTGCTGTCTCACTGGCGGGCTTACGTGGGTGCTGCAGCCTGGGTCACACCCGTGCTGTCTCACCGGTGGGCTTACGTGGGTGCTGCAGCCTGGGTCACACCCGTGTGCTGTCTCACCGGTGGGCTTACGTGGGTGCTGCAGCCTGGGTCACACCCGTGTGCTGTCTCACTGGCGGGCTTACGTGGGTGCTGCAGCCTGGGTCACACCCGTGTGCTGTCTCACCGGTGGGCTTACGTGGGTGCTGCAGCCTGGGTCACACCCGTGTGCTGTCTCACCGGTGGGCTTACGTGGGTGCTGCAGCCTGGGTCACACCCGTGTGTTGCTGTCTCACCGGTGGGCTTACGTTGGGTGCTGCAGCCTGGGGTAACACCCGTGTGCTGTCTCACCGGTGGGCTTACGTGGGTGCTGCAGCCCTGGGTCACACCCGTGTGCTGTCTCACCGGTGGGCTTACGTGGGTGCTGCAGCCTGGGTCACACCCGTGTGCTGTCTAACCGGAGGGCTTACGTGGGTGCTGCAGCCTGGGTCACAACCCGTGTGCTGTCTCACCGGCGGGCTTACGGGGGCTGCAGCCTGGGTCACACCCGTGTGCTGTCTCACCGGCGGGCTTTACGTGGTGCTGCAGCCTGGGTCACACCCGTGTGCTGTCTCCACCGGCGGCTTACGTGGGTGCTGCAGCCTGGGTCACACCCGTGTGCTGTCTCACCGGCGGGCTTACGTGGGTGCTGCAGCCTGGGTCACACCCGTGTGCTGTCTCACCGGCGGGCTTACGTGGGTGCTGCAGCCTGGGTCACACCCGTGTGCTGTCTCACCGGCGGGCTTACGTGGGTGCTGCAGCCTGGGTCACACCCGTGTGCTGTCTCACCGGCGGGCTTACGTGGGTGCTGCAGCCTGGGTCACACCCGTGTGCTGTCTCACCGGCGGGCTTACGTGGGTGCTGCAGCCTGGGTCACACCCGTGTGCTGTCTCACCAGCAGGCTTACGTGGGTGCTGCAGCCTGGGTCACACCCGTGTGCTATCTCACCGGTGGGCTTACGTGGGTGCTGCAGCCTGGGTCACACCCGTGTGCTATCTCACCGGTGGGCTTACATGGGAGCTGCAGCTCTGGACTCAGGTCCTGCTGTTCGCATAGCAAGTACTTTACCCACTTATCCACTTCCCAAGCTGCCGTTCACAGCTCTGTGCCTTTGGTGTGTGACAGATTATAAAGGGCATAGTTCCCCCAGCTTCTGCCCTCCCGAGCGGCCGGGCTCTCGCTCTCTCAGCAGTAGGGTCTTGCTGTGTAGTTCTGAACTCGTAGGCCCCCATCTCTGCCTTCTGACTGCTCAGGTTACACGTGTGGTCCTCCTGCACGGCTGGCTTATGTAGTTTCATGGAACCACAGGCCCTGCCACCCTGCATGGGTGGCATGTGCCATAACTCAAGGGCTTCTCACTGGGTTCTTTGTACCTTCCTCTGGTTCTGTCAGCATGCCCTGAGGCTGACTGCTCTGGACAGAATGTAGCTTCTCTTGGTGCGGGTGTGTAACATCTGCCTGTGGGCTCCCATGCCTGGGCCACACTTTCCAATGGCTTTCCTTCCAAGCTGAGCAGCCCTGGTACTGACACTTCTGCATAGATTGATGCCACCCTCAGTGACTGATCTCCATCTTATTTTGAACAATTATTTGTGTGTGTGGCTCTGTGCATGTGAGTGCTGGGGTTTGTGGCGGTCAGAGCTTGGGCACCTAGAGTGGGCACTAGGGACTAAGCTCATCAGGTCTTTTGCAAGAACAGAGCAGTACCTCGTACTGGGCCATTTTTCCAGCTCCCAAAACTGGTGTGAACCGGTGACTATAGTCCTTAAATTTTCCTCTCTGATTGGAAGACCATCTGGACAATTCATTTCCTAGGAGCCTATTTTTTTTTTGGTTTTGTTTTTTATTAATTTATTCTTGTTACATCTCAATGGTTATCCCATCTCCCTTGTATCCTCCCATTCCTCCCTCCCTCCCATTTTCCCCTATGACTGTGCCTGAGGGGGACTTCTTCCCCCTTTATATGCTTATAGAGTATCAAGTCTCTTCTTGGTAGCAGTTTTGGTTTTTTTTTTTTTTTGAGACACACTTTCTTTTGTAGTCCTGTAGCCCTGGCTGTCCTGGCCTTGAACTCACAGAGATCTGCCTCCCTCTGCCTCCCTAGTGCTGGGATTAAAGGGGTGCACTACCACACCTGGCTACCATTGCCTTTTTTTTTTTTTAAGACAGGATTTCTCGTGAGGACAACGGGCTAGCCAAGTTGGCAGCTGGCTAATGAGCAAACACCCAGGGTTTCCTGTCTCCACTCCCAACTGACTTCTTAGTTATTTAAAAAGATTTATTCATTTTTAGTTTTCACGTTTATTTACCTTATTTATATGAGTGTTTTGTCTGTGTGTATAAATGTGCAACGCATGTGTGCCCGGTACCTGAAAAGGTCAGAAGAGTGTGTTGGGTCCCCTGGAACTGGAATTGCAACCAGCTGTGAGATGTCATGTGAATGCTGGGAACCAAACTCATATTCTCTGCAAGAGCACCAAGTGCTCTTAGCGCTGAGCCAGCTCTCTAGCCCCTATTTATTTTATGTGTGTGATTGTTTTGGCTGCATGTATGTAAGTGAACTGCATGCATGTGTAGTGCTCACAGAGGCCAGAAGAGGGTGCTGGTTGCCCTGGAGCTGGAGGCATCGATGGCTGTGAGCTTCCATGTAGGTACTGAGAGCTGAGCCTGGTTCTCTGCAAGTGAAATAAGTACGCAAAACCACAGAACCTTCTCTCTAGTATAATGCCTGACCTTTAATGTGGTTGTTGGGGGGTACAAATCAGTTCCTCATGCTTGGGTGGCAAATACTTTATTGACTGAGCTATCCCCCGAGTTCCAAGGCTGTTAATTTTTAAATTATTATTATTTTTTTAGTTTTTTTTGAGACAGGGTTTCTCTGTGTAGCCTTAGCTATCCTAACTTTGTAGACCAGGCTAGCCTCGAACTCACAGCAATCTGCCTGCCTCTGCCTCCAGAGTGCTGGGATTAAAGGCATGTATCACCATGCCCGGCTTAAATTAAAAAAATTTTAAATAAATTATACACACAAAGAATATGCACACAAAATACATAAATAAAAAACAGTTTTAAAAAGCAAGGCCTCCACATTTGTTTGGCTCTCTCTGCATGTAACTGCTTTTCTTTCTGCTGTTTTGACTTACTATAATGGGACAAGAAGAGACCGTCACTGGAGGGTGACCACACAGGCAGGCAGCCCTGACTTCCAGCTGCTGGAACCATAGCTAAATGAACACTTCTGGGGTTTTGGGCTTCTCTCTCTCTCTCTCTCTCTCTCTCTCTCTCTCTCTCTCTCTCTCTCTCTCTCTCTCTCTTTCTCTCTCTTTGAGACAAGGTTTTTTGAATTCTCCTGGCTGTCCTGGAATTGGATCTGTAAACCAGGCTGGCCTTGAACTCAGAGATCCACCTGGGATTAAAGGTGTGCGCCACCACGCCCAGCTGCATCTTTGCTTTCTTCTTAGTACCACCTTCAGATGTCCAAACCAAACGGACTAATGACATTGTAACAGAAATGTCAGCAATGCAGCCTTGCTGGCTAGAGATCTGAGTCTTGTCTACCCAGTTTATGCCGTCAGATGTTCACTCAGCCTGCCCTTCTGTGCCTACATATGGGCTAGCAGGTGGGCAGTGAACTGACTCTTCTTTCTGTTTGTAGAAAGCCATAAGGGGGCCACCTCAGACCTGGGGATGGCATACGACCGTGCCAGGGTTTTGCCACACTCAGATGAGCAACTTGGGAGCTCTGTGGCCAGCAAGGTATATACCCCTGCCTCTCCTGACTGTCCCTCAGGGCCTGCCCGCTCCATGCTCACTAGTGCTTTGGGGCGTGGTCCATACCTGGCCTCACCAGTGTCAGCAGCGCCTCATGGAGATGCACTTCCGGATGTTCCTGGCCATAGCTCTTCTGATGCCTTGTACCTTCGTTCTTTTCTAGTCCAGGAAAAGTGTAGTTCTTGCAGAGATCCCCTCTGCCATCTTCCACTACTCAGAAACTTCCAGGGATGAGACTGAGGCCGGTGGAAAGACAGATGCTATCTTCAGAGCTGCCACAAAGGACCTCCTGACCCTGATGAAGCTAGATGTGAGTGTGTGGGCTCGGAGAGAGGGCGGGGACAGCTCCGGATCCCCCATTTCGTTTGGGTAGCACGTCCTTCTAATGCTTCCTGGGGTACCCATGACCTGCACTGTTGTAATCTTCTTTACCTAGGCCTGCCAGTAGGGGGCGTCTACATCTGCAGCCGTAGCCTTGGCCAAAGGCACTGCACCTGGGCACCAGAAGCTACATCTTCCTCACATATGTGTTCTTGGTTATTTTTTCTTCTTTATTTATTTCATGGGGGCGGGGCATCGTTTCTTGTTGTTTTAGTTTTGGTTTTGGTTTTTGGAGACAGGGTTTCTCTGTGTTAGCCCTGGCTGCCCTGCACTGACTTTGTAGATCAGGCTGGCCTTGAACTCACAGAGATCCTCCTGCCTCTGCTTCCCAGTGCTAGAATTAAAGGCGTGCGCCACCATGCCTGGCTATTGTTGTTTTAAAATCTAGATCTTTTTGTGTAGTCCAGGTTGTCTTCCTGCCTCACCTTCCTGAGTGCCCTAGTGAATAGGCATGCGCCACCATGCCTCTGCCTTATGAGTGCCAGGATTTTTTGTTTTGTTTTGTTTTGTTTGTTTTTCGAGACAGGGTCTCTCTGTGTAGCCTTGGCTGTCCTGGACTCACTTTGTAGACCAGGCTGGCCTCAAACTCACAGCGATCCGCCTGCCTCTGCCTCCTGAGTGCTGGGATTAAAGGCCTGCAGTAAACAGTAGAGAAGGTTACCTGATGCCAACTTCTTTCCTTCCCATACACATGTATGGGCACTTATGCAAACATGCACGCACGTGCACACACACACACACACGTTTCTAGGTATTGCTAAATGTCTTAGAGTTTCCTTTTTGTTGAGTAGGGTTCCTTGTAAGAGGTCATTCCATAAAGCCAGGTCTTTAATCCCTTCTGAGTCTTTTTTTTTAAAGTGGTCTATCTGCATGTACCTTGAATGCTAGAAGAGGGCATCAGATCCCACTATAGATGGTTGTGAGCTCAGGAACCTCTGGAAGAGCAGACAGTGCCCCTTAACCACTGAGCTGACTCTCCAATCCCCTTCTGAGTCTTGCTCAGGCCCTTCTCTGGTTCTGCGTCTAACACTGGAGCCTTCACTATTGGCATCATGGGAGTGCTAAGCTGATGCTCTTTTTTTCTGCAGTACACAGACTGTCTAGCTAGTATCCAACTTTCTGGTTATCCCAGTAGCCCTGTAAGTGCTGAGAGGTCCATGTTGGGCCAGCTGATGTGTCCCCACAGATTTTCACCTTAGTTCCCTTCCCTTTCTGCCTTGTATTTTTCAGAGCTTCTTTTATTGAGCTAGCTTTCTTCCCTTGAGTTTAGTAAAGGTTCAGAGATGGCCTCTGTTGATTGAACCTCTATATCGGTGCTTAGAACTGGACCTAGGTCCTCTGCAAGAACAACAAATCCTCTTAAACACTGAGCCATCTCTCCAGCCCCTTCCTGACATTTTTTAATGGTGGCCAGTGACCTTTCTTAATACTTTTGTTTTACTGTCACCAAGAGCTGTGACTTGAAATGCTTTGATTTTTTCCTAGGCCTTTGCACATGTCATGCAGGCTCCTCCATGTTCTGGCAGTCCCCAGTCATGCTGGATTGCAGGCTGTCCCCACCTCATGTGGCATGTCGGGAAGCCAGACTTTGCAGCTGGAAAGGGAGATGACACCCTGGTTGGATATATCTAAGTTGGCTTTGTAAAAGGGCGCCCCGTGTCTCTAGAAGGAAAGGAGAAGAGAAAGATGAAGATGTTCTGCGTCGGGCTCCCACGGGTTCGGCTTGTAGGAGCATACATACCACTATGCTTGGCAGGTGGCTGGCTTTGGTAATGAGTAAAAAGGGTGTCCTGGCTTGTTGTCTTGCCTTTACGCTGGTCACCTTTAATCTTACGGAAATTAAATTCCGCCTCTGCCCTGTATAAATTCATAAGCATATTAATCTGCATCTCGGCCTTTTCTGCTGTATTCCACTGATCTTTTGTGCAGAATGCTGTCCCATCCGTATTAGTGGACAGTCCTTAGGGAAGCGTTTGATAGAGCCACACCCACGTGGCCTCTGTCCCGTCCTCTCAGGCCCCAAGCATCTCCTCATGTTCCTTCTTGAAATCTGTTCTGTTTTAGGATCCATCCCTGCTGGATGGCCGGGTATCATTTCTTCATGTTCCAGCAGGCACCATAGTGTCAAAACAGGGAGATCAGGTGAGTGAAGACGCTCAATTTTAAAGGACCGGCCTGGGAACTGCCCAGCCCTGCAGCTCTGTGCTGGCTGGAGTGTGGCCGACGGCACAGTGGTGGACGTTGTCCAACTACCAGCCTGCTGGAGCTCTGGGCACTGTCTTAGTGTCTGGGTAGCTCAGGGCTTAGTCACCGGGCTTCTCCATGGCCGTGCCTGCTACCCTAGCTCCTTTTCTGGGATCTAAAGGGTTGGGGTGAGAAGATTTACAGAAAGTCCCACAAAGAATTTGGGATGTGGTCCTGCATGTTTTTGTGGAAGTTGGACTCTAAAGGGTTCAGAGGTATCACACTCTACAGAGCATCAAAGGGATGGGCTGCCCCTTCACTCCTGCATGAAAACATAGAGCAGTAAAAGGGCGTGGGAGGAGGGAAGGCACCTGTATCTGAGACTAGAAAACAAATAATAAAAGCCGGGCATGGTGGCGCACGCCTTTAATCCCAACACTCTGGAGGCAGAGGCAAGTAGATCTCTGTGAGTTTGAGGCCAGCCTGGTCTACAAAGTGAGTCCAGGACAGAGAAACCCTGTCTCAAAAACAAAACAAACAAACAAACAAAAAATAAAGTAAATAATAAAGCTACAAGACTGCCATAACGTTCTCAGTGGATATGTGCTCAAGGCTAGGTTACATATAACCTAGAATTGGCACAGAACCAGCTGCTCGTACCAGGTGTGACTCTGTGGTACTCAGTAAACTTCCCTGGGTTCTGAGCCCATGGGGCATCCTGTGACCCTGTTATGTGCATCTTCTTTTTTTTTTTTTTTCTTCTTTCTTTTTTTGTTTTTCGAGACAGGGTTTCTCTGTGTACCCTTGGCTGTCCTGGACTCACTTTGTAGACCAGGCTGGCCTCGAACTCACAGCGATCCACCTGCCTCTGCCTCCCGAATGCTGGGATTAAAGGCGTGCGCCACCACGCCCAGCTATGTGCATCTTCTTGAAGGCCGCCTTCTCTGTTTTTATCAGGATGTCAATATCTTGTTTGTGGTCTCGGGGCTGCTGCATGTATACCAGCAGAAGATTGACAGCCTGGAGGATACTTGCCTGTTCCTCACACATCCTGGGGAAATGGTAGGACAGCTGGCCGTGCTCACTGGCGAGCCGCTAATGTTCACCATCAGAGCCAACAGAGACTGCAGCTTTCTGTCCATCTCGAAGGCCCACTTCTATGAGTGAGTCATCTTGTTCCCTTCCTGAGCCATTCTGAATGCTGGAGGCACTTTCTGTTCTGCTCACCTGCCTCCTGGGTCCTCCGACCCTGCGGCCTCTCAGGGCCAGGCCTGCTGCTGGCCACACCTGCCTCTTTAGCTCTTTAGCTAGGTGGTGTACATTGGTACCGATACACAGGCGCAGTCATTTGCTCCGAGAGCTTCCACTCAGCTTGTGCTACTTTCTCTATTGATGTCTGACTCTGGCCTGGTCCTATCTCTGTCAGGACATTCTGTGGCCACACATACTGGGAGAACAGCTGGCCTTACAGTCTGGGCTCATAGCCCATCAGCCTGCTCACAGTAGACCAGGTCTGGGTGGGAGACAGGATGGCAGTCATGGAGTGGCCTGCTCACTCTCCTTCCTTAAGTTAGTATAGTTGGTTTTTTTTTTGTTGTTTGTTGTTGTTGTTTTGGTTTTCCAAGACAGGGTTTCTCTGTGTAGCCTTGGCTGTCCTGGACTCACTTTGTAGACCAGGCTGGCCTCGAACTCACAGTGATCTTCCTGCCTCTGCTGGAATTAAAGGAACGCACCACCACCACTCAGTATAGGCTGTTATGTAGCTGTGGAACCAGAAACTTGTATCTGTCTGTCCATCAAATGTGTCCTTCAGCCCCAGTGATACCCTCTTCAGCTTGTCTGAGAGGCTGCAGGCTGCAGCCTCTGCTGGCCTTCCTGCTTGTCCCTGTGAGTCCCAGAGTACATGATTAAGAATTATCAGCTGGGTGGTGGTGGTGCACACCTTTAATCCCAGCACTCAGGAGGCAGAGGCAGGCAGATCACTGTGAGCTCGAGGCCAGCCTGGTCTACAAAGCGAGTCCAGGACAGCCAAGGCTATATAGAGAAACCCTGTCTTGAAAAATCAAAGCCAAAAAAAAAAAAAAGAATTATCATTTTTTTCTGTCGCGCTGCCTCCCCTCTCATGCCGCAGCCACCTCTCTATCCATATTGCTGGACGGCCTCTTGATCCATGCCTGACGTCTGCTATGACCTTGTAGCTCTCCTGCCTGAAAGTTGGGTAGGTGCTCAGACAGAGAAGGTAGGTCAGGGGCCAGAAGGCAGTGGAAACACAGCAGCTTAGACACCAGGTTTCACCCAAGGTGCCTTCAAAACAGTAGTAGGCCAGGAAAGGAAAGCCTCCTCCGGATGTGCCTTCTCTCCTGGGACCTGCCTGGATGCCTCTGACCTGGTACCCTGATGCTGTGTCCTCAGATATTTTCAGTACACTGAGGGTGAGAGGACCTCATTTTACAGATGGAAGACATACCCAAACGGGCCAAACTGTGCCTGGATCCCTCTGCTAGCCAGGGGCCCCGGGATTTGAGCTGCATGGGTCTTCTCAGAGATACAGAGTGTGCTCTCTGTCTGCTGTCCCCTGCCCCTGCCTTGCCCGTCTGTACCGAGGGAAAGCTCAAGAGGACAGTCAGGAGGATAATCAGGAATTGCCTCATGTGCTTTTCAGGATCCCATGGCCTGCTTGCTTGCTTGCTTTTTTTTTTTTTTTTTTTTTCAAGACAAGGTTTCTCTGTGTAGCTTAGGCCATCCTAGACTCCCTTTGTATACCAGGCTGAGTTTGAACTCATAGAGATCCACCTGCCTCTGCCTCCCAAGTGCTGGGATTAAAGGCGTGTACCATCGCGCCCAGCGACCCTGCTTTCTTCCTCTTTGTTCCTTTGACTTGGCATAGCCTGATCCTTCTGTGTCCATGCACGTATGTGTGTTTGATCCTCCAAGTCTGTGTAGGATGTCTGTATAGTCAGTACATGTCCTCGTCTGAGTGTTCAGTCATGTCCATATGTTACTGTCTATGTATGCACGTCTGTGTTTCTCTCTGTGTCCTTAGTCATATTTCCCTGTGCGCCTTTTTGTACATATGTGTCTGCATATCCTTGTCATCCTTGTCTATGCTGTCTGGTGTGCGTGCGCATATGTGGACATCCTTGCTTATATATGTACGTGCCTTTTTTGTGACCTGTTAATTTTGACTTATGTGACCTTGTTCATGTGCTTTTGTCTGTATGTGCATGTGTTACATGTCCTTGTCCCTGTATATCTCTGTGTGTGCGTGCCTTTGAATGTCCCTGCCTGCATGTATGTGGTTATATGTGCATACAAGCGGCTGACGCGGGCACTTCTCACTCTGCAGACCTAGTCCAGCAGACATCATGGGGATTGTCATCCAGTCTTACCCAGTCAGCTCCTCCGCCGCTGTCATCATGTAGTGTTTACTGCCCTGGGATGGGGTCATTACCTAACGTATGAGGCGACGATCCATGCTCCTGTTGCTAACAGGCCGGCGGCTCCATCTCCTGTTACTTGGCTGAGACCTGGAGTCCCTCAGCCTTGGTCCTTCTCTGCCTAGTGTCTCTAAATAGCCCACAGGCTGGGCAGCCCCAGTCCTGGGCCTTCCATGATGTGCTTGCTGTTTCCTTGCCTCCCCTAGTCTGTCCACACAGTCACTGCAGAGATGACACTGTTCTTGGCTCAGAACCCTAGGCACTGTGCAGCTGACAGCAGAAGGCTGCCTTGGCACCATCCTGCCTCAGCCCTCAGTGTCCTTCCCTCAAAGTAAACTCAGGAGTCCTGTGGTCCGTGGGGTAGAAGGCTGCCTGGTTTCAAACGCTGTGACTCTGTGGCCTAGTAGGGTTGGACGTAAGGTGGGGAGGCCAGAGGAGGCCTCGTGGGAATGGAAGTGACCTGTGCTTGTCTGACAGGATCATGAGGGAACGGCCAGATATTGTCCTGGGCGTGGCACACACGGTTGTGAAGAGGATGTCGTCCTTTGTGCGGCAGATTGATTTCGCTCTGGATTGGATGGAGGTAGAGGCTGGACGTGCCATATACAGGTGAGGCTCACAGATGCACAGTGTACAGAGAAACCCACAGGTAGACAGTATATATGGAGAGGCCCAAAGGTGTGCACCGAGCAGACCCGCAGGTGTCTACAGCGCTGGACTTCCCTATTGATATATAGTGGCTTTCCTAGTAGACCAAGCTCCATGCCACGAAGATCGTACAGCGAAGAGGGTGAGTTTCCTTATCCACTCCCCGAGGCCTGGCACCCATGGGAGCATACTTTGACACCATCCTGGGTTCTATGCATGGACACGGACACAAATGCTTTTTTTTTTTTCTCACTCTTCGAGACAGGGTTTCTCTGTGTAGGCCTGGCTGCCCTGGACTCCCTTTGTAGACCAGGCTGGACTCGAACTCCCAGTGATCCACCTGCCTCTGCCTCCCAAGTGCTGGGATTAAAGGCGTGCGCCACCACGCTGGCAACATAAATGCATTTTTAATAGTCATCTTTCCATATGCATACACATAAACCCACACCACCCTATCAAAAGACCTGCGAGTTGTTTGAGGTGGCTTTTGTAAGGGGCTGCTGTGCTAACTGTTCTTGGGTCTTTCCCTCTGACCCTGGCTGGGATGCCTTTGCTGGCCTCATTTCTGCTTAGGTCACAGACAAACCTGGATTATAGCTGTCAATTTTTTTTTTTTTGATGCTTAAATTTTAAGCTAAGAAAAAGTTAGAATACTAATAATAAACCCACATGTGTTAGCACAAATATTTCCAAGTGAAAAGCAATTGCACTTACTATTATTTATTTATTTGCTTACTTATTTGAGACAGAGACTCACTATGTAGCCTTGGCTGGCCAAGAATTCACTATGTAGACCAGGCTGGCCTCTAACTCGTAGGCATTCACCTGCCTCTGTGTCCTGAGTGCAGGGATTAGATGGTGTGCCACCATAGCCTGGCAAAGCAACTGTACTTCACAAACCAACCAATTCAAACCAACCAATTACCAAGAAGTCTATAGTCTTACTTTGTTGCATCCTGGGGTCGGCTTGGCTGTTGTGAAGCCGGTTCTGGGAGCAGCTTAGACTGCCGACCTGAGCACCTTTGTGTCTCTGCAGGCAAGGGGACAAGTCTGACTGCACCTACATTGTCCTCAGTGGCCGGCTGCGCTCTGTGATCAGGAAGGATGATGGGAAAAAGCGCCTGGCAGGGGAATATGGCCGAGGAGACCTTGTTGGTGTGGTAGGTGCCAGCTACCCTCTTTGCTTTTCATGACACTCTGGAACCCGCTTCTCTGGCTACCTGAAGAGGAGGAGGAAGCCCGAGTGGCCCGCAGAAGGATGCCCCCCCCATGTCTCCCTCCACGTCCTCCCACCCCCCAGCTGTCCCTGTCTTAGCCTTATGGGAATTCTAGATTCTGGTCTCTGGTTTCTGGCTGCTTATTTGCACACAACCGATGCTGAAGGCCTTGTGGACTGAGGGTAGCTAGCAGCCCACCCTGGCTTCCCAGTGCTGCCCATGGAGGCAGGCTTCTGTGTCCTAAGCTGGTACTGACCAGCCCCTGAATGTTATAGTGTTGGTCTTGTAGAGCCTGTACTTCTGCCTTCTGCTGTTTTGGTTTCTGTTTGTTTGTTTCTCCCTTGAGACAGGGTCTTACTCTAGCCCTGGCAGGCTTGGAACTCATCATGGGTTTTGAGCTAGCCTTGGACCTGTGCTGGTCTTTTTGCCTTGGCTTCCTGAGTTTGGATTATAGACTTCTAAAGTAGAAAATCTGTATCTATTTTAATATACATAAGTGTTTTGCCTGCAGGTATATCTGGGTGGCTGGTGCCCAGAGAGGCCAGAGTGGTAGCATATGCCCGTAATCCCAGCACTCAGAATGCTGAGGCAGGTGCATCTCCGTGAGTTCTAGGCCAGCCTGGGCTAGTTAAAAAAGAAAAAAAAAAAGATTTAAAAAGAAGGTATCAAATCTCTCAGTACTAGAGTTGTAAATAATTGTGAGCCATTTTCTTGGTGCTGGGAATTGAACCTAGGTCCTTTGGAAGAGCAGCAGCTAGTGTTCTTTTATTTATTTATTTATTTATTTGGTGAGGGTGATTTCTGTTTGTTTTTTTGAGACAGGGTTTCTCTATGTAACCTTGACTGTCCTGGACTCACTTTATGGACTATGTTGGCCTCAACTCAGAGATCCACCTGCCTCTGCCTCCTGAGTGCTGGGAATTACAGGCGTGAGCTGCCACCACCCAGCTTGTTGTTTGTTTGAAGACAGGGATTTACAATCCAGCCTGGGCTGTCCTAGAACTCGTGCTGCAGCTGGCTCTCCTAACCATGGAGGCATTTCTTTAGCCCAAGCACAGATATTTGTAAAAAAAAAATAACTGTACTTTACAAACAAAAGTTACCTAAAGGACTATATTTTTCTAATTCGTTGTATCCTAAGGTCTGGTCTGATTAGCTGTTGTAACCCCACCACATCCTGCTCACTCTGCCTCCCCCCACCTCACGCTCACCCCATCCCCCAGCTCACACTGCCCCCCACCCCCTGCCCTTCTTCTTCTTTGAGATAGTGTCTCACGGTGTGGTCCAGTGTCTTCCTGTTGCTGTCGTACGTCATCCTGATCAAAAGCATCTTGTGGGGGAAAGGGATTATTTCACTTACCTTCCCACTGATAGCCCATCGCTGAGGAAAGTCAGGGCAGGACCTGAAGCAGAGGCTTGGAACAGCGCTGTTTGCTGGCTCGGTTCTCACAGCTTGCTCAGCCCGCTTTCCTGTACAACCCAGGAAGCTTTAAACCAGTATTTTGGGCAGTGTAGGGGATAGCAGGGTCTTAGGGAGGCCTCCTGATGTTGGCGAGCACGTGCTAATGGCCACGGCCCTCCTGTGCAGCCTCCATTCCAGCGTTGCTCCCACCCTGCCTCCCTGAGCTCTGCCTCACAGTGGGTCTTAATGTCAGAGTTTGGGATTACCCATTGGGTAGCCATGCTGTGTGCAGCCTGTGAGTCCAGTCGCAAAGTCCTCCTTGGAAGCTTTCACAGCTGGCCAGATGCTGGAACAGGTGCCTCCATGTCCCGGGACTCCCTCAGGCTCGGAGGGACACATCTGATTTGGGCCCCTATGATGGCGTCTTCTTTAGTGGCATCTCAATCTGAAGAGTGTTCAGAGTTCCCTGTGGCAGCCCATGCCTGTGTCTGAGAACTGTCAGGGTTACTAGGATGCCTGGAGTGTCCTAGGGCTTTGGACAGTAGTCACATGCGACAGTCCACTAGCTTCATGCAGCGTAAAGGCTTGGTAAGGTCATTTTGTTCTTTTTCTTGCTTCCTGAGCACACAGCTCCTATAGGCTGCTGTTCCAGCTACTTTTACGTCAACTTGACCCAAGCTAGAGTCATTTTAGAAGAGGGAACTTCAGTTGAGAAAATATTCCCCACACCCCCACACACATTATGGGGCATTTTCTTGCTTGATGACTGGTGTAGGAGGGCTCCATTTTCCTGTGGGTGGTTTCAGAAAGCAGGCTGAGCAGCCGAGGAGCAAGCCAGTAAACAGCATCCCTGCCGGCTTCGCTTAGGCCCTGCCTGGCCTCCTCTACGGTGGCTGATCGCCCCTTCCCTCCCCAGGCTGCTTTTGGTCATTGTATTTCATCACAGCAATAGAAACTCTAAGGCAGCCTGTGTCCACCTGACCTGCACATACACTGGGCTCCAGGCGTGGTCAGTCTGGCCCCCCTAGAACCTGGACTGATATGTGAGACCCCAGAGTTTGGCTCTTCTTCCTTAGGTGGAGACACTAACCCACCAGGCCAGAGCAACCACAGTGCATGCCGTTCGGGACTCAGAACTGGCCAAGCTGCCAGCAGGAGCTCTGACGTCCATCAAGCGCAGGTACCCACAGGTAAGGGCACACAGGGCATAGCTGCCCTTCTGGCCCAGGGGAGGACTTAGGCAAGTGTGCACAGTGGGAACTTGGGACACATGAGGTCATGCCCTCAGGCAGGGAGGGGCTCTTTTACTTACTGTTGTGTGACAATATTCCTGGGGAAACATGAACAAAAACCAAACTTCCCCTAGATGTGGCACTGATGGCAGACCAAAGTAAAGGATGACTGGTGTCACCCAAAGTGCAACTTGATCCACCAGGGATTTTTGCTGGGGCTCCTTACTGTCACTTAAGGTGCAGATGTGACCCAAAGACAGCTGCATCACCGAAAGCCCAGCCCAGCACCGTGCCAGCTCAGAAAACAGGGAACCTGAAGCAACTGCACAGCCTGCAGGCAGGCTCAAAAAGGTTGGACAGTGAGATGAGATGAGCCTCCGTCAGGCAGCCCTGCTGGTCTGAGGATGCTGTTCAGCAGACCTTACTGTTTATATATGCTTCCGTACGAGGCCAGGATGTCTCTCCAAGGTGGAAGGCTTTATAAAGGAGGGAATGTCTACACTGTGCCTACAGCTTAGGACTGCAGCTTGAAGAGAGCATTGGTAGTAGCCAGGGGTTGGTGGAGGAGGAATACTTAGGGTCAGCTGCCTTCCCTGGTTGTCCACCCCTCATGTGAGTGACAAGGTTACCACAGACCTGAACCCCCAGCTAACCCCGAGGGGCTGCTCCCACGCAGCAGTCTGCCCTTAGTCTTTTTTTTTTCTCTTTAATTTATTATGTATACAGTGCTCTGTGTGCATGCACACCTGCACACCAGAAGAAGACATCACATTATAGACAGTTGTGAGCCACCATGTGGTTGCTGGGAATTGAACTCAGGACCTCTGGAAGAGCAGCCAGGGCTTTTAACCCTTGAGCCATCTCTCCAGCCCACATGCCCTTAGTCCTAAAACTACTTTCCAGTGTCTATTTATGCTGTCTTTCTCTTCTCCTCCTTCCTCTTTCTTTCTTTCTTTCTTTCTTCTTTCTTTATTGTGGTACTAGGGATGAAACCCAGGCCTTGTTACATATTAATTTTATATGAATAAACCAGTATAAAATGTGTTTTTTGTCAGTGGTCCAGCAGTATCCCACTGTGCACCTCAGTCCATTTGTCTTTTCTCCAGTTGGTGGATGTTGGCATGACTTCTATTTGGGGACTATTGGGTTTAAGAGGCTGCTGAACACATCCCTTTTTTTTGTTTTTGTTGTTGATTGTTTTTGTTTTTCAAGACAGGTTGTCTCTGTGTAGCCTTGGCTGTCCTGGACTCACTTTGTAGACCAGGCTGGCTTGGAACTCAACAATGATCTGCCTGCCTCTGCCTCCCGAGTGCTGGGATTAAAGGTGTGCGCCACCATGGCCACATCACCTTTTTTTTTTTTTTTTTTTTTTTTTAATATTTATTTCTTTATTTTAAGTACATTGGTGTTCTGCCTGCTTGTATGTGTGTGTGAAGTTGTCAGATCCCCTGGAACTGGAGTTACAGACAGCCACCAGCTGCCATGTGGGTTCTGGGAATGGAACCAGGATCCTTTGGAAGAGCAGCCAGTGCCCCGTCCTCCCACAGGGTTTCTCTGTGTAGCCCTGGCTGTCCTGGACTCTGTAGACCAGGCTGGCCTTGAACTCACAGAGATCTGCCTTTCTATGCCTCCTGAGTGTTGGGACTAAAGGTATGCACCACCACTACCTGTCTGCTGAGCACTTTTTTGTTTTGTTTTGTTTTGTTTTTTCGAGACAGGGTTTCTCTGTGTAGCCTTGGCCATCCTGGACTCACTTTGTAGACCAGGCTGGCCTTGAACTCACAGAGATCTGCCTTTCTATGCTTCCTGAGTGTTGGGACTAAAGGTGTGCACCACCACTACCTGTCTGCTGAGCACATTTTTTTTCTTTTTGTTTTTTCGAGACAGGGTTTCTCTGTGTAGCCTTGGCCATCCTGGACTCACTTTGTAGACCAGGCCGGCCTTGAACTCACAGCGATCCACCTGCCTCTGCCTCCCGAGTGCTGGGATTAAAGGCGTGCGCCACCACGCCCGGCTACTGAGCACATTTTTGACAAATGTCATTATCAACAGATTTATTTCCCTTGTTTAGTTGCTAGGTCGCAAGATAGATGTGTGTTTTGGGAACTGCAGACTACAAAGTGAAGAGCACAGCCCTGTAAGATGTGGTCCCTGAGCCTAGAGTGCTAGCTGGCACCCAGGCAGTTGCTTACACTAGTTCTCATGGGTACATCACAGTGGTGGGAGTTTGTGCTTTCTCGGGTTTCTGTGATGCCAGATAGCTTTTTGTGGACTTACTGGCCTATTTTGAAGCTGTGCCACTTGACATAAGAATAATCTTTCAAAAATTAGCTTTAATGTGCCTGCGTGGTGGCCTTGTCAGCTGTCTTTGCCATGCCTGGGGGTCATGGGTGGGCTCCTTGGGTCATTTGCTACCTGGAGTGAACGTGAAACCTGGAGCTCAAGGTCACAGGGGGTTGGAGCTCAAGGTCACAGGATGTGCACTTTTTACATCTTTGGTGTTTCTATTTCTTTACTGTCACCCCTGGACTAAGCAACAACCTCATTTCCCCCTCTCCCCCCTCCCCAAGCCAAGTCCTTTTTCCTGGCCACTTCAGTTCTTTTCCTTTTGTTAGGTTAAAATACTTGACTAGGGGCTGGAGAGATGGCTCAGTGGTTAAGAGCACTCTCTGTTCTTCCAGAGGTATTGAGTTCAAGTCCCAGCAACCACGTAGTAGCTCACTACCATCCCACTTTTGGCAGGCAGGTGTACATGCAAATAGAGCACTCATATACATAAAAAAAAAAAATACCCTGACAAAAGAAACTCAAAGGCAAAACGTTTTATTTTGCTCACAGTCCCACATTACTGTCCCTCATCGTATGGAAACCGTAGGGGCAGGAGTGAGAGGACACATTTGTCCTATTCTATTCATAATCAAAAATGGTGAGCAAGGAGGGCGCGTGTGATGCTGCTCATCTCACTCCTGCCCACAGCTGAGATGAGTCTTACTACATCGGTGTAAACAGGACCATCCCAGTAGGCATGTCCAGCGGCCCTTCTCTCAGATCTCCTATTAACACTGCCTCATCTGGCTACTGGAGAATTGTGTAGCCTGTGTTGATTTCCAGACACTGACAGTTTTGAAAAAGCAAGTCCAGCGCGCTGTTTAATATCATTGTGCCATTTCAGTTCCCCGCATTTCACCATAAAGACGTGGTTTGGGATTTTCCTTCTTTCTCTATTCCAAGGTTGTCACCCGGCTGATTCATCTCCTGGGTGAGAAGATCTTAGGCAGCCTCCAGCAGGGGTCGGCAACAGGTGAGTCTCAGCTCCAGTCTTGGAGAGCTTCCTCAGCCCACCCACTGCCCCACCCTTCCCCCTGGCAGGGATAGAAGAAGGTAGCTGCAGAGGCCAGGCAGGCAGACGGCTGGAGCTGTGGGACACTGGGAACTCCTGGCACACACAGCTCCCAGGAAGGAGGGCTCAGATTTTGACAGTGTGTAGGCAGCATGTAGGGGAGCTCAACTACTTGTGAAAAGAAATGTGCCATAGCCGCCTTCTATTTTTGTCAGCTGATTAGGAAGAGGACTGGAAGAGTAGAATAGTCAGAGGCTGCTGTTGTCTGTCACGTGCTAAGGGCACAAAGATGGTGACATAGCCGTAGGGCATCAGGGACTAAAGCTCTAAGGATGTCCATGATTTCAGAGCCACCGGTTGCTCTGTGTCCCAGGGCTGCCTTCTTTCCCTGATTCCCACATACGCGGGCGCTCTGACGTTGCTCCTTGGTTCCTCATGGCTCTGTGCACACCGTGCCCATGGCTGTCTCCTGCCTCCCCCTCCAGGTTCCCTGCCTCTGTTAGCAGTCTGCATTTCTGTGCATGCCCCTTGGCCTCCCCACCTTCTGCTTATCTTCTCTCAGGCTGGCTCATTTGTGGGCTGTCCCTCTTCTGTTTCCGTAACTGAGACCGGGGTACAGTGCTGAGTGTTCATTGAAAGGACAAGTTCATGGGTAAACACGCTATTTAACCCTTTACTCTCAGGACACCTGGTCACTGGCTCACACCTAATATTTTAAGTATTATGTTTAGCTGTCTGTGCTTGCAGTGTGCGATACAGAACGAATTCAGCCTACCTTCATCAATCTGTAAGGTTCTATTTCCATATGAGGTCATATTCTGAAGTTCTGAGTGGACATGGATTTTAGATGATACCCATACTGCTCAATCATACTATTTCTCTCTTACTTTGCTTTCAGCCAGTCTGAATGTTAGGTTTGAAATAAGTTTCTTTCTTTTTTGTGTTTGTTTGTTTTTGTTTTGTTTTTTGAAACAGGGTTTCTCTGTGTAGCCTTGGCTGGGTTTTTTGTTTTTCCAGACAGGGTTTCTCTTGTAGTCCTGGCTGTCCTGGACTAGCTTTGTAGACCAGGCTGGCCTCAAGCTCACAGAGGTCCACTTGCCTGGAGCACTGGGATTAAAGGCGTGCGCCACCACGCCCAGCTGCTTGGAATAAGTTCCTTAAAGGAAACATAGTGAAGCCTAGTTTGTAGTGAGCTCCTCTACAGTCTTTGCCTTTTACTTCAACTATTTAGACCACTTACATCCAACTAAATACTCTGTTAGGATTTATGTCTACTTTCTCTCTCTCTCTCTTTTTTTTTTTTTTTTTTTTGGTTTTTCGAGACAGGGTTTTTCTGTGTAGCCGTGGCCATCTTGGACTCACTTTGTAGACCAGGCTGGCCTCGAACTCACAGCGATCTGCCTGCCTCTGCCTCCCAAGTGCTGGGATTAAAGGCATGCGCCACCACACCCGGCTCTATGTCTAGTCTCTTATTTTTCATTTTCTTCCAATATTATTTCTATTTTTGGTTACTTAACCATTTTTAAGTATCCTGGTTTTTATTCTGATTTCTGTACTCTCTTTGTTGGATGGTTTCTGTGGTCACTCCAGGGAGTAGAGTATTTTATTCTTATCCTCATCCATTAATAGCAATGATTTTTCATTGTAAGTGGAATAAGTACCTTATTAACTGACTGTTCAGGTCACATTGTTCTGTGACCTTCTCTTGATGTGTTGTGGGTTTTATTGTTGTTGCTTGGTTTCTAAAGATTTGTTTATGGGCTGGAGAGATGGCTCAGAGGTTAAGAGCACCACCTCGCCTTCCAGAGGTCCTGAGTTCAATTCCCAGCGACCACGTGGTGACTCACAACCATCCATAATGAGATCTGGTGCCCTCTTCTGGCCTGCAGGTGTACATGCAGGCAAAATACTGTATGCATAATAAAAAATAAACCTTTTAAAAAAGATGTGTTTATTTTTATTTTGTGTATCTGAATGTTTTGCTTACAAGTATGTCTATGCACTACTGTATACAGAGCCCTTACAGGCCAGAAGAGGGGGTCAGATCCTCTGGAGCTGGAGTTACAAACAGTTGTGAGCCACCATATGGGCGCTGGTAATTGAATCTGGGTCCTCTGGAATAGTGGCTAGTGCTTTTCACCGCAGAGCCATCTTGCAAGCCCTTGAGATGTGTCTTTTTTTTTTTTTTTTTTTTTTTTTTTTAAGACAGGGTTTCTGTGTAGCCTTGGCTATTCTGAACTCACTCTGTAGACCAGGCTGGCCTCAGTGATCCTCCTGCCTCAACCTCCCAAGTGCTGGGATTAAAGGCATGCACCACCACACCCAGCCTTGAGGTATGTCTTAACCATTACTTCTGCATGCCTTGAGAACCAAACATTTGCCTTGAAAAATCTGCACTCCAAAATCCAAAACTTTTTGAGTGTCATGTCAGCATTCGGAAGTTCTGTATGTAGGGACCTTTGCCGCTTTCAGGTAGGCATGTTTAACCAGTGATCTGGAAATGCTCCCAAATCTGAGAAAATCAGCTCCCCAAAGCATCCTGGCTTCTGTGATTTCACACACATGACACTTGACCTGCCTTTAAATTGTTCTTAGCTTTACTGTTCAGAAATTTGGAGATCTTTGGACTGCTGCCTTTTGGGGTTAGTTTTGCTTTATTCTGTAGATTTATATCTTTTAGCAAATTTGGGAAAATTGCTCACTTTTCTTTCTTTACATCTTCTTTCAACCTTGTAGTCTTTCTTTTCTTGTAAAAACAAAATGTCACAAATGCTGGGCCTTTTGTTATTGTCCCAAAGGTATCTGGGGCACTGTTCCCTTTTTTATCTTTTTGTCTCTATGATGTCCAAATAGAATTGTTACTGTCCTCAATATCACTTGCTCTTTCCAGTCACCTTGATTCTCCTGTTTAGCCTATACAAAGTGGTTTAATTTTTTTTTTTTTGGTTATTATTATTTTGAGATCTTGCTGTGTATCCCAGGCTGGCCTCAGACTCATTATATAGCCCAGACTGACCTAGAATTTGCCATCTGCTTGCTCTAATCTTTTGACCATGACTCCCCTGCTAGGATGACAGGTTTATGCCACTATCACTCCTGGCCTCAGAGAACTTTTTATTTTGGCTTGTCTTTGTTTTGCTAAGGTTTTCTGTTTCTGTTTGTTTCAGAAATGTTTGTGATTTCACGGTTGGTTTATTTCCTTGTTCTTAGCAAATAACCCCAACCTCTGGGCTCTTGTTTTCTCTCACTTTTCTCACTGAAATTCAGACTCCTTGCTCTAGGAGCTCACGCCTTTATTCCCAGCAATCAGGAGGCAGAGACAGACAGATCTCTGAGTTTGAGGCCAGCCAGGGAGCACCAAGACAGCCAGGGCTACACAGAGAAAATGTTACAAATGTTCTCTGTCTCAGAGTGTCCCTGTCTCAAACAAACAAACAAACAAACAAACAAACACTGGTAATTCAGTGTATTGGAAATTTGGAATATATACAATATATTGAATAAAATAAGTATATAAGTATATAACTTTGAATATTATATTCTCATTTAAATCTTCTGTGGTTGTCGGTGTGCTGGTATTTACAGCTCAAGGCCTGCCCTAGTTTTGTGGACTGTGATTTAAATGTTCACTCTGTTGTCCAGGCTCTAGTAGTTTGGTCAGCCTGTGCTTCCTGTGTCCTGTGATTGCTGGAACTCTGTACCATCTTTTGTTCCATTCCTCTGTGGGGACTCTGGAGAATGAGGCACCAAAGACAACCCATTGTAGGCTTTCTGACCAGAGCAGTGAGAGGCTGTGTGCTATATTTCCAGAGCTACCTCCTAAGGCTGAGGGTTGTGTGAGGGGCAGGGGGTGGTGCCAAAGAGCAGTCACTGAGGGAGCTGGTCAGAGAAGACCGGCTGTCTAGTCCACAGTGAGTGGACCATGCTGGGCCGGCCATGTCTGTTCATCTTTGTTTCTGTTTATTAAGAGATATAGGTTCTTTGGTTTTGAAAGATTTATGATGTTTGTTTAGTAATGGAATCTTATTTTCATTTTATTTTTTATTTTAATTTATTCAGATTACATCCCAATTGTTAGCCGCTTGTATCTTCTCATTCTCACCCTGGAATTATTTTTTATAAAGTAACTATAGTTATTTCACTCAATAGCTTTTCTTACCATTATATAAAGATATGTTTTCTCTTTCTTTCTTTTTAGTTTTTCTACACAGGCTTTCTCTGTAGTCCTGGCTGTCTTAGAACCCTGCAGAGCAGGCTGGGTGTTCCACCATCACCAGGCTAAAGATGTGTTTTAATTTTTGATAGCTAAGAGGGACATTCATTTAGCTGTTTTTCACACTACCAAACATCTCCCCAGCTTTACTTTTGCTTTTGTTTTCTGTTGTTGTTCCTTTTTTCATTAATTAATTAATTAATTAATTAACTTTACATCCTGGCCACAGTTTACCCTCCCTCATCTCCTCCCAGTCCTTCCTCCCCACATCCACTGCTCTGCTGTTTCCCTTCAGAATAGGGCAGGCCTCCCGGGCTCTCCACCAAGCATGGCATACCAAGTTGCAGTAAGAGTAGGCACCTCTCTTCGTGTTAAGCCTGGACAGGGCGACCCAGTAGGAGAAAAGGAGTCCCAAAAGCAGGCAAAAGAGTTAGAAATAGCCCCTGCTACCACGGTTAGGAGTCCCACAAGAAGACCAAGCTACACGATTGTAACATATATGTAGGGGGCCTAGGTCAGACCCGTGCAGGCTACCTGGGTGTCCATTCAGTCTCTGTGAGCCGCTATGGGCCCAGGGTAGTTGATTCTGTGTGTTTTCTTGTGACCCGTTTGGCTCCTACAATCCTTCCCCTCTCTCTTCTGCAAGATTCCCCAGGCTCCACTTAGTGTTTTTGGCTGTGGGTCTCTGCATCTGTTTCCATGAGTTTCTGGGTGGAGCTTCTCTGATGACAATTGGGCTAGGCACCAATCTGTGAGTATAGCAGATTATCATTAGGAGTCATTTTCTGTCCTAGGTCTCTGAGCTATCCAGCCTCTGGGTCCTGGCCCTCCAGGCAGTGTCAGGGGGTTCCCTTTTGTGGTATGGATATCAAGCTAGACCAGTCATTGCTTGGCCACTCTGGGTCTCCTCTTCCCTGGGGTGGGAAGAGGCTTGTTGGTCACGAAGGCAAGAGGAGCAGAAGGCGAGGCACAGGGCTCGGAAGACCATGAGCATGATGGAAGTGACTTCCGGGAACCACTTCAGGGAGATATTCAACTGTACTGGGGAAAGCAAAGGCTATGTAGTCCTTGACGAGTGGGGGGAGGGGGCTCCCAGGATAGGTGAACGTGATTGGTTGGAACTAGGCATTCTAAGGATGCTTGATTTGCATTTGTCAGCATGTTGCTATCATATGGACAGGAACGCAGTACACAATTATCCGATAGACACAAAGAGGGGAGCGCTAGCAGGGAGCTGTGCCAAAGGCTGTGTGTCAGATGTGGTTAGAGGCCTAATGACACGCTCCAGATAAGGTCAGGCAGAGAGTAAGAGGCGGAGAGAGAGTCCTCCGTTTAGTGCTGAGCTCAGAAAGGCTGTCTGCACTGCAGCCTCAAACAGCTGGGTCCTCCCCATAGGCCATGCCCACAATTTCCATGCTGCCTCTGCCTCAGTACATCTTGTAGGCAGGACAAATTGTGGGTTGAAGGTTTTGTGGCTGGGGTTTGGTGTCCCAGTCCCTCCACTGAAAGTCTTGCCTGGTTACAGGAGATAGCCAGTTGAGGCTCCACATCCCCCAGTGCAGGGAGTCTGAGCTAGGGTCACCCCCCCCCCCCCAACCCCAATTCTAGTTGTCTTTCCTTCCATCCTCCCTCCACCTGATCTCTCTTGTTACTTAGCTGCTCTGGGTCTGTGGATTGTAACATGGTTAAGTGAATACACACCATGTTTGTCTTTCTGGGCCTGGGTTACCTCACTCAGGGTGGGTTTTTTTTGTTTGTTTGTTTGTTTTTTGTTTTTCCTAGTTCCACCCATTTGCCTCCAAATTTCATGATGTTATTTTCTTTAACAGCTGAGTAATGCTCCATTGTGTACATGTACCACATTTTCTTTACCCATTCTTCTGTTGAGGAACATCTAGGTTGTTTCCAGTTTCTGACTATTATGAATAAAGCAGCTGTGAAGACAGTTGAGCAAGTGTCCTTGTGGTGGGGTGGAGCATCCTTTGGGTATATGCCCAGGAGTGGTATAGCTGGCTGGATCTTGAGGCAGCTCAATTCCTGACTTTCTGAGAAACTGCCATATTGATTTTCAAAGTAGCTGTTCACACTCCCACCAGCAATGAAGAAGAGAATTTCTCTGTGTAGCCTTAGCTTTCCTAGAATTCACTCTGTAGACCAGGCTAGCCTAGAACTCAGAAATCTGTCTCTGTCTCCCAAGTGCTGGGATTATAGACAATGTATCCCCACTGCTTAGCTTATTTTTTTTGTTTTTTGTTTATATTGTTCTGTTTTGTTTTTTGAGACCGGGTACCTCTCATGTGTCCCTGGCTGGCCTGGAGCTCATTCTGTAGACCAGGCTGGCCTCAAACCCTCAAAGATCCTCCTGTCTCTGCCTCCCAAGTTCTGTGATTAAGGCAGGCACCACTATCCCTGGCCTTCTCAACGCTTTCAAATAATGCTGTAGTGAATATTTTTATGTATGTGTGTAAGATGTGGCGCACACACGGTACATGTAAGGTACATGTATGAGTTATGTGTATGGTATATGCATGGTGCCTAGGTGCTATGTAATGAGTTTTGTATGTGTGTGTGGCATATGGATGATGTGTGCGAGATATGAAGTGTGTGTAATGTATGCGTGGTATAGGTGTGATGCTGGAGGGTGTATGTATTACCTATGTATTCTGTGCATGTAGTGTGTGTGAGAGGCACATGTATCCTCTTAATGCAGACTTGCTTCTGCCTGTCGTCATCCCCTGAGCGTGGCTCCTCATCTCTCACCCTCTCTCCCTGTTCTCAGTTTGCTTGGAATGGCAAGCTCTTCCTAAAAGTTCTCTCTCACTGTCCTGTGTCCCGTGTCATCTGGGAACATGGAGGCTGTCTTGGCTGTGGCCCAGCTTCACAAGTTGATTCCTGGCTCTCTGCCTGCAGGTCACTGAATGGGGCTCCACATAGCCACGGAGCTCCACCTGGACCTCCAAGTCAAGTCTGTGCAGACACACGTCCAACCATTTGGACTCATGTGTCTGATAGTTTCTGGGACCTGTCCCGGGGTGAGGAACAGAGAAGCAGCCAGGCATTTGGAAAGTGCCTTTAAGGGAGACAGGCGGCCCAGGCCTGAAGATGGGTCTGTGTCAGAGTAAAGGGGACGGTCGGGCGTGAGAAGGACATTGCAGAGGAGGTGGGCCACTAGTGGCCAGGGAGTCCATAGCATGACGGTGCCACAGGAAACCCTGGTCAAGTGGGCACATGCCTGCCAGGTGTCATGAGATGAGCTTACCGCCATCAGGGAAGCAGGGGAGGGGACGCACTCCAGGAGGAGGAAAATGTAACAGGATCTTTTGCAAAAATGAGAAAGTCTTTGGTCTCGCACTTGTGTTGGTTGAGTGGCCTCTCGTCCCTGCAGCTGAGGAGGGCCCGGGAGGAGGTCCAGGCTCTCCGGGTTCTAGGTGAAGCACGATGAGACCCTGGATGGCATGGTCTCAGGGAGGCTGTGCTGCCTCAGTGTCTCCTACAGTCACCTCAGGACACCCCTGCCCCACAATGCCCTTCCCTATCTAGTCTCTTCTTCCTTTGGGCTTGAAAATCCCATATGGATAAGAGATGATAAAGGCCTGTTTGTTCTCTTCCGAGCTAACTGTCGCTCTGGGTGTGGTGGTAGGAATAGTGTCAGGACGGGTGGATCTGGGGCTAGCCTCTGCTACTAGTGAGGCGGGTGGGGGTGGGGAGTGTGCTCTTGTCTGGCACAGTGTTTTCCAACGTATCTTGCTCCTTGAATTCCCAAGCTGTGGAAGGTCAAGATAAATTGAAGTGCCAACAGCAGTTTGGGTGTTGATAAAAGGCCTGCTTTAGTCATTGTGAGACTGAAAGCAGACCCTTGTCCTACTGGGTGGCACCTGTACCATGGAAGCTGTTTTGCTGGTGGCCCAGCCCTCCCAAGTTGATTCCTGGTTCTCTGCCTACAGGTCACCAGCTTGGACTTTACACAGCAAGCAGCAAATGGGACTTGGGGAACCCACCTGGCAACTTGTCCACGGTGGCAGCCATGCCTGTGTCTGAGGATGTGCCCCTAACTGCCTTTGCTCTAGAGCTCCAGCATGCTCTCAGTGCCATCGGTAAGCCACACAGAAGTCCTCAGGAGCTGGGGCTGGACTGGAGCTAGGGGAGGCTCTATTCTAAGGAGCTCTCCACATTGAGGGCTTTCAGGCTCGAGGGTCTCATGGACAGAGAATACAGTAATGTAATAATATGCTAAAAATCCCTAAGATGGGGACCCAGAGACATTAGGAGGCTCCTCTGTACAGACCATCCCGCTCCATTACAGGACCGTATTGTTTGGGTCTGAGCCTGCTGGCAGTGTATGCTAGCACTCTGCTTGCTGGGGTGGGTGCTGGGGTAGATGTCCACTGGGCTGCTGACCTGATGGAAGATGCCCGTGCAGGGACCTGTGGTAGGGGAGGCAAGAACAAGACCACTCTCTGGGTGAGCAGCTGGAGTTTATTAGTCCTGGGATGAAAGCAGAGCTAACCAGCCATCAGGAGGAAGCTGTTACATTTTAGAGCCCTGGGTTGGCAAGATGGCTCCGCAGTTAAAGATGCCGATTCCAAACCTGATGGCTTGTGTTTGATCCCAGTACCTACGTGGTGGGAGGAAAAACCAGTCCCTACCAGTAAGCAGACCTCCATACTCATGTGCACCCCCACACAAATAGATAAATAAATACATGTTTAAAATTTTGGAATCAGCCAGGCATGGTGGCACACGCCTATAATCCCAGCACACGGGAGGCAGAGGCAGGTGGATCGCTGTGAGTTCGAGGCCAGCCTGGTCAACAAAGCAGGTCCAGGACAGCCAAGGCTACACAGAGAAACCCTGTTTCAAATCACCAAAAAAAAAAAAAACAAAAAACAAACAAACAAAAAAAGAAAACAAAAAAAAAAACAAGAAGAGACTTGATACCCTATGAGAATATACAGGGGGAGGTAATCCCCCTCAGTCACAGTCATAGGGGAGGGGAATAATGGGAAAATGGGGGGGGGGAGGGAGGAATGGGAGGATACAAGGAATGGGATAAACATTGAGATGTAACAAGAATAAATTAATAAAAAGAAAAAAAAATTAAAAAAATAAAATAAAAATTTGGAATCTAAGAACACAGAATTAAAACCAAGGAGAATTCTTGAGAATTTAGAAGTTTGTAAGATATTCTGTTTTTCTTAACATTTTATTTACAAGTGCTTATGTAATTTTGAGTGAAAATATGATAAGATACTCATTTTCTTTGGTAGGTTATAGTAAAAGTTTAAAGATTGTCTCTGTAAAATGTTGTAATAATGAATGCAGACAGTATTTCCAATAATCATAAAGATACTATAAGGCCAAGTGTGGTGGCAGAGACAGGTGTATCGCTGTGAGTTTGAGGGCAGCTTGGTCTACAGAGTGATGCCAGGGTGACACATAGAAACCCTGTCTTGAAAAAAAAATATTATTAGATTATCTATTTCAGTGTGCCACAAACATATCCTCTACCCAACACAGACTACATAAAACAATGATTCTCAGCCTGTGGGTTGGGACCCCTCGGGGGTCATATTGGATACGCTGTAGATCAGATATTTATCTTATAATTCATAGCAGTAGCAACATTACAGTTATGAAGTAGCAATGACATAATTTTATGCTTGGAGGTTACCACAACATAAGGCACTGTATTAAAGGGTTGTAGCTTTAGGAAAGTTGAGAACCACTGATACAAGGAATTAAATAGTGCAAACCAAAGACTTGTAAAATTGTAAGATACCACAGTATCTATCAATCTATAAGTTATTCTTAAAATAAAAACTTAATGTAGTAGTTTGTATAGTTTAAAATTATTACTTTTGTTGTTTTGGCTTTGAGTCCTGGAATTGTTCTCTTTGTAGAGCAGGCTGGCCTTGAACTCACAGAGATCAGCCTGTCTCTGCCTCCAGAGTGCTGGGATTAAAGGCATGCGCCATCGTGCCCAGCTTGTTTGAGAATCTTGATTCATATTATATAGAAAGTCCCAGCAATTTCTGGTGACACTGGTCTGGTTGTTCAGGCTATAGGCTGAATCCAGTGCAGTGTCAAGTTGCTCTGTAGAGAAAGATTTTTTATTTCAAGTTAATTGTAGAATTACAAGAAATGGCAAGCTAGTGAAGAAAGGCCCTTTCCCAGGCTCCACAAAGATAATATGAAACATGATAGCAAGACTAGAGTGTGTATACTCTAAAGGGCAGCTCCAGATGCACTAGCTGTTCCTGTGCATGCATACATACACATGTATGTATGCGAATGCCCCTGTGACCCCGCCTTTGACACAGCTGTAGCCTGGTCGCCAGGACCAGACCAAAGCTGCAAAACTCTCATTGCCATAGAAACCTTCCAGCTGCCACTTTAAAGGCGCCACATTCTAGCAAGGCCCTACTTCGCAGCATGTGAGCAGCTGTCCTTAATCCCCGATTTCCTTCCTTCTGAGACATTTACAAAAATAGAATGATAGCATGGGCCCATGTGAGATTTTCTTTCTTTTTAAAAATATGGAGCCCTTCACAAATTGGCATCATGTCATTCTTGTTCGAGGGCCATGCTAATTTTGTGTTATTTTCGCTTTAGTGTATATGCTGCCAAAGCAGGCACAACTTTCTTTTTATGGCTAGGGCGTATTCACACCACTAAAGGCACGTTTTAGTTTATTTTACCACTCATTATTGAAGGGTGTTTGGATAGTTTCCAGTTTGGGAATATTGTGAATTAAACTGCTGTGACCGTTTGTGTAACTGATGGATTTTTTTCATACATATACATTTTCATTTCTCTGGAGCCTAAGAATATATTCAGTCTAGTAGGAAACTGCCAGGCTCTCGCTACAATATCTATATACTGTTTTGTTCTCCCACTACCAATGTGTGAGACCAATTTTCTCATATCCTTGCCAATATTCTATATCATAAGTATTTTAATTTAAAATATCCTAATAGGGGCATAGTGTTAACATGCCCTAATTTTATTTATTTATCTTTTTTTTTTTTTTTTTTTTTTTTGAGACAGGGTCTCACTGTGTTGTCCTAACTAGCCTGAAGCTCACTATGTAGACTAGGCTGGCCTTGAACTCACAGAGATCCACATGCTTCTGCCTCCTGAGTACTGAGATTAAAGGCATGTACCACTATGCTTGGTCCATATGCCCTAATTTTAATTTTTCTTTTTTTTTTTTTTCCTGTTGGTTTATGACACTAAACATTTTTTTTTTTTTTTTTTTTTTTTTTTTTTTTTGTTTTTTTTTTTTGGTTTTTCGAGACAGGGTCTCTCTGTGTAGCCTTGGCCATCCTGGACTCACTTTGTAGACCAGGCTGGCCTCGAACTCACAGCGATTCCCCTGCCTCTGCCTCCCGAGTGCTGGGATTAAAGGCATGCGTCACCACGCCCGGCTAAACTGTTCTTAATTTTTTTTTTTTTAATTTATGTGCATTGGTGTGAGGATGTCAGCTCTTGGAGTTACAGACAGTTGTGAGCTGCCACGTGGGTGCTGGAAATTGAACCCGGGTCCTTTAGAAGAGCAGGCGGTACTCTTAACCACTGACCCAACTAACTCTCCAGCCCCTAAACATTTTGTTTTTAAAGATTTATTTATTATTATGTATACAGTGCTCTGCCTGCATGTACATCTGCAGGCCAGAGAAGGGCATCAGATCACATTACAGATGGTTGTGAGCCACCATGTGGTTGCTGGGAATTGAACTCATGACTTCTGGAAGAGCAGTCAGTACTCTTAACCGCTGAGCCATCTCTCCAGCCCTGACACTAAACATTTTTTTCATGTACTGATTTGTTCTCTCTCTCTCTCTCTCTCTCTCTGTTCTCTTTGGTGAAAGGTCTAGTTGCATATTCTTCTTGCTTTCTTTCTTTATTATTATTATTTTTTTCTTTCTGATTTTGTTTTGTTGAGTGCTGGGATAGAACTCAGGGCCTCACACATGTTAAGCAAGTGCTCTGTTTCCAACTATATCATACTCAATTCGTCTCATTTTCTTTTCTTTCTGTCTTTCCTCTTCCTCCTTCTCCTTCTCCCCCACCCCCAAACAAGAGTTTCTCTGTTTTATCTCTGCCTGCTCTGAACTCACTCTGTAGACCAGGCTGGCCTTGAACTCACAGAGATCTGCCTGCCTTTGCCTCCCAAGTACTAAGATTAAAGGTGCAAGGTACCGCCACGCACAGTGGAAACTGGTGGAAAAGGGAACTTTTTAAAGCCAAATATGGTGGTACACACCTGTAATCTCAGTACTTGGGAGGCAGAGGAAGAAAGATTGATGCAAATTTAAGGCCAGCCTGATTTTCATAGTGAGTTCTAGGCCAATCACAATTACATAGAAAGACCTTGACTCAAAAGAACCAAAAGCACCAGGCATGGTGGTGCATGCCTTTAATCCCAGCACTCGGGAGGCAGAGGCAGACGGATTGCTGTGAGTTCGAGGCCAGCCTGGTCTACAAAGTGAGTCTAGGATAGTCAAGGCTACACAGAGAAACCCTGTCTTGAAAAGCAAAAGAAAACAAAAAGAAAGAACCAAAAGCAAACCCAAACAACGACAATAATAACAAAACCAATAAAAACCTTTGGTTTCAGGCCTGCAGGGATGGCTCAGTGGTTAAGAGCACTGTCTGCTCTTCCAGAGGACCTGGGTTCTCCCTGGCCCTCCCCATGCACACCTGACTCCATTTCCATCCCTACCAGAATGGAACTCCTGCCCATTGCCACTGCTCAGGGTGCAGAGGGGACACAGGCGTTCCTTCTGTTGTAGTTCTGTGGTTCAGATGTGTGTGATGACGTGCACTCACTGCACAGTGTCTGTCGTTCAGGAGTCTCCAGTGTCCTAGGGTCTTCTGTGCTCTGTGTACTCACTCTTCTCCCACACGGACCCTGGCAACCGCCAGCCTTTTATTGTTTCCCTGATTTAGCTATTTCTTGAGAATGACACACGGTTGGGATTACATATTTGAGTTCCCTCCACGTTTTTGGTAGGTGACTTGATAACTTTTTGTTTGTTTTATCTTGTATTTTCAAGACAGGATTTCTCTGTGTAGCCCTGACTGCCTGGAACTTCCTCTGTTGACCAGACTGGCCTCGAACTCACAGACCCACCTGCCTCCCTGCATGTGCTATAACCGCCCAGCTTGATAACTTTTTTATTTTATTGTTTTAATTAATTAATTAATTAATTGCATTTATGTGCATTGGTTTTTGCGTGTGTGTGTGTGTGTGTGTGTGTGTGTGTGTGTGTGTGTGTGTGTGTGTGTACACATATCAGATCCCCTCAAACTGCACAGTTGTGAGCTGCCATGTTGCTGGGAATTGAGCCCAGGTCCTCTGGAAGAGTAGCCAGTCCTCCTAACCACTGAGCCATCTCTCCATCTCGAGAGTTGGCTTTTAAAAATCTTTTTTGTTTTTTTTTTTTGTTTTTTTTTTTTGTTTGTTTGTTTTTTTGAGACAGGGTTTCTCTGTATAGCCTTGGCCATCCTGGACTTGCTTTGTAGACCAGGCTGGCCTCGAACTCACAGCGATCCGCCAGCCTCTGCCTCCCGAGTGCTGGGATTAAAGGCGTGCGCCACCACGCCCGGCTCTAAAAATCTTTTTAAAAAAGGAAAGATGAGTAGTATCCTTTGTTTGGTTAGACCATGGCTTGTTTATCCACCCGCCTCTTGAAGGACTCTTACCATTTTGGTGATAATGACTGTAGCCATCTAAGTGCAGATTTTTCTGTGGCGTATGTTCAGCTCCTTTGTGTAAATAGCAAGGAATGTGATTCCTGGGTCATATGGCAAATACATATTTAGTTTATAATGAAAACTGCCAGACTGCCTTCCCAAGTGGCCTTACCAGTTAACTGGCAAAGAGCCTCTGTTACTCCGTGCCCCTCGTCCTACCATCTTCCAGGAGTTGGGGCTGTGGGTTATTAAACCATTACAGTAGTTTACAGTGGTGCCTTGTTTTAATGTGTGTTTCCCTTATGGTATGTGATCCAGGATCTTTCTTCATGGCTTTGCTCATCTGTATACCAAGTGCTTTGCCAACTGAGCCATCTTCCCCAGACTCCCTGGTTGTTCTCATTTGTATATATTTTAGATAACAATTTTTTTCTTTTCCTTTCTTTCTTTCTTTTTTTCTTTTTCTTTTTTTTTTTTTTTTTTTTTGAGACAGGGTTTCTCTGTGTAGCCTTGGCTGTCCTGGACTCACTTTGTAGACCAGGTTGGCCTCGAACTCACAGCGATCTGCCTGCCTCTGCCTCCCAAGTGCTAGGATTAAAGGCGAGCGCCACCACCGCCCGGCTAGATAACAATTTTCTATTAGACAATTCCTTTTGTGAATATTTTTCCTGGTCAGTGTCTTGTCACTTCATTAACTGAACAGTGTCCTTCACAGAGCAGGAGTTTTTCATAGAGCGATAAACACAACACACTGGTTATTTATTTCAGGGGTCATGTCTTTGGGTTGTCATCACCCAACAGTGCTCTGCTTATCGCCTGCTCTGGATCTGGTGAGAGAAAATACTCACACGCAAGGTGCACACATACATGTGCACTGCTCCTGGGGAAACATGAACTGCTTAATCCAGATAGGGGACCCCTGACAAACTAAAGCATGGGTGCCACCAAAGTCTCCCTCGGTGAGCCAGTGAGTTTTCTTGGGCTTACTTACAGGTGCAGAAACGAGTCAAAGGCAGCTGCTTCCCCAAGGCCCACCCCAGCATGGGTGACAGCCACAGACACTGGGAACCTTGAGCAAACTACGTAACATGCTAGAGGGGGTTTTTTCCAGGTAGCTCAGCTGGTCTCTGCTTCTTTCAGGCAGCTTAGCTGACTTCTCTCTTCCCAGCCAGTCAACTGGTCAGAGGGTCTCTCAGTGGTCCTGGCTGCTTAAGAGCTGGTGGCAAGGGAGGAGCCTAGCGCCTCTGGTTGTTTACTTCCTTAGCTTCTAGAACTCCCATACAGGCCAGAGTACCTCCTCACCCCTTGTAGCATCCTTCATCGCCCATTACTGTCTTCTGTCTTGATGAGCTTCCCTCTAGGTGGACAGTTTATCCAGGAGGAAAATGCTATACAGCACTAAAACACATTTATTTGAGAGGGCAGCGAGGCCCAACAGGCACACCGGTTCACTGCCAGCTGCTGTCTAGGGCTCAGGAACCTGGAAAGCAGCGTGTCCTGGGTGTGACACCCTCCAGGCGACAGGACTAGCTGGGTCAAGGTGTGTAAGAGCAGGAGCTGAGGCCAGCTCTCCTGACCTGCCCCTCCCCACCTCAGGAGCCAGCACGACCCTGAGGGCTACAAGTAGCAAGCGAGATCCCATCTGTCTAATTCAGGGTGGCCGCTAACCAGGAGGAGACAGAGAATGTGCTGCCCCATCTGCTAAGGTGCATAGAGGACCTGTCGCCCTTTGCTCCTCACCTCTGTAATGGGACAGATTTGCCGGCTTAAAACGTTTCTACTTGTGTTTGTCTGAGACAGGGTTTCTCTGTACCCTTGGCTGTCCTGGAACTCACTCTGTACACCAGGCTGGCTTCAAACTCAGATCTGCCTGCCTCTGCCTCCCCAGTGCTAGGATTAAAGGTCTGTGCCACCACAGGGACACTTTGTATCTCTGACTAGCCTGGAACTCCCACAGATGCAGCTCCCTCTGCAGGCCAGTCGCCACGTTTGTATGGTTCAGCATGGCGTTATGATAGCCACACTCTCTGTAGCCTTCCCAACTGGAAAAAGCCCCTTATTCTGTGCGTCTCTAAGAAGCAGCTGCTAATTACAACATGGTACTGTCGCCAGGGGCAGTGGCGCTTGCTTGTAGTCCCAGGTACTTGAAAGGCAGAGCTGGGCCAATTGCTTCAACTTAGGAGTTCAAGGACGGCTTGCGACCCTGTGTGGGGGGCAGCAGAGACTCTTATGGATTAGCTCTTAGTTGCACACTCTTGGAAGAGCTTGTTGAGAATGATTTTTTTTTTTTTTTTTTTTTTTTTTTGGTGTGGCTTGTATTTTGAGACAATATCTAAATGTATAGCTCTAACCTAGCAGAACTGGAAGCATGCAGACCAGGCTGGCCTCGAACTCATAGACATCCTCCTGCCTCGGCCTTCTAAGAGCTGGGATTAAAGACTGGATCACCATGGCCAGCTTGTTAAGAATGACTTAAGTCTCCTCATGTATTGTTATTGGTGCTGCCAATGCTAGGCCCTTTCCTACCTGTGGCTAGTGTACTCCGGGGGCAGCTTCCTGGGAGTGACCATTGCTCTCCACTCTGTGTGGCCTCTGAGCCACCTCTGACCTTTCCTTGGCTGATCTGAGATACGCGGATGTGAAAGCTTGGCATCTGCATGCGAACGGACTAGACTTAGGTCCAGGCCACTTAGATGTGCCTTTGAGGAATAACAAGATTTCAAAGTTGTGCTGTTGCACGCTGTCCTGCCACCAGCATGTGTCCTCACACCTGATGGTGAGATTGCACAGACTTGGTTCATATGTCAGTAGGAGACCCGGATTTGGAGAGGCAGCCTAAAAACTTGGCTCTTCCCCATTGCAATGACCTCTCCCAGGGAGCTGGCCTCAGGACAAGGTGTAAACACTCTGGTCCCCTGCTTTTCCTTTGAGGTGGGTGGTGGGACAGATTTCTGACATGGATGCATGTTTTCAGGTCCTGTCTTGCTGCTGACCAGTGACAACATCAAACAACGCCTTGGCTCTGCTGCTCTAGACAGGTGCGCCGCTGGCCCGCTGTGGTCCATGTAGAGAAACTAGCCAGCCTGACCGTGTCCCTTGGCTGTCCTGGCGTGGTCCTAGGTGGACCTCATCACCCCTGTGGTCCATGTAGAGAAACTAGCCAGCCTGACCTTGTTCCTTGGCTGTCCTGGCGTGGTCCTAGGTGGACCCCATCACCCCCGTGCTGTGATGTCTGCACATTCCAGCATGTTCCTTGTCCAGCTATACTCTCTACACTATACATGGACTTGGGTACCACCAGAGGCCCCAGGAGGCAAGCATGCCCCTACTTCACATGCAAGCAGCTCTGCACCTCACGTTTTCTCTTAAGCCCCCTGTTCTAGGCCTGACCACAGCCTCTGTTCAGCTGTGGCCCAAACCCCTTCTGCTGCTCTGTGGGAGGGGTGCTAATGAAGATGATTAGGAGACCCCGTAGACGGTCAGGTGCTAACACTCAGGAGGCAGAGGAGGGCCATTCTCTCTGAGTTCAAGGCTAGCCTACTCTACAGAGTGAGTTCCAGGCCAGCCAATGCCATATAGTGAGACCCTGTCTCAAAAATTAAAAAAAAAAAAATTAGGGGCTAGTGAGATAGCTCAGCGGGTAAGAGCATTGCCTGCCTTTCCAGAGGTCTTGAATTCAATTCCCAGCAGCCACATTGTGCTTCATGACCATCTATAAAAGGATCTGATGCCCTCTTCTGGCCTGCAGGTGTACATGCAGATATACATTAAAAAAAAAAAAAAAAAGAATAAATTAATTCTGAAAACATTTTAAAGAAGGTGAGGTGCGGCCCCGTGTCTTGCAGTATCCATGAGTACCGGCTATCCAGTTGGCTGGGGCAGCAGGAGGACATCCACCGGATTGTGCTGTACCAAGCAGACAGCACACTCACGCCCTGGACCCAGCGCTGCATCCGTCAGGCTGACTGCATCCTCATTGTGGGCTTGGGTGACCAAGAGCCAGCAGTAGGTGAGGTGAGTGCTCAGAGGGGCTTCATCCCCAGAAGAGGGCCCACCTGTCTGCCATATGCTCTTTAGAGACCTAGAGAAATATAGAAATAGTGACCTGTTTTATATCTTTTTTTCCTGTTTAAGACAGAGTTTTGCTATGTAGCTAGCCTTGGCTGTCCTGGAACTCACTATGTAGACCGGGCTGGCCTCAAACTCATAGAGACTTACCTGCTTCTGCCTCCCAAGTGCTGAGATTAAAGGCGTGTGCCACTGCCCAGCTTGAAATTTATTTTTTCATCAATACCTAGGATTTTGATAAAGACCCCGTAGTTTCATCCATTTTTGTTTGTTTGTTTGTTTTTTCAAGACAGGGTCTCTCTGTGTAGCCTTGGCTGTCCTAGACTCACTTTCTGGACCAGGTTGGCCTCGAACTCACAGCGATCTACCTGCCTCTGCCTTCTGAGTTCTGGGATTAAAGGTGTGCGCCACCACGCCCAGCTTTTCATCCATTTTTATGGCTGTTTGGCTTTCCATTTGTGAGCACCCCACCGTCTGTTCATGCATGCGTTCTCTGCCAGGGACTTCATGGTAACAAGCCACATGCAAGTTGTCTTCAGACACTTTGAAGTTGCGGACCCCAGAGGATGTGTGTACTTACTAGATGCTGCCAAACTGTTTACCTGGTTTGTTTGTCTGTTTGTTTTCCAGTTTTCCTTTGTGAATGGCTGCAGGTACGGCTGAAGAGCTTCATGCCACTCCCCAAAATGAACACTTTCAGGCCACTCATTTCCTTTAACTGAGCAGCATGAGGTGGCACCTCTCCGTTTTAATTAGTGTTCGCATCTCTACTCTGTTCTGTCTGCTCTGCTTTCACTTCAAGCATCTGTTCTGCCTGTCTAATCCTGGAGCAGCTAGAACCATCCCCTCTGCTGCCGTGTCCCCATTATGCAGGGGCACTGCTCTTCTGTAAGGGCAATTGCGCAAAAGGTGCATCATCTGTGAAAGTCGCAGCACAGAGTCACAAGGCGGTGTGAAGGTCGCAGCACACAGTCACAAGGCAGTGGTTGAGACGCAGGAGGATGCCCTCCTGTCTCATACCCTGAGCACCCTTGCAGCCATGTTGGCCCCCCCAGCACACACAGTTGAATGGACCATGTGGTCAGGGTGTTAGCAACCTCAAGATGGGCTAACCTTATAGCCCGACTATTAACTAGACCCATCACATGCTTTCCTGCCTGGGGCCGGCTATCAGGGCAGTGCTGGGGACAGCTCTGTGCTGGTCCTTGGCTCCGTACTGTGCTCAGTCCTCAGGCTTGCCTGCATTGCTGACCAGGCTCTGCTCTCCTCCAGCTGGAGCGGATGTTGGAGAGCACAGCTGTGCGTGCTCAGAAGCAATTAATCTTGCTGCACAAGGAAGACGGTCCGGGGCCCGCCCGCCGCACGTGGAGTGGCTCAACATGCGGAGCTGGTGCTCTGGCCACTTGCACCTCTGCTGCCCACGCCGTGTCTTCTCTAAGAGGAGCTTGCCCAAGCTGGTGAGGCCACGTGGGCTGGTTCAGCGGGACTTGGCCCTGACTACATCATCTCTGGCCTGCTGCTGTATATTTAGAACTGTCTTCTCCTTTATGCAGCCTCAGGGCTTGTGGGTTCTGGTTAGACGTTGCCTGTTCTGCTTCTGAACTCTGGCTGTGACCTTAACTTTCGGATTCTTGGGCTGCCTTGCAGATGAAGAAAGGCACACCATGGTGGAGGCACACAAGCACAGGGAGGCCGTCAGGACCTGGGAACCAGTGAACCCAGGACTCTGGGTTTGACTTAGGCTCAGGGGCCAAAGCTGAGAGTGCCACATTTAGCTGAAGCTCCAAAGCGATCTCATGGTCAGGTTGCTGCACTGCCCCTTCAGGGCAGAAGCACATGTGATCCTGAGATTCCTCCCTCTCAGGTCATCTTTAGATCTTTGGGCCCAGTGTGAAAACTAGGTGGTGGGAGCACTGGGGCTGCCCACATCCTATAGCCAGTTCAGCCCCCACAGCTCAGTGGACAGCACCCTGCTAGCTGCGTCTCTGCTCGGGCCCATATGCCCTGAGAGCGCTGTGTGCACAGGGGCCAGAGGAGAGACTCTGTAAGGACATCCTGAGGGGCTCTGTGCTCTCAGGCAGTGTGGAGGCTCCCTCTAGGTCTGTTTGTCCTCTGCCAGCACCCTCAAGGTGACCCTGGCCCCTTTCAGGCACTTCGGTGCTAATGAGGCCGTGTCCTGGAAAGGATGGGGTTTGAATCAGATCAAGGTATATAGAATGTTAGTCGAAGAAATGCACAAACCACTGTCCCTTTGGCCCCTCTCAGGTTGAGATGTACACTCGTGTTTTCCAAAGACCACCAGACCGTCACTCGGACTTTTCTCGCCTTGCACGGGTGCTGACAGGCAATGCCATTGCCTTGGTGCTTGGAGGGGGTGGAGCAAGGTGAGCCCCTGTCGAACTGTGTGCTGCGTCGTGTGGGGGTGATAGTTGGAAGATGGGGGTATGGTGCCATAGGTGAAAAGACCCTTAGACCAACTCCAGTGTCCTCAGGAAAGAGTCCCCATGGATCACAAGAGTGTGGTGTGCATGCCAGAGTATCTGGGTACGTGTGTGTTTATTGTCCAGATGTCCTGGATTTTACTGTTGCCAGTTTGGTAGAAGAAAACGTGGGTATTGTCTGACTGTTTGTGCTGAGAAGTGTCTATCTGGTTAGCTATGTCTCCTCTTTGAATGTTATCTGCTCCGCAGTGGGCCCTCCGTGAGGTTCTTCCCACTCTAACACGTTGTCGATGGAAGAAGGACCTCATCCATTCCTGAACTAGAGAAACATCCTGTAGTTGTTTGGGCTCTGAGTTCTTTAAAAACCCATGTAGTTCCTGTCTTAGCTGTCATCTGAGCATCCTGAGCGGAAAGAAGTGGAGGCCAGGGCATCCTCAGCAGGAGGGTGAAGCAGTGGTCCAGGGCACAAAGGGGCCAGTTTGACTCCATATCTCCCGGGAAGGGGTGCTCTGGAGCTGGCCCTTGGAGCTGAGTCCTGCCTCTGCTCGGTTTGGTGGTGAGTCACACCTGTGCTCACCGCCTAGAGGAGCGGCGTGGCCGCACCCCCTGCTCTGTCAGGTAGCGAGAGGCCCTGGTCCTTCCTGTCGGTCTGGATAGTTAAAGCTTCGAGACCTGGTCCTAGTTTTCAGGTCAGGCCAGCAGCGTTTTTGATGAACCTACCACTTTGCTCAAGGCACGCTTAAAAGCCATGTGGTTCTGCAAGGCACACAAGACCCAGTCTTCTGCCTGCCCCTCCCGGAGCCCAGTCTGCAGCAACGATTTTCAGCTCTCTTTGGGTATTGACTTTTCTGTGATTCTAAGTAGTATTCCTATTTGACTGTTTTGTGTCTCCTCAAGTTGTAGATTACTGGTTCCCTAACCCTCCAACAATCTACACCTGTGGCTCTCTGTGCATGCCGTATGCCTGTGGCTCTGCCTCTGTGTGCACTCTCAGCATCCTCATGAGGTTCGGGCACTGGTACAGCCAGCACTGACAGTGTGTGGCGTTGAGTGTTTAGCTCCTTCAGAGATACCGCAGATCCCTGGGACTGATACCATTTCCTTCTTAGGAGTTTCTGACTGTTATGGTTGCATCAGCTCCATTTCTGATATTATCAGTGCACCAGCAAATACTGCCAGAACACTCATGCCCTTAGACGAGGTCATCTCTGTCGGCCCACCAGCCCCCTCCTCTTTAGTGATTTATTTCCAGCTAACTGTTGGAAAGTTACGCTGGAATGTTCTTTACCAACTTCCTAAAAACTACCTTTGTTCAGCTCCATTTTCTGCATCTCATGTCTTCTCTATGTAGAAATTTCCTTTCGAGAGGCTGTGCGGGAGGTGAAAGTGTTAACACTGGGCCCATTAGAAGACGTTCTCACTCTGCTCTCACACTTGAGTGCTGGTTTGCCTGGGCAGAGAATTCGAGATGAAAATACTCTGAGAAATTTTGTAGCATAGTTGTATTTTGTGTGCCGCTTCGGTATTGTTGAGATAATCAATGCTGTTTCAGTCACTGGCCTTGCTTTTCTTTCTAGAGCCTTTGGGGGCTCTTTACATCTTGGTATTTTTGGGAGATGTGGTAGTGTCTCACCAGCGCTGTCCTCGCCAGGACTCTGGATTCTTCTAGGCCCTTTCACATTTGGAAACCCATGAGGCTGGAACTCCAGGAAATGTTTCACTTGTAACCATTTCATTTTATGTATATGGGTGTTTTATTCACCTGTATGTCTGTGCACCACATCCATGTGTGGTGCCCACAGAGGCCTGAAGAGGGCGCTGGAGCCCCTGGAACTGGAGTTACAGACACTTGTGAGCTGCCATGTAGGCGCTGGGAATGAAACCCAGGTCCTCTGTGCTCTTAGCCACTGAGCCACCTCTCCAGTCCTGAAGTGTTTTTCATTAAAAAAAAAAATCTTTGCTCTTCTTTGCTCTCTCTTCCTAGAGCTTAATAGTTGTATCCTAAAAGAAGCTTCTGATTTTCATATCTTTTCTATTTTTTTTTAAAGATTTATTTATTTTATTTATTGCATATGAGTGCTTTATCTGCAGAAGAGGGTATCAGATTGCATTACAGATGGTTGTGAGCCACCATGTGGTTGCTAGGAATTGAACTCAGGACCTCTGGAAGAGCAGGCGGCGCTCTTAACCACTGAGCCATCTCTCCAGTCCCTCATATCTTTTCTAAACCTCTGTTTTCTTGGAGATTTTTTTCAATTCTATCTTTCAACTATTGTTTTTCTACTAAAATATTTTTACACTTGTAATTTTATTTCTGTGTACTTTGTTTTGTGTGAGGCAGGTTCTCCTTACATGGCCCAAGCTGGCCAGGAGCTTGAGGTTATCCTGCGTCAGCCTCACAAGCGCTGGAGTTCCCTGTGTATTGTCACGTGCCAGCCTGTGGCTAGCCTGTCCCTCCCACAGCGTTTTCTGCTTCACTGACTTCATTGAGGCGATCAATGACACAGCTTTTGTCCAGTTTTGTCCACTCAACATGACTTGAGGTTTGTGTTCTAGATGGGCCCATGAGGAAATCCCATCATCGCCCTATTTTGCACAGCCTTCCTCCTGATAAGATGATGGGGTTGTTTTCTGGTTTCTGTTATAAGGAACAAAATTATAATTATCCTTTTTGTGGGTGTATGTTTTCTTTCCTCTGGACAAATGCATTGGAGTGGAATTACCTGATCGTGGGGTAATGGCACTGTTCACACCCCCACCAGCCAGGTGTGAGAGTTCAGTTTGCCTTCTCTTGTTTACCTTGGTCTTGTCAGAATTTAACTTGCAGTCTCTCGAGTGGCTGTGCAGTGGTCCTTCTTGTGATTCATGTTTGTAATTCTCTGAAGGCGAATTGATCGCAGAGTCGCGCGTGCCTTGCAGCGATGTGAGCCTTTTCATTGCTGCTGTTGTGAAGTATCCATCTGAAGTTGTCACCCATTGTGAATAGATTTTTTTTTTTAGTATTGAGTTGCGAAGATTATTTATTTATTCTTTTTTAAAAAATATTTATTTATTTCTTACGTACACAGTGCTCTGCCCTGCAAGTATACCTGCAGGCCAGAAGAGAGTGCCAGATCTTATGATAGATGGTTGTGAGCCACTATGTGGTTGCTGGGAATTGAACTCAGGACCTCTGGAAGAGCAGTCAGTGCTCTTAACCTCTGAGCCATCTCTCTAGCCTTTATTTATTTATTCTTACTGAGCTCCTTTCTAGGTGCATTTATGCCAGTGTGTCCCTTAGTCTCTGGTTCTCTTTCAGTGACATCTTTGAATGAAGGTATTGATTTTTGTGTCATTCTGTCAGTATCTCTCTGCATGTCTGCCTCTCTCTGTCTCTCTGTCTTTGTCTCTCCCCCCCCCCCATGTGTGTGTGTGCGCGCGCGTGTGTTTGTGCCTGCGTGCACGCACATGTGCACAGTGGGCAGTGGTCCCAGAGGATGACCTCAGGTGTCGTTCTTCAGGTGTCAGGTACCACCTACTTTGTTTTTTGAAACAGGGTCTTTTACTAGCATGGAGTTGGCCGTGTAGGTAGCTGTGCTCCCTGCAGCTCGCTGCTCCATAGGCCCCAGCAGCCCAGTGACCGTGCAGCCCAAGCCTCAGGACTCACGTCTGCAGTGATTGTCTGCATCTGTATTGACTCTACTCCCAGTAAGGCCTCCTCAGTCCTCTTGTGGCTGTTCTGTCAGACACACACACACACACACACACACATTCAATGTGTGATTTGAGAGTTAATTAGTAATTAAGTAAGACTGGAGTAAAACAGCGTGAGGCAGCCAGCTATCAAGGGAAATCAGGGTTACTTGATAAATTGCAGTCAACGAAACCAGGGTATCTTGTGAGTTTATTGTTAATTAGTAAACTCTGACACACTGGAAAGACAGCCCTGTCTGTGTTCAGGAACAGTGTGCCTATGGCAGGAGGAAGAGGTGGAGGACAAGGGTAAATTTGAGGCCAGCATGGACTATGGTGTCTCCAAAACTAGACAAGAGCAGAAATTAAAGACCCACAAGCTAAGCATACATTAGAAAGTATCAGCAAAGGAAACGTGTGGGCTTTGAAAGGACAATCAAGGAGAAAAGAGTAAGAAAGGTGCGGGAGGCCCTGCTGTGGGAGAGAGTCGCATATGCTGTCCTAGCTGCTCGGATTTCAGGACAGCACTAGCCATCTTATGGTGGCACAATAGAGTTAGACACCTCCCTCCCCCTCTCCCTCTCCCTCTCCCTCTCCCTCTCCCTCCCCCTCTCCCTCTCCCTCTCTCTCTTTTTCTCCCTCCCCCCCTCCTCTCCCCAGCCTCTAATCTGCTGTTGAGCTCACTTGGTGCCTCCTCATTCCAGTTTCGTGTCTATAATCTCCCTGCCTTATCCTGCTTACAGGGTCCCATTCTATGTTAGTTATCACTCCTGCTTTTAATTTCTGTTAGTTATTTGAGTTTGGTTTGCTGTTATTGGTTTTCTTTCTTCTCTTTTCTTTTGAGACAGGGACTCAGTATATAACCCTGGCTGGCCTGGCTTTTTTCTTTTTTTTTTTTCTTTTTGGTTTTGTTTTTTCAAGACAGGGTTTCTTTGTGTAACAGCAGCCCTGGCTGGCCTCGAACTCACAGCTATCTGCCTGCCTCTGCCTCCTGGGTGCTGGGATTAAAGGCGTGCACCACCATGCACAGCCTGGCCTGGCACTCTATATGTAGCTGGCTTTCAGCTCACAGAGAGCCACCTGCTTCTGCCTCACAAGTACTAGGATTAAAGGCATATGTCATTATGCCCTGATCGCAAAAATAGTTTTTATGTTTTGTTTTGTTTTTGTTTGGAGGAAAGAGAGTCTCTCTGTATCCTGGAACTCAGGTTTGAGGCTGGAGAAATGGCTCAGTGGTTGAAAGTACTGGCTGCTCTTCCAGAAGACTCTGGTTCAATTTCCAGCACGCATATGGCAGCTCACAACTGTCTGTAACTCCAGTTTCAGGGGATCTGAACTCTGCGGGCACAGCATTCACATGCTGCACAGACATTCATGCAGGCAAAACACTCATACACATAAAATATAAAGAAGCCTGCTGGCCTCAAGATCCCTGAGACCCACCTGCCTCTGCCTCCCAAGTCCAGAAATTAAAGGTGTGCGTCATTATACCTGGCTCAGCTTTTGTTCTAAGACTTCTACTTATTTAGGTTGTTTTTTTCTGGTGGTATTTTAAATTGTTCTTTTTCATTGTAAATATGCACACAATAAATGAGCGAGTCACCCATGTTAGTGCAGTGAGATGTGTTCCCACTGTCGTGCAGCTGTCAGGCCTGTCTATTTCCAGACTGCCTCATCATCCTAAGTAGCCTCCGTGTTCACTACACTGTCACTCCCATCCATCATGGCTTCTGGTACCTCATTCTCTGCTTTCCATGCTGCTGGATTCGCCCGTTGTACACACGTCATGGAGCTGGAGTCATCTGTCGTGTGTCTGCCTCTTTTACTAAGCACATATATTCGCTGCAGGCACACGCACAGCACTTTGTTCACCGATGCTGGACATAGGCAGTTTATACCTTTTTTAATGTGTGTGGTTCCGGAAATCAAACCAAGTGTGCACACGGCAGGCAGGTACTCAGTAGCCATGAGGTCTTTTCTTTTCCTGTGACTTATTGTGTTTTAGTTTGAGGCTTTAGGTCATAACTTAGCCTGGTTTGAAGACATTGGGAACTCAAGGCCTAGTCTTTATGGGGACTGACTCATTTCTGTTTTACGTTGGCTCCTAGGGCAGCCCTCGGGGAGTTTACCAGAACCCTTTTTTTCTGGGGGGGGCGGCTCTCATTTCCACTTTTCCTCCTATGGTGGAGCCCGCTGAGCCTTTCAGCGTCTGGTGCTCTGGTAGAATCAGCAGTGCATAGAAACACCACCCACTGGCTCTCCTGAGGAAAACCTTCCTTCCCATCTCAGCCCCACAGGCACCCCTGGACCTCCACAGAGAGGGGGTTTAAATTATATCAAGACATTTCTCCTAGCCTTTCCTCTCTTTGCCCCATTGTCTGTGGTTGTGCAATCCTGGGGCTCTGAGGAGGGAAGGGTGGTTAGCTGTTGGGGATACAGCTCAAGGGCTGGCCTCACCGTGCTGCTTATTCTTTCTCTGTATTCTGACCGTGAAGAGGCTGCGCCCAGGTAGGCATCCTCAGGGCGCTGGCAGAGTGTGGCATCCCCGTGGACATGATCGGAGGGACATCCATCGGCGCGTTCATGGGTGCTCTGTTTGCTGAGGAGCGGAGCTACAGCCAGATCCGGATTCGGGCCAAGCAGTGGGCAGAGGTGAGCGGGCCAAGCAGTGGGCAGAGGTGGGCAGGCCCCCTCCACCGTCAGGGGGCAGGCGTGGGGGCCAGAGCATGGCCTGTGTGCCAAAGGCAGCACATAAAGCAGGAAACGACTGAGAAATGGTGGGAGAAGGCCAGGAATAGGTGGCAGGAGGTGACCTGTGGCAGGTAAGGGGAGGAGGCCCTAGGGCAGGTAGTGGGAGGTGGTCTGCTTTGTGCTCTAGTCTTAAGTGGTAAGAGGTTTACCAGGTGACAACACAGAGGGCCAGTGTCACTGAAGGGGGAGCTAGTGGTTCCTACAGTCCTTGGAAACAAGAGGCACAGCTGCACCAGCGCCTACCGTGGGCAGGAGAGAGAAAGCCAGAGTCAGTCAAGATCAGGGACGAGTACAGGCCTCAGATTTTTTTTCTAAAAATAATTCTTGAGAATTTTGTATGCGTATATAATATGATCTTATCTGCCTCCCACTCACCCTCTCCAACCCCCCTCCATAGTCCCCAACATGTGCATTTTCCCACTTCATGTCCTTTTTACCCTTTTATTAGTTGTTTGAGAACTTCATACGGTGTGTTTTGATCACATTCAACCCCTCCTTCAAGGCCCCCAATGTACTCTCCCCCTCCTCAGCCATGCTGTGGGCTTCTGAGGCAAAGGCAAGGCAGGGCACACAGCCTCAGCCTGGTTAGCATGAGCATCCCAGCAGGCTTGCCTGGCCCCTGGCCCTAGGTGATGTAAGAAGAGTATTGCCTTGGTGTGAGTCAAGCCAGGGCGGGGCTGAGTGTGGGCTCGCGGTGGTAGCGGCGGCGGCGGCGGCGGCGGCGGCACAGACGTGACTTCTCTGCTGTTAGTCCAGCCTTGTCATAAATGGACAGCAGAGCCAAAACATCAAACAGAATCAAAGGCAGGTGGAGCGGCTCCCTCAGCTCCGCATTGCCAGCAGGCAGCTCATAGCCCTCTCGAGGCTGGGCCGCTCCTGCGGGACAAGTGGAACCCCACTGAGACCATGTGTGGCATCAAAAGCCTTGTGCTCTCCTTTTCCAAAGAAAAGAAAATTGGTCATCCTTCGTGCAGAGGCTGAGGAGTGGGCTCTCTGCGGCATTCGCAAAGCTAAGGGCAGCCTGCGGCTCTCTGCCCAGAAATAGTTCTAACACGGAACGAGTGGCCATCAAAAAAGAGAGCCTAGTGGCATGTCCTGTCCTGTCCTTAGTGATATGCCAGCCATCACTGGGGGTTGCCTCTGACATCAGCAACCACAGGACAGCTTAGGATGTAGTCCTGGGCTGGGAGGACAAGCACAGGACCCGTGCAGAGTGTTTTCGCTTCCCTCCTCCTGTATGTCTGGTGCTGAGGATGGGCAGTGAGAAGAGCCAGGGCACTTGGGGCTGGTCCTCCCACCATCCTGAGAGTGAACTACACTGTGGTACCCTGTCGAGGTCCACACCCTGCAGGAGGCTGCTGTTGGACATAACGGAGATGGAGCTTATGGACATAAGTGCCAACCTGCCATGCTGAAGAGATGGGTGACAGTGTCCAGCGGCTCCCCTGGCTCAGGCCCTGAGCCGAATCTTAAGCTGTCTCGGTCACTCATGTGTCTTATGGAAAGGTCTTCACAGAGCTTCTGAGCTGTGGGCTCTTCTTATTGTTAACCTTCCCAGAGCTGGTGACTCTATCCAACCCTGTGCTCCCTCAGCTAGCTATATAGGACAACTTAAAGCACAAAGGTCTGCTGGAGTCCCCAGGGGATCTCAGGCCTGGCTGGGTGAGGAAGGACAGAAGGTATGGAGCTATGTGAGCTATACCTTAGCTTCTAAGCCCGGGAGCTGTTGCTGCCTCAACCCCACAAGGGTGCTCTCATGACACTTCAGGCAGTTGGACCTGTGGGTTCTCTTAGCTGCCTGTGTTCTGAGGCACAAAGCGTGTGCTGTGCCTGTATCCTGCTTTAGCAGGGTCCCACAGGCCAGAATGATTTCTTCAGGAAGCATCTCTCATATCTCTAGGATATGACGTCGATGGTGAAGACCATAATGGACCTGACCTACCCAATCACGTCCATGTTCTCTGGCACCGGCTTCAACAGCAGCATCAGCAGCGTCTTCAGAGACCGGCAGATTGAGGTGTGCCCTACAACACCTGGCTCACATGGGCTGCTCAGTGGCCTTGGGCACTTGGTCTTACTTTCCATGTGCATTTGTCCCTAGATGGACAGGGACCAATGTGGGAGGATGTTTCTCCTGATCCCTGTCCTTCCTACAGGACCTGTGGCTCCCCTACTTTGCCATCACCACCGACATCACAGCCTCTGCCATGCGGGTCCACACAGATGGTGAGAGCCTTCATCAACCAAAAGCACCATAGGGTCAGCAGCTCTAGGATCTTAGGAAGGTATGGCAGCACGGGCAGGTGGCGCTATGAGATTGGTGAGGGCACTGAGGGTCTTTCAAAGGAAGCAAAGTCACAGGCGCATTTGTGCAAGGTAGGTAGAGGATTTCTCTGCCACAGGCATACTAGGTAAAGTAGAGCACTTGGGAGCAAGATACCAGGTGGACAAAGGGGCCTCCGAGGAAGGAGCAGGAGAGAAGCAGACGAGGCTCTGATTCTCCAGCGCAGGACCAGGACCACAGAGGGCAGAGAAGGATTCCTTCCTGGCCACTTTCCCCACCAGACCTTTCTGATGCTCTAGGCTCGCTGTGGAGGTATGTCCGTGCAAGCATGTCCTTGTCAGGCTACATGCCCCCACTCTGCGACCCCAAGGATGGACACCTGCTGATGGACGGAGGTTACATCAACAACCTCCCAGGTACTGCAGAGGATGCCGGAGTGCCCTCCCCCCCTCATGCTGGTACATAGCTCTTTGGTCATTCTGCCCTGTGGCTGCCTGCCACAGCCGCCTCCACACCAGGAAGGCTGGGGTGGTACACGTTTTCCTTAGAGTATGCCAAGAGAAAATGTCAGGCTGGCATCAGCTCATGGAGAACACATGCGCATGTGCCCATGCGTGCACATGCGCACAGCCTGCTCCTAGCATATGGCTCTGCCTGTTAGCACAGCAGCCGCCGAACAAAGGCCAAGGAGACAAACCAGGAGCAATTGATTTCCATCTGTGCCCACAGTGGGAAACTAAGAGCCTGCAGGTGTTGAGTGTGGTATGCGTGAGGCCACGCCTGCTACCTGTTGGTTGGCTACATGCTCAGGAGGTATTGCACACAGTTCTGTGCACTTCTCACACAAGCTGAGACATTAGATCTACTGCCTCCATAGGCCCAGGGAGAATACTAGAGAGGGTCCCCTCCCTGGTGGAGCCACCAAGAGAAACAAGGCCCTTGTAGTGCTTAGGAAAGCAGGGTCTGCCTTCCTGCTGTTTTTCCCATTCCTCCTGGGGTACCATCCTATACCCTGGTTCTGCATTCTTGACCTGGGTGGTAACCAGACTCCCTTTTTCTCTGTAGCGGATGTGGCGAGATCCATGGGGGCAAAGGTTGTGATTGCCATTGATGTTGGCAGCCGGGACGAGACGGACCTCACCAACTATGGCGATGCGTTGTCTGGATGGTGGTTGCTTTGGAAACGCTGGAACCCCTTGGCCACCAAAGTCAAGGTAGGCTTGGTACCAGATGGGCTAGATGGCCCGTCATCTGCTCTCAGCCATCCCCGGCAGTAGGGCTGTGGAAGCAACTCCCAAGTTGAGGGTTCAGCAGATCTGGGCCACTTGCCTGTACTGCTCCCCGGAGCCTGGGACTAACTCTGGGACGAGGGGCAGAAACGGGGCTTCATAGCTCTCCAGTCCAGGTCACACCTTCAGGACTCAGGCTCAGGGCTCACCCTCTGCCTGGGCCAGGAGGCACGAGGAGGGAAGGCCAGGGTAGGAGGCTCAGGCATTCTTGGCAGGTGTTGAACATGGCAGAGATTCAGACTCGGCTGGCCTATGTGTGCTGCGTGCGGCAGCTGGAGATGGTGAAGAACAGTGACTATTGCGAGTACCTGAGGCCTCCTATCGACAGCTACCGCACCCTGGACTTCGGCAAGTTCGATGAGATCTGTGTGAGTGCCGTCAGCTGGTTCCAAGGGAAGAGGGACTCGGGGATCTGTCGGTTCTGACGGTTGGTGCCTCTTCAGCCTCTTCTCTAAGAGCACGACAGGGGGCTCCCTCAAGTTCCTGATGGGGCTTCCTTCCTGCACAGGGAGTTGGGTATCAACACGGGAGGACAGTGTTTGACATCTGGGTTCGGAGTGGTGTGCTAGAGAAGATGCTGCAGGACCAGCAGGGGACAAGCCAGAGGAAGGACTGTGGGGTGAGATGGCAGGATGGGGAGGGGCCACCGCACTGGACCATCCACTCCGCCTGTGTGCAGCCAAGACAGGTGACGTGCTGTGCTGCTCCCTGCCTCACCCCAGGTGCTCACGTGTCCCAATGCCTCCTTCACCGACCTCGCTGAGATCGTGTCACGGATTGAGCCGGCCAAGGTGGCTGCAGTGGATGGTGAGTTAGCTGGTCCAGAAAGTGGGCCTGCGTAACAGAGGCTGGGCAGGCAAGAGGTGGCCAGACCTCGCTGCTCTGGACCCCTCACTCTTGCCCTTGAAGAAGTCACCAACACTTGAGCTCTGCTGACCAAGAACCAAACTATGGCTTCTCCACTGTGTCAAGACCCAGGACTATCTGTCTAGCTCAAGAGTTGCCACAAGAGTGGGGCTGTCTCCTAGGCCACTCCACATAACGTCCTAGCCACATCACAGGCCTTCAGGGGAGCCTACTGGCAGAGCTTACAGAAGGCCTGAGGGCCACTGCTCTCGGGCCATCAGCCACCGTCCCCACCCCCACCTTGCAGTAGAACAGCATGTTCTGCAGCATTGCCTGCTGTGTGTTTCATCTTAAAGAGGAACTTGAAAGATGCCCTAGGGCCTTTCTCGGGTAAGAGCTGCAAGCGCTGAGCTGACTTTGTGCTGGCCAGACCCCTCCCTCTGTGTGCTCAGGGAGCAGGTAAAGAGGGCCAGCTTACTCCTTGTTTTTGTGAAGTGGAGAAAGCCAGCTGTGAAGTATTATTGCTGGGTCTGCTGCAGCTTCCTCTGCTGGCCCTGGGAACTGTGTCACCATGGGGTGGGGGATGGAAGGTCTGTGGCCACATTATGCCTCAGTGCCAGCTGTGCTGGGCACAGTCACTGTCCTTGGGGAGAGGACCAGTGTATTCCTTTCTTCTGCTCCAGATGAATCTGACTATCAGACAGAGTATGAGGAGGAGCTGCCTGACAACCCTAAGGAAACATACGCTGACTTCCAGAGCACTGGGACCGAGTTGGACTCTGACTCGGTGAGGTGCTGAGCCCTGCCCTGCCTGTGCCCCTTGCTTGTGCCCACTCTGAGGTCCCCAGACAGGGCCTGCTCCTGGTCCCTGAGTCTGAGCTAACTACTCCCTCCTACTCCAGGTGATGCAGCCTGGAGCCTGGCAACCCCTACTTCACATTCCTTGACCATGTATGATTTGCTTTCAGGAGGATGAGCCTTCACTGTGGCAAGGGCCCCCTGGCTTGACTTCCTCGGAACAGTCCCGGGACTCCTGCCCTTGGCTTCCTGATCAAGAGGACCAGGTCAAGAGGACCAGGAGCCAAGACTCTGATGCCCTTCCTGCCCGGCTTTAAACAGAGCACAGTGCTCCCGGGAGCCCCACCCTTAGACCGAGGCTGCACCCACTAGGTGGCTACTTCAGTTGCCTGAGATCAAGCTGGGTGGTGCATCCCTCTGGTGTCTTCCAGGGGCCTCGCCTGTGTTAGAGGAGTCATGGGCCTCTTCTCTTCACTGGCACCCTTTGTATCCCCACAGTAATAGTGAGGGGCTCTAAAGCCTCTGTGAGGCATGGGAGCGTGGGATTGGCATCTTAATAAAAGTCAGTCTGATTGTGTGGATATCTCACTCTGGTGTAAAGGTGGCAAAGAGCTAGATGGACTTGAGGTACAGAGTCAGTGGGGTGGTCACATGTTCTCTTAGGACCCTTTTGCTGGTTCCTGCAAACCCCAGGCAGCAACTCTAGGCTAGGCAGGCAGGATGCTCCGATCTGGACGGACCTAGGCTTCCTCCCCCCGTGCCCCACTCCCAAACCTAGGTGAGCTCCCGGGTTTCTTGGGCAGTCCTCACCCCCAGGCATACCTGGGCGCTGCCTCAAGTGGAAGGGCTTCACTTTAGTTTTGGGAGGGTCGCCCCACAAAGAAAGCCTCAGGGAGGAGCGGCTTTTAGTCACGCCCATACCCGTCATCATGGGGGTGGTGCCAGCCCAGGCTTGGCGTCAGGAGGCGGAGCACCGCCCCCGGGTCCAGCCGCGCTCTCCTACCGAGGCTGGACGCGCTGGGCGCTGGGTGCGGCCATGCGGGGCCCGGGCCTGAGTGTGACCCTGACCCTGAGGCCGAGACCTAGCGCGACCTCAGGCGCGGTACGGCTACCCCGGCAGAGGCGGCGGGCGCGGGGCGCGCTCTGAAGCCCGGGGGATGCGCGGGCGCCGTGACCATGGGTGCCGCCGCCTCCAGGAGGAGGGCGCTGAGGAGCGAGGCCATGTCCTCGGTAGCGGCCAAAGTAAGGTGAGTGCGGCGGGCTGACCGGGAGGTTAGGTAGCCGCTGCTGACTTCCGCCTGTGCTGTGTGCTGCTGCCCCAGCGCCCTGCAGCTTTTCCGTTACGACTGGAGTGGGCCTTGGGCCTTAAAACCCAACGCCCACAGGCTAGGCAGATTGAACAGAAAGCAGTTGGAGGTCTGTGGTCAGGATGCTCTGTGGTGGGTTGAGCGAGCCCATTTCTTCTCATGTTGATGTGGAGGGTCTGGATGGGGGTAGGTCTGGTAGGGAGGGTCTTGCCAGTGTCGAAGGCTGGTAGCCAGCATGCACTGACCGTGTTCTCTCTGTCCACCCTCCAGAGCAGCCCGAGCGTTTGGAGAGTACCTGTCCCAGAGTCACCCTGAGAACCGCAACGGTGCAGGTAGGGACACAGGAAACAAATGGCTGTGTAGGGTGAGCCCTCTGCCCCAGGTCAGGACTGGTGGAGTGTTGAGCCTGCAGCCCAGGTACCCTGCCGGCTTGTCTTTCTCACATCCCCTGCCCTCCAGGGCCCCGGAGCCCTAGGAGGAGCTTCAATCACCCATCTCCATGGCGCCCTCCCAGCCTGGGTTGTTGGCATGGCAACAGGCCTCTTGGCACCCCCAGGGCTGGCACCACTGTCTGGGGGCCAGCTGGTGGGGGGGAGGGGAGAAGTTGGCACCAGGCAAATGGGTGTATCTGCAGGCTCCTGGAGGGGGGATATGGGCCTGTCTGTTCTACACCCCCTCCCCGTGATTATGCACAGGTGGTAAGGCCTGCCTGTCACCCCAGGCCACACTCTCAGAAGGGCCTCAAGCCCAGATGAGAAGAGAAATGGTACACCTGGCAGGACCTTTTCTAGCAAGCAGAGCCCCTCATCAAGCGTGGTGCTTGCTGGCTTGGTGCCCTTGGTATACCACAAGACCGGGTGGGTAGACCAGCGGGCTGAAGGCTCACCTGCCGCTGCCTTTCCCTTAGACCACCTGCTGGCTGACGCCTACTCTGGCCACGACGGGTCCCCAGAGATGCAGCCTGCCCCCCAGAACAAGCGCCGCCTCTCCCTCGTCTCCAATGGCCGCTATGAGGGCAGCATCTCAGATGAGGCAGTCAGCGGGAAGCCGGCTCCAGAGGGCCCCCAGCCCCGTGTGTACACCATCTCTAGAGAGCCAGCCCTGCTGCCGGGCTCTGAAGCTGAAGCCATTGAGCTAGCCGTGGTAAAGGGGAGGAGGCAGCGGGAGCGGCACCCTCACCACCATAGCCAGCCCCTGCGTGCCAGCCCAGGCAGCAGCCATGAGGACATCAGCAGGCCCTGCCAAAGCTGGGCAGGCAGCCGCCAGGGCTCCAAAGAATGCCCAGGATGTGCCCAGCTGGTCCCTGGTCCCTCCCCTCGGGCCTTTGGGCTGGAACAGCCACCTCTACCTGAGGCACCTGGCAGCCACAAGAAGCTGGAGAGGATGCACAGTGTTGACCGAGTGTCTGGTGAGGGGCCGTATCTCTGGGCCTGGGCAGGTTTTTTGGGGGTAGCCGTTAGCAGCAGCAAACATTATGTGTCATGGTGTGATGGCAGTCAGGATGAAATCCCTTCGGTTTGAGCTCACCCCTTCCCCCAAATCGTACACATTGTAGCCTCCCTCAGATCAAAAGCAAGTCCACCAGGCAGTTTATTAAGGATGCTTCCTGGAGGAGGCGCATGGGAGGGTCTTGAAGACATAGAAAACATGGCTTAGTGTCTTAAGAAACTACAAGGGGTGGGAAGCAGTTTGGGCCCTGAGATTGATGTCAGTGTGAAGGGAGGGGTTGGAATACCCAAAGAGTGCTGTGTTTAGAAATTGTCCTTCCCTACAGAGCATCCCCCTTAGGACATCCCAGGAGCCCCGTGCCTGGGCTTCAGAGAGTAGCTAGCTCTAGACGTCTCCACTCTAAGGACCTCGCGCTCACTCTCTTGTGGGGATACAAGGAGGGATGTGTCTGGCCAGCTGGGAGCTGGGAAGAGCTCCCTTATGTCCAAGGGAGACAGACCCAGAGGATGTCCCTCACACTCAGAACAGCTGCAGGGAGAGCCTCCTCAAGCCAGGGCGTAGGAGGGGGTGGCTCAGTGGTTAAGAACTTGCTGCTCTTTCAGAGGACCAGAGTTTGTTTCCTAGCACCCACATCAGATAGCTCACAACCACCTGTGAGCTCCACCAGGATCAGACACCTCTAGTACCCCTCCTTCTCTCAAAAAAAAAAAAAAAAAAAAAAGTTTTTTTTGTTTTTTTTTAAGCCGCAAGTCAGAGAGTCTGGATGGGCAGAGTTACGTCCTGGAACCCCACCCTAGCCAGCCTTTTCTCTGCCCGGGGCCTCTTCCCCATAGGGAGGGATCAGGCTACAGGATTCCTGCCCTTGCCAGCCATAGTCTCTTCCTTCTTCCAGATGACGTCCCCATCCGTACCTGGTTCCCCAAGGAAAACCTTTTCAGCTTCCAGACGGCAACCACAACTATGCAAGCGTGAGTCCAGGGCTGGGCTGCCTCTTCCAAGGGCTTAGGAAATGCTGGGCTGTCTCTTCCTAGGGCTTAGGAAGTGCTGGGCTGTTTCTTCCTAGGGCTTAGGAAGTGCTGGCAGCTCCTGCCCGGCCTCTGGCTCAGCTGGGGCCTTCTGAATGGCCTCAGGTGCCACAGCCACACTGCTGAGTCTGCTGACCGGCCAAGCCGAGGCTCTCAGCCCCAGCAGCATGAGACTCCCTGCTACCTCAGACCATATCCTACCCCCGCTTCCCCTGCCCCTTTCTGTACCCGTGTCCCCTATGGGCATACCTTGCATGCAGCCTACCCACTTACCTGTGGCCCTGTTGTCTTCCCTTTTCCCAAGAGACCTGCCCCAGAGTTACAGCTGATAGCAACTTCCCAAGTGGTTTGAGGGGTGGGGGGTGGGGTGGGCGTTGGTCCTCATGCACACCCTGAACTCTAGCCTCATTCTGCGTCATGTGTGATGGGTGACTGTCACCAAGGGTCTCTTAGAAGTCTGCTCCTCTTTACCTGACATGCTTCTATGTCTTCCTCCCAAGGAGATGCCTTTGAAGCAAAGTCCCTCACCAAAGCAGTCCTACTCCACCCCTAATTGCTATGACAAAGTGGGCAGGGCACAGGCAAGCTTCTGTTGGTCCAAACCCCAGCTTTGCCTGGCTAGAACCCAGCACCTGATGACATGGGCCAGTGGCTCAGCCTCTGGTGCCTATTGACTGCTGGCCTTGAGTCCAGGAGACATCCTTTTGGGAGGAAACTACCCTCGGGGGCCCCCGGGGATGGGGGAGGGGACCTGAAGGAAGCCGGAGATCCACACTCATTTTGTTTTCTTTCTCTTGCTGCCTCTTCGCACCGTGACTTCAGCATCTCGTAAGTACGCCATGCAGTGTGCACTTAAGGGCACAGCCATTGTCCTGGGGGACCCTCCCATCCATGGATAGACTTCTGCAGGTCAGGGACCCTGGGCCTGGGCAGCGAGTAGTGCTGAGCTCCCTAAGGCCTGCTGGGAGCTGGGCCTGGGATGCCCCACTGGGCCCCTCTGTCTCCACGTCTGTGTCCCTCCTGCCTTCAGCCAAGGGCAGTGCTGACTTGCGGCGGTTTCTCAGGGTATTCAGGGGCTACGCGGAGAGGAAGCGCCGGAAACGGGAGAATGATTCCGCGTCTGTAATCCAGAGGTAGGGCCTGCCAGCCACTCGCCACCAGGGTCTGTCTCTGGTCTGCACTGGCCTGGCCAGGGCCCTCCTGGCCCTGGAAGACCTAATGGGGGAAGGGTGGTGGCGACCACTGGCCTGGCCCTGCTCTGGGGACGTGGCAGGCAGGAGGCCATGTGGCCAGGCTGTATTTCAGCCCCTGAACCTATACTTTGAGGGTACACTGACAGTCATATTGAGGCTAGCTGGCCCATCCGTGTCTGTCTAGCCATGGAGCCCAGAGTTACTCAGCCAGTGGCGTGGCCTACCTACCCTCCAATCCTACCAACCTCAGAGGTGTTTCTAGGAAACTGGACATGGGGTCTTGGCACAAAGCCAGTGTCCCTAGTGGGGAAGGGACACCTGGACATCCCCAGACCATCTCGTGGGAGTATGGGTGAGGGTATTAGGATATCTTTGCGACAGAGGAAATGTCTGCCAAAAGCCTCAGCAAGAAACACCCTGAAAGGAGAGATTCAACGTGCCTGTGTTCTGCAGTTCTGGAAGGGTCTCAGGAGGAGGCAGGCCTTGAATATGAGCCTTGGGGAGATTGTTCTGTGTCCAGCCTCAGCGTGGTCAGGGACTAGGTGGGCAGGAGCCAACATCCACCCCTCTACGGACCCTCATCACCCGACGCTTTCTCCTTCAGGAACTTCCGCAAACACCTGCGCATGGTTGGCAGTCGGCGGGTGAAGGCCCAGAGTAAGATGGGCCCTGGGGAGGCGGGCAGTGCTGCGCTTTGCAGGCTGGGGCTTTGCATGTTGCCAGTCCACCTCCCCTTTCCCCGCATCCTGCCTTTCCCCCTCAGATACCTCCCGTTGGCCATGTCCTGCCTTCCCCTCAGGTCTTGCCTCCTCTTTGGTGTTCCGCTCCTGTCCACCCCGTCTCAGTGTTCTGTCTCGCTTGCCCAACAGTGTTCTACGTCACCCAGGCCCTACTTGACCGGTCCCTTAACCCAGTGTTCTGCCTGGCTTAGGCTCTGCCCTGAGCCCGTTCAGTCGTCCACACTGTGCCTTTTGCCTCTGCCCTAATGTCCTCCAAGTTGAGACTGCTCCTAGTATTTTGTGCCTCTACACGAACCTTCCCATTGGTCTTAGTCCACTGTATGTGACCTCAGGCCTCGTCCCTGTCGGCTTCTGCCTCTCCACACACCCCAGGCCCCAGCCTAGGGCCTGAGTCTGCTCTGTTCTTGCCCCCTCTGGCTAATGGGGCTTTGCTCTCACTGCAGCGTTCGCCGAGCGGCGCGAACGGAGCTTCAGCCGGTCCTGGAGCGACCCCACCCCTATGAAAGCCGACACTTCCCAAGACTCCCGAGACAGTAGGTGTCCAGATGCAGCTTGTCCCACTTCCCTGACAGTTCCTTAGGCCCACATCCCTGCCAGGAGTCCCATGCCAGTACCGCTAGGCTTCTGCGCTTTTGCTCTCTGAGCCTCAGTTTACCTGTCTATGAGATGGGCATACCTGGTATCTCCTATCTCTTAGGTGGGGTTAACTAATGGCTAAGCAATGCTGATGGGGCATCTGTAAGGTGGTACCCACTGTCTCTCAGGGCATACTCGGCCACAGCTGACACTTGTGCTGGGTCCCAGCTTCACATGTCTCTCTTCCTACACGGGGCTGCTTCCCACTGGTGTCAGTGGCCCAGCTCTGCAGTTTGCGCGTGACTGTAACCTTCTTACCTACCCAAAGACCCTCCGGGGCATGGTTGGGCTCTACGGGTGGTATGCCACTCTCCTGGTGACCCCTCCTGCTTCTAGGTAGTGACCTGCAGAGCTCACACTGCACCCTGGATGAGGCTTGTGAGGACCTGGACTGGGACACAGAGAAAGGCCTGGAAGCCATGGCCTGCAACACTGAGGGCTTCTTGCCACCCAAGGTCATGGTGAGGCCTGTCCCTGGGTGCACCTCATGGCACTTAGGTGGAGCGCAGCCTTGTCCTCTGGTCCTCCCCACCATGCCCACACTCCATCCTTGGCTTGCGGAGGGGTCTCCAAGGCTCTCCTCAGTGTAAAGGTCCTTAGGGTCTTAGCCCCCTGCTTCCTGGGGGAGTTTCAGAGGTCAGGGTCATCATAAGGCTCCCTCGTGGCTGTGAGTGTGCCTCATAGGGCTTTCCCTGTCTCCCACAGCTGATCTCCTCCAAGGTGCCAAAAGCTGAGTACATCCCTACCATCATCCGCAGGGATGACCCCTCCATCATTCCTATCCTCTACGTGAGTGTCCAGAGCTCGGGACCCCCTCCCACTTGGGGTCCAGCTACTGTTGCCTGAATGCCTGGGGGGCGGGGCGGCTAGCAAGGGCTCTGATGGGCGGCATGTCTGTTCTCAGGACCATGAGCATGCGACGTTTGAGGACATCCTGGGTATGTATCCTGCTCACTTGGTCTGGTGGCTGGCAGGGAGGGTGGCCTGGGCGGGGCGGTGCGAGGCAGGGCGGGCGGTGCTCAGAGCCCTCTGTCCACAGAGGAGATTGAGAAGAAGCTGAACCTCTATCACAAGGGGGCCAAGATCTGGAAGATGCTGATCTTCTGCCAGGTAGGCGGAGAGGTCAGTGTGGTCGGGGCAGAGGCCACGACTCCCGCTAAGTCTGCTGCCTATGTTCACACGTGGGAGTCAGCGGGTGGGCGCACCTGTGGCCTGGGGGGGTACCCCGAGGCCTGACCATGACCTCTTACAGGGCGGCCCTGGACACCTTTATTTGCTCAAGAACAAGGTGGCCACCTTTGCCAAAGTGGAGAAGGAAGAGGACATGATCCAGTGAGATGGGGGTGGGGGTTGGGAGTGGGGGAGCATGGGGGGGGGGTGGGGAGGTACAGGGGTGGGGTTACTCTGGGTTGTGGGAGGGCAGTCTTGAACCTGCTCTATTGCTCCCAGTCCCCTCCCCCTCCACCGCGCTTCTCCCTGGGTAGCTCGGTCAAGGGGCCTCGTCAGCCCTGAGCTGAGGCCATCTTGTAACTCCCACCAGCTTCTGGAAGAGGCTGAGCCGCCTGATGAGCAAAGTGAACCCAGAGCCGAACGTCATCCATATCATGGGCTGCTACATTCTGGGGAACCCCAATGGGGAGAAGGTAGGCGCTCAGAGCTATGAGAAGTGGGGGGCAAGGCTGCCCGCTGGTCCTGGCACGTCCCTTCTGCTTCAGCCCGAGGTGGGTCCTGCCCTGAACCCCACACTCATGGCCTTGCCCTTCTTGAAGCTGTTCCAGAACCTCAGGACCCTCATGACTCCTTACAAGGTTACCTTTGAGTCGCCCCTGGAGCTGTCTGCCCAAGGTCAGTTACCTCAGCTGATTGACTAGAGGGCTGCGGTAGGCCTGAGCCTCCCAGTCAGGCCTGAGCCTCCTGGCCTTTGTCTTTCCTGCCCAGGGAAGCAGATGATTGAGACCTACTTTGACTTCCGGCTATATCGCCTGTGGAAGAGCCGCCAGCACTCAAAGCTGCTGGACTTTGATGACGTCCTGTGAGAAGCAAGGGTCATGCCCAGGCACCGCCAGGCCAATTCCTCTGGACTGGGGACCTAGGGCTGGGCCATCACTTGCACCCAGGACCGCGTGACCCTGGCCTTGCCCACAGCCACTTCAGGGACCCTCAGACATTGCTCAGGTTCTCGTAGGGTCTGGTTCTTGCTGCACCACTGGGCTACAGAGGCCATAGTCCTGGGGGCCTGGAGGAAGAAACTCACCCCATGGCCAGTGGCCTCTTAATGGCCAGGGCATTGGCCTGTCATGCCTCGCCTGGAGGCTGCAGCATTGGGAATTCCCACCATGGGGTTCATAGAAATAAGTGCAATTTTTTTATACCCCTGAAACAATTTGAAGGGAAGCAGCATTCCTGCTTAACTAGTTGAGCACTCGGCTACTAGTTAGAGTCTAGGACGAGCAGCTCGGTGTGTGTTCAGGTCCTCCTGTCCCCAGCCTCTCAGCCCTGCTGTATCTGATCACCAGCACCAGGATGGCCCGTCTCTGTGGGGCTGGCTCTGCCAGGCTGCCAAGCCTGGCCCGGGCTATACTGGCCAAATATGTCTGCTTTCACCCCCTCTTGTCACCCCTTGCGTACTTTGACCTCATCGTGGCAAGGGGTAGCCCGAGCAGTAGGAGGGAGGAAAACCTCACCTCCCCTCTGCTCACGGGAGGCACTGGGTTGCCAGCTGTTGCCCACTCACCTCCTCAAGCCACTTGTCTCCCTTGCTGCTGTTGAGCTCAGCTTTTTCCAGCCTCGATCTGGAAGCCACATCCCAGCACAGAGGCTTAGGGGTGTGGTGGGGCCAGCTGGGGATGGGCCCTGGAAAGCAAGAACCTCACCATCTTCGTAGTGGGGGTCTGGATCTGTCACTCCAGGCTGGAGAGTCAAGTAGCTGGTGAATTTGGAGGTCCCCATGACCCCTTCACGGTCTTGCCCAGGGTCTAGCAGGGTGGGCTCTCTTGTACATAGTTGGAGCTTGGGGGCAGGCCCCCCTTTTATAGAGCCTGGGGTCTGAGGACACCTGGCTGTGTCCCTGACCAAGGGGAGGTAGGATTGGGCTCTGAACAATGTACGATATCCCTTAGAGTGACCATTAAACTTGACCCTCTGCTGCAGCTGCCCTGTGGCTCTTCTCATTTGGTACTGATGCCGGCCTGAGGCCACTGCCACACGGCTTCCTCCACACCTGGGTCTGTGCAGAACATCCACCCTTAGGGTAAGGACCACGAGAAGATGATGGTAGGGATCTCCCATAATGTCCACCAACCACAGGAGAAGGTGGAGACACTACCTTCTCCCTGTAGTGATAAGAACCAGGGGTTGTGGCCCTAGAAAAGGACTAAGTAGGGTCTGAGAGGCATAGGAGGGAAGGCTGCTCCAGGCCTCTTCCAGGCCACTCTTCGTGTGGCCAGGGCAAGAAGCCAGCGTGAGCACAGCCTCAAGTGTCCAAGGTACAACTAGACTTAGCAGTGTTAGGAGCAAGAGCAGCTGGGCAGTTGTAGGGGTGGGGTGGGGGTGCAGTATGCAGCACGAGGGCCTGGCAGGCTGGAGGCTGGAGGCTGGGGACTGCTGTTCTGCATGCCCGAGGGAAGACTACAAGGAAGAAGGCATGGTTTGGGGGCCACCATGAACAGTTTTGGGAGGTTGGATTAGGTTAGTCTGTATGTTCATTTGGCTACACATGTTCTCTGAAGTAATGCGAATCACACTGTGTGTGTGTGTGTGTGTGTGTGTGTGTGTGTGTGTGTGTGTGTGTGTGTCAGTGTCACTGCAAGCCTAGAACAGGCAGACACTTGCTCTGGGAGGCCGTGCAGGCTCAGCCTGGGCTCTAGCTGGGGGAGTAGAGGTGCCTGCCCATGTCCCTGAAAGTTGGTTAGACCAGTAGGTTGGGTTTGTGGGGTCCACAAGGTTCTTTTCCTCATGCCCACAGCCCCCAAGACAAAACATGGCAGAAAGAAAACAAAACCTAGACAGCACCTAGGGCCAAACATGGGAAAAGTCTAGGATGGCAAAGACGTGGCCATACTGGCTATGAGCAGACAATGGCATGGGGACATGTGCCCAAGATCCCTTGTGCCTTTCCCACACATCTGCCCACCCACTCTCCTCAATCAAAATTAGTAGACAGCTACCAAAAACAGCTGGGCAGAAATATCTGGAAAAAAATACACAAAATGTCAATATCTCTTTTTTTTTTTTTTTTAATTCCCAGATAGAGTCTTACTATGTAGCCCTGGATAGCCTAGAACAGGCTATGTAGATCAGGCTGGCCTCAAACTCCTCCCTCTGCCTCCCAAGTGCTGTTTTTTTTTTTTAAGGTTTATTTATTTATTATGTATACAGTGCTTGCCTGCATGTACACCTACACACCAGAAAAGAGCACCAAATCTCATTATAGATGGTTATGAGCTACCATGTGGTTGCTGGGCAGCCAGTGCTCTTAACCTCTGAGCCATCTCTGCAGCCCTGAAGTGCTAGGGTTTTTGGTTTTTTGAGACAAGGTTTCTCTGTGTAGCCTTGGCTGTCCTGGGCTCACTTTGTAGACCAGGCTGGCCTCGAACTCACAGCGATCCGCCTGCCTCTGCCTCCCGAGTGCTGTGATTAAAGGCGTGCGCCACCACGCCTGGCTCGAAGTGTTAGTATTAAAGTCATTCAGCCCTACACCTAGCAGGAGTGTTTTGCTACTTTTTTTTTTTTGGTTTGTTTTGGTTTTGGTTTCTCAAGACAGGGTTTCTCTGTATAGCATTGGCTGTCCCAGATTCACTTTGTAGACCAGGCTGGCCTTTAACTCACAGAGACCCACCTGCCTCTGCCTCTGCCTCTGCCTCTGCCTCTGCCTCTGCCTCTGCAGTGCTAGAATTCAAGGCGTGTGCCACCATGCCTGGTTATCCTTTTTTAATTTTATTTTGAGAGAGGGTGTCACTAACTTGCCCATGCTGGCCTTGAACTCATTCATTCTGTAGCTCAGGCTGACCTTGAATTTGCAAGGGCTAGCCAGCCTCTCTAGTAGCTGTTAAGTACAGCTTATTAGCCTTAATATATAAAAAGCCTTTTTATTATTATTTTTTAAAGATCTATTTATTTTATGTGTATGAGTGCTCTGTCTACATATACACCTGCAGGCCAGAAGAGGGCAGCAGATTTCAGATGGTTGTGAACCACCATGTAGTTACTGGGAGTTGAACTCAGGACCTCTGGAAGAGCAGATCCATCACTGAGCCATCTCTCCAGCCCCATAAAACTCCTTTTTAATTAAAAATGTTTTATGGTTATGTATGTCTGTGTGGGTACATGCATATAAGCGCAGGTACTTAGCAGAGGTCAGAAGCCAGCCAGAAGTAACAGTTATGAACTGCCTGACACAGGTGCTATGCTCCCTAGCTGTATGTCAGCTTGACACAAGCTAGAGTCGGAAAGGAAGGATGCTCAGTTGAGAAAACACCTCTATAAGCTCCAGCAATAAGGCATTTTCTCAATTAGTGACTGAATGGGGAGGACCCTGTCCATGGTGAGTGGTGCTATCCCTGCGCAGGCGGTCCTGAGTTGTGTAAGAAGCAGGCTGAGCAAGCCAGTGAGCAGCACCCCTCAGTGGCCTCTGCATCAGCTCCTGCCTCCAGCCAGGTTCCTGCTCTGAGTTCCTGTCCTGACTTCCTTTCACAGTGAACAGCAATATGTGTTACAGTATTTTGTATCCGTTAGGCCTACAAAGCAAATAATTGACACAGAGAGACTGAAATGTACATTAAAGCTGCCAGCACTTCGCCGGGCCAGAGTCTGAACTGATTCTAATCTACTCGTAAACTAAACAAACTACTCTAAACCTTATAACATACGTATATTCCAAACACTTGCCACTATGACCCCTGGGCCAGTCTGCATCAAGTTCCCACCGTCTTCCTCCAACCATCAAAAAACCTCGTCCCTCTCCAACCCTCAAATTTTCTGCTCCCTACCAGGAAGTCCCGCCTTCCACTTCCTGTCCTTCTGCCCAGCTGATTGGCTAACCAGCGCCTTATTGCCGGTTGATACATGCACTTAGCATTCCTCCACAAATATGGAAGTGTAGACCCAATAGATCCTTTCTTCCTCAGCTTGCCTTTTGGTCTTTTGTAGCAGCCATAGAAGTCCTAACTAAGACAGATGCTAGGAACTTAGAGCTCAGTCACCTCGACAGCCCTGAAAAGGCTTTTATAGGGTGATAACACAAAAGCCAACAGAAGAAAATGAGCCAAGGCCTGAAGAGACGATACCGGGAGAGCAAAACCCGTCAGATAAGTCCTGAGGGAAGTCACTGCCAGCAGTAGTGAGGGGCTCCCTGTTACCTTGGCTTGGCATCTGTTAAAAGAGGCCAGCGCGGAGGGCATCCTGGAGACTTAGCAGCTAACAGCCGTGCAGGTCCAGCCGACAAGCTCTACAGTCTCCAACTGGAAGACCCTGTGGCACCTTCTGTGAAAGACACTGTGCCAGGGTCCGTGCCGTGCCCAGTAAGCAGCGCGGTGCCAGGTCGTCCAGGCTGTGTCTTGAAGGAAGTGCAGACTGATCATTCAAAGTTGTGTTTTGTTGTTGATGTTTGCTGCTTTTTTTTTTTTTTTTTTCCTAAGCCTTGGATGTCGTGGACTCAGAGATTCGCCTGCCTCTGCCTCCCCAGTGCTGAGATAAAGGTGTGCGCCACCACTGCTGGCCATCCAGTGTTCCTCAAGCTTGCTTCCTGGTGTATTACAAAAGATGTGACAGAGGATACTTAGGAAGAGACGTGCAGCACAAAGCTAAGGGAGGGACATTGAAGTGCCATGTGCTTAACTTTCCCAACGTTATCTATACCTGTGCTTTCATGTTTTTAGGCAACGACTCTTAATTTCTTTCTTTTCTTTTTCTTTCTTTCTTTGTTTTTTATTTATTTTTATTTTTGGCAGGGTGTGTGTGTTAGTTTTTTTTTTTTTTTTTTTTTTTTTTTTTTTTTTTTTTGCTTTGGTCTCTTGAGACAGGGTTTTTCTATGTAGCCCTGGCTTTCCTGAACTCGGTTTGTAGACCGGGCTGGCCTCGAACTCACAATGATCCACCTGCCTCTGCCTCCCAAGTGTTGGGATCACAGGTGTGCGCCACCACACCCAGCTTGCAATTCTAACTTCTATAAGCTTGTGTTGGGATTTTATAGGAACAATAGATGAAAACCAAAACTACATATAATACCTACCCGAGGCCACCTCTGGCTTTTGAGCACAAACTCCTCACATCAAAGGGATGTGTATATCCAAAGACTCTGGGATGTTAGTTGAATACCATTCGGTCCATAGTTAGTCACACCCTTCATTATGGGAAGCACGGCTCCCCAGGCGAGGCCACCAGGGGTTGCAGGTTTCCTTTGATCTTTTTAGGTCCCAGAAGCTGGAGTAGTTTCGGCAAACAGCCTCACCTTTCCATCATCTGGCACAACTGAGCGAAGACAGTGCTGTGTGCTGCTCTGTGCCTCTGAGAACAGTAATGCAGCTTTTGGTTTCCCTCGTTTATTATCTGTCCCATCTCTTCACTGTTGGCTACCAGTCTCGTTTATTAATACAAAACCCACCTTTTTAAGGGACAGCAGGTGTGGCCACTGCTGGGCCAGACTGCAAGCAACAATACTCACTGGGCAGATGCCTCTTGTAAGCCTATGCCTTCAGATAAGATGGGCTGTGTTCACCACCAGGTAATACAACTTCATCCAGTGCAGACCTGTTTCCCCTGAGGAGGGTACACAGGCTGTGGTGTTCTAACAAAGGACTAGGAATATATCTGTATCTGCCTGTTTAGAACTCACCCCAAAGCTGAGTGTTGATGCCACACACCTTTAATCCCAGCACTCAGGGAGGCAGAAGCAGGAGGATCGCTGTGAGTTCGAAGCCAGCCTGGTCTACAGAGTGAGTTCCAGAAGAGCCAAAGGTACAAAGTAATCCCTGCCCCCCTCCCCCAACAAAAAAAACAAAAACAAAAAAACAAAAAACAAAGTCACTGCAATCTCCTTTGCTTGTGGATTCAAGGCCTGGGTTCTTACACCTGGCAAGAGGGAAGAAAGCACGGGCCCCCTTCAGTACCTCAGCCTGACTCTGTGGCCACTGCCCACAAGTTAGTAAGAACCCAACACAAGATCTGTCTAGGCCTCCACAGGGCTGCCTTGGGTTATGTGGTTCTACCAGAGCAGAAACATTCACAAGCCTAAAAGCCTTCACTGGTCAGGTCCTATTGGACAGGACACTATGTAAGGACAGATGGAACCCAGCCACAAAGTCCTGGCTGTGAATGGCTCCCCATTCCTGAGGACCTCCTCAGATCTGGCTATATCTAACCCTGTGCAGCTATCTCCCCTTTTCTATGGAGCTCCGCTGGGCATGGGAGTTCCCCTGAAACCCCTGAAGAAATCTGGTCCTTCTGGCTTCGGTTTCAGAATTACCGTGGCCTTCCCTCAGTGAGTCTCAGCACCAAAGCAAAGCCCCAATAATTGCTGCTGGCCTCCACAGGCTCTTATTGAAGTCCCAGAGACTCATCCCCTGGGGGCTGTGAAACGGGAGTCTACCCGCTGCACCTTCTGCTCCGCACTGTGGCCTCTCAAGGATCCCTGGGCCTGCGCAGCAAGTGCGGTTAACTTTATGTGAAGGGCAGTTCACACGCGTTGCGTTGCTCAGTGCAGGCTAGACACAGGGCCCAGTGAGAAGCCATGTCCACCCTACAGTACAAGCAGGGAGGAGGGATGCAGCAGCCATGTACATGCGTCCAAATAGAGCGGCTCCTGAACGACTTCCACCTTCCTTCCTTCCACCCTCACTCGCTAAGTAGTCTCCTCAGGACTCAATTGCTGTCCATTTAATTCACCAGATGTCTCAACAATAGTCTAGAGATTTCCACCATGGAGGGATGCTACAACTCTCCCCTTCTCTCTGAGTTTCGTTCCCTCAGTGTTTTCTTTATCTCATTTCTTCTTTCTGTGGTGCCTGTCAGGGGCTCGCCACAGGGCTTCCCGTATGCCTGTCAGGGGCTCGCCACAGGGCTTCCCGTATGCCTGTCAGGGGCTCGCCACAGAGTTTTGTCTCCATTCCACCCCATGTCTTCATCATAACATTTACAGCACAGCTACTCTGAGCTAGCCTAGGACTCGCAAGGCTTTTCCCATCTCTCGTTAATTTAGTTGGCGTCCTGTGAACATCTTTAGGCTCCAAGGAGGCTGAGATTAAAATTTTAATAAGACTTCTTGAACTGCCTTCATTTTACAGACGGGTCCTTAAGCTGAAGTGCCTTCCTTGTCCACAGCATTGGCCATGGTCCGAGGCCCTCGTTTTACAGTGCGCAATCTTACCTGACTTGTGCACTGTTCAACCAAACATTCAAAACCGAGGGATCTCTGACATAAAGGGTTTATTGACTCATTAGAGGTGCTGGTCAGAAAGGGGACAGGTTTAAACCGGTTCTGCAACTTCCAAGGGCAGAGCAAGATCACTGTGAGGCTTATCTGCAGGGTCAGTGCCAGGAACATTTCTACCTGGTGAGAACTGGGAAACGGAGCAATACATGGAATTACAAGGCGCCTACACTGATTATCAACTAGCGGATGTGGCAGCACGAGGAAAGAGCTGAAGAGATGGCTCAGTGGTTTAGAGCACTTGCTGTCCCTATGGGGGACACAGTGTCTTATCAGGGCTACTATCGCTGTGATGACACACCATGACCACAGTGGGAGGACAGGGTTTATTCGGTTCACACTTCCATGCCACCGTTCATCAAAAAGGACAGGAACTTGAGGCAGGAGCTGATGCAGCGGCTATGGATGGGAAATGCTTGCTGGCTTGCCCTCTGTGACTTGTTTGGACTGCTTTCTTGTAGAAGCCAGGACTACCAGCCCAGGGATGGCACCACCTATGATGGGCTGGGTTCTCCCCTGTGAACCACTAATTAACAAAATGCCTTACAGCTGGATTTTTATGGATTTTCTCAATTGAGGTTCCCTCCTTTCAGGTGACTCTAGCTTGTGTCTAGTTGACATAAAACTGGCCAGTACATTCAGGTTTTATATCCTGCTCCTGCATGACAGCTCACAAGCACCTGTAACTCCAATTCCAAAGGATCTAACACCCGCTGGCCCTCGTAGCACCAGGTGCACATGTGATGCACAGACATACAAAACAACCATACACATAAAATAAATATATAACTAATTCCCCCAAAGTAAGAGTCAGATATGGTGGCACATGCCTTTACTCTCAGAGCTTGGGAAGTGGAGGATGTGGAAACAGGTAGATCTCTATGAGTTCGAGGCGAGCATGGTCTACATAGTAAGTTCCAGGATAGCCTAGGCTACCTGGTGAGACTTTGTCTCAAAAAAGAAAAAGGGGAAAAAAATGGTTTGGAGGTAGGATAGCCATCACAAGTACTGTAGCTCTAGGCTGGCTGAGTTAGTACAGCACCTGGAGGTCTCCAGTAAGATTTCAGGACACTGGAGACTACAGTCTGTTGCTGGCTTTCTTTGACTTCCCTTATTTGTTTCCCAAATACCCCTGGGCCTTTGTAATTTGCATTTGAGATGTCTGGGGTGATGATAACAATGATGATGACGTGATGATAATGATTATCAGTGCAGAACATACTATCCACTGCTTCATATTGGTGCACCGTTCACAGGTGCCAACAGTGGTCCTCTTCTTGGAAGTTGGCTTCTCAATGCTTCTGTTGAGTCTTCCTAGCTAGCAGCTTGCCTGGATAACCCCGGGTGTCCTGACCACACTCAAGCTCACTAAGGTCAACCCCAGCTCTTCGGGTCCCAGACCTTTTCTAAATCAGTTACTCTACTGTCTGCTTCAGTGATTGGTGGCGTCTTTATACAACCACTGGCTTCCTGGTTCCTAGGTTTTGTTATTCCCGCCCCTGTTCCCCAGGCACACTGGCCATCTTCTTGATGACCAGACATCTTAGAGGCACTGTCACTGTTCTAGAGGTGGTGGGACCTGGGAGAATGGAGCCGATAAATGAGACAAAGACTCATGCAGTAGCCAACTTTACTGAAAGCCCTAGACAATTTATACTCCGGTTGCTCAGAGTGGACACATGAGTGAGGTTCTCATGAGTTCAGGCTGTACACAATCACGACACCACCTGCACATGGCAAAAACATGTTTTGCCATAGAACCATATAAGGGTCTCTTTGAATATTTAATTGAATAACAACAGCAAGCAATAATGACAACCTGAAGTAAACTCCCTCCTATCCGCTACCCCTGGGAGGAGCACACAAACACATTCCAATAACAATTTTGTGTTTTGAAGAAACTGAGGTCACAAGACTTCTTGTTGTCTCGGAGTTTTCTCACAAGCACTCAGAAGTCTCAGACAAGTCCTTTCCTGGACGGTGTTCGGACAAGATACTTTCTATTGTTCCAGGAAAATTCCCTTGTCTGTGGGCGGCTTTGAAGTTGGTGTCTTGAGCCCAGATAGTCTTCTGGGTGTGATGCAGCCCAGACTCCAACTCCCTCCCCCCACCCCCCCCCCTCACTTTCCCTTTTAGCCATGATAGATGCTAATAACCACAACCACAGAGGCCACCAGAGGGCATTGGATTCCTTGGAGCCAACATTACAGGCCATTGATTTGTTTGTTTTTCAAGACAGGGTTTCTCTGTGTGGCCCTGGCTGTCCTGGACTTGCTTTGTAGACCAGGCTGGCCTTGAACTTACAGAGATCCACCTGCCTCTGCCTCCCGAGTGCTGGGATTAAAGGTGTGCGCCACCACGCCCGGCATCCTCTCTTCTTAAGACAGAATTTCACTACAGGCTTGGCTATGTAGATCAGGCTTGCCTCTGTGTCTCCCACGGGCTGGGACTAAAGGCGTGTGCACCATGCGTGGCCGCTGCTTCTGCTTCCTGACCTGAGACTCAGTGACTAGCTGCCTCAAGCTCCTGCTGTCAGGACTTCTCCAACATGAGCTATGAGCCAAAATAAACCTTCTCCCTTAGCTTGCTTTCGTCAAAACAAGAAAATAACATTCTGCAAGAAAATATTTTAACGTCACTCAAGAACCCTGTATGAAGACTATACAGTTCCTCTAAACGGAGGTATTTTGTTTGTTTGGTTTGTTTTTTTAGTGGTTTTTCGAGACAAGGTTTCTCTGTGTAGCCTTGACTATACTGGACTTGCTTTGTAGACCAGGCTGGCCTCGAACTCACAGCAATCCGCCTGCCTCTGCCTCCCGAGTGCTGGGATTAAAGGCGTGCACCATCACCGCCTGGCTTAAACAGAGTATTAAAGTAAGTACTTGAATTAAAGCACAAACAGAAGAAAACAGTTCAGGAAGGGTTGTGATAAACAGATGTAGGTAGGTCTGTGGACAGATGTCCATCATCTCAATCCTGAGATAAATGCAAATTAAAATCTGCACTGATGCCTTATGCTCAGATTGGCCAGAAGCAAAAACTGACTCTAGTTTTGAAAACTGGGTCTTTTGTGATGAATAATTTTATATCAGAGCAAACAGATTTTGCCAAGTATGGCAGTATTCCCTTCTTGAGTGCTTTTTTTTTTCCTCTTTCTTTTTTTCTTTTTAATTTAATTTAATTTAACTTATGTGTACTGGTGTGAGGGTGTCAGATCTTGGAATTACAGACAGTTGTGAGCTGCCATGTGGGTGCTGGGAATTGAACCCAGGTCCTTTGGAAGAGGAGGCAGTGAGTGCTCTTAACCACTGAGCCATCTCTCCAGCCCCGTCTTTCTTTTTAAAAACAACATCTATGTAGTCCAGGCTGGCCTGGAACTCACAGAGCCCTACCCACATCTGCCTTCGGAGCGCTGGGATAAAGGTGTGCACCACCACCCTTGGCTTTGGGCTGTCTTGAATAAATGAAGCTGAAATCTTCAAAATATCCCTGCAAGGATGTTTACAGCATTCTCAGTCAGTCAAAAAAAGTAGGGACCTCCATCTCCTCCCATGGGACAGCACACTGAAGTCCCTCTGCACAGGGAACACTCGGGAGGCATAAAAAAAGGGACCTTGTGCAGCACGTATGAGGCAAACCGGTGGGGAAGGGGAGCTTGGGGGCATAGGTAACAGACTATATGCTATGTAGAAGTGAGAAAATTGTGCCCTTTTAATTTGATTTTTATTTCATGTGTATGTGTGTTATGTGTTTGTATTTATGTGTACATGTGTAGGTATGTATTGGTCAAAAATAGATGCTGGATGTCTCTTCCTCTGAAGCTTTCTCTGTTCATCTGTCTGTCTGTCTGTGCAGTCTTGTTTTATATTAATTTGACACAGCTATAGTCATTTTGGAAGCAAGAATCTCAATTGAGAAAATGTCACTAGTTTGGTCTGTGGGCAAGCCTGTCCTGCACTTTTGTGATTAATGATTAATGTGGCTTCGAACTCACAAAGATCCACCTGCCTGTGCCTTCCAGAGTGCTGGGATTACAGGCCTGCATCACCACAAAAAATTTAAAAAGCATAAGTACATATTTTCTTACCCCAAGAGAGAAGAGTCAGGACACAGTCACAGTCAAATCAAATTAAAACCAAAATTTAACAGTTTATACAGCTCAGTGCTTGATGTCAGGACCTGTGGTCCTCCAGGCTCTGGGAAGAAGGAAGAGGAAGGGGAAGAAGAAGAAGAAGAAGAAGAGGAGGAGGAGGAGGAGGAGGAGGAAGAGGAGAAGAAGAAGAAGAAGAAGAAGAAGAAGAAGAAGAAGAAGAAGAAGAAGAAGAAGAAGAAGAAGAAGAAGAAGAAGAAACAGCCAGTGTCAATGAAGCAGAATCTTCTGGAAGTGTTTTCTCAGGGTCAGCAGCACACAGAGGCTGTGGCCCAGAGGCAGCCAGGGCAGTCTCCTGCTGGCAGTCACATTTGGTATTGTAAAGCCAGGCAGTGGTGACACATGGAGAGGCAGGTCAGCTGAGTTTGAGGCTGGCCTGGTCTATCGCAATTTCCAGGGCAGTCGGGGCTATATAGAGAAACCCTGTCTCAAAAACCAACCAATCAACCAATCAACCAAAAACAACAATTGATGGCGCACACCTTTAATCTCAGCACTCAGGAGGCAGAGGCAGGCAGATCTCTGAGTTCGAGGCCAGCCTGGTCGACAAAGTGAGTCCAGGACAGTCAAGGCTACACAGAGAAACCCTGTCTTGAAAAACAAAAACAAACGTGTGTGTGTGTGTGTGTGTGTGTGTGTGTGTGTGTGTGTGTGTGACTCAGGTGTACTGGTTTTGGAGGCATGAAGGAGTCACGGAGAGCTGCTGAGACCTGCACTGGGTGGCAAGGCTGAACTCCTGAAGAGATGCCAGAGGAAGCCATTGTTGAAGGTGCTTCCTCACTTCAGTCAAAGCCCCAGGAGAGAAGTTGACGCTTGGCACTGTGTGACAGGTCAGAGGCTCTGAAGAGAGCCTACAAGAGATTATTGGTGAAGATGCAGGCCAGTTGCAGAGGGCCCTAGTGTTTTTAGAAATGCCAGGACCCAAGCAGATCGTGGTGATGTACACTTTTAATCCCAGCACTGGGGAGGCAGAGTCAGGCAGATCATGACTTCTAAGGACAGCAGCAGCCATGCAGTGAAGCTGACCTGAGCTTACTAGATAAGTCGTGTCGGCTGCAGATGGCGGAGCTCACGGCTGGGACTCGCAGAGCCTGGAGCACCACAGGTCCTGACATCAAGCACTGAGCTGTATAACCTGTTGAATTTTGGTTTTAATTTGATTTGACTGTGACTGTGCCCTGACTCTTCTCTCTTGGGGTAAGAAAATATGTAATTATGCTTTTTAAATGTTTTTGTGGTGGCGCAGGCCTGTAATCCCAGCACTCTGGAAGGCACAGGCAGGTGGATCTCTGTGAGTTTGAGGCCAGAGCGGCCTACAGAGCAAATACAGGATAGCCAGGGCTACACAGAGGAACCCTGTTTTGGAAAAAACAAAAAACAAAACTTTGAAATTTTAGAGAAACTTTGGATATTTTAGAGAGAGTTTGTGTGTGTGTGTGTGTGTGTGTGTGTGTGTGTGTGTGTGTGTGTGTGTGTGTGTAATTTTGTTTTTTCAAGACAGGGTTTCTCTGTGTAACCTTGACTGTCCTGGACTCACTTTGTAGTAATCCCTGAGTGCTGGGATTAAAGGCATGAGCCACTACACCTGTCTTACGTTGTATATTTTAAAGAGACTGAGCCAGGCATGGTGGCGCACGCCTTTAATCCCAGCACTCGGGAGGCAGAGGCAGGCAGATCACTGTGAGTTCGAGGCCAGCCTGGTCTACAAAGCGAGTCTAGGACAGCCAAGGCTACACAAAGAAACCCTGTCTCGAAAAACCAAAAAAACAAAAACAAAAACCAAAATAAAAAAAACCCCAACAGGTCTAAAAGAGAGAATGGCTTCCTTTGGCCCGCCTACATTTGTGGCTTTGCGGCACCCAGCCCTCTAGCCTCTGGACTCTTTTAGTCACCTGTTACCTGACTTCACTCTGGCCTGGCCCAAGTGAGCAGGGCAGAGGACAAGGTCCACAGTCACGGCGACGGGGTGTCCCCAGTCCTACCTCCTCCATCAGTCAGGACACTTCCAAAGTCCAGCCTGAGCACCGGTCGGCGGGGCGGGGGGGGGGGGGGGGGGTGGGCGGGGGGGGGGGGGGGCGCTCTGCTCTTCCTCCCTCCCCAGCAGCAAGGCGAAAGTGTGGGGGGGGGGATTGACAATGTAGAGGAAAAGGAGGCGATGCCAGACCCCAGCAGCAGGCAGAGAGCAGATCTGCCCCTCCCACCGCAGCCCCAGGTTCAAGTGGGTGGAGACAGGGTGTGGAGGACAGGCTGAGGGAACTTCCTCCAGCAATCCTTGAAGGTTGACTTCCAGCTCAGGTGAGGGGCCCCAGTGCTGTCCTGGTCTTGTGGGCTGGCTTTGGTAGGGGGCTGCCTGTCCCTGGGTGAGGGGAACCTGCCCTGCCCGGCCTTCTGTATGCCTACACAGCCTTGGGTCCTACATTCCTCGAGGTGAAGGAGACGGTGGGTTTTGTGTTTTCTGGGTTTCCTACCTGTGACCCAGTTGTCACTGTGCTTTGGGTACTGATTAGGTTCTGGGCAGGTAACTTGTCCCCTCTTTCCTCAGTCTCCCTTCCTTCGGATGCCTGGTGCCCCATTTAGCCTGTTCCCAGGAGTACTAACCTCTCTTTGTCACCCATGAAACACTGAGAATGTCTTCCTTTTGGGGGGCTATGCCTCAGGATACGAAGTCGCAGAACTTCAAGGTGCTGGAGGCTCGGGTAACGCTGTGGCTTTGACGAGTCCAGCGGGCAGTATCATCCACTGTGAGGCTTGCTCTGAAGCTGAGCTGCCCAGGAGCTGCCTGGCATCCTCTGTACATGGGGGGCTGGTGCCTGTGAGGACGCAGGATCCCTGCTGGGCTCCAGGGTTATGGAGAAGGGTGCAGATGTCCTGGGTACCGTGGATAATGGCATTCCTTGGTCAGGTGCCCGGGTTCATCTGGGGTCAGCTAAAACCTCTCAGATCCCCATTAGACAAATCTGAGTTTAGGATTTCAAGAAGGAACAGATGTCTTTGATAAAATACAAAGAATGCTACCTGGCCCCTGCATTCCAAGTAGCATGGCTCCGAGGCTCCCAGGAAGTCGTCCCGCCCTGAAGGCTGGGGTTGGGATAGCAAATGGAGTCCCATGCCCACTGCTGCCCACCTGACCTTGCAGCTCAGCCCCTCCTGCTATGGGACTCTCCTGGAAGGAACGGGTCTTCCTGGCCCTGCTGGGAGTTGCAGCAGCCTCTGGCCTCACTATGCTCATCCTCATCCTGGTGAAGGCAACCAGTGTTTTCCTGCCTGCAGACACCAAGGTTTGTCTCGGATAGCAAGGAGGGTGTTGGGCTGGGTGAGCAGGATGTTGGCCTCCAACGCCTTTCTGATCTCAGTGTTGTCCTTAGTTTGGGATCGTGTTTGATGCCGGCTCCTCCCACACATCCCTGTTTGTGTACCAGTGGCCAGCAAACAAGGAGAAGGACACAGGCGTGGTCAGCCAGGCCCTGACTTGCCAGATAGAAGGTCAGTGGGCAGTGCCAGGGCAGACCATTGCTGCCTGGCTTGGACTTGGAGGTGCTGACAGGAGGCCCAGTGTGAGAGACCACCCGGCGACAGGTCCTCAGGAAAGCACATCAACCTAACAGAAAGGGGCTTAGACTATTGAAGTAGGAAGCAGGGTCACACAGTTGGGCTGGCTCAGATGAGAGCACACACACAGACCTCAGACAGCGTACCTCCCCCAGGGCCTTATTCGGTCCCCACTTTTGCCCTCTCGCTGGCATCCCGAAGCTTCCTGTGTAGGTACCACACTGCACTGGTGATGACGGAGGTCACCAAGTGCTAGACCCTGAGTTCATTTCCTGAGGTTCCTCTCCATCCCAAGCATGGCAGAGGCAGACTCCCCAGAAGCCCCAAAGTGGGAGGAACTCGAGGGTTCCTGCCTTTCCCTCACTGGACTTTGGGTCCACTGTGCAACCACACTAGCTTTGTCTCCGGGTCTCCTTTGATGATATTTGAGACAGGGTCTTGCTGTGCCTTCCAGATTGACCTCGAACCCTCAAAGCCCCTACCTCAACCTCCTGAGTACTGTGATTACAGGCAGGCACCATCATGCCCCATTCAGAAATCCCTAATTTAACCTGGGAATGGCCTTCTTTCTTTAAAAAAAAAAAAAAAAAAGTCATACACACAGGCTCCAACACTAGGATGTGACCACACTTTTGAGGGCCACCGTTCAGCCCTAGCCTTTAGATCTGGAGCCTTTTCCTAGGATACTGTGTTTCAGGACCCGGAATCTCTTCCTACGCCTCTGACCCGACACAGGCTGGGGAAAGCCTGAAGAGTTGCCTGGAGGAGGCAGTGGCATTGATCCCACAGACCCAGCATCAGGAGACGCCCACATTCCTGGGGGCTACAGCAGGAATGAGGCTGCTGAGGTGAGAGAGCCACAGGTCGCATCTGTTGGGGGTCACTCCCAGAATTCAGGCATGAACACCCAGTGGAGTCTGGGATGAGGTACCACAGAGGCCAGCACAAAGCTTTGCTCCAGCCATGCTCTTTCTGCCCAGCCAGAAGAACAGCTCTCAGGCACGAGACATCTTAGCTGCAGTCTCCCAGACACTGAGCAAGTCTCCTGTGGATTTTTGGGGTGCCAAGATCCTGGATGGGCAGGATGAAGGTGCCTTTGGTTGGATCACTATCAACTATGTCCTGGGGATGTTCCTTAAGGTGCAGGGGCAGCCTAAGGGTGAGGGGCTGGTCTGAGAAGCCAGCACCTGGGGCTGGCTGGCCTGCAGCTGGGGCCAGTGTGGCTGCCCGGAGCTAAGTGTGTCATCTGTGGTCAGTATTCCTCTGGACAGTGGATCCTGCCTGAAGAGGGCATGCTGGTGGGTGCTCTGGACCTTGGTGGGGCCTCCACCCAGATCAGCTTCGTGCCTCGGGGCCCCATCCTGGATGAGAGCACCCAGGCCACCTTCCGCCTGTACGGTGCCAACTACACCGTCTACACTCACAGCTACCTCTGCTTTGGGCGGGACCAGGTCCTGAGAAGGCTCCTGGTTGAGCTGGCACAGGTTAGGCTGGTGTTTGAACGGTGGGAAGGTGGGGTGGCACTGGCTGGAGTGTGGGAATGTGTCAGGGCTTAGAGTTAACGCCCTTTCCTCTCTCTGCAGAACAGCTCAGTGGCCCGGGTCAGACACCCATGCTACCATAGCGGCTACCAGGCCACAGTGCCACTGGCTCCTCTGTATGAGTCACCCTGCATCCACACTAAGGATTCCCTGAACATCACCCAGAATCTCACAGTTGAAGGGTTAGGCAACCCTGGAAACTGTGTGGCAGCCCTCCGGAGTCTCTTCAACTTCTCCAGCTGTAAGGGCCAAGCCGACTGTGCTTTCAACGGGGTCTACCAGCCCCCTGTGCACGGCCAGTTCTATGTAAGCACTGCTCCCCAAGCCCAGGCTTCTCTCTGGTTCCCCAGGTACCCTTTTGACCCATGGGCACCAAGAGCAGGTTGAACAGGAGGTGCCCTGGCTGCCTCTTAGGGACTCCGACACCTGTGGGAAAGCCTGACTAAAGTGTCCCAGGCCTCCTTCAAGCACGCGCAGCCTTCTCTACCTCCCCCAGGCATTTTCCAACTTTTACTACACGTTCCACTTCCTGAACCTCACCTCCAGGCAGCCACTGAACATCGTCAATGACACGGTCTGGAAGTTCTGTCAGAAACCCTGGAAACTGGTGGGTGACCCTGCGTACCTGCCCTAGCCCTGTCCCCATACTGTACGGTAGGCAAGCATTGCCTCTGGGGTCTTTATTGAGTTTTCCTTGGACAGAGATTTGTGCTAAAGATTCATGTAGGTAGCAGGGGAAGTTGCCTGCTTTGAGTAGAAAATGGTCCAGGGTGCCGAGGGGATCAGCCTCTGCACCCCAGGCCCTTTCTAGGGTGGAGGACAGTGTCCACAGGGATTTACGAAAGGGCTTCCCAAAACATGTGACACTGCTGTCTGGAGACTGTTTGGATGTATGGAGTCCCACCATAGCCGACAGGAGTGCTCCAAGGTCACTTCTTCCTCACCTTCTGGAACCTAAGGTGGAAGCCAGCTACCCCGGGCAGGAGCGCTGGCTGCGAGACTACTGTGCCTCGGGCCTCTACATCCTTGTATTGCTGCTGGAGGGCTACGGGTTCAGCGAGGAGACCTGGCCCAACATCCAGTTTCAGAAACAGGTGCCCCTGCCACCGAGAGCCTCAGCATGCCTGGCTCGGGGTGAGAACGGGATGGGGGCCAGGACAGCGTCCTCCCCCCTCTCCGCCCCTCCGCCCCCGCCCAGCAGCCCTGAGCAGGCACATGTCTCACAGGCCAGCGGTGTGGACATCGGCTGGACGCTGGGCTTCATGCTGAACCTGACGGGCATGGTTCCAGCCGAGGCGCTGACCGAGTGGCGGGCTCAGAGCTACAGCATCTGGATGGCTGCAGTAGTTTTTGCAGTGCTGACCCTCGTGGGCGTACTCGGGGCGGCCGCTGTCCAGCTCTTCTGGACCGAGGACTAGGTAGAGACCAAGCTGGGCTACAGCACAGACTGTGGCGTGTCTAAAGCAGAAACCGTGTTGGGATTCAACAGGAACGACTTACATGTTTGTGCTGTCTGCCTTGTCAGCCACTGTCAGCTGCCGTTAGGAAAGAAAAGCATTTGGCACACAGGACCTTTGGCCACGGGGACTAGAGTCGTCCAAGGGATGGACACAGGAAGGTTTCTGGGGAGGGGCAGATGTGGGAATAGGCCACCTCTGGAGGCTGTGGCCAGTCCATCAGAGACCCCCTGCTTCCTCATTATAATCAGACTGGACCGAGGAGTCAGACTCCGGGTCTGTGTGTCAGCTCATCTTTTTTCATGTGAGAACCTTTTGTTGGATCCTCTTTTCATCAATCCCAGAATATAGATCAAATTGAGGTAAAGGGGATAGCTTTTGCTTGTTCATTTCATTTGTTTAAATTAAAACTGTGTGGGGCTGGAGAGATGGCTCAGAGGTTTAAGAACACTGCCTGCTCTTCCAAAGGTCCTGAGTTTGATTCCCATGCAAACACATAGTGACTAACCACCATCTATAATGAGATATGGTGCCCTCTTTTGGTATTCAGGTGTACATGCAGGCAAAACACTGTATATTTAATAAATTAAAAAGGCTTTTTAAAAAATTAAAACTGCTCTTGTCACAGTATTTATTGCTAGTGCTGGTCTCCTGGCCAGGGTCCCGGAACAGGTGTGGCTTCCACACGGGCACCAGCTGGGACCACAAAGCACTTGGGGAAAATGCCAATGCAGCCATCTCGGTGCCCCTCCAGCCATGCTTCGTCCACTGTGGAGACATGTTGGCGCTGTGTCTGCTTACAGCAAAGGAAGAGCCCTAGAGAGCAGAGCCCCCACCAGGCCCGGGCGATCCAGCAGCGTGGAAAAGGGTAGCCCGGTTCTACCTTCACAGAGAACATCCACTGTGTCCCCTTGGCGGAATCCCAAATCCTCAGGTCTTTGGGCTGGGTAGCTGTGCTGAGCTACTACTTGGTAGAGGACTGGCCGGCCCCAGGCCCCCTGTGGCAGAAGAGTGGGCTGCAGGGTGGCATGAAAGACTCCTGGGGCGGCCAGCAGTAGCGTCACAATCTACCTACACACACACACACACACACACACACACACACACACACACACACACACGCAGCTCACCCGGCACTGCAGCTGCAGTCCTCTTGGGCCCGTGGCCACATTCCTCCACACACTCTGCAAGGACTCCTCCGAGGGGATAGGGATCCAGGACTCCTGCCCTGGGGCTTTGTAACTGCAAAGAGAGTCCTGAGGGTGGGGTACACTGTGTAGGGGAGTGTGCCCAGCCCTTACTTCAGTGGCTGCCTAGCTTCGTAGGCATGGAGCTAAGGAGGCCTTAGCTTTGGTCCCTTCCTGGGCCTGAAAAGTGACCAGTTCAGAGGAAAACAACAAACTTCATCTATACGGTTCAGAACTCTCACTTCCTTGTAGCTCAGGCCCACCCTTTTCTCCTGCAGCATAGGGTCCCCACCCCTACAGCTGCCTAATTCACCTGAGCTGCCCTGTCTGGGCCTGGTGAAGGAGCGCTTGGGCCAGCAGCGTCCGAAAACTGGACAGGCCAGTTCCTCTTGCGGCCTTCAGGGGCACAGTAAAGTGGCACTGCACAGTGACAGCCTCCGAGGGCTCAGGGTCCTTTGCAGCAGCTCCCTGGGGACAGAAGACGGCTTCCATAGTCTTTAAAGGCAACTTGGTCCTGGGACCCAAGGGGACAGAGTACAGGCTGGGAGGAATGCTAGAAGACAGAATCTGAGGTAGGGCCTTCCTTGCTTCAAGGGACCGGAGAGCAGGGCAGCTCTTACCCCAGCTCCTGAGGAATCTTCAGAGGGGCCGGGCCCTCCGGATGCCAGCAAACTGGAGCGCAGAACAGGGCGTATGTGACCACCTTTCCATAAAGGAGATGCTTTAAAGTAGAGGAATGACTGGAAGGTAGCTGTCCCTGTCCCCACACTTTCCTTAAGGGACAAGTGCCCATGTCCCAGCTCTCCTGAGGCGGCCCCTCCTACCCCTATTGCTCGGGGCCCTCTTACCCATGGCTGGAGGAGACTGTTGGCCAACTTGCTCCACCTGGGACCTCTGCGAAGGAAGACAGAGCTTAGCAAGACCTTAAGAGTGTGGGTCCTCAGTGACAGTCATAGGGGACGGGAGTAGGGGGAAAGCAGGAGGGAGGGAGGAATGGGAGGACACAAGGGATGGGATAACAATTGAGATGTAATATGAATAAATTAATTATATATATAATAAATAAAATAAAATAAAATGAAAAAAAAAAAAAGACTGTGGATCATCACACACACACCGTCTGCAGTCATCTTGGCACTCCGACTCCTTTGAAGCGTTCTTACTTAAGTTGGCACCCTGGCTATTTTCTAGTTGTTAAGTTTTGCATCTGTGAGCGAGGTTGTTGCACAGTGGTGTTTCCTAGACATTCCTTGATGCGCTTTTACCTTTGTTGGATTTTTTGTTTGTTTGCTTGTTTGTTTTCCAAGACAGGGTCTCTCTGTGTATCCTTGGCTGTCCTGGACTCACTTTGTAGACCAAGCTGGCCTCAAACTCACAGTGATCCCCAAGTGCTGGGATTAAAGGCGTGCGGCACCACCGCCTGGCCTTGTTGGATTTTTTTATTTATTCATTATGTATACAATGTTTTGCCTGCATGTACACCTGCAGGCCAGAAGAGGGCACCAGATCTCGTTACAGAGGGTTGTGAGCCACCCTGTGGTTGCTGGGAATTGAACTCAGAACCTTTGGAAGAGCATCTGAGACATCTCTCCAGTCCCTACCTTTGTTGAATTTTTTTTTTATAAACAATTATTTTTTTTTTAAAGTGGTCCTGGGAGTGGGACCTGGACTAAAGGGGTCTGAGGTGGTGGGTCTGGACTCAAGGGAGAAACTCCCCGGGCTCCGCCCTGGCAGTCAGTGGTGAGGGACATAATCTGGGAGCTTGGCCAGCAGTTAGCAGGAAGTCATTAGCAAACCTGTTTGGGAGTAAATTCATGGTAGGCCCATCCCCTGGACACACCTTGGGGCAGGGTTGAGTCCCCCCAGGCCCTGAGTCCACAGTTTGCCCAGCATCAACGGGGAGCCAGGCTCTATCAATCCCCAGCTCTCAATGGGTACCTTCCCCATCAACCTTGAGGAGAGCAGGACAGACTCTAAGGAGGTGTCCAGCCTAGGGCACCCTGAGTTGGAGAGGAGGTAGAAACCTCTGCCCTCTGTCGGGCACCCATGGGTGTGCCTTGGGAAGTGGTTTAAAGGGAGACTAGGAAAAGGCAATATGTGGCCCTAGTGAGGCTTAGCACGCAGGACAGGAGCTGGGAGCAGCAGGTTTTGGTACCTGGGGGTTTTGAGTACAGCTGTGAAGGATGGTGAACTGTGGGATTGGAGAGAACTGAATACCAGAGAGAGAGAGAGAATGTGGAGGCGACTGTCCTGTGTCTTTTTTTTTTTTTAATGTATACAGTGCTCTGTTTTCATGTACACCTGCAGACCAGAAGAGGACACCAGATCTCATTAAAAATGGTTGTGAGCCACCATGTGGTTGCTGGGAATTGAACTCAGGACCTTTGAAGGGACAGGCAGTGCTCTTAACCTCTGAGCCATCTCTCCAGCCCTGTCCTGTGTCTTGTAATAAGCCTATGTCAAACCTTCTCAAAGTGCTCACCATGGCTCCTGGGGCTGCTACAGGGCAGCAAGAGTTCCTGCCTGAATCCTCTCCACCCAGGGGCTCTGGAGGCTTGCAACAGCCAGGAAGGAAGGTTGAATGGCTTGGGCCTCCTGCTCTGTCTCCTCCCAGTCTGTCAAGTGTGTGCCAGTGAGTTGCCCTGCTAGCCATCCTCTGGTATGGCTGACTCTTACCAAATCCCTGGCTGCCTGTGCTCCCAGAAGCTTACTCAGACTTATTCTTTGGCTCCTGACAGGTGAACTAATGAGAGTGACCAGCCATCCCTGCCTCGTCAGAGCTGTCTCTCAGGAGGAGTTGGGGACGTGGTGGGTGCCAACTCTTTGAAGGTCTCAGGTGTCAGGCCATAGGAGGAGAGGTACCCACATTCTCAAGGCCTTCCCACCATGGGGCTCAAGCCCCTGGCCCATCCTGCCTAAGCCTTGCTTCCCTTATCAGGGCCACAGTTGTGCAAAACCAGGCCAATACTGCATTCATCTGCTCGACGCCCACCCACCTACCTGCTGAGGCCGGACGTCTGGGTTGTGGTTGTCAGGGATGACAGAAGCCACCACCTAGTTGGGGGGGGGGGGGAGGCAGGGATGCAGCTGGATTAGGGTCCCATCGGGTCTGCTCCTCCAGGTCCCCAGTTCCCAGCACCCCTGTGTGTGGCTGTACTCTGCAGAGTGTGTGTTGCGTAACTAGCTCAAGGCTGCTGGACCACTACAACTAAAAAAAAAAAAAAAAAAAAAAAAAAAGTAGGATGGAGAAAACCATATGCACTAATAGTATCAACTAAATTTTAGTACAACTTGTTAAACACTCTTGTTTCTGTGACCAGAGAACTCTGATGGACGCCCGAGTACAGTGTCCCCACCTATGCTCAGTCTGCCTGAGGGGTCACTCACAGGCAGTGTGCACCTCAGGCAGCTGCCCGCGGTCACACAGCGTTGGTAGGTCCAGCACAATGCTGTCTCAAATGACCATGGGTGTGTGGCCAGCCCAGGGGTCATGAGCGGCCCTTCTTTGTGACACAAGTGACTGTTTTCTTGGATTCCTCTTTTACATTGGGAGGTGGGGACACTCCATCACAGCCTGTGGTTTAGGGGCACTGATATGGCCTTGGCTGGGCACCCACTTCTGGGACCTTGCTGTCTGTAGCAGAGGTGCAGGAACACATGGAAGCGCACAGACACTGGATGCATCTAGAAGAGTGCAGGCGGAGGGAGCACTGCCAGGGGTTCCTGTCAAAAGGCCTGAGATCCCTTTCTTTTTTTGTTTGTTGTTTGTTTGGTTTTGGTTTTTTGAGACAGGGTTTCTCTGTGTAGCCTTGACTATCCTGGACTTTGCTTTGTAGACCAGGCCGACCTCGAACTCACATCGATCCACCTGCCTCTGCCTCCTGAGTGCTGGGATTAAAGGCGTGCGCAACCACCGCCTGGCCTGAGCTCCCTTCTTTAAAGCTGACTTCTGGTAAGTCCTGCCTCCAGGTCTACAGCTTCATATATAAACACTCACCCCAATACCTGGAGCCTTGTGCCCACTTTCTACCCATCTGACTTTCAAGTGGCCGAGGCTACACCCAACTGTCCTCATAAACACACTAGATGCCCAGTGCAGGGGCTGCCACACCGTGAGCTTGACACAGGCTGGTAGCCAAGCTGGAAAACACCCTGGTGCTTTACCTTAGCCTTGCCGAGGAAATCCACAGGCTCCAGATGCTTTAAGTGTTGCCTGGGAGGTTGGAAGACCTCCCCTTTGGGGACTTGCCGCAGCTGTAGGGGTACCTGTTGCTGGGATGGAGCATGTAAACCTGGGTGGCCATGGCTGCAAGAGCCCGGGGCCTAGAAGTCAAAGGAGGTGCTCGGACTTCCATCATCATGTGTGACATGCTACAGGAAGTGGGGGCACCCAGGCTACCTCTCTCCGCGTCATCCAGTTTAGTCTTGAAGGAGAAGCTATAGAAGATGACTCCAGGCCTGTCTCTCACCTGCACTCGGTCCAGGGCAATGTCCAGGCTATCTCGGGCCCCCTCTGACCATTTGGAGATGGCCTCCGCTAGAGTCTCGGCAGCCTTGGTCCAGAGCCCTGCCCGGCACTGGGCCGACGCCATGTTGTATAAGACCTAGGAACAAGGACAGACAAGGCAGCAGGGGCCAGTCCCCTGCCCTAGATGGTCCTCACTGGAGCTCCCCAGTCACAGTAGCTGAAGGTTATTCTGTATGTTCACCTGACCCTTGAGGTAGGGACCAGGCCACCTGTTGCCTGGATGGCTTTATTTTCAGATGCCGAGAAGTCACGCCCTGTATCTGTTCGGTCCTGATGTTTTACTTTGGGCTTTTTTGTTCCCCCCCCGAGACAGGGTTTTTCTGTGTGGCCTTGGCTGTCTTGGACTCACTTTGTAGACCAGGCTGGCCTTGAACTCACAGCGACCCACCAGCTTCTGCCTCTCTAGTGCTGGGATTAAAGGCACACGCCACCATCGCCTGGCTATTTTGGGCTTTTTTTTTTTTTTTTAACTTGGAACAGCATAAGTAGCTTTCCCTTTTAAGCATCTTCCTGTGGGGCCATGAGGGGCAGTTGGAGAGATGGCTCAGTGGTTAAGAGTACTTGCTTGTTGCTCTTCCAGAGGACTTGGGTTAGAGTCCCAACTCTCACATGGTGGCTCACAAAGTATCTCCTTGGCTGACACCCTCCTAGTCTTACACCCTGCCACCACCATCAACTGTTCCCTGTAACTCTGCGTCTAAGGCTTTCCCATTGACAGTCCACGGACACTCAGAACCGCACAGGCAGCGAAACAGAGCACTCTCACAGGTTCCTCAGTAATGTGAACTCACATGATGCTGCAAGCCCATCCTTCCTTTACCCCGGAGAGGTAAACACAGCGGACTTAGCTCCGCTACAAGGAGAGAACTCTACCTGACCTTCCTTTGGCTCTCTGATGCTACTATTTCCTCTGGCGCATCTGAGCCAGCCCAGTTGCCCCCAAGCTGGTCTGTCGCCTTGTCATGATGCTCAATTCTCTCCTCCTTTTCTCTCACATGAGCCCATGTTAGTCCCTTCCCCTGCCGCTCCAGTCTCCTTGGGGCAATCAAGGAGCTCGTGGACTTCAGGGTTCCAAAAGTCGTTGGCTGGACACCTCATTCCACATGGCTGACCGTGACAGTAACACCATCACAAAGGTGACAACCCTGACAACACTCCAAACTCCAGCCAGAATCTTAGACTACACTATAGGACCCCCTCCCCTGTTGCAATCCAGGGCCATGGCAGCAGAATCTTAGAACTCCTATGAACCCCAGGTCCCCCCTCCCACAGTACCCCAGGGTCACAGAGCATATCTCAAGCTCCAGTGACACTGCTTGGCCTCTGAACTCTGCACGAGCCGAATGCCCACTTACCTCCCAGGCTTGCAATCTGAAGCACAGGCCCAGTTGTGTGTAGTCAATGGCAGCATTGCCCCTCAGCTGTGCCAGGGCCAGCTGGAAGTCAGACACGGCCTCCTGAAACCTGTAGGCATTTGAGGCCTCTCAATAGCCACAGGGGAGGGGCTGAACCCAGGGAGGGTAGCTTCTGGGTGCCCTACCCATCCTTCTTTCTGTGTCAGCTCTGGGAGACTGGGAGGCAATAGTACCCAACTAGATATTAGCATTTCATGGGTACTCAAATCCAGACCAATGTGCTTAGTGGAAGTTTAATTCCGCACAGCCTCCTGAACACCTGCGCTCTGTGCCTGACAGGGGCCCTGGCCTACGCCCCAACTCCCTTCCTACTGTCCTGTGCTCTCTCTTCCTGCCTCTCCAGGTCTAAGCTTATGAGGCCCTTTACTAGTCTCTGAGCTTGCAACTCTGGATGAAATCTCTGTTCCCCACCAGACACTGCACTTCCCCCAGTCACCCTCCTGGCTAACTGGAGCCTGCAGCCCTGACTATCCTTGCCTCTCAGAAAGCCGCATGGCCGTCCATATGCTGGGAGAAGCCCTGGTTTTCACATCTGGAAACTGACTAGAAACAGTGTTCTCACTATGAAAGACATGAGGAGAAAACCAGGCATGTTGAGAAAGTACTGCGATTCTTGACAGAGGCAAGGACCGTGTGTGCGCGCGCGCGCGCGTGTGTGTGTGTGTGTGTGTGTGTGCGCGCGCGCGCGCGCGTGCGCGTGTGCTCCAGCCAATCCAGAGAATCCTTATCCAGGCTGTCAGAGGAGACAGGGAAGGAAGTGGGTGCAAACACGGGCTTTGCAGAAACACCGGGTTTACAAGAACCATCCAATAAGGAACCCGGGATCCTGCTGTGCTTACCTTTCCAGAAGGAAGCAGGCCACCCCTCGCTGGAAGAAGCCGACAGCCATGCAGGCATCCTTGGCCACTGCTTGCTGAAATGCCTAGAGGCAAAAATGCTTGTGGAACACCAAGCTCAGTAACCAAGAACCCAGTGCCACAAATGCACATGGAAATGTGCGAGCTCGTGAGAGCTGTGCAGCAGCTTCCTGCAAAGCCAGAGGTGGAAGGATGTGCTGCTGTGCCCGTTTCTCAGCTGCCCCAGGCCGCACCTCACAATAGGCTCAGGGCCACATCCCTATGGTGTAGAAACCGAATTTGTACACAGTGAGCACGGAGCTAGAAGGAAATGCTCCAAAATGTAAGTAACAGTTAACTCTGGGAGACAGGCTTGTGTAAGATTTTTGGATTTTTAAAGTCTCTTTTCAGGGGCTGGAGAGGGCTGCTCTTCCAGAGGTCCTGAGTTCAATTCCCAGCAACCTCACGGCATTTCACAGCCATCAGTAATGGGATCTGAAGTCCTCTTCTGGTGTACAGGCATACGCGCAGACAGAACACTCACGTACATAAAATACATAACTACATCTTTTAAAGTCTCTTTTGGTAGCTGACACAAAAGCACAGCTTCTCAAATCAGCCCCAGAAATGTGTGTCCCCGGCAGGGGAAGCGGCCACCACTTAGCCCTGACGCCACATCTGGCCAGGTGGAGGACCGACTGTTGAACTGGATGTGGCTTTAGAGTTTTCAAGTCCCACAATCAGCCTGGCGATGGGGTGGTTGCTTGCAGATACAGTCCACAGTACAAGTGGCACACTGACAGGTCAAAGTGCACGCTTAGACTTCCTTATTGCAGTTATACCCCCCGCCCCCGTGTCTTGTGTTTCCGGGTCTAGCTGATACGCCCATGCTTGTACTCACTCAAGGCAGTGCCCGGTCCTCTCTGGCAGACCCTTTCAAACCCCTTTCTAGTTACAGTGTGAGGAGGTGAGGGCGTGATTCACCAGGGAACCACCCGGTAACAGACCAGTACATTTCTTTTTCTGAACAATAACCCTTTTGGTTTTGGTTTTGGTTTTGGTTTTGCTTTGTTTTTCAAGATTGGGTTTCTCTGTGTGGCCCTCGCCGTCCTGGAACTCACTTTGTAGACCAGGCTGGCCTTGAACTTAGAGATCCGCCTGCCTCTGCCTCCAGAGTGCTGGGATTACGGGCGTGCACCACCGTGCCTGGCTCAAATGGTAACTTTTTAGTGACGAAACAATTACTGAAGCAATTGTAGGCACAGATGAATATGTAAGAAATAATAGAAGAGCCGGCAAGATGGCTCCGTGGGAAAGGTCGCATTACCAGGGCTAAGGACCTGAGTTTGATCACAAGGCCCACATGGTGGGAGGAGAGAGCTGACTCACACAAGTTGTCTCCTGACCTATACACATATGTAAACAAACAAATAAATATATAATATTAAAATTCCAAGAAAGAGAGCTGGGTGTGGTGGCGCATGACTTTAATCCCAGCACTCAGAAGGCATAGGCAGGTGGATCAATGTGAGTTCAAGGCCAGCCTGGTCTACAAAACGAGTGTCCAGGACAGCCAGGGCTGTTACACAGAGAAACCCTGTCTCGAAAAACAAAACAAAATGAAAAACAAAACAAAACAGAAAACAAAAACACACCAAAAAAAAAAAAAAAAATCAAGAAAGGGACTGGAGAGATGGCTCAGAGGTTAAGAGCACTGGCTGCTCATCCAGAGGTGCTGAGTTCAATTCCCAGCAACCTCATGGTGGCTCACAACCATCTATAATGTGATCTGATGCCCTCTTCTGACCTGCAGGTGTGCACACATATACACAAAATAAATAAATCTTTAAAAAAATTTTTTTAAGAAGGAGCTAATAGAAGAGACCATCTCCACACAGTGCAGTTTTTCTTCTCTCACCCTTGGTGCTGGGCACGTTTGCTTCTCATCTGTATGGTGTCCACGTGAACAGTGAGAACATCTGCATTGTAGGCTGGGTGTATGGGGTTTGCATCTCACAACCCGGAATAGCTTTCATTAATGAACACGAACCAGGAATGCCCTGATGCCTCCTCTAATGTGTGCATCCTTTGATTTTTTTTTTTTTTTTTTTTTTTTTCCGAGACAGGGTTTTTCTGCATAGCCTTGGCTGTCCTGGACTCGCTCTGTAGACCAGGCTGGCCTCGAACTCACAGAGATCCACTTGTCTCTGCCTCCCGAGTATTGGGGTTAAAAGCTTGCGCCATCACACCCGGCATCCCTGTTCTTTGAGAAGCAAATGAGGAGACATGTGAGTGCTCAGAATTGGGAAGGCAGACTGTGTGCGCCACCATCACCCACAAGCATCTGTCGAAATCTGTTTCCCCACACATATACTTTCCTAGGACCAGCAGAGCCCCTACCTGCTGACTCCGACCTGGCCTCCAGCCTGCCTTGGGTTATATATACCCCTCCCGCGGTGTTGAGCATCTGAGCCTGGGCTGGCCTGACCTGGAACAGGACTGTTGCATTTGGCTCACGTGCCTGTGGAGACTGCCCCATTCTAGCCTCAGCTAAGAGCAGTATCTCCGCAGCTCATAGCTCCTACTTGTTTCATACAGCCGGTAAGAGGGAACATTAATTAAAGAACAATTTCTAGGTAATCGACAGCGTAAAGGGATTCCAGGTTGACTATGAAGTGAAAAAGGGTGTCCTTTTCCGCGGTGTCCGCTGGAAGATAAGGAAGGATTCAGGCCTGCAGTCGCATCTTCCCGGGGGGGGGGGGGGGCGCTTACCCGTAGAGCAGCTTCGGGATCCCCTGCCATCAGGTGCACGCAGCCCATGTTAAAGGACATCTTGGCCGACGGCTCCCGGACGACTGAGAAGAGGCGCAGCGCGCAATCCCAGTCTTTGCGCGCCACGGCCAGTACCCCCTGGTGCCAGTCGCGTACCTGATCCCCTAGAGAGCTCATGGGGCTGCTCTGCCGCGAAGGAAGTTAGCGATTATAGCCCGAGAGAGCGGGGCAGGAGGAGGATGTCCCACAGAAACTGGGGGGCCGTGGGACAGGGGCAAGGTGGCCTCGGGACCAGGACAGCAGCGAGAAGCAGCTGGTGCCACCCGGCTAAGGCGCGCCAGACGACTGGAGTTGTGACACTCTGAGTTGAGACCGAGGCTCCGCCCCCGCCCCAGGCACCTGTCTGAGGCCCCGCCGCCTTGCACCACCTAACCCAGTCCCCAGGACTGAGGACCAGGGTCTCCGATCACATAGCCACGCCCCTTCATCCGCCAGGCGTCTCTGTCCACACCCCGGGCCAGCTCAGCGCCAATAACGCCACGCTCATCCCCACATGGACACTCCTTCTCGCCTACCCCGCCCCCCAGTTCTTGCCTCCCGCTCGACGTGACCACTCCCCTCCCTCAAGCCGGGCCCACCCCATCACAGCTGCCGCGGGACCAGCCAAGGCCCTCAGAAGCCAGGTTGGGGCCTCGGAGTAAGGCATAAGCTTTTTGGTTCCTGGCGTGCCGCCGGGGAGGCCTTTCTCTGGCAGTGGGCACTGGACTGGCTGCTCCTCCCCGCTGCGAGTGTGGCCACTGGGACTGGGTCTTCTTCCACACGCTCTTTACCCAGTGTGATCACAACTCTCCAGAAAAAAACTACCCGTTGGACTGTGCTTGTGTCCTTGTATATACAGGTGGGACAGCCCAGTATGGACTCTGCAGGACACCTGGAGGTTGAAGGCCACCTTAAAAAAATTCTGCTTGCTAGCCGGGCGTGGTGGCACAGGCCTTTAATCCCAGCACTCCGGAGGCAGAGGTAGGCAGATCATTGTGAGTTCAAGGCCAGCCTGGTTTACAAAGTGAGTCCAGGACAACCAAGACTAACACAGAGAGACCCTGTCTCGAAAAAAACAAAAAACAAAACCAAACATTCTGCTTGGATGAGGCTCACCCACACTATGGGGGTCGTAAGCCTTAGCCAAAGCTGTTGATACAAATGTTAATCTCTACTGAAGTTTTCTCCCCGACACTTGGGGCACCATAGAATGGCCAGGTTGACTCGTGAAATTAAGAACCACAGCACCAGGGCTGGAGAGATGGCTCAGAGGTTAAGAGCACTAACTGCTCTTCCAGAGGTCCTGAGTTCAATTCCCACCAACCACATGGTGGCTCGCAGCCATCTATAATGAGATCTGGTGCCCTCTTCTGGCCTGCAGTTGTACATGCAGCCAGAGCACTGTAGCACTGCATGCTTAATAAATAAAATTTAAAACAACAACAAAAAATCACAGCACCCAACCCACTGTAGCTTAAGCCCATTACCCCTGTTTGTCTGCTGGTTGACCCCATATGTGACCCCGGAACCGCTACTTAACTTTTCATCCCTTTATCCTTATGTGTAACAATAGCAGTGACCAATTCGGTCCCACCAAGGCCTTTATGAGAACTGAACAGGGATCCTGTAGATGGATGGTGTCAGCCTCCTGTTGGTGCTCAGCAGAGCTTGTACTCCTGAGCTCTCTGGGGCTCTGTCCCTTGGCATTCCTCTGCCGCCTGGGTTTCCCCTAACTGCTGCCTGGAGTGGGTGGAAGTTTCTAACCTGCCTTCTTTAAGTTCTGGTGCAGCCATTCTGCCTCAAGACTCAGATCCCATACTGTTCTGAGCCGACTGGGCACTCCCCTTTTTTTTGGCTCTTCCTGGAAGCCCAGCCTAGCTTCCATCCCTGCCATCCCAGCGCCACCTGCCCATTTTCTTTTCTGTGGATTCTTCCTACAGTGCTCATAGGCCATGCGGTGGTTTGAATTGGAGTGGCCCCCACATGCTCATATGTTTGAGTGCTTGGCCCCCCCCATTGGTGGAACTGTTTGAGAAGGACCAGGAGGTGTGGCCTTGTTGGAGGGGATGTACCACTGGGGATTGGGCAAAAAAGCCTGCACCATTCCCAGCTAGCCCGCTTGCTTTTTTTTTTTTTTTTTTTTTTTTTGTTTTTGTTTTTGTTTTGTTTTGTTTTGTTTTTTCGAGACAGGGTTTCTCTATGTAGCCTTGGCCATCCTGGACTCACTTTGTAGACCAGGCTGGCCTCGAACTCACAGTGATCCGCCTGCCTCTGCCTCCCGAGTGCTGGGATTAAAGGCGTGCGCCACCACGCCCGGCTCTAGCCCGCTTGCTTTTTGTCTCATGCTTTCAGATCGAGATGTAAGCTCTCAGCTACTGCTGTGGTGCCATGTCTGCCTACCTGCCACCATGCCTCTGCCCTGGTGCACATGGACTCATCCTTAGAACTGTAAGCTCCAACTACGTTCTTTGTTCTATAAGTTCCCTTGGTCATGGTATCTACGCAGCAATAGAAACTAACTAAGACGGGCCATTTTCTTATGTTGCATCATGGTTGTCCCAAGTTCTGCAAGGATTCTCTGATGAGCCCTAGAGGCCAGTCACGGTGATTTCCCCTGAGTGTGTACGCTGTGCTCTCTGTATGATGGTCACATGGATCATCACCACGGCCAGGTGCCTTATGCTTGACCAGACAGAAACCTTCTTAAGCTGTAGTTGTGGTGTCCTGTCCAGAGACATGCCAGTTGGACAGGCACATGGCTGGTTTTCTTTCTTTCTTTCTTTCTTTTTTTTTTTTTTTTTTTTTGGCTCTGTGTAGGTCCATAGTGTTTGTGATACCAACATCTGAGTGGCTGAGCATCCTCTGGGGATGATTTCAAATTTACTGATAAATGCTGAAGGAGAAGGTACATTTTAGAAGTCAGGTGGGAAACAGACCTTTGTCTCTATGTTAGCTAAAGAGTCCAGGGATAGCCTGTGTCTGAGGCCAAGCCCCAGTTTCTTTTTAGGACAGGCTGTTCAAAACACTGAACCTCAACATTGTGAACTGTAAAACCCCTTTTCTTATTGGTGTAATTGAACCCTAACACACACCTTTATTCCAAGAACTTTGTTGATTGTAAATAGATTATTACGGTGTGGCTCAGCCCTAGCACACACCTCTAACCCAAGAGTTCACTGAACACTGAACACATGATTTAGTAAAGTTCACCCTAGGTCAAGAGGTAGAGCGAGAAAACAGCTGACAGGGATTAAGTGGGAGGGACTTTGGGAGAAGGGTGTTTACAACAGCATGGAGAAGGAAGAACTTTTGGGGTTTCCCTCTTGGGCCATAGGGTGAGCTGGCAGGCTTTTGGCCTTGAACTTTTTCCTTTTTCCTTCGGGACAAGGGCTGAGGAGGAAGGTCAGCTGGGTGCTTTCTCTGCTTCTCAGAGCTAGCAGGTTTTCCCTCCAGCATCTGGCTCCTGAGTCTTCATTGGTAAAATGGAATGATTTGGGCTTTTCACTTTTTATAACAACAGAGGTGAACAGGTGAAATGGGGTCATTTATCTTCTCTGGCCTTGCAGGGTCTGGAGGGCAGGTGGCAGTGAGCAGGGGAAGGGTGCCTGTGGGTGTCTCCTTTGTGTACCTGAGACAACTCTGTCCTAGGCAGCTGGTGTCACCCATTTTCCAGTGTCTCCACTGAGGGCCAGACCTGGTGCAACCCTGCAGTATGCATGAGGAGCCAAAGCCTTCATTAGAGAGGAGGCCTCAGCTCTTGCTCCTTGAGTTTGGGGACCCACAGAGTGTGGGAGAAAGGCACTAACAAATGTGGATGAGGTTGTGGGGAGTAGGCCCCTCATACTGCAAAAGAAAGCCTCCAATGATGCCACCATTACTGCAAAAAATAGTCTAGCGATTCCTCAGATGAATGCAAGTACATCCACACGAAACCGGGAGCAAAACTTTTTTTGTTTTGTTTTTTGTTTTTTGAGACAGGGTTTCTCTGTGTATCCTTGGCTGTCCTGGGCTCATTTTATAGACCAGGCTGACCTCGAACTCACATCGATCCACCTGCCCCTGCCTCCCAAGTGCTGAGATAAAAGGCATGTGCCACCACGCCCGGCTTTTAAGCTGGGCATATTCTTAGCACTGGGGAAGTTGAGGCAGGAGTGAATCACATGCCAGCCTCAACTACATAGCAAGACCCTGTCTAAAATAAATAAATAAAAATAAAAATAAAGAAACAATCAAAACATATATACAAGTATTCACAGTAACTGTAGTTATAATAGAAATAAATAAATAAATGTGCTTCCATTTATTTATTCAGTTATCAGATAACTGAATGGTCCGTTATAGAAAGGCCTGGGGTTCCAACACAGCATGGATGGACTTTGAGGAAATGTGCCATTCATAAAAACACAGACACCCTATGATCTTGATTGTGGAAAATATCCACAGCAAGTGAATTCACAGAGAGCAGACGTAGCTAGAAGAGGAGAGGAAGTGCGGATGGGTTGGGGTGCTGTCTGGTCGCAGATGAAGCATTCTTTAGTGGAAGTGTGCACTGAGCATGCTCTTTCAGACGGTAAGCTTTATTTATGTGACTTCCGTTGGTAAACTGCAGGGCATTTCTGAGATGTACACAGAACCAGCGTGAGAGTTTGTGAGTGGGTAACGCTGTTCACAGGGGAGCCCTGAATCAGCTTGACTGCAGAGGCCCAGCCATGCCTGCCAGTCTCTCAGTACCTGCCTTGTTCTAGGTACCCTGGAGTCTCTGGAGTCTGAGGGTTGGTGGGTTCTGTTCCTCGTAGGCTTTGGGTATTAGCTCTGTCACTCTATGCTGCTCTTCCTTCCCCCTTGTCTCTCAGGCCATGTGACGAGCCCAGAGCCACACACAACCCTGGTGCTAGGGGCTGAGGGACCTGGAGCCCATCTTTGGAGCCTTTGGGAGGAGACAGCCTAGCTTGGCACCGCATTCCTCAGACAAGCATAGCGCATCTACTAGGAATAGCTGATCTATATGTGCGATTCCACATTTTCTAATAGTGCATTTAAAAAGGGAGACATGAAGCCAGGCAGTGGTGGCGCATGCCTTTGATCCCAGCACTCGGGAGGCAGAGGCAGGGGGATTGCTGTGAGTTCAAGGCCAGCCTGGTCTACAGAGTGAGTTCCAGGACAGCCACAGCTACACAGAGAAATCCTGTCACAGGAAGAAAAAAAGCTTTTTAAAAAGGAAAAAAGAGTAATAAGATTAATTTGTTTTAAATTATATGTATAGGCATGTGTGTGTGTGTGTGTACTTATGGGTGCAGGTTCTGACAGAGGCTGCAAGAGGGCATCAGATCCCCTGGTTGGAGGTACAGGTAGTCACGAGCCACCTTGTGTGGGCGCTGGGAACCAAACTCAGTGCCTCCAGAAGAGCAGTTAACTGGGAGATCAGCTTTCTAGCTCCAAATATTTTTTTTCTAATTTATTTACCTTTACTTTATGTGCATTGGTGTTTTTCCTGCATGTATGTCTGTGTGAGGGTGTCAGATCTTGGATTTACAGACAGTTGTGAGCTGCCATGTGGGTGCTGGGATTTGAACCTGCACTGTCTGGAAGATCAGTCAATGCCCGCAACCACAGAGCCATCTCTCCAGCCCCTCCGAATATAATTTTAACATATTTTATTATTGTTTTCTTGTTTTTGTTTTTTGAGACAGGCTTTCCCTGTGTAGCCTTGGCTATCCTGAACACACCTGGCTTAATATATGTTTTTTTTTTTCTTTTTCTTTTTTTTTTTTTCCAGAGCTGAGGGCCAAACGCAGGGCCTTGCCATTAAGCTAAATCCCCAACCCCTTAATATATGTTTTAAACTGCAAATTACCTAAAACATTCCTACATGCAAATGACACAAGAAAGTCAACTATGAGCTCTCATATCCTGTCCTGCTACAGAGAGAAAGCACTGTGCTGGGGGTTCAGTGCCTCGGCCCTAAAGTCTTTCCTGTGGACACGACTTTCTGGGGGGCGCTCTGAGACCAATGCTGCCCAACCCGCCTGCCTCATAACCCACACCAACCTCTGGTGTCCAGTATCTTTGAGAGGAAGTGCGTAAAGATGGAAAATGAGGTTCAGGGGCTGTTCACTGGACCCACATTTTGGTTCCCATCCTGTGTCATCCCAACCGAGCCCAGGAATCTGGAGGGGTGATGCCTGGCCTTCTGCTGCCCCCTCGAGCCCTACCTGTAACAAACTTCAGTCAGCACCTGAAGCGTAGCCAGTGCTGTGCTCCTGTCACGGCTCTCCCTCAGCGGCTCTCATCAGGGGAGTGTGGGTTTGTTTTGTTTTTTTCGAGACAGGGTTTGCAGACCGGGCTGACCTTGAACTCACAGCCTCCCTGAGTGCAGGGATTAAAGATGTGCACCACCAAGCCCAGCTGGGAGTGTTGTTTTAAACAAAATCTCAGTCGTTTCATTTTACTGGTGAAGACTCGGGAGCCAGATGCTGGGGTGAAAGCTGGAAGCTCAAAGAGGCAGAGAAAGCACCCAGCTGATCTTCCTCCTCAGCCAACATCACCGAAGAAATTCCTCCTCCTCCTCCTAAACAGTTCCCCAAACCCCTCAAACTGAATGTTCCTCCTTTCTACTTCCTGTGCATCTATCTCTCTAGCTGTCCTCTTGACTTCTTCTTACTCTGTTTTTTTTCCCCCTTAATAATCCTATGTTCATTTCCTGTCAACTGGTTGCCTGCTCCACCTCTTGACCTATGGTTGACTTTATTCAATCCTGTTTACAATTTTCAAGCAGAAAGCTCTTGATTTAAAGGTGTGTGCTAGTGCTGAGCCACACCACAACTAGAAACAGATTTTTCCAGTAAATAACAGTCACGGAGTTCACAGTGTGATCAAAAATCCTGTGACAGGGGAGAGGAAGGTCATTGTTTTTAATATGGAACTTTGGGAGCTGGAAGCCAGCTGTTTTTTTGCTCTTGTTTTTGTTTGTTTGTTCTTCTGTCTTAATTTGGGTTTTGGTATTTTGAGACAAGGTATTGCTGTGTGGCCTTGGTTGACCTAGAACTTGCTATGTAGACTACGCTGGCCTCTAATTCATAGAGATCTGTCTGCCTCTAATTCCTGAGTGCTGGAATTAAAGGTATGCGCCACCATACCTGGCTTTGGATCCTGTATTTTAAGGGCCTAGGAGTAAGAGACACCCTAAATTTCCCAGTGTTGCCCCACCTCGAGAGAGGAGCACCGAGAAGTCTGTTGTGTCATCTAGTGGCTCCAGAAGTCCCCTGGGAGGCAAAAGGTTTCTCTGCCCAGGTAGGAGTGAGGTCTTCTGAGTTTAGGGCTAGCTCTAAGAGGTCATTGTCCAAGTACGCTGTTCCTCTGAGGAGCAGAGGGCCAGGTCCCTGAGCTGTTCCTCCGTGCTGCCCTCCCTTCGCTTTGTCTCCTAGGACATGGGGCAAGTCCAGACGCATATGCAACCTGGATGCTAGGGTCTAAGGGACTTGGAGACCTACCTGGGACCGGATTCAAGGGCACACCTGCTGCAAGTCAGAATACAGAGGGAACTGGGAACCCACTCTGAGCCAGGGTCCCCCTCCACCCCTGTACCACACCCATGCTAATCCCCCTTGTTAGACTCAGCAGGAGGACACAGGGAGGTCATCATGTCCTGCCAGCCATGGTTCCTGATGCTTCTTCCAGACAGAGCCAGCCCAAGGTGGCCTGGGGTTGGAAAGGAAAAAGCAGACATTCTGGGCAGAGCTGTTCTCAGTGGACCCAGTGAGGTCAGACTCTGCTGCAGTGAGGTCAGACAGCGGCCCTGGGCCCTGGGTTGTTGCTGCCATGTTCTGTGTTATTACAGTGGCCAGCTGAGGGCAGGATCTGCCTGGTGCAGAGGATTTGCCTGGTGTGAGACAGGAAGGCGCTCTGAGGAACAGTAGCTTTCAGCCAGCTGGGCCTAGGAGCAGCGCTGTTCCCACTGATACAGATAGCCGGGAGGAGGAGACGCTAGCCTTGGCCAGCAGGGGGGCCCAGAGACCAGCTTCTAGTCTGTGGCCTTTGCACAGACAGACTGAGTGCTACTAGGGTGGGGCTGCACAGCTAGTGGCAGCGAGCTTTCTAGGGTGGCTTTAGAGTCCTCCGGTCCCTGAGAGGCCAGGGGCTATGTCCCACTACCCATCTGCCCAATGTGATCGCTTGAGGGGACTCTGAGGGAAAGTCAGGAGATGGCCTTGGCTCTGAACCTCTCTGCAAGTCTAACCACATTTGTACAGAGCCCCTGGTACCGCCCCCGATTGCAAGAAAAGTCTGTAGTTCTCTGCTCGGTTTTGAAAACTATTTCCTGTGTGTGCATATGAGTTTTCAATGTGCATATTCATGTGTAAGTATAGGGAGCACACGTGGAGAGCAGAGGACAAGCTGTTAATCGCCGGTCACCTTGTGCCTACTGCATACATTAGGCTGCCTGGCCCACAAGCTTTTGGGGATTCTGCTATCTGTCATCTATCTCATCATAGGAGCAATGGGATTACAGACACACACGAGTGTGTCTGGTTGTGCAGGGGCGTACGAGTGTGTCTGGCTGTGCAGGGGCACATAGTGTGTCTGGCTGTGCAGGGGCGCACGAGTGTGTCTGGCTGTACAGGGGCACACAAGCATGTCTGGCTGTACAGGGGCACATAATTGTGTCTGGCTGTGTAGGGGCACACAAGTGTGTAAGGCTGCAGGGGTGCACAAGTGGTGTCTGGCTGTGCAGGGGTACACGAGTGTGTATGGATGTGCGGGGCGCACGGATGTGTCTGGCTGTACAGAGGCACATGAGTGTGTCTGGCTGTGCAGGGGCTCATGAGTGTGTCTGGCTGTGCAGGGGCGCACAAGTGTGTCTGGCTGTGCAGGGACACACGTGTGTGTCTGGCTGTGCAGGGGCACACGTGTGTGTCTGGCTGTGCAGGGGCTCATGAGTGTGTCTGGCTGTGCAGGGGCGCACAAGTGTCCCTGAATCCAGATCCTTAACCATTTGCACATCCAATGGGCAAATCATTTTACCCACTGAGCAGTACCCCGCGCCCTCCACTGTGTCTGTGGAATGGTCTTCATTGTTCAGGGATGAGGGGCCAGGAGAGCTGAGGAGAGTGCAGCAGTGGTGGGAAGCAGCAGGAAGTGTCTGTGGGAGTGAGCGGTCACCCTGGTTACCCTCGTACTGCCTGGATTAGTTAACTTGTTTCTTCCCTCGTTTGTTCATTAATATTCATCAAGCTTGAATATTCATCAAACACCTTGGGCAATGGCTTCTAGGCCAGCCAGAGTGGACCAAGCAGGGTCACGTGGGGCCTGCGGGGAACCTGTAAGAGGAGCATCGGTTGTGCCTCCTCTAGCTGCCGTCTTAGCAGCTTAATTTCTGCTCAGCTCCTCGTGACCAGGCTCCAGGCTCTTCATTGACAGGGAACATGCTGGAAACTGATCTCAAATTCCTGGATTCAAGAGATCGTCCCACCTTGGCCTTCCGAGAACCGGCACCACAGGTGTGTACTCCAGGTGTGGGCATGGAGATTTGTCTGTGAGCAGCGGGTCCCATTGAGGGAGTCCAGGGCTCTGATAGGTGAGGTGGGAGACACGGTACAGACCCCACTTCCGCTGGCATAAGGAGAAGTCATCTTACTGAGTTAAATTTAACATTTGCCAGGAGTTGTCCCTGCTTCATAGTAGGGCAAAAAAAACCTACTTTTGGGAAAGGTCCAGCAACAACCAACAGTAAGGTGAAGCCAGGAATTTACTATCTGATGAGGAGGGAGCTGTGTCCTACAGCATTTCCTTTTTGCCAGGCACAAGTGTGTCTCTTTCATCATAAAATAGAAACTGTATTGTTGGGAGTCTGGAAACCGTGGTTGCTGGGTAATGGGGGTTTGTTAGTGCCAGGACCTTGGGGAGGCATGCTCAAGGACTGTTCCCTGGGAAGACGCAGTGGCACCTGTCTTCCACCTGAGCGCTGCCCATCTACATGCCACTTGCTGGACTAGAGTGCAAGTAGGGTGGCCTGGGCTAATTGTGATAATAAACCCAGGCCTTCGTGTGACAGTCAGATCCTGGCCACCACACCACAGTGGGGTCCTGGATGCCACCTATGAAAGGAAATGACTTCTTTTTTTTTAAAGATTCATTTATTTATATATGTGAGTGCTCTATTTGCATGTACACCTGCATGCAGGAAGAGGGCATTGGGTCCATGTGAGCCACCAAGTGGGTGCTGGAACTTGAACTCAGGACCTCTGGAAGAACAGATAGTGTTCTTAACTGCCGAGCCATCTCTTCAGGCCCGGAAATGACTCCTAACCTGTGGCTTATATCCAAAGCAAGGCAACACTGGGTATAAACAGGTGTTGATGGATGTTTCTCTTTCGCATTCCTTGAGAACCAGGAGGCCAAGAAGACCAGGACTTGATGGTCCGGGGATGTTTGATGCCAGTGACAGAAGTGAGCAGTGGATTTGGGTGTCTGCTGGGGATAGCGGACCGAGACTGCAGCAGGACAGAGCCTGAGCCTCTATTGTGCAAAGGTTGACAAGGGGTGTGCAGTTGTATTAATGTGTTAGGAAAGATGGGGTGCTGTCAGAGTAACAAAGGTGAGAGGGGTGTGCAGACTGACCGTGAGGACACGATGTCATTCTTCTGTCACGTGCTCCTGAGATCTGAGCTCTGCTGCTTTCGGATTCACTGGCACCTGCTGTCTCCAACATAATGTTGAGCGGTCACTTTTTAAAGTTTGTGAGAGGGTACATGTGCGTGCACTCATGGATGCATGGGTGTGTGTGCATCATTGTGGATGCATTTGCAGGCCAGCTGTCAACTTCGGGTGTCTTTCCTTGAATGTTCTCTCTCTACCTTGTTTTAAAAATATTTTATAGCCTGGTATGGTGGTGCACGCCTATAATCTCAGCACTCAGGGAAGCAGAGGCAGGCAGATCTCTCTGAATTCCAGGCCAGCCTGGTCTACAAAGTGAGTCCAGGACAGCCAAGGCTATAAAGAGAAACCTTGTCTCGAAAAAGACAAACCAAACTAAACAAAACAAAACAGAAAAAAAATTTATTATATTTCTCTCCCCTCTCCTCCTGCCTCTCTCCCTCCCTCTTTCCTCCCCCTTCCTCCCCTCCTCTCTCTCTGTGGGCCAGGTGGCAACTTGTATTAATTGTCACACATATCCTGGAGTGTGGCTCTCAGCTGAGCTGATAATGTGCCACAAGCTTTCTCCATATGTCTGCGCTGGCCATGGGGATGACTGACCAGTGCCAGGCTGGTTCTCCCACATCTTAACACCGGACATTGTATTTTACGACACTAAGTTTTGGATAAGAAGTAGTGCCCTACGCCGGGCAGTGGTGGCGCATGCCTTTAATCCCAGCACTCGGAAGCAGAGGCAGGCAGATCGCTGTGAGTTCGAGGCCAGGCTGGTTTACAAAAGGCAGTCTAGGATAGCCAAGTCTACCCAGAGAAACCCTATCTCGAAAAAAATAAAATAAAATAAAAGTAAAGAAGAAGAAGAAGAAGAAGAAGAAGAAGAAGAAGAAGAAGAAGAAGAAGAAGAAGAAGAAGAAGAAGAAGGGCTGTGCCCAGTCAGTTCTCTGTCCATCATGTGGGTCCTAGAGATCATCTCAGGTTGCCAAGCTTGTCAGCGAACATTTGTACTTGTCAGCTGGGCCTTGTCTCCCTGGCCTTCCTGTTTGAGACAGTGTTTCTCACTGAACCCAGAGTCACTGATTGGCTAGACTGTTTGGCCGGCTGGTTCTGCTTCTGTCTTGGCCCCTTCAGCCCTACGGCACTACACCCATCTTTTACATGCCTTCTGGGGGCCTAAACTCAGGTACTCGCGCTTGTACAGTGGACACTTTGCTCACCGAGTCACCTCCCCAGGCCCTGGTAATATTTTTGGTGTTTGCTTGTATTTGTTTTGCTTTAGAGACAGGGTTCCTCTGTATAGCCCTAGCTGTCCTGAAACTTGCTCTGTAGTCCAGGCTGGCCTCGAACTCACAGAGATCCACCTGCCTCTGCCTCCTTGAGTGCTGGGATCACAGGTGTGTGCCACCACTGAACCCAGTTTCAACTGATCATTTTTTAAAATGTATTTATTTATTATTAATAAGGAAGGGGCACCAGATCACATTATAGGTAGTTGTGAGCCACCATGTGGTTGCTGGGAATTGAACTCAGGACCTTTGGAAGAGCAAACAGTGTCCTTAACCTCTGAGCCATCTCTCCAGCCCTCAACTGATCATTTTTTTACCCCTTTAGATAAGAGTCTGGATTCGACTGTCAAGCAGGCCCTGCTGTCAGTGTGCTCAAAGGCATAGCCATTCTATTGCTAGTCAGAAACCTTCCCTCTTGCCTGAGGTGGACTGCTGTCTGTCCTCGATACACAGTTGCCACTAGGGCTCCCTGTGGCCTTCCTACAGAGCACTGCCCTTAGATGCACTGCATCCTTGGCTTCTCCTTGGGGACTGAGGGAGACGGTGTCTATGGTGCCCCCTGTCGGGAAGCACAGTCCCGCCAGCCAGCCAGCGGAGTTTTTATACTGACCATAATTTGCATTCCAATAACCTTGATTCTATTCAGTCGTGGTCTCAAAGTACAAGGGTGGTATTCTGACCTTCCCAAGATGCTACAGAGACACTGAGTGCTCCCTGTAAGTCAAAAGGCAGGAGATTTCAATAGATGACTCTTAATGATGAGGTAGCCAAGAGCGACACTAAAAATTCTCTTTGCATGGAACGGAAAGAAATCTACACTAGTTCTGCCATCCAGCCTCAAACTGCAAGAGCTGCAGCCACAGCTGGGCATGGTGGCGCACGCCTTTAATCCCAGTTCTCGGGAGGCAGAGGCAGCTGGATCGCTGTGAGTTCGAGGCCAGCCTGGACCTCAAAGTGAGTCCAGGACAGTCAAGGCTACGCAGAAAAACCCAGTCTCGAAAAACAAAAACAAACAACAAGAACAAAAAAGAGTTGCAGCCATGGAGCCTGAGTGCTAAGGTGGGAAAGGAGTTAGGCTTGCCGGTTCAAGATTGACTGCAGCCTCAGATCTTGGAACATGTGTCCACAGAAAAAGCACCAAAGTGTCTGAAGTCATGGCTGTGGCAGCACTTGCCTCAAGTGGGGATTAGGAGAAGGCAGATGGAAGCTGCTTTTAGGGAGAACATCTTTTTTACAGTCAGGAAAGTGTCTTAAGTAAAATCATCTACAGCAATCCCGCATTCACTACCCTGGGAATGCCATGGCAGTTGCCAGCCATGGATTTAGAGTGGACCCTTCAAGTGCCCGTAGGTCCCAAAGGAAACCAAGATCCTCACAGGTGGAGCCAGCAGTCCAGGGTGCCAGCTTGTGACAGTGGCGGCTCAGCAGCTAATGGAGGGGGTATCTTTTGGGGAGCAACATTGCTGCAGGCACTGGAGGTGGAGGGCCCGAATGGTTGCTAGGCAGCTGCCCCTGGACCCTCTCCTGGGCTTGGGACACTGTTTGCAGATGCAGCAGTTCCTTGGTCTCTCCTGTCACTGCCCTGATCACCTGTACTCATGATCGGCTTAGGTTCCTGTTTATTTGGTTGCTGGGATGTTCCAGAGTCCTTCTGCTACCTTCCCAGGGCTGCACGACCGACTCCTCAGCCTGTATGGAAGCAAGGACGTATGCTATTGTCCATTACTCCTGGTTCCTGACTTTTCCAGTTGCATGCCTCCAACCTCAACCCGCCCAAGGGGGACTCAGGAGAACCCACGGCAAGAGCGCCCGCTGCCAAAACCGCTCACTGCTGCTGGAGAGTCGGCTGCTAATGTCCCCGTTGCGGTCCCCTCTGCTGGCACATGCTGCTCTCCAGGTGAGCCTGTGTCCTAGGATACCTGAGTCGGGTTGAATGTGTTTAGTAGAGGTGTGTGGGGGTCGGGTGGCAATGGCTCGTCTCTGAACACATGTGGGTGTAAGGGTTTCCTAGGACTCCTTGGGACCTCTCTCCAGTGATCAGGCTCCTGGGAACCTAGGAGGCAGAGCTATGGCTGGGTCGTCTTGAGTCGCAGATCAGATGGCTCTGTAGGTAGCCCATGGGAGCTGGCAAAAGGCAGATCCAGGTTCAGCTTCTTCTAGATTCTTCTAGATGGGATGTGAGGGGTGCTGTTCTCACTGCGTTGCTCCCAAGGTCGCAGGCAAGCCACTGAAGCAGGCAGGGGCAGGACATAGTGCCACCTCCAGCAGATTCAAGGGGCCCACAGGTTTCTTAGATATTTCATGGTAGTCCTCTGTGTGTGTGTGTTGGTTTTTTGAGACAGGCTTTCTCTGTGTAGTCTTGGCTGTCCTGGCTGGCTTTGAACTCATAGAGATCCACCTGCCTCTGTCTCCCAAGTGCTGGGGTTAAAGGGTGTGCTCCACCACTGCCCAGCCTTATGGTATTCTTTTTTTGTTTTTTGTTTTTTTGTTTTTTCTTTTTGAGACAGGGTTTCTCTGTGTAGCCTTGGCCATCCTGGACTCACTTTGTAGACCAGACTGGCCTCGAACTCACAGCGATCCGCCTGCCTCTGCCTCCCGAGTGCTGGGATTAAAGGTGTGCGCCACTACGCCTGGCTCATGGTATTCTTATAAGTTTCTTGCAGTTTGACAAAAAACGGGCCATTGTTTTAATCCCTCCATGCTAGGAATCATGCCTGCCACCTCACAGTCTGGAGGTTGAGAAGACAAAAAGGCAGTTACTATATTTCTTCTTCAGTTTTTAAAAGAGAACCACTGTGCACAGACACCTTCCCAGCTGGACTGCAGTCCCCTGCTCAAGGCCGTGTGGACCTTGTCTTCCAAGCTGAGACCTTGGTCAGTTCTTCTGGAATCCGTCCCTTCCCCCGACCATGCAAGATAAAGTCTGAGCAGGCCTAGAGGAAACTGAGTGTGTGTGTGTGTGTGTGTGTGTGTGTGTGTGTGTGTGTGTGTGTGTGTGTGTGTGTATACTCCCGCATGTCAGAGAGCAGCATTTCCTGAGCCGGGTACTGCTTTCTGCAGTGAGTCCTTATCTGTACAGCTCTGACAAGACATAAAAGCATTTTATCCATCCTGCCAAAAAGGATGAGGAGAAGAGACTTGGAAACAGGCCTGAAAAACAACGGCCTGGCCAAGATCTGAGTATGGGAACCTAAAACTGGTTTGTTTCCTTGCTCCCATCCTGCCTTGACACCAAGGCACTTCCTGCAATGTCCAATGCCCGATTCTCCCCTTGTGGGTGGCCTAGGTCCTGAAAGGTCACAGAGGCCTGTGACCGGGCCGTGGTTTTAGTCTGGGCTTGGATATGATCAAGCCAGGAGCTGCCTGACCTGCCCATGTGTCTAGTTCAGCGGGAGAGACCTCTAGCCAGAACAGGCCTCCAACAGAGGCCACATCTCAGGGTCAGGCCAGCACTTCCTCATGCTCCCCCTCCCCCCACACCCCCTGCCCTTACTTCCCCCTCCATTCCCCCTCCCCCCCCCCACCCCTTCAGCTCCTCTTGCTTCTTGCTGAGCTCTATCTGGCCTCATCCCCAGGCCTGAGTTCCCTTGGAGTCACTACCCTTAAGTCAGTCTTGGGGTTGGCCCTCACCCAGCCACTGCTGCCACCCTCTCCTCTGCCAGTCTGAAACAAGGGTCAAATTACCCTAACCCAGCTCCTGTCCAGGCCCAGGGGTCACAGGAGAGAGTGTCAAGCTGGCTTCCTTAAACCATAAGAACAAGCCGCAGAGCCTCCTGCTGGCAGAGAGGGCTTATGGTCCTTGCTGTGTGGCCAAGGGCAAGTTAGCTGACCCCTCTGTTTTTGTTTTGAGGAAGAGTGATACTCCCAATACATTGCTCCAGTTGCTTTGTGAATATCAAGCAAGCTAGTTTATGTGAAATCCCCCCAGCTCCTGGTACTGTTGTCTGAGTTGGGCCCACATGGAATTCTTTTTTTTTCTTTAATATTTTATTAATTTATTCATATTGCATCTAGGTTGTTAGCCCATCCCTTGTATCCTCCCATTCCTCCCTCCCTCCCGCTTCCCCCCTACTCCCCTCCCCTATGTCTGTGACTGAGAGGGACCTCTACCCCCTGTATATGCTCATAGGTACTGTGCGTTGTGAGGTCGGGCTCAACTCTTCCCCAGACCACTCGGGTGTCTAGTGATAGGTGATAGGCAGTGAGCTACCTCCTCCCTCCACAGGCCACCCTCAGCTGTCCCTCGATCTTTCCCTGGCTCTGCTCTGTCCGTTTGTTAGTGCTTTCACACTGCCGTTACAGGCTGGTCCAAGGGCTGGAGACTGAAGGCTGAAAGCACTTCTTGGCTCATTGCTGTCCCATCTCCCTTTCACCATCAAGCATCAGAAAGAGCCTGACTGGGTTCACAAAGCTCTTCTCGTCATGTTTACTAAGTATTACTGTTTATGGTCTGTCTCGGGGTGCTTGGGTGCTCTCCAGGTGGCCAACGTCTAGGGTGCTATGAAACCTGACCGTAGGTCTCCAGGCGTCCTTCTGCTGAGTAGGATCCGGCCCTTTGCATGTCAGTGTTATGGCTCTTCTTATAGGCAGAGGCCCCATGGGATGCTTCAGGTGTGGACAAGCCAGGTGGGTACGTGGCTCCACCTGTCTCCCTTGGGCCTGTCACCTGGGCATACAGGCACCATGCGTGAGGAGCTCTGCAGATAGACAGGTCTTCAAAGTCTGAGCCTTCCTGAGGCCTTGAGCCCTGCTGGAGGAGAGGGGCGTGCCAGGTCTGTGGCCCGAGGATCACAGCTGAGCTGCGTGTTCTTGGCACAGCTAGGAGAGGGATCCTTGGCGAAGGATTCATAGTTTTCTCTGGTCCCTGGGTGCTATGTGTAGTTGTTACTACAGCACGCCTGTCTGTGGCCTTCTGCTAAGTGTCAGTGGGTTTCCTCATTCCTTCAGCTTTTCCTCAGAATGAAAGCAACCCTGAGGCCATATGTGTACACACATGTGTAGGGGCGCACATATGTATGGGTGTATGTTTATACAAAGGGCAAAACTGGGTGTCAGTTGCTTTCTGACTTGTGCTTTCTTTGAGACAGGGTCTCACTATGTAGTAGCTCTGGCCGCCCTGGGACTCAACTCTGCACACCAGGCTGGCCTTGAACTCACAGAGACCAGCCTGCCACTGCCTCCTAAATACCACTTAAGCTTCCATCTTATTTTCCGACACAGGGTCTTTTCCTAACCCCAGAGCCAGCGTTTTGTCTAGGCTGACCAGCAAGCCAAAGGGATCTTCTTTCTCTCCCATGCCCACCCCAGTGCCAGGATTACAGATTTGCTTTGCCACATTTGGCCTTTTATTTGGGTTCTAGGGACGGGACTTGGGTCTTTGTTTGTGTACTCTCCAACTCCTGGCCCTGAGTTTTGGTGCCCTTCTTTTGCTCTGATGAATCTATCCCTGTCTGGACAGTAAGGGGTTTGCTGTTGCATCTTCTGAGAAATTCATCCCTTCCTAGCCTTCCAGCCTCCATTTCCTTCTCTCCCTGACTGTGTGGATGGGCGCGACACCTTTGTAGCTGGGCTTCAGGAGGCTCGGGCACACACTGACTCTGCTGCAGGCTCTTGGCTCCCTGGACGGAGCCAGGCAGCAGGCATACAACAAGTGTTACGGCTTCTGCCAGTTAGGTGTACAATGACATTATGTGACCACGGCCAGTGGGTTTGCAGCAAGCTGTGTATGACTGTAGCCAGTGGACATGGTCAGTGTGTGTGCGGTAAGGGGTGTGACCATGGCCCGTGAGCACTCTATGACTGTGGCTGGTGAGTGCACAGTGAGTAGTGTATATGGTGCTTGGAGGTGGCCAGCGGTGAGGCTACAGATGCCGTGCTGGGTTCTGGCCACTGGCCTCAGACCATGAAGGACCTTGGAGACGCCAGGGTGGGTGGTCACATGCTACCTGCTGGTCTCTTTGCCACCACCTCCCCCCTCCCCCCGAGCATGGGGACACCTGTCCCATATCTTGACGCAGTACAGCACACATGAGTAGAACAGAGAGCCAAGAGGGGTTGGACTATAGAGCGCCAGGCTGTACCCCCCAAAGTCCAAAGAGGCTGGAAGGTGATACCAGAGCTTAGTTCTCTGAGGGGATGGCAGTTCCAGGCACTGTAGGGGGTGTTGTGGGTCTCCAATGGGAGGGGCGGGGCTCTGCCCTTAATCAGGCTCTTGTCCATGGGTCCATCAGCTCTGTCCATGGGTGGCTCAGTAGCCATCAGGCAGCCTTGAGGGAGCAGCAGGTCAGGTTCTGCTGTGAGGCAGGGTGGCCAACATACTGCTGTGTTGGTAGCTGCTGCTTTCAGACCCAAAGAGCACAGAGTCTGGCAAGAGGCGGGCCCAGCTCTGGGTGGGTGGCTTTGTAGACACCATGTGCCACAGGATCCTCTGAGGTAGCCAGGTAGCCAGGGTAGCGTAGCCATAGTCAGCCACAGAGCCTGACCAATCACTGCCTCGCCGCGCAGATACAGGGTTCCATCATCTCTCCCGCTCACCCTGACGTTGTGGCGGGGACTTTGGGAAGTGACTCAACAGCAAGAGTCTCTGCCTGGGTTTTGTGAAGTCCTCAGAGTGTAGGTGGCCGAGTCGTCTCAGAGCTTAATGGATTAAGTGGCATCCGTGGTGTTGGCACTCAGCGTCCCTGTGCCTCAGCCCCGTCCTTCCATGAGCGGTCTCAGAGGCTTTCTTGCAGCTCTCAGAGCCATGTTAGTATACGCACGAGGACCTCTGGGGAGACATCAGTGCTCCAAATGTTCCTAAGTTCCCAGGACCCCTTCTACACTTGTGGGGGTTGTCACTGGGCCCTTGTGTTACGTGTTCCCAGGACTAGACGTGGCACTTCTGAAGACTCTGTGATTTGTCTCTTCTGAGCGTCAGTAAGTCTGTCTCTCTGGTTGGAGCTTCCCCCTCCCCCACCACGTGTTCCTGTGAAGCACGGCCTGGGGTCAAGGTTCAGGCTCTGGCCAGAGGCCATCTGTCTTGCTGTCCCAGACCCGCCAGCAGGCCCAGGATGTCCTTAGAGCAACAGCTGTGGACTTTGGGCATGGCCTAGACCCAGGTCTGGTGTGGGGAGGGTTGTGGCCAGAGACCATGAGAGAGTGTGTATAAAAGGCCCTCAAAGCAGGCCGAAGGAGAGGGAGGTTAGAGGGAGGGCTGGCGCAGAGGGCCCCAAAAACCAACACCGTTCACCCGGCTCCTCCTCCTCCTTGGCTCTGCAGCTCTCTCACGGGGGTCCGAGCCCAGGGAGGTGGGGTGGGGGTGGGGGACACTTGCTTTAGCCACTCCCTGGAGCCTACCCTCTCGCAGCTTTGCAGAAGGGGCTTATCTCATTCATTCAGATGAACGCCTCTCTGCATCCTGTTTTTCTTATGTCATAAGAACAGGAAGCAGCAATTGTTCGGCAATGTGCGTCAGCGTGCCCCTGGACCTGCCTGTGTCTTGGTGGTGCCCAGGGTGGTTGAGACACCCACGCCTGCCCACGTGCATGACCCCCTCTGGCCTGAGAGATTTGGGACATCTAGGGTCTGCCCACAGTCACATGACTGGTCACAGTGTGTACATGGGAGACTGATTATTAGGGAGGTTACCATGGGGACTTTGGTCACATCCTCCGGAAACACAAGCCTAGTCGTACCACTGGGTCTGAACACTGCAAAGTACAGAAGTCACTAGGCCCATGGGGAAGCCATGGGAAGGAAGCTGCTGGTGACAGGCAGGGGAGGCGCTCCTTCTGACTGTAACCCGCAGGGTCTCATGACAGAAGGGACAAGCTAAAGGATAAATGGGCTTTGGCTTTGATGCCAGGCCCACTAGGGAGTTCAGGGGCATGGCCTGTTCTGTCTTGGTTTCATGGAGTTTTCCAAGGGCCCCTAGAACAGCCATGGTTGTCAGGGAACTTAGGAAAGCAGCAAGCCTACCCCCGCCCCCCCCCCCCCTCCCACCCCACCTCTTTCCCAGGAAGCTAGGGTGCAGGCTTGCTAGAGCTCACCTTCAATCCCAGCACTGTGGTGGCAGAGGCAGGCCCGTGAGTTCCAGGCCAGTCTGGTCTACAGAGTGAGCTCCAGCACACCGAGAGCACTCCAGCACAACACAGAGAAACCGTGTCTCAGAAAACTAAGAAAGCAAGTCGGGGAAACCGATGGGGGAGGGGTAGGCAAGGCTGCTGGGGAGGTCAGAGCTGACAGACTCTGAAGTAAGTAATGTCTGTGGGAAAATCACAGACATTATTAGCCCATGGACCTGGTGGTCAGCCTCAGATCTACCCCTGCTCACACACAGGAAAGGCTGAGCTGAGTCTATGAACTTTTTTTTTAAAAAGACCCTTTTATTTATTTGTTTACTCTTTACTTATTTAAGACAGGCGTCACTCTATGACTCTGACTGGTGTATAAACCATACTGACCTCAAACGTGTAAGAATCCTACTTCTGGGGCTGGAGAGATGGCTCAGTGGTTAAGAGCACTGCCTGTTCTTCCAAAGGACCCGGGTTCAATTCCCAGCACCCACATGGCAGCTCACAACTGTCTGTAACTCCAAGATCTGACACTTTCACACCAATGCACATAGATTAAACCTAAATAAAATAAAAATAAAAAATAAAAAAGAATCCTACTTCTGCTTGCCAAGTGCTGAGATTACAAGGGTCTCTTATTGTTTCCAACTCTCAGTGTGTTGGGTTTTTTGTTTGTTTGTTTGTTTGTTTTTGGTTTTTGGTTTGTCTTTCCTAACTTATTTAATGTGCCTATATGTGTGCACGCTCCACATACTTGCACTGTATAAGGAGGCTATAAAAGGCTATTGGATCACCTGGGACTGGAGTTACAGGTGGCCGTGAGCCACCACCATGTTAAGGCTGGGAACTGAACCCAGGTCCTCCAGAAGAGATGCCAGTCATCTTAACCATTCAGCCATCTCTGCAGCCCCTAGCACCCAGTTTGTAACTGAGGCAGATAGTTAAGATTGGACACCCTCAACACTGCTTGTACAGCAGTATAGGGCGTGGGTATAGCTGCTAATCTGTTGCCTGCATGGCCTCTGCTCACAGAACTGTAGACTTGAGGGGGCTTTGAAAAGGGCCTCAAGACCAGGCACAGTGGCACACACCTTTAATTCCAGCCCTTATGAGTCAGATGCAGGTAGGGCTCTGTGAGTTCAAGACCAGCCTGTTCTACATAGACAACCCATATCTTAAAACAAAAGCAAAAAACAAAAACAAAAACAAACCAAAAAAACCCTGTCTCAAGTCATGTATGGTGGCACATGGCGACAAATAAACCCAGCACTGGGGAGGCTGGGGCAAGAGAGCCACCAGGAGTCAAGGCCAAAGAAAACCTGATACAAAGTAAGTATGTAAAAAGTAAGGAGTTGGGCGGTGGTGGTGCACACCTTTAATCCCAGCACTCGGGAGGCAGAGGCAGGCGGATCTCTGTGAGTTCGAGCCCAGCCTGGTCTACAAAGCAAGTCCAGGACAGCCAGGGCTGTTACACAGAGAAACCCTGTCTCAAACAACAACAAAACAAAACAAACAAAACAAAACAAAAACAAGAAAACAAGACAAAATAAAATAAAAAGTAAGGGGTGTTGGACTGGAGAGAGGGCCCACCTGTTAAGAGCACTTCCAGAGTACCTGTTTTTTATTCCCAGCACCCAAAAAGAATCTGCAACCTTAGTTCCAGGGGATTTGATGGACTCTTTTGGTCTCTGCAAACATCAGGCATATATCCAGGCAAAATACCCATACACAAAGAAAAAAAGTAATTAAATTTAATATAAATTAATTAAAAATAAAGAACAGATGAGCCAAAAAAAAAAAAAAAAAAAAAAAAACAAAAACAAAAACAAAAAAAACAAAAAAAAAAAAAAACACCCTACCTTGTTTTATTACATACAGAACATTAAAAACAAAAATCAAACAAAAAACCAAAAAACCCCCACCTAATCCAACTCAGTGAGTGGCATATGGGTCTATGGCCACAGAATATGTTTCATTCAACCTACCAGTCTGGGGCCACCGTGGAAAGGAGTTCTATACTATTATAAGCCCTCATAGATGGTCTGACACATGCTAAGTCCATGCTGATGAGAAGGCTTTGTCTTGCGTGGTGGTGACACACCTGTCCTTCCCCATCCTTGCAACCGTCAGTCTTCCCCCATGGCTTTGAGCACTTGGTCACCATGTCGTGTGTTGAGGTAAGCTTCTTTCTTGCCCACTCCCTCACCCGTTCTTTCTGATATGTAGGGCATCTTAATGTTGCTGCGGTCCTTTGTTTGTTTCTTTCTTTCTTTTTTTTTTTTTTTTTGAGACAGGGTCTCTCTATGTAGTGTTAGCTGTCCTGGACTCACTTTGTAGACCAGGCTGGCCTCGAACTCACAGCGATCCACCTGCCTCTGCCTCCCGAGTGCTGGGACTAAAGGCGTGCGCCACCACTTCCCGGCTTTGCTGAGGTCCTTTAAACCTCTCACCACGCTAGGGTCCCCTAGATATCTCCATTGATGTCTGTGGAGGGTGTGAGGCAGGGGGCCACTTCCAGTAAGGACCCAGTTTCCCTGGGTCTGTAGGTGTGTGGGAAGCCTTGGCTGGCATGTTCCACTTCGTCCCACCGTCTGTCCCTACTGCTTTTTCGCTCGCTGTGGCTCTGCTGTGAGCTGGGTCTAGGCAGCACAGCCCTCTCGCAAGTCTGTGCCTTTGTGTCTGTGTGCAGAATCAGAGTATAAGACACACATAACAACAGACGGGCCTGAACAGATGGCTCAGCGAGTGAGAGCACTGGCTGTTTTTCCAGAGGACCTGGGTTAAATTCCCAGCCCCACATGGCTGCCTGTAACTCCAGTTCCAGGGGATCCGACACCCTCACACAGACATACATGCAGGCAAAACACCAATGCACATTGTGGGAAAGATTAAGCTTTGTCACAGGTGGAAGCAGTCTTGGCGGGCTTTACCCTTGGGGCACCCCATGAATACCTTGTGACAGACGGAATGGAGCCATCCTGGGCCTGTAATTCAGGAAGCAGACCTGGGAACCCCAACTGGGCTATTGTTTTTCTAATGGGGAGCAGCGAACAGGCCGGACCAGCACGCGGGCCAGAGAGACACCTAAGGACCCGTCCAGTGGAACGGATACCGGAAGGTTCACTCTTTTGTCCCTTTAACCTTTTTTCCTTCTTGTGTAAGCTAGTTGGGTTGTATAATATTTATTTATTCATTTGTATGTGTATGTATGTAGGCATACATACCATGGCACACAAATAGAGAGACCAGAGGACAGCTTGAGGGAATCAATTCTCTCTTACCATGTGGGTCCCCGAAATCAAATTCAGGTTGTCAGGCTTGGTGGTGAGAAACTGTAAAATTGTAAAATACAAGATGCTTGTTCGCTTGCCCAGCCTTGCTCGCCTCTCTCAGTTCTCGTTAATGCTAACTTCAAAAGTTCCACCCTAGTTCCCAGAATAGTTACATGTAAGTTTCCATATATCAGATGTCCCCAACGGCTTTCAGTAAGCTCTCTGGAGACCCACACCCAAGCCCCCACAAGGAGCTTCCCAGTGCCAGATGTCCTACTGTCCATATGGTCTAACTTGATAAGCAACCCCACCTGCTTTGTGGGTTTAGCCTTTAAAACTAGCCTGTAACAGCTACTTGGGGTCCTTCACCTCCCGAGTGCTGAGGGACCCTGACACATCGACAATTGGGACTTCTGATGTGTCAGTAATAAATTTTACCTATGCCTCCAGCCTGTGTGACTTAAGTGGTCTCTCACGGCGACCCCCTTCCTGAATTGGACTCCAGGGTCCAACAGTGGCAAGCACCTTTACCTACCAAGACATCTCAGCAGTTCAGATCACTTACTTTTTAAATAGTGTTCTGTGGCATTATACATAAACTTGTGTGTGTGTGCGCGCGCGTGTGTGTGTGTGTGTGTGTGTGTGTGTATAATTTATTTTTTGTGTGTGTGCATTGATGTTTTGCCTGCATGTATGTCTGGGTGAGGCTGTCAGATCTTGGAGTTACAGACAGTTGTGAGCTGCCATGTGGTTGCTGGGAATTGAACCCCGGGTCCTTTGGAAGAGCAGTCAGTGCTCTTAACCGCTGAGCCATCTCTCCAGTCCCCATACATAAACTTCCTATAGCCAGGTTTACCCAAAGAATCTGATGTTTTCCTGCCATTAAGTGACTTTTCTTTTTTCCAAAACTATTTATTTCTCATTTATAGGTAGCAATTCTTTTGTTGTTGTTTATTTGTTTGTTTTGCCTTTTCTTTTCTTTCTTTTTTTTTTTTTTTTTTTTTTTTTTTTTTTTTTTTTTTTTTCTGAGACAGAGTTTCTCTGTGTAGCCTTGGCTGTCCTGGACTCGCTTTGTAGAGCAGGCTGGCCTCAAATTCACAGTGATCCACCTACCTCTGCCTCCCAAGTGCTGGAATTAAAGGCATGTGCCACCAAGCCCGGTGGTTTTGCCTTTTCAAAACAGGATTTCTCTGTTTTAGCTCTGGCTGTCCTGGAACTTGCTTTGTAGACGAGGCTGGCCTTGAACGCATAGATCCACCTGCTTCTGCCTCTGTCTCCTCAGAGCTAGGATTAAAGGTGTGTGCCACTACCACGCAGTGCAATTGACTTTTAATATTGACTGTGTGTAGAACATTCTTGTCAAACTTATTAATTCTAACTTATTTTTAGATTCTTCATGGCTTTCTACATAAAACTAGCCTGTTGTCGAGGCCTCCAGGAATCTTTTGTTTCTGTTTCTTTTTCTTCCAAGTTTGATAGCTTTTGTTTTCCTACTGCTGCCTCTACTGCTTGGGGCCACAAATAATTTCACTTAGTGGGTGGGGCACACTAACATTGAATTCCATGTCTGTAGGTGAATTTTTACAGACTCTGTTAGTTAGTTTAGGGCAATCTCCCTGTTTTGGTTTGCAGAGTTATTTCTTAAATTATGGGGAGAAGTGAATTAAAAAATTTTTTTTTACATTTTAGTTATTTAGTTGTGGTGTGTACATGTGTGTGTGTGCGCGCGCGCACGTGCGTGCCACAGAACAACTTCCAGAAGTTGGTTCTCTCCTTTCACTGCATGGGTTTCTGAGATTGACTTTTGGTTCTCACGTTTGGCAGCCCAAGCCTTTGCTGTCGTGCCTGCACCAGAAGTGACTTTTATGAATTGCTTTTCTACATCTGATGAAAAGGTCCTGTAGCTTCTCTAGTGCATTTGTGGGCTAAAGTCACTGGGGATTTCACATCATTAGATTGGCCGGACTTTCTGGCACAAAACCCATGCACTGTATCTCTCTCTCTCTGTTTTTTTTTTTTTTTTTCCCCCCGAGACAGGGTTTCTCTGTGTAGCCCTGGCTGTCCTGGACTCACTTTGTAGACCAGGCTGGCCTCAAACTCCCAGTGATCCACCTGCCTCTGCCTCCCGAGTGCTGGGATTAAAGGCGTGCACCACCACAGCCTGGCTCACTGTATCTCTTATTACTGGTGTCCTCATGAGGTGTGGCATTGGCAAGAGGGGAGAGGAGTGCTGAGTCCCAGTGTTAATGGCTTTTGCCTGGAGGATGCACTCTGGCCAGAAGCAAGCCAAAGCTGGAGCGGTGTGGAGGACCCATCCCTCCTGGATGGCCAGGCGTGAGTCTGTCTGCACAGCAGAGTAGACCATGTGCTTTGGTAGTTGACACAGAACCCCCACTCACTGTTGGTTCAGCAGACCGTGTCTTGCTGTGTATACACAGGAAAGCAGCATGCCGCCTATGGTCCAGAGAAGGAGACGTGGTAGAGAGTCAGTGACCACAGGTTGGTCAGGATGGATGGGTCCGGCCAATCATAAAACAAAATGTGCCACTACCTGAAGGTGGCTAGTGAGGAAGCAAGAGCAACAGAGGCGCTGCTGTCAGAAAGCAGGACTGGCTCAGAGGTGACCTCTAGACAAATAGGCGCAATGATACACAGATGCTTCCTAGGGCTGCAGTGAACACAGAGCGACCAGCCCTTGGATGGGTCCAGAGCATTGAGGAGAAGGGAACACAGAACAGCCTTCTTGTGAGCCTACTGCAGATGGGGCTCCGGGACCCCAATAATGGGGGGATGGGAAATTGGACTTTGGAGAGGTCCTAGAAGACGGTGCCATATAAGGAAAGAACCAGACAGGGTCAGAGAGCCCCTGTGACTTTTCTTTCCGAGATGCGGCGGGGCACCGGGGCGAGGGTCAGGATATTTTGAGTGCTCATGGGAGTGAGTGGAGGATTGATTTAGGGTTATGGTCAGGGTCATTGTTGGGGGTCAGTGTCAGGGCTGATAAATTCTGATGGGAGTCAAAGGGGAGGACCTAAAGTTTGGGAGAAGATGGGCAAAAGAAATGAAACTTGGAAACGGATTGGGTAAGTATGCTGTGTTCCTCGGTGTTGGGACAGCAGTAAGCTGTCGAGGTCACACACCCTGCTATATGATTCCTGCTGTGGTATCGTCTAATCATATGCAGGCCCTGCCTGTTGGCTGCCAGAGTCAGGAAGGGTCCTAGTTTCTAACAAGTCCCTAGGGATGTCTGAAACCACTCAACTTTCAGGGGCCCAGGGCCTCTTAGCAGCCATAGACAAGAGGAGTCAGGCCACACAAAGCTGGCAAGCTGTTCAGCTGCATGGGGGGAGCTGTCCAGGACCTGGGGGTGTCACTGTTGAAGAGCGCACATGGAGTAAGGGAGACCATTTGAGGGTGGGTGACTACCAGGAGCAAGGAGAGCAGGAGTGGTTGGTTGGACAAGACCACAGAGACAGGGTGCAAGGGAGTTTTAACATTGCACTGAGATGGTGGCGACAAGGACAGGGGCTGATGTATGTGAGGTCCAGGGCCTCAGAGAGTGAAATGATCAGGACGGGTCTGTGGAGGCAGGACTTGGAGAGAGGGCTGCTGCACAGGTGTCAGGGATTGGAGGGTGTAGCTTGAGGTCAAAACAGATAAGGCATATCATGTTAGATTATTGAAAACAAGGTTAGTTTAGTGTAAGACCTGAAACTATTTGCAGAAAGCATCCTAGGTATCAGGATGACCAAGGACTTTTTTTTGCAAAGGACTCCAACTGCCCAGGAAGTAATAGCAAGAACCATTAAGTAGGGTTGCCTGAGATTAAAAAGCTTCCTCACAAGGAAACTGTTTATAGCACTGTTAACTAAATGCCGCTGCAGAAATTAATTTAGAGTTTTGATATGGGAGAGCAATTAGAAGGGACAGAAGCCTTGGTTTTTCTTTTTTTAAGATTTATTTATTTCTCTATTATGTACACAATATTCTGCCTGCATGCCAGATCTCATTATAGGTGGTTGTGAGCCACCATGTGGTTGCTGGGAATTGAACTCAGCACCTCTGGATGAGCAAACAGTGCTCTTAACCTCTGAGCCATCTCTCCAGCCCCTGTTTTTATTTTTCAAGACATGGTTTCTCTCTGTAGCCCTGGCTATCCTAGACTCACTATGTAAATCAGGCTGGCCTCGAACTCAGAGATCCACCTGCCTCTGCCTCCCGAGTGCTGGGGTTAAAGGCCTGCACCACCACTGCAGAATAAAGTGTTCTATCAGAGACAGTAGGGTGGGACCTTAAAGGGAAAGAGGGTTTCACATCGCTTTAAGGCCTGGAGAGACAGTGGCATGAACAGCAGGAGCAGGGCCGGGCAGAGCATGAACAGGGAGCTAAGAAGTGCTAGAGAGCCCCTCGGGGAGCCTGACTATAGCTCAAGGGCAATTGTTTGCTCCTGTGAGCTTTGTTTAGAAATCCTTTACCTGCAGAAGACCTGGAGCTGCAGGGAAGGCATGGCCTACTTTTTGAAGGGGGCTACTAAGGGAGTGTGTGATCCAACAAAGGCTCCTAAAAGCTAAAAGTAGAATTACCTTATGATCCTGCGCATATGCCAGAGAACAGTGAGTCAGCACACCACTGGGACACTGCTCACCCGGGTTTATTGCAGCATCTTCACAACAGCCAAGGCACAGAGCCATCTAGCTGTGTGTGTGAAAGCGCGTGGTATATACACACACCGGAGCTTTATTCTGACCATAAAGAAGAAATCTTGCTATTTTCAGGAAAATGAACACGACTGGAGACTGTCATGTAAAGCTACACAGTGAGCTGGGCGGTGGTGGCACAGCACTCAGGAGGCAGAGGCAGGCAGATTGCTGTGAGTTTGAGGCCAGCCTGGTCTACAAAGTGAGTCCAGGACAGTCAAGGCTACACAGAGAAACCCTGTCTCCAAAAACCAAAAAAACAAAAAGAAAGCTACATAGTGAGTTTGTGATCAGCCTGTGATATACGAGGCTTTAATCTCAGAAAAGGTGTATAATTTCATCTTTAAATAAAAACTATTTTTCTTGTACTTTTAGTATACAAAGTATTGTTTTTTAAACATGAAGAATTTAAAATACTGGCTCAATAACATCATTTAGTACAATATTGTGCAGCCATAGCCTCTTCTAGTTTCAAAATATGGCATCAGTCCCCCCCCAAAACTATTTCCATTAAGAAATTGTTTCCAAGCCAGCCGTGGTGGCACACACCTTTAATCCCAGCACTCGCACTCAGGAGGCAGAGGCAGGTGGTTCTCTGTGAGTTCGAGGCCAACCTGGTCTACAAAGTGAGTCCAGGACAGCCAAGGCTACACAGAGAAACCCTGTCTTTAAAAAAATCAAAAAGGAAAAAAGAAAGAAAGAAAGAAGGAAAGAAATTTCCCCCACCTCCAGACTCCACAACGACAAATCTGCATCTTTCTGTAGGCTTCCCTGTTCTGGACACTTTACCTAGAGGCAGCTACACACTAGAGACTCGTGTGGGCCTCCTGCTTTCAGCACTCACCCTTGTAGCAAGCAAATCTTCAGTGCTGACTTGTATTCTATGGTGTGGATGGACCATACACTGTTAACCAGGCCATCGGATGATGGATCTTTGGGTCTTTCCACCTCTTTTTGTTTTTTTTTTTAGTTTTTCGAGGCAGGGTTCTCTGTGTAGCCTTGGCTGTCCTGGACTCACTTTGTAGACCAGGCTGGCCTCGAACTCACAGCGACATGCCTGCCTCTGCCTCCCAAGTGCTGGGATTAAAGGCGTGCGCCACCACTGCCCAGCCGTTCTCACCTCTTGACAGTTTTAAGTTCCTCTGAATCTCTCTCTCTCTCTCTTTCTCTCTCTCTCTCTGGGGTGTGTGTGTGTGTGTGTGTGTGTGTGTGTGTGTGGAGAGAGAGAGAGAGAGAGAGAGAGAGAGAGAGAGAGAGAGAGAGAGAGAGAGAGAGAGAGATTGTTTTTTATGTTGAAAGTCTCCTTTAGGGCTGGAGAGATGGCTCAGAGGTTAAGAGCACTGGCCGCTCTTCCAAAGGTCCTAAATTCAATTCCCAGCAACTACATGGTGGCTCACAACCATCTGTAGTGAGATTTGGTACCCTCTTCTGGTGTGCATGATATGTACATGCAGGCAGGACACTGTACACATAATAAATAAATCTTTAAAATAAAATAAAATAAAGTCCCCTTTAGGAGTCAGGGATATGACGCAGTGGTTAAGAGCGTGAATGCCCCTTCCAGAGGACCCAAGTTCAATTCCCAGTACTCATGTTGGGCAGCTCACAACTGCACGTAACTTCCGGTTCCCGAGGATCTCTCCCTCCCCCCACCCCAGAGCATCTCTTACCCTCTTATGGACTATAAAGACAACTGCACTCACATGCACACACACTGCTGCCGACACATAGATAAAAATTTAAAGATAAATAAAAATCAAACTTTAAGTTTTCCCTTTGGTTCTTTCTGAATGTTTGTTTGTTTGTGTTTGTGACACAGCCCCCACAACATAGCCTTTGTTGACATGGAACTTACAGATCAGGCTGGCCTTGAACTCACAGAGATCTGCCTGCCTTTGCCTCCCAAGTGCTGGGATGAAAGGTATCTACCACCATTTCTACCAGTTTCCCTAGTTTTAACACTCACATCTCTTTAGTAATTTTAGGCATTTGTTTTCTGTGCATATTCTCAGTCTACATCCTGTTGTCCCATATTCTCAAAATATTATTATTTTTGGTGACTTGCTTCTTGATTTTTTTTTTTTTTTTTGAGGGAGGGAGTTCAAGACAGGGTTTTTCTGTGTAGCCTTGGCTGTCCTGAACTCACTTTGTAGACCAGACTGGCCTCAGACTCACAGTGATCCCCCTGCCTCTGCCTCCTGAGTGCTGGGATTAAAGGCATGCTCTCCCAGCTTGCTCTCTGCAGTCCAGGGTCCTAAGTAGTACTGGATGCCAGTGTTCTTACTGTCTTCTAGAACTTTCTGACCCATCTTTAGCATGTGCTACAAAAGCCTAAGGTACCGCTGAAGGAACAGTTTACCTCAGCATTAGCTAAGGCCGCAGATCATGTGTCGTCTGGGAACTATCCCCAGGTGTAGCTAAGGGGTGAGAAGAGTTTGACCAGATGCATTCCAAGTGCCGAGGCATGGACTTTGTTCCCTGGGCACACAGCATCAACTCGTTGGGGGTGCGGAGAGGACAGAGACTGTATAGTTGCAAGAGCAACCTGATGGGCCAGCCTAGAACAAAACTGTTCTAGGCTTTTCCTTCTCCTGAGCAAGACGGTAGTGAAGGTCTGTTGCGCGCCTTGCTGCCTCATTCCTACCTTCCTGGAAAGTGAAGCCACACCTGTTCTGGCAGAGCTGAGCTACAGCATCCGGATTCCTGCTGCTGTGCAGACCGCACTGGAAGTGTTGACCTTCTCCCCCCCTTCTCACCCCCCGCCCCCCGCATCTGGCTAGCAAGTTCTCATGCGCTCAGAGAAACCCCTTGGGCTCCCGTGAGTGTGTCCACTTCCACGCATCCTGCAGTTCTGAGGAACGATCCACCAGAAGCTCTCGTGGCTCAGAAGAATCTTGGCAGTAGGCGTCCACAGTGATAAGGTGCAGCCAAAATGTCTGTACAATGCCAGCTGGCTGCACAGGCCCTACTGTGTAGGATCACACTGGCAGCAGCTTTAAACCCTGCTTGGGGGCTGGAGAGATGGCTTAGCGATTAAGAGCACTTACTGACTGCTCTTCCAAAGGACCCGGGCTCAATTCCCAGCACCCACATGGCAGCTCACAACTGCCTATAACTCTAAGATCTGATGCCCTCACACAGACATATATGCAGGCAAAACATCAATGCACATAAAATAAAAAGTAAATAAATTAATTTTAAAAATGGAAGCAAGGGCTATGGGGAATACCTATTCCCTCTTGTTTCCTCTCTTGATTTCCAGATGTGCAGTTGGGGAGTGCGGTCAGCGGCAGGCAGTATCGGCTCAGGTTCTGGCGCCTTTCTTTCGCTGTCCTGTTACAGTGGGCTGGGTATTGTAGATCCAGGTATGGCTGGCACACAGTGATTTATGAGTCTGTGACCATCAGTGCCCCTCAGACAAGTACAGCCCTTTGTCTGGCCTAGAACAAGCTCCTATCTTTATAGGATAATTAGTGTGGACAATGACCAGGGCCCTGGACCTTGGCGCTCAGTGAAGCAGAATAGAATCTAGTGGCATGTAAAGTCATGGGGAGGCATGGATGGCGGTGAATAGCAACAGTTACCTTCTGAATAGATTACTTTTTAAAACCTCTAATACAAGCGGGGAAGGCTGCAAGGGACCTCTGAGGAGGAGACAAAGTGACAATGGGGTTTTGTGATTCTGAAGCTCCAGGAAGAAGCCTGGCAGGGGTTAGCTGCTCTGGATGACCCTCAGGCCAGACTGCTGGCTGTGCTGGAGAGCAGCCGGCACAGGAGAGGAAGAGATTCTCCCTGAGGCCCATGAATTGCAGCGCTGGCTGCAGACACCTACAGTCAGCACAGGTGAGCAAGTGAGTCACTCACTCCCCCTGCCTTCCCCCAGGGTTCTGAGCTCCTCACCTGGCTGACCAGATCTCTGTAGTCCGCAGAGACCCTGAGGGTGGGTGTGCCCACAAGCCCCTGGCCAAGGCTCTGCCTATGAGCTTGCCCTCAGCATCCTGAGGGCTGTGTAGACTGGACTCAGTCCACTCATCTTCTGACCACTTGCTACCCACCGGCCCAGGCCAGAGGATCAGAGCTCTCAGCCCTAACCTGCCCCAGGGCTCCAAGCCTCTCCCCCAAGCTACGTAGCACTACCTCATGGCCTCTAGACAGTGCCTCACTGGAGACTGGGCTCGGGGTATTCCAGCACATTCATACGCCATGCAGCCAAGGCCCTCACAAAGCCCTCCTCTGGGTGGATGGAGTCATTGGCCAATATCTTCTTCCTGGCTCGTATCCACCATCTCAACCATGAGGGCAAATTCAAAGAAGTTGAGTGGCTCTCCATGCCTCTGGTGACCTTCAGGAACAGGGGCTAAGGCCCACCTTCTATCTCTTGTGTTCAGTGGGACAGGAAGAAGCAAGACGGAGGCTGTTTGTAGCCCCACTACAGGGTCGTGTGGAGCTGTGGGCCTCCCAGGATGGGGGGGCCTCAAGGACCAGGATCAGGAGCCCCTCATACCACTTCGAGAAAAGGTATCAAGATGTAGACCCCACCCCCATGTTGCTACCCAGAACTCTGCTCATTGCTGGCCCAGATGGAGCCCTTCTGAGGATACCTACTGGTCCCCCAGTGCTCAATGGTTCAATCCTGCCAGGAAGCTCCAGCAGGAGTGTGTAGCCTGCCTGAGCCAGCAGACCACCCTCCTCTCTGTGACCTTTGTCAGTTGGTTAACCCATCTGTTTTTTGAGCATATCAGCAGGCACCCCGGACAGGAACTCCTGAAGGGATGTGTTCCAATGTGTCATCCCGAAGGGGGAGCAGTCTTTGATGTAAAGCCAAAAGGTTATGAGAGGAACACCGAGTCCCAGAGTTTCGTAGTCAGAGACCCCGGCCCGGCTAGGAGGTCCAGGCTGTGACCAGGTCTGTATGAGGCATTTGGAGACAGAGAGAGGCTTCCGGTTGCTGCCATGGCTATAGTAATATCCTACAACGTAAGATATACAGACCCCAGCTTATGGCTGGAGTTGCCTCAAGGGGGCCATGATGTGTGTGTGTCTGCTGTACTGAGGCCACCGCTTCAGGCGTCACCATTGAGTTCCACCCTGCTGCCGTTGAGATTCAAAGATGAGAACCCTTGAGGGACAATCCTCTTGGGGCCTCTCCTCCCACAGTTCTGGTTTGGGTGTTGGGCACCGGGAGCCACCTAGGCCTCCTAGTTGGCCCTGGGAGGTGGCCCGTGTGTCAACAGCACTACGACCCACATAGCTTCCTTTCCTGTCACACCTGCCTCTCAAAACTACTGAAGGGCACCAAGGAACCAAGATGGCCACACACCCAGGAACAATGTGGGATACCCCCACGCCCCCCCACCCCACCCCCGCCATTCTTGAGCCTGAATGGCGGCTGTGCCCGGAGAGAGTGCAGGGAGGCAGAAGGCAGGCTAGTGTTTCTGGTGTCTTCTGTTACCCTGAAGCTTTTCAAAGAGTGTCTGGGCTGCTGAATGTGCCTCTCCTGCTCTCCAAGGCAGGCATCCTACACAAAGGGGGCTCTTGTCCCGAACAGGCCCCTTCTGGGAAGAAAAGCCTTTGTCCAGGAGCAGGGCCGCCCAGCAGGCGGTGCATGCTCCACTGCCCACCACCGCGGCCCGTCGAAAGGGGCCCCATTCAGGCCTGTCTGCCCGGATTAGCAGGGACTCACGACTCAATGCGCTGCGATATTTCATGTCGAGGGCAGCGGCTGGCTCTGGGCAGAATCAATGCCTGCTTTTGTCTGCTGAGTTATTTTATTTACATTTTTAAAACAGCTTATCAAGGTAAAAAGATAGCTTTGCAGGGGAAAAAAAAAAAGCGTTTGGCTTGGGGCCGGCATAGAAGTAGGAGGCTGAGCTTGCATTGGGGTCCTAGGCCACGCAGTCTGGGCCTCCGCCAGCCTGGCACCTGCCCAGCCCTCCTGCCGTTCAGGGGACTGGGGGAACAGGGGAGACGGGATACTTCCAGAAGCTTCCATCCTGGCCCCTCTGTGTTTCCTTAATTGTTTTCCTGAAAGCCAGTAGGCTTGAGCTCGGCGCTGCTCTCACTCAGCTGGCTGTACACCTCTGAGTGCACCATCTCAGCAGCAGCGGTTAAGTCAGGGTCCTGTTGCCTCCATCCGTCTTCAGCCTCGTCCTAGTTTCTTCCTCCTGCGGAACTGGTATCCAAGCCCCTCAATCATTTCCTACCACTCCTTTTCACCGGACAGGCAGGCGATCTTCCTTCATGTTTGCTTGGGCCTGCCAGGTCACCCACACGACCAAGCACCAATTCTATCATGACCTCAGAGAAGATTCCACAGAAATGGCCGAAGACCCATCCTATGCTGGTCTGACCACAATGACAGACGACAAAGCACCTTGAAGCTCAAGCTAGGCCAAAGCCAGGAGGCTTCCTGGAGGAGGTGGTTGTGGGTTCTGCTGCCTCCCTTCACCCTCAGTGAACGAGGGCAGTTGGAAGAAGCTGGACAGAACTGGTAAGGCTTCTCCCTTATCCTAGCCACTGCCCAGGTAGGCTATCAAAACAGTACTCAGACAAGTCTCCCAAACACCCCACTGCCACCACAAATACACTGTAGATGGACAAAGATGCTGGCCGCACACCAAGGCCACCTGGCCGCCAGGGGGCAGCCTAGGTGCATGGAGAGGTCCTGCCTGGCGTACATTCCGCTGCAACCTGGTTGTACTCTGCTCTAAGCGACCCCACACGGGGAGGATAAAGGGGCACCTCAAGTCCCCAGGGTGCTGATGGTCAGCTCGTGTCCCAATCTACCTAACAGAGGAGGCTTGAGTGTGCACACCTCAGAAGCAAAGCCCACTCTGGGACTGGCCTTTCAGTCAGGGGCTTTGGGTCCCCTTCAGGGCTGGCTCGGGGGAGACAGACTGTCTGGAACACTGCTTAGGACACTAACTATACAGTTGAAGTTGTGGGAAGTCCCAGACCCTTCACCCATGGTCCCTTGCCACCCTACCCAACCTCCCTTCTCCCCCAGCCACTGGCAGAGTCTGGACCCACAAGTGGAAGAGAATAGGCCAACCCTTGGCTCTCCTGTCCCTGATGAAGCCAGGTTAGGCCCAGGGAATGGGTCTTAGGGGATTCTGGGTGGTCATGGTCAAAACATGATGAGTGTATGGGGTGCTGGGCATCCTTGGTTCAGAGGGTCTGTGGTCCAGAAGGCCTGTGTGTGAAGCTATGGATGTCAGCTGTGATCACTCCTCCCCTGCCCTCTCCAGGTCCTGAGACCATCCTTATAGCCTCTCTCTCTCTCCTCAAACCATGCATAACTTCCCCCTGCCCTGAGACCATCCCACGCCCCGTGCCTCATGGGGCCTGGTGAGGCCAAGCCCCCTGGACCACAGCCAGCTGTGGAGGCACTGGGTCAGAGCACAGGGAAAGCCCAGTCTGAACCCCTTGGGCTAGATGCCGCCAAGCCTTTCCCAGGCCGCTATTTTGGGCTCTCTGAGCCTTGGGGGTGGGGTGCCAGATAGCTCTGTTGCAGCTCATACTGGTTATTTTTGTTCATAATGGGAGTGTGATATATGGAAATTATTAATAGCCTCCCAGGCTACGGTACGTGCTGGTACTCAGGGCCAGCATGTGCTCTGTCCAGTGGTGGGAAGGTCTCAGCAGCACAGCAGGTTTGGGGGAACTGCCTCTCAGCTACACCCACTCCCCATCAGATGCCGCCCTGGCTATGAATGGCCGCTACATCCGAAGCAGGCTGTTTGGTCATCTCAAGCATCCGTGACAGTGTAGGGACAGATGTGACCACAGTCTTTTACACTTGACCTTCCCTCTAACTCTCCAGTGACTTGAACTGGGGGTGGGGCCTGGGGGTGCTGAGTCTCTTTAGATAAAGCTCAGAGGGACTATGGTCCCAGGAATCTGATGTGGGTCCCCAAACCCCAAGGCATGAGGTGCATCCTGGCCCCTCTGTCGCATGTCCCCAAGACTGGCTGATCTTCTGGACCTGTGGGTACTCCTGGAGAGATGGGGCCGCTGTGCATAGGTCGCTGTGGGTCTCTTGCCCCAACTGCCTGACCCTTGCAAGCCCTGAGTAGAACTCTGGGAACTAGGATAGATGAGTGAGCCCCTTACACACACACACACACGCACATGCACACACACACACATGCACACACACACACACACACACACACACCCCAGAGATTGGGTTGGTGTAGTAAGCGTCCTGCTATGAAACATGGATTCCCAGTGCCTCAGGCCAGCAACTACATCGCTGGACACAAGAAGACCCTTGACTGTGGCGACCAGTGACGGTACAGAGCACAGGAGCCCCCTCTGCAGCCCTGTGCCCCCTCAAAGGCAAGTGTAATCTCTCTCTATGGGTTGCCAGGCAATTGCATTTGGGCACGAAGTTGAAGCTGCCGCCAGAGCTGGATGGTGAAAAGGTAAATGTCTTTCTCATGCAAATCATTCAGGTTCAAACTTGGATAAAGCCCAGGTCTCCAGAAATAGTGCCTGGTGGGGGTTGGGGGAAGGCTCTCGTGACCAAGCTCCAGGATTCCTCCAACGTCCCAGCCAGGAGGGCAGGGCCTAAGAGGAGGCCAAGGAGTACCAGCTTATGCAGTGATGGGAGATGGGGCTTCCATGTAACATGCAGAGGCCACCAAGCTGCCTCCCTGTCGTAGGGAAGGCGCCACCAGGCACAGCAGGGCTGAGCCTGAAACTTAGCCTGGCATGGTGGTGCGCACCTGACTTAATCCCAGCACTCATGAGGCAGAGTCAGGTGGGTCTCTGAGCTCCAGGTCAGCCTGGGCTACACAGAGAAACTCTGTGTGTGTGTGTGTGTGTGTGTGTGTGTGTGTGTGTGTGTGTGTGGTGTGGATGCTGCTGAAATTTTTTTTTCGAGACAGGGTTTCTCTGTGTAGCCTTGGTTGTCCTGGACTCACTTTGTAGACCAGGCTGGCCTCGAACTCACAGCGATCCACCTGCCTCTGCCTCTCGAGCACTGGGATTAAAAGCGTGCGCCAACATGCCGGGCTTTAAAAATATTTTTTTTATTTAACGTTAGTTTATGTGCGTTGGTTTGAGAGTGTCAGATCTTGGAGTTACAGACAGTTGTGAGCTGCTGTATGGGGGCTGGGAATTGAACTCAGGACCTTTGGAAGAGCAGGCAGTGCTCTTAACCACTGAGCCATCTCTCTAGCCCCATCCTCTGAAATTTTAAGGTGGGCTGAGTAGAGGGTTATTCAGTCCAGACCTGCTGCCACTCCTGTCAGTGGGATAAATGATGTAATCTTGAAAGCCGTTGCGCCACCCGTTTTCCCAGCACAAGGTCACAGTAGCTCTGAGGACATGGCAGGGCTGAGGGAGGCCTGAGAGCAGCCAGTAGAATATGTGGGACATAGGACCAAAGACTAGTGCTCAGTCAGAACAAGGTCCTCTGCTCTGTCCCATCTGGGAAACATGTGTGAATATTACAGCTCTGCAGGGACAGGTATCCTGGCTGCCAGGAGCCACGGAATACCACAAAGTCACACAGCACAACGACCTCACCTGACAGACACTGGGAGGGAAAAACACAGGCAGGTGGCTGCCTCTGCTCAGGCGAGAAGCAGCAGAGAGCTGGGCAAATGATGGGCTTTATATGGGCTTTTGTGGTGGGATTTCAAGTCCTGAGCTTGGTCTTTCTACTCCTTAAATAAGGGCTGAGTCCAAGCATTAGGCCAGTGAGTGGGTTCCGTGGGTGAAACTTGGTCGTTGGAGGTCCTCAGGGGAGGGGTCTGGACACTCATATGTCTCGAAGGGTTTACAATGTGGCGGTGGGCTGGAGGAAGCAAACAGGACTCTTCTTTAGGGCCCATGGAGGGGTCTACTGAGGCCTTAGGAAATGGCTGGTGTGTTTCTGTGCTATAGCCCAGTGCCCCTTCACGGTTTTTCCAGCAGCCTATGGGTGCAGCTGCTCTCCTGTTCCCGCCCCTGCCCAGCTTGGTGAGCACCAAGGTTCTTGGAGTCTCTAATTCTTGGTTATGGGATGCATAGGCTCATAGTGACCACCAGGGACAAGACTCTGGATGCATTGGCCTGGAGACAAGGCCCACGTGTGTAGATGTGCGCATGCAGGGTCACGGTCACTAAGCATGGGCTGGACTGAGTGGGCCGCCTCCTTCTGTACCTTGCCCAAGGGGCCCAATATTGCTTGACTTCTGCTTAGAGGCCAGCTAAGAGGGCCATCAAAAGACTCGTTCAATTGTTGTGCTCCAGGTGGGAGGAGGGGTGTGGTCCTGAGTTTGTGCTTCCTTGCAGATGAGCACCCTACTGCTGCTCCAGGGCAAGTGGACTGTATTAAGCGTTACACAGCAGCTGACCTGCCAGCTGACCTCCAGAGGAAGCTGCTGGCCCTCACAGCCAGCACTAGCTTCCCCATCCTGGACATTGCCATGTCAATCCCATAAAATCAGGCAGATGTCTGGACACTGACACCTTGGGCTCCTCATCCTTGTCAGGGCCAAGGCAGACAGTATAGATAAGTTGCATCTTCAAGGAGCGAGTATGAGTCAGCGCACGGTCCCCACTCCACACAGGGCGCTGTTCGAGCAGACTGGCCTGTGGATAACCCTGGCACTGTCCACTCTGGCCTCTGTTGATTCTCTCCTCTGACCAGGTTTTCCATCATGCCCAGTATTCAGAGTCTCTTACAACATAACAAAACAACTTGGCTTAAAGTTGCCAAAGATGATAAACAGATAGAAATAAGCATTAGGGAATTACAAATTAAAACAAGACACTACTGTACACAATTGAATGACAGAAATCTTAGATGTTAACCCTATGTGGATTAGTCAGGATTCTCTAGAGTAATAGACTTATGGAATTAAATATATTATTATCATTATTATTATTATTATTATTATTATTATTATTATTATTATTAGAATAAATTATAGGCTGTGGTCCAGCTAACCCAACAATAGTACCTATGAATAGAAGGTCCAGGAAACCAGTAGTTGTTCAGACTGCAAGACTGGATGTCTCAGCTGATCTTCAGCAGAGTATCTTAAAGAAATAGGCTTTAATGCCAGTGAAGAGATGGATTAGCTAGCAAGGTGAGAGCAAGCGTGCAGAATGGAGCTCCCTTCTTCCACTTCCATAGGCCTCCAGCAGAAAGGGTGGCCCAGGTTAGAGGCGTGTCTTCCCAGTTCGAAAGATCTGGAGTAGAAGTGAATCTTCCCACTTCAAATCAAGCAAACATCCCTTGTGGGTGTGTCCCTCCAGACGTGGCCAAGCTGACAATCAAGATTAGACTATCCATCACAAGCCCACCTCTGCCAACCTGATATAGTTACATCTCCTTGTGTCATGCTTGATTTCCAAATGAAAACAATAACCAGGTCATAATTACGCCCAACATAATTCAACTATCCCTTGTATAACTATAAACTCATTATAGGTTTAGAATGGGTGGCACTATCCCTTGAAGAATATTCTTTTAATATGTCAAACTTAATATATAATAACCTTTGATATTCTCTTAATTGATGTTACATCACAAGATAAAGACTCAAAAGCTAGTGCAGTGCTTAGGAGAGCAGGTCCTGCACCTTGCCTGAGCACCACAGTAGAGCTAACCCTGGTGGAGTGTGTGTGTGGCAGGTTGACCCCAAGAGTGTGAGTGTGGGAGAGCTGGCCCTGCCCCTCACCTGCTGCAGCATTTGGAAGAGTTGGCCCTGCACCTCACCTGGGCAGCACATTAGAGCTGGCCCTGGACATGGGGGTTGCAGGTGAGCTAGCCCTGGCTCTTGTCTGCTGTGTGGTGGCAGGGGCAAGAGAGAGATGCCCTCCTCCACTCTCTTGTCCTTCACCGTCTGTGTGGGAGAGTTGGCCCAGGGTCATGAGAGTGGGAGAGCTGGCCATGTCCCTCACCATCTGCATGACCCTCGTCATCATCAAATCCCCTCATCATTGGCAACACTCAGGATAGTAAGCCCTGCACCTCAACTGGGCAGCAGGGCAGAGCTGGCCCTGGTTAGTGGCTGTTCCCGGTGAGCCACCTCGAGGGTGTGAGAGTGGAAGAGCCGGTAAGTTGACCAGCTCAGACACCTCTCAGGCCCAGATCCAGGATTTGAGTTGGCCCACTCCAACATCTACCCCATTGATGAACTGCTGGAGTGCAGGAAGGGGCCGGCCCTACAGATCCAAACCTACAGGATCTCCACAACACAGGGCAACAACAGGATATCCAAGAGGAGCCCCAGTGAGGTTCCAGTACTGATAATGCAGCAGAAGCCAGAGGCCTCGAACCAGACCAACGAGTCATTGCAATGAACATTTGCAAGCAAAGAAGTCTGGACAAAATGGTGTACTGTGGACACACTGTGACACAACCACAGCTCCCACAGCTCCCACATCAAGATTTTTTTTCTTTGTTGGGGGAAAGGTTGCAAGGGTTGAAGGCAGGTACCAGGGAAGGGGGAGGTGTGTAGGATTAGGGTACATTATGTGAAATTCATAAAGAACCAATAAAAAGTTTAAAAAAATAAAGGAGCCATAAGCTGGGTCTAGTGGCATGTGCCTTTAATCCCAGCACTCGGGAGGCAAAGGCAGGTGGATCACTGTGAGTTCGAGGCCAGCCTGGTCTACAAAGCAAGTACCAGGACAGCCAAGGCTACACAGAGAAACCCTGTTTCAAAAAAAAAAAAAAAAATCAAACAAAACCCTAGAAAATGAAGAAAGAAAGCCTGAATATCTGTACAAATACATTCTTAACAAAATATGACAGAAGCTGAGTGTGGTGGCGCACGCCTTTAATCCCAACACTCGGGAGGCAGAGGTAGGTGGATTGCTGTGAGTTTGAGGCCAGCCTGGTCTACAAAGTGAGTCCAGGATGGCCAAGGCTACACAGAGAAACTCTGTTTCAAAAAAAAAAAAAAAAAAGACAGAAACAGTCATGCCAATTATAATCGTTGTTTCTGTATCTGGTCACATGGCCTTGGCTGGTATAACAACTTTCCTCAACTGCTCTTTTGGTATTCCTCCACCCTTGGCAAGCACCTCAGCAGGTCTTGGCTTTTTTTTTTTTTTTTTTTTTTTTCCGAGACAGGGTTTTTCTGTATATCCTTGGCTGTCCTGGACTCACTCTGTAGACCAGGCTGGCCTCGAACTCACAGCAATCCTCCTGCCTCTGCCTCCCAAGCGCTGGGATTAAAGGCATGCACCACCACCGCCTGGGTGGTCTTGGCTCTTTTTCTGGAGGAGTGACCGATACCTTTATTCCTGAGGGGGGGGGGAAGTCTGTGCCCTTGTCATCCTGCCTGGATTAGGCTGTTGTAGTTTCTCAGTGACTTCAGCCACAGGACACGGAGGTACTAAGAGATGCCCTAGAGCAGGGGTTCTCAGCCTTCCTAATGCTATGTGATCCTTTAATACAGTTCCTCATGTTGTGGTGACCCCTCCCAATCACAAAATTATTTTCATTAATACTTCATAACTAATTTTCCTACTGGTATGACTCGTAATGTAAATATCTGTGTTTTCTGATGATTTTGGGCGACCCCTGTGAAAAGGTCATTAGACACCCCCCCAAAGGGTTCGTGACCCACAGATTGAGAACTGCTGCCCTAAAGCATCTCCTGCACTCCAGACATAAACTCTCCTCCCTCCTCTGTGGAGAAGTGACCCAATTTCCCCTTCATAGTCTGGATCGATCAACCTCCTAACACTGTTATTCCTTGCTTAGTCTGTCGCCTTAAGGGCATCAGAAGGACAAAGTGGCCACAGGGAAGTCTGAGCTTCAGTTCAATGGACTGTTGTGGCTCCTGATAGGAGCACTCCCCCCTCTAGAGCAAAAACTTCTAGGCCAGCAGTGACCCTATAGGTCACTAGGGGTGACAGTGAGAGGCACTAATTGTTCCCCTCGATGGATCCCGCCTATGACAGAAACCATACCAATTGGATGCTGATTCAAAACCCTGCCCCAACCCACCCGACAGCTGCCACCTAACGGGCACTGTAACTGTGTCTTCAAAAGGCCATCTCATGTTTCTGTCAGCTGCTACAGGATGGTGGAAAACATGCTAAGACCAGTAAATTCCATGACCGTGGGCCCAATGTCACATGTCTCTGGCTGTGAAGGGAGTTCCTTGGTCAGAAGCGATACTGTGTGCAATACCGTGATGGCGGATAAGGAATTCTGTAAGTCCACTGATGGAGGTTCTGGGAGAAGCATTATGTGCAGGAAAGGCACATCCATAACCTGAGTATGTATCTACTACAGTACACAGTGTTGTCCTTTCCATGGAGACAGTCCAATGTAGTCAAGCTGCCACCAGGTCACTGGATGGTCACCCTGGGAAATGGGGCTGTGTCTGAGGATCAGCGCTAGTCTCTGCTGCTGGCAGATCAGGCTCTCAGAAGCAGCTGTAGCCAGGTCAGCCTTGGGGAGTGGACGCCCATGTGGTCAAGTCCATGCATAACCACATCTCTGCTGCCATGGCCACTTTGTTCATGGGTCCATTGTGCAGTGACAGGGATTGCCCTGGGGAAGAGGCTGACTGTCCCCAGAATGGGTCATCCTATCTACTCGATCACTGAACTCCTCCACAGCTGACGGCGTTTGGATGAGCACTTACATTGGACACAAATATCTTCACGTCCTTCACCCACTTGGAGAGACCTGTCCACACACTTCTTCCCCAGATGCCTTTCTCACCAATTTCTCAATCACTCTCTTTCCAAACCCCTGACCATCCAGCCAATCTATTGTCTACAGCTCATGAGTCAACAAACATTCACACATCTGGCCATTTCCCCTTACGGCCCACTGTGAGGATTGCCCTTTACTGGTGTCTTCTAGGGTTGTGCCAGAAAGAGGCTGTAACGCTGCAGCTGTCCACGTCAGCATAACATGAGTAAACCAGGCCCCAGTCTTCTCTTCCTCACCCCATGAGGCTATAGGTACATGCTCAGCAGAACACAGCACTTTTGTTTCTTTGTTTTGTTTTTTGGTTTTTTTTTTTTTTTTTTTTTTTGGTTTTTTGAGACAGGGTTTCTCTATGTAGCCTTGGCCATCCTGGACTCACTTTATAGACCAGGCTGGCCTCGAACTCACAGCGATCCGCCTGCCTCTGCCTCCCGAGTGCTGGGATTAAAGGCCTGCGCCACCACGCCCGGCTTGTTTCTTTGTTTTGAGACAGGGTTTCTCTGTGTAGCCTTGGCTGTCCTGGACTCACTTTGTAGACCAGGCTGGCCTCGAACTCACAGAGATCCGCCTGCCTCTGCCTCCCCAGTGCTGGGGTTTCAGATGTGCACTGCTGCACCCAGCTGGCAGCAGACAGTACTTTATTTATACATTTATTTGTTTATTTTGGTTTTTTATTTTTTCCAGGTAGAGTTTCTCTGTGTAGACTTGGCTGTCCTGGACTCACTTTGTAGACCAAGCTGGCCTCCAACTCATGAAGACCCACCTGCCTCTGCCTCCTGAGTGCTAGGATTACAGGTGTGCACCACTACTGCCCGGCAACAGATGGCATTTTAACAGAAGTAGAAAACACAAGCATTTGACCAACTTCTTCACGTAATTTGCTTGTGCCTTCAGGACCCAGTCACTTCTAGTTGACAGAAGGATTGCTGCTTTGCTCTTCCTTATGATTTGGAGGGTCAGACAACAGCTCGTGATGGGCAGCTCAGGTCACATGGCAATGTGGTGGCCCTTTGTCAAATGCTTCGTTTCCACTGGAGCCCAAGAGCAGGACAAGAGCTGTCTTTTAACTAGAGAACAGTTGTCTGCAGATGATGGTACAGTCTTGCTCCTAACTCCCAAAGGTCTCTTCTGTGATCACCTATAAGGGATTGTCCAGGCTCCCAAAGGCATCCTCTCTGCCACTGACATATGGTCCAAGTGATGGACCAGCGTGTACAGTGGCCTGGACCTGTTCAGTCTTCTCCTATTCCAAGCCCCACACAATGTTAGCACCTTTCCAAGTCATTCACTGATACATGGGTGGGAGGGACACACCCAAGCAAGGAATGTGCTGTCTGCAGAATCCACACAGGACCACTCAGTGCACTTCTTTCTTGGTGTTGGGTGGGATTACAGGCATGTGCCACTGCTCATGCCAGAGCTTGATTTTTGTTTTGTTTTGGGTTTTTTTGTTTTGTTTTGTTTTGTTTTGTTTTTTCGAGACAGGGTTTCTCTGTGTAGCCTTGACTATCCTGGACTCGCTTTGTAGGCCAGGCTGGCCTCGAACTCATAGCAATCCTCCTGCCTCTGCCTCCCAAGTGTTGGGATTAAAGGCATGTGCCACCAATGCCCAGCCAGAGCTTGATTTTTTTAACATGATATTTTTATTGATTATTTGGAAATTTCACATCATGCACCCCAGTCGTGCTCACCTCCCAGTCCTCCTATGTCCATGCCTTCTCCTGTATCCTCCCTTCCCCCCAAAAAAGAAGAAAGGGAGGAACAAAGAAAAAACTATTTGTGCTGTCCATATACTCTCTGGAGCATGGTTAAAACTCCCAGTGTCAAGCCAAGCGTGGTGGCGCATGCCTGTGATCCCAGCACTTGGGGGGCAGAGGCAGGTAGAGCTCTGTGAGTTCAAGGCCAGCCTGGTCTACAAAGAGAGTCTAGGACAGCCAAGGCTATGCAGAAAACCCCTGTCTCGAAAAACCAAGAAACAAAAGACAAAAACAAAACAAAACAAAAAAAAAAAAACCAAAAACTCCCAGTGTTCAGTGTCCCCCCCCCAAGGGAAAGTCCTTCTCCACCTGAACCCCCACCAACTGTGCATAGCTACACCTGAGCATCCATAACACAATGTTTTAAAAGTTCTCATTGATGGCTTCCTCTCTAGGGTGTTGAGGTGGAGGTAGAGGCTGTCACAGAGCCTTTTATGTCTGAGCTGTGCATCTGCAGTCATCAATGGCACAGCATGAATAGCTTCCTTGCTCAGAGGGAGCGAAGATCCTTGGCTTCTACATCACATGGTTCCCAGCAACAGCACTGACCACGATCATCCACCTGGCCTCCAGCATCAAAGGACCTCTGCCAGGTCTCCAGCGGCAGTATGGCCTGCGGGCATCAATGTCACCATCTGCCGAAGCACTGGCCACTGACCAGCAAGGCATCCGGGAGAAGCACAGACTACGGAGGTCTTCCTAGGAGGTCCAACCCAGCAAATGGACCACTTTTCTTTTCTTTTTCTTTATTTCTTTCTTCTTTTTTTTTTTCTTTTGGTTTTTCTTTTTTTTTTTTTTTTTTTTTTTTTTTTTTTTAAGATTTATTTACTATGTATACAGATCTCCTTATAGATGGTTGTAAGCCAACATATGGTTGCTGGAATTTGAACTCATGACCTTTGGAAGAGCAGTAAGTGCTCCTAACCTCTGAGCCATCTCTCTAGCACCTTCTTTTGGTTTTTCAAGACAGGGTTTCTCTGTGTAGCCCTGGCTGTCCTGAACTCGATTTGTAGACCAGGCTGGTCTCGAACTCACAGTGATCCTCCTGCCTCTGCCTCCCGAGTGCTGGGATTAAAGGCGTGCGCCACCACCACACCCTGGCTAGCTGGACCTCTTTTCCTTTGGAGTATCCCACCACAGCTCAGAGCCAGGATGATCTTTTGCCTGGGCAGCCCACTTGGGGCTGAGTCCATGTAAACTCCAGGCTGGCACACACCACTGTGCTGACCCCACCGGGCAAGGACCTGCCCCTTCCACCAACAGGAGTCTTCTCTCACACCTGCCACAGCAGTCGCATCTCCAGTCCCTCTGCGCATGCACTGTTCTACTCCTTCGTCTCTCCCTTCTTTTTATTATATAGTCTCTTGTCCTATTAGCATTGGAAGCTGCGATGTGTCACACAGTATACCCTTTAAAAAAAAAAAGATTTATTTATTTTATTTATTGCATATGAGTGCTTTATCTGCAGAAGAGGCTATCAGATTACATTATAGATGGTTATGAGCCACCATGTGGTTGCTGGGAATTGAACTCAGGACCTCTGGAAGAGCAGGCGGCGCTGTTAACCACTGAGCCATCTCTCCAGCCCACAGTATACCCTTTTGCCCAAACAGCTTTACAGGCAAATATTCATTGTAATGAGTCGTAGGTCTGGCTTCAAGGCTCTTGGCCTCTGCTACGCCATAGTGAGATGCTCTCAGATATCTGGCCATTGCCCAGAGTCATGGAGATCCTCCAGCTTTGTCCTGCAGGACTGGTCCCTTCATGAATGGGCAACTCAAAACCCTGGGTCTGGGTCTGGTGGTAGCTGGGTTGGTCAGCCTGGGGTTCCACTGAGGGAAGAGTCGGGCACGGGAGGCAGAGCTTGATATTTTTATTTCCCTAGAAACTAACTTTATTTTCTTTCTTTCCTTCCTCCTACCTCCCATCCTTTCTTTTTTTTTTAAGTTATTTATTATTATGTATACAGTGCTCTGCCTGCATGTACACCTGCAGGTCAGAAGAGGGCATCAGATCACATTGTAGATGGTTGTGAGCCACCATGTGGAGCTGGGAACTAAACTCAGGACCTCTGGAAGAGCAGTCAGTGCTCTTAACCACTGAGCCATCTCTCCAGCCCCCCTTCCTTTCTTTTTAAAAACAGAGTCTCACTGTGTAGCCCTGGCTAGCCTGGAACTAGCTATATAGACCAGGCTGGCCTGGAACTCACAGAGATCCACCTGTCTCTGCTGCCTGGGTGCTGGAACTCGGGTTTACACCACCATGTTCTGTTAGACACATTCTTGAGCTTTGTTCTTGTGTGGAAGTTGCCTGTTCGGCTGTTGTCTTCCTGCAGCAAGCTTCATTTGCTATGGGCAGAGCATTGTTGAATTGACCATTTCTGAGTCAAGAGCCTTTTTGCTTCTATAATCGATGCTCGCAAATTATGATTTTTTTCTAAATGCTGACTCTTGGGGACACAATATTCCCAGTGTTTTCTTCTGTTTTGTTTTTGGAAGGCTGGCAGCTTCCCTTTGGCCCTCTTTCCTGGCTTTAGAGTTTTCTCACATGAATGCACTAGTTGGTACCCAAGTAAATTCTTGAGGGCGCCCTCTGCAAGAGCTCTGACGGAGGAAGTGGCAGGCGCTCCGTTGTGGGGGTGCGGGTAGAGGTGTCACTGTTACAAGCTGCATGCTGCCCCATGCTGAAACTGTCTCTGTGCAGATCGCGGCTGCTTTCCCAGTTGTTCCAGGCTGGAGGACAAGTGTGGTTCTGTGGTGTAGACGCAGCATCTGAAGAGGTGAAACCTCTAGCGTCTACCATGACTTCTACACAGTAACAACTGGACCCAGACTGGTGCACACAGCCAGGAAATAAGTAAAAAGATAAAGATCAGTGGGGAGGGGGAGCACAGGGGGGAGGGGGAACAGTGGGGGGGGTGTGGGGAGGAGGAACTGTATGTGTGTGTGTGTGTGTGTGTATGCACGGGGGGGGGGTCGATGGGGTGGGGGGAAACAGCTTTTTTCAGAAGGTACAATGTTATATGTAGAGAAGAAAATCTACAGATTAACGTGTTAGAATTAATAAATAAAGTTGTCAAGATGGCTGGTTGTAAAGTTAATATATAAAAATTAGCCAAGCTGCCAGGCGTGGTGGCACATGCCTTTGATCCCAGCACTCGGGAGACAGAGGCAAGCAGGTCTCTATGAGTTTGAGGCCAGCCTGGTCTACAAAGTGAGTCCAGGACAGCCAAACAGCCAAGGCTACACAGAGAAAAAACCCTGTCTCGGAAAAAAAAAAAAACAAAAAACAAAAAACAAAAAAACAAAAAAAAAAAAAAAAAGGAAGAAAGAAAGAAAAAGAAAAAAGAAAAGAAAAAAGAAAGGGGGCTGAGCAAGTCGTGGGGAGCAACCCAGGAGGCGGCACCCTCCATGGCCTCTGTAGCAGCTCCTGCTTTAGGCTCCTGGGCCTGCCTTCCTCTAATGATGGACAGTGCTGTGAGGTGTTAGCCGAAGAAACATTTCCTTTCTAAGTTGCTTCGGTCACGATGTTTCACCACAGCAGTGGAAACCCTAAGACAGCGCCTGGTTTTGTTTTCGTTTTAAAATGATTCTCAGTGGACTATAAAAAGTCAGAAAAAGGGTTGGAGAGACAGTTCAGCAGTTATGAGTTCATAATATTTTTTCGGAGGACCCAAGTTCAGTCCCCACCCCGGTGTTTGAGGGCTCACAACCAGCCACCTTTAACTCCGGTTCTATTGGTATCCAATGCCCTCCAGCCTCCCAGGGCACCTGAACTCACATGCACAAACCCAGACACAGACAGCTACAAGTATATATAATTAATAAAAACATGGCTGGGTGTGGTGGTACATGCCCTTAATCACAGTACTCAGAAAGCAGAGGCAGGCATATCTCTGAGAGTTTAAGAGCAGTCTGGTCGACATAGATAGTTCCGGGACAGCCAGGGCTACATAGAGAGACACTATGTCAAAGTAAATAAATAAATAAATAAATAAATGTAATAAAAATCCATCTTTTTGTTTTTAATTTTTTAATTTAATTTAATTTAATTTAATTTTGAGTAAGACATGGTGGCACATGCCTTTAATGCCAGCACTTGGCAGGCAGAGGATTAATGTGAGTTCAAGGCCAGCCTGGTCTACAAAGTGAGTCCAGGAGAGCCAAGGCTACATAGAGAAACCCTGTCTCAAAAAAAATCCCAAACAAACAACAAACAAAAAAAGTATTTATTTTTATTTTATGCACATTGGTGTTTTGCCTGCATGAGTGAGGGAGTTGGATCCCTTGGAATTACACACAGTTGTGAGCTGCCATGTGGTTGCTGAGAATTGTGCCCAGATCCTCTGGAAGAACGGCCAGTGCTTTTAACCTCTGAGCCATCTCCCCAGCCCCCAAAATCAATACTTTAAAAAATATATATTTATTTGTTTGTTTATTATGTAGACAGTGCTCTGCCTGCACATACACCTGCTCACCAGAAGAGGGCACCAGATCTCATTATAGATGGTTGTGAACCACCCTGTGGTTGCTGGGAATTGAACTCACAACCTCTGGAAGAGCATGTGGTGCTCTTAATAGCTGAGCCATCTCTCCAGGCCCCAAAATCAATACTTTTAAAGGCACAAGGAATAACATAGCAGATTGTCAATTTTTGTTTTTACTTATTTTTTAAATAGAGTCTCATTGTGCATGCTTGGCTGGCCTGGTACTCACTATGTTGACCAGGTTAGCCTTGAACTCACAAAGATCCTCCTGACTCTGCCTTGTAAATTCTGGGATTAAAGGTGGATGCTACCACACCCAGCTGAGTTTGTCAAATTTAACTTTAGTAACAAAAGACTCCCACATGTCCATAGCAATAGAATGGAGGAGACATTGTATTCACAGAGTAATAAAGAATTGACTACAGAGATGGATGCCACAGATGAGCATTGCATGGAAGAAAGTTGAAAAGATCCTTTGGAGGGGCTGGGATGTGGTGGTTTGAAAAGGAATGGCAGCCGGGCAGTGGTGGCGCACGCCTTTAATCCCAGCACTCGGGAGGCAGAGGCAAGCAGATCTCTGTGAGTTTGAGGCCAGCCTGGTCTACATAGTGAGTCCAGGACAGCCAAGGATACACAGAGAAACCCTGTCTCAAACAAACAAACAAACAAACAAACAAAAATGGCCCCCAAAGATTCATGTGCTTGAATGGCTGGCCATGTACAGTGGCATTATTAGGAAGCTTGGCTTTGTTGGAGTGGGTGTGGCCTTGTTGGAGTGGGTGTTACCCTGTTGAAGGGAGTGTGTCACTGTGGGAGCAGGCTTTGAGGTCTCCTTTGCTCAAGCTACACACAGTGTGGCTCATAGTCCCCTACCACTGCCTGTGGACAGGCAGATGTAGAACTCCTCCAGCACCATGTCTGCCTGCATGCCGCCATGTCCCCACCGTGCTGATAGTAGACTAAGCCTCTGAAATTGTAGCCAGCCCTGACTAAGTGTTTTCCTTTGTAAAAGTTGCCCTGGCCATGTCATCTCTTCACAGTGACAAAACTCTAAGACAGATGTTTTCTATTGAAACCAGATACTAAGTTCACAAGTGCATAAACACAATTTGTGTACCTTACCCTGGGCCAGTTGTTCCCCAACAGATGATTTATTTTAAAAAATAGTACGGTGGTGCTCGCCTGTAATCCCAGCACTCAGGGAGGCAGAGACAGGGGGATCTCTGGGAGTTCGAGGCTAGCCTGGTTTACAAAGTGAGTCCAGGAAAGCCAGGGCTACACAAAGAAACTCTGTCTCATAAACACAAAAATACAACAAAAAATGGCACTTAAAACTTTAAAAACTGATTGGGAAAACAGCATTTATTGCCTCTCTGCTTAAGTGAAGAAAAGAATTCTAAGACAGGCATGACAGTGACAGACAGTAGGAAGTAGGAGGTCTGGCACTGACTTCAAAAACTACAATTTCACAAACATGTCAAGACAGCCATAGAGCCCAGGAGGACTCAGGAGCCAGAAGCCGGGTTCTTTTGAAGAGCCAGGCTGAAAGCAACATCCCAGGAGGCCTTCTGAGGGACAGAGTGAGCTGGCAAAGCTAAGGGCAGGATGAAGCCAGGGATTTACAAAGAAAAAAAAAAGTATCACCCAGCTCCATGTTTGACATCTCTGGTGAGAGTTCTTGTGGTCTACACCACAACGTAGTAGAGAGTAGAGAGGCAACCACATGCAGAGGGCCGGGCACACATGATACCCTCACCCTTAGCTGAGTCCTAGAGAGCAAGCCCCACCTCTGAATCGCTCCATACCTCAGCAGAGCCACAGCAGTGGCCAAGATCCCAGCACACAGACCCAATGTCCAAACCACAGCAGGCTCCGTGCCGAAGCTGGCAAGTTCTTGGTGGGATGCCCACTCTAGACCCCATCCTCCACGGGGGGGGGGGGGGCAGGGAACTGGCAGGCTTCCTTGCTCTGCTAAGCAATCCCTTGCAGAGCTCCAGCTGTGATGCCTCAAGGTCATAGGTCAACCTTCTACACACTAGCACAGACCACCCAAACTGGAGCCTGGGGAAGCAGAAGAAAACGGAGACACAGGAAATTTCTGAAAGATGATGTCTTTCTTGTTGGTGTAAAAGCAAAACAAAACAGTAGCGCACTCCTTTAATCCCAGCACTTGGGAGGCAGAGACAGGCGGATTGCTGTGAGTTCGAGGCCAGCCTGGTCTACAAAGCGAGTCCAGGACAGCCAAGGCTACACAGAGGAACCCTGTCTCAACACAACAACAACAACAACAAAAACAAAAAACAAACAACAACAACAACAAACACAAAAGGCTCAACCAAAAACTTAGAAAATCAACTTGAAGATGTCTTCTCAAAGTACTATAAAAGGAAGTCAGCAGAAAAAGAAAGAAAGTAAATAAAGACTTTTAAATTACACATATTGTCAAGAAAGCCAAACATCTAGACAATGAGAGCCTTAGGAAAAATGAGCAGAGAAAGGCCACAGGAGAATGGTGTAGAGCATCAGACAGGCCCTAGAGGAGAGGATGCGGCAGCCCAGCAAACAGGCCTGTCTGGGCATGATATCATGAACTGTCTTAACACGATTCGGAGAACATCCAAGCTTCCAAAAGAACAGGTCACACCCCAGGGGTCAAGGAACGGTTCTCACTCCCCGTTGGGTACCTGGAGCTGGTATCCAGGAGCCTCTCTGCCTTCTGGGTCCACAGTTCCTCCACAACCCCACTGCAGCGTGAGAGGGATCTGTGTCTTCCTGGACTGACACCATCCCATGTACAGCCCGGGCATAATCCAGGACACTTCTGGAAGCTTCCTTTTACCATAACTAAGAGGAATGGCCATTCCTGACGGTGCGGAACAGCCTCAGGGAGTACGTGGATGGGTGTGGGTCATATTCTCATACTCGTGGTCCTGTAGACACAGACACTTTAACTTAAAAATCTCACGCCATTCGAACACCCTTGAAAGTGAAAAACAACGCAATCCCATTGGGAGCACGTTGGGGCTATCTCCAAGCTGACCCTGCAGGTGACTGGGCCTGGGGAATGGGGAGGGGTGCACAAGATTTTTCCTATAACTTCATAGAATTCCTGCTCATGGGAGTGACTTTGATGAAAACAAACACCTTGAAACACAGTAATGTGATAGCAGCCACAGGCAGGCCGGGCTCTGTCCCAGCAGCAGTACCCAGCATGGCCTCTGTGGCACTGCAGAGGCTAAGCTCAACCCACCCCCCCCCAAGCCCTCATTCACCAGCCTGGTCCTGAGTCTACAGCAGCAATACCACATGGCCCCCAGTGTTTCCGGGTAAGGGGTTTAGAGGGGCACCTTCATGCTTGGCTCCCAAGCCCCGCCTCACGGTCTGCTCTTCCGGCCAGGCCAGAACTGAGTAAATTCCTTTGGCTTCATTTTTGAGCATTTCCTCAGTTTTTCCTCTTTCCTCCCTCTGGAAGTTGTCAGCAGGTTCTGTTGAACACCGACTAGGGGTTCGGGCCCAACCTAAAAAGGCCAAAGCCTTTGTGTCCCCAGCCACTGGTGACAGTCCGGCAAACTGGCACAGTTGTAGGGTAGGAGGAGGCAGAAACTGTCCTCTCTGGGGAAATCTACCAGGAGCTGCCATCCTGGTAACCCGCATATCCAGTCCCTCCCTGACAGCCTAGCCTCTGGCCCTCTCCGAGTATCGTAGATCCCACCATACCCTCAGAGGACGTCCTGCAGTCTAGAACAGGGGTCAAGGCTGGAAGCAAGGGCAGAATGCTGAGGGTCTCTGGGTAAGTGGGGTTCTATGGAGACCAACCCTCTTGACAAGACAGCGGGCCACAGCACCCAAGGGGTAAGGGCAGTGGTGGCTCAAGGCTGGACGAGGTACGCTTCCCAAGGAAGACGGAGGTGAGGCTGACTGAAGCAAGTGTCAAATGTAAACCTCAGGCTGTGAGGTTTGCTCTGAGGTCTGATGCAGGCATGATAGAAAGCGCCCTCCCACTGCCTTGAGGAATCCCAGTTTCAGTAGGAGAAGGCAGGAAGCAGAAGTTATGCCACAATGTCAGGAAAGCCCTGCCCTGAGAAGAGACATGAAAGCCCTGAGAAGGACTGCTGCCCCTGTGTCACCTGTTTGAGGTCTAGAGGAAGGGCCTTTGTTGTGGACACAGCACATGGCCTGACTGGAGGAGAGCTGGGGTGGGCTTCCAGGAGGACAAGGCAGACGGGCTCTGTGCCTGGGATTAGTGGGACGGACCCAGGACAGAGCCCAGACCTTGGGAAGAGTGTATAGCCCAGAGCAGAAGTTGGAAGACACATAGTCCTGCTGCACCTCCTGTCCCTGCCCCCAGGAGCACAGGGCCCTGTTCTGGGTATCCCAAAGTCCTCCGGCCATCACTGAGCCCTGCCTCTCTTCCCGCACTATGTCCCAACCTCACTGTCCAGCAGCACCTAGCGGTACCCTGTGCTTCAAGTGATTCTTGGAGGTGCATGTATCGATGCCTGGGCCGCCATCCTGAGAAGTCGCTGCTTCTTACCTAACCCATAGCCACCTAGTCACAGCAGCTCTGGGGACAGGCTTAACCTGGGCACTTGTGCCCATCTGCCTGGCTTCTACACCAGGCAG